>NC_138547.1:11077388-11677388 GCF_964234715.1 Podarcis melisellensis | reverse complement strand
TCAGTTCACACTTAAAGGTGAACCTACCTAATTTGCAGTTATCCTTCGAAATTCACACTCCTCTGATTTTTGCAATGCAGTTGCAAATAATGTATCCAAAATGCATATATTAGGGTAAAGAGTGCACTGAAATGCATATACTGAAAATAATATGCAGACATGCATTATAAAAAGGGAAATGGCTTTGCAAAACAGTGTGTGTTAGGTAACATTCAATGAATGTGCCTCACTTGAAAGCTGATGAATTTTAATGAGGACGTTTTTTAAAAAAACACAACAACTTGCAAACTGATGCAGAAATGGGGAGAACTGAATTTAAGAAAGTGAAAATGAAAAATGAATGGAATGAAAAATGGAAAAATAAGATGAATGCAAAATGAAATGAAAATGAAAAATGAGAAACTGAGAGAAACTGCAATTGACTGATTCATCAATTTCCCTACTTACTGGTGGGGCTCACCTTTAGCAGGAAGACAGTTACTTTCTTTTTTGCTAAGAGTTTTGGGGTGGGGTTTATTTTTTGCTGCTTCAAGTATTAACAAAAGAAATGTGGTGGAAACTTAGCCACCGTTTTACATCCTCCACAATGTCCTGGTCACTAAAAACAGGGTGGAGGAAATTCTTTTTCTAAGGTTTAGGATGCAAAAAAGGGGTCATTGAGCACCATTGCATACCTATCACAGTATGCTGAAGGAGAACCTCTTTACCCTGGCCTTTGGCTAGGCAGGGGGAGAAATCCAGTTTGTATTCAAAGGGAATTATTCACTGTTTCCAAAATGATATTGTTATGTACTGAAGTTCTCACCCTGGGCCAGCAGGGGGATACTGTAGATAGTTTTCACTCAGGTTCACATATGCAAATAGGGGATTGAAAGTGATGTTCAGTGATTGGGTAGTTACAGAAAGTGGTTGCTTGTGCGTTGGAGTGGAGCTCTATATAAGCAGGCTGGCTGAACCCTTCAGTTCAGTTCTGTTCTGGCCTGTGAATAAAGAGCTGTTTGAAGAATCGCTGTGTCATCTGATATGTTCACCCACAACTTAACAGATATGTGAACCAGAACACAGACACCCTTTGAACTTACACATCTCCAAATTTTGCAGCGTGGTTCTCCAGCCAAATAATGCATTCAAATATGCACATACTAAAGTAAAGTTGTAAAGACAGGAGTGCCTGGCATGTTCTGGTCCATGGGGTCATGAAGAGTCGGACACAACTAAACAACAACAACAAAGTAAGCTGTACATAGAAATGCATATTTCAGTAAAATAATACCAGGTGAGCTCAAGACCAATCTAAAACCACCAATGGCTGGCGCTCTCTCTCTCTCTCTCTCTCTCTCTCTCTCTCTCTCTCTCTCTCTCTCTCTCTCTCTCTCTGTATACCTGCACAGTCCTAGTGCCTAGTGATGACACAGGGCTGTCATGTTCTGGAAATCAGTGAAGCTGGATGGTGGGAGGTTCAGGCCAGCCAAGAGGAAGGACCTCTTCACACAGTACAGAGCTAAACTATGGGATTTACTTCTACAAAATGTAACAATGGCTGCAACTTTTGTGGAAGAGGATTTGAGAAAAGTGCATTATATCAGAAAATGTGTATATTGGCTGAAATTTCATATAAGCATTTAATGAGAAATTCACATATGAATTGTCTTGAGTACTTGTTAAAAAATAATAATCTGAAAGCTGATGTGGAAATGTGGAGAACCGAATTTAAGATTGGAAAAATGAGAAACCAGGATAAACCAAAATTCACAGATTCACCCATCCCTACTTTTGACGGTTAAGATTATTTTCTTTTATGGGACCCACCTCTTTCCCTGAATTGATGGTGTTCTGTTGCAGCTGGAACAGTTCTACTTGTATTTATAATTGTAACTGTTTCATCTGTTTTTTATAGCATTATATAGATGTAATCTACCCTGGGACCTCGTAGTGAAGATTAGGTGGGAAATCTTGTAAATCAATGGGGGGCGGCAGAAAAATCGTAGAACTATTATCAAAATGGAAAAATGTTGGCTTTGCTCTTTTCCAGCCCCAAATACAAATTATTGCAGAAACCTTGTGCATTTTCTATATCTATCTGGCTATTCATTCACAAACATTCAAGTGTGTATGAACACACACACGAACACACACACACAGAGAGAGAGAGAGAGAGAGAGAGAGAGAGAGAGAGAGAGAGAGAGAGAGTGTGTATTGGGTAAAAGTTTGCCATGAAAGGCAGCTGGCAACCTCTCTGAGCCTGCGAAATGATATTAACATTTTATTATTCTAAGGTGAGCTTTTTAAAACAGAATTTTAAATGTTACCCTGCTGTTTCGGAACACAAAAACCTTTAATTTTATGCAAATGAACAGCGAGGAGCTGAGCGCCTTAATGTAAACGAACACTTTCTTTGAACAAAGAGGTTGGAAGTGAACAAGAGAGAGGGAGAGGGAGAGAAAATATTCCCATAGATTCTTTAATTGCTGTCTGAAATTATGTAAATCCCAGCACTAGGCAGAATGCAATTATCCAGTGCCCCTCTCTGCCACCATTGCTAATGTCTAACAAACTATCAGTAGGTGACATTTAGTGGAGGTAATGCAAATGAGAATTAATTTTTTTCCCTGAGACAAAGGGCAGCGGAAAGAGCACCTCCTTCATATACAGTAAAAGGATACTGAAGTGTGTGTGTGTGTGTGTGTGTGAGAGAGAGAGAGAGAGAGAGAGAGAGAGAGAGAGAGAGAGAGAGAGAGAGAGAGAACAAGATGTGGGTGGGAAAGACATTAGCAGAAAAAACCCAGTCACTTGGAATGGGATTTCTGGGATGGGTAAAGTATGTGTGGTAGAACTCAGAGATGGAGATGTCAGACAATCAGACTGAAAACATAAACAGGAGCAGAAGTAGCCAATGTCTGCTTATTCATCTGATGTCCAAATCAGAATTCGTTCCAGTGAACACAATTGACATCCACTGTTGTTGTTGCTTTCAGTCTGCAAAAGATACACAATTGATTATGTCCCCCTCCTGCACCTTTTCATAGCATTTCCTTTGCATCGAAATTAATGGAATGGAATAAATGTATTAATAACACAGCTTACGAAATCTGTTACATAATTTATATAGCGTATGCCATTTTGCGACAGCTGATAGCAAGAGAGATAGCATAGTCTTTGGCAGAAGACGAACTGCAGAGGAACAGAACCAATGCTGTATGCAATGAATACAGGGAGGAACGGAAAATGTTGCCTTTTTACTGATGATTGCTGCCTCATGTATGACAGAGGGGAGGGCATTTCACAGTACAGAGGCAACTGCAGAAAATGTTAGTTTGGGGGTCTGTAGGGTGTGGCGTCATGAGCAGAATCTTTCCCAGACAATCTAAGTGATATTGCAGGTCTCAAGAGGGACAGACAGCTTTTCATGCTGAGGCAGAGGGAAATTCAGAATCAAGAGATACACATAACAGAATGGGTCTGGTGAGAGGGACTCATCCCTGTATTGATCTCTCCTTGGATTGGGCCTTGAACATCATGTGCTTCATAGCTGGCTGAATCCATGTTCCCACCTCTGTTTTTTAGGCAGGGAGGAATGAAATGAGAAATAGTCTGAGCAGTCAGTGAATGATGTACGTAGCAAGCGAGCAGCGAGAATCCATGCACATTGTCTCAGAGTGGGATTGGGAAACATCACACGGAGACCATTTTAGAGAGTAATGGGTGGAGAGGAACCTATTTCTCTTATGCACTGACAACAACTTTCCTTCCCTCCCCCAACTCCCCGCTCTTGCGCCTTCTCAATTGCAAGGCTGGCCAACTGCTCCTACAAGAGAGACTGCAGGCTGCGAAGGTGGAGAGTATCTGGTCATTATGCTGCAAAAAAAGTCTACAGTTATCTTATTCCGTTGAGTATCTATGGTGAGGGCAGGCTGCAGACATTTTGCCTGTGGCAAAGGACAAGATGCCCTTGGCCTCTGTTCCATGCAGCCCCGTCAGCTGAACTAGGAGATGAATTCTTCATCAGCCCTGGTGGAAGGACAGCATCTCCCATCACATTGGAGACCAGCAGGTTAGTTTAGGAGCACAGGAAACTGTGTCATATTGAGTTAAACCATTGGTCCACCCAACTTAGTATTGCCTACACTGACTGGCAGCAGCTCTCCAGGGTTTCAGACAGAGAACCTTCCAAAGTCCTACCTGGAGATGGCAGAGATTGAACCTTTGATCTTCTGCATGCAAAGTGAGTGCTCTACCTCTGAGTTGCAGCTTAGACATAAGAACATAGAAATCTGTCTCAGAAGGAGATGGTCCATCTAGCTCTGTATTGTCCACAACAGCTCTCTAGGATTTCTCTCCCAGCCCCACCCAGAGATGTTCTACCACTGAGTTACAGCTCTCTGCTGTCCACTCTCCAGCAACTGATTATTGGCAATGCTGGCCAGAGCCAGTAGGAGTTGGAATCCAATAATATTTGGAGGGCCACTGGTTCCCTTCCTCTTCCTAGGGTGACCACTTACACATCTCACACAAAAGAGGACAAAAGAGAACCTAGATGGGCATACCATTTGCACATGCTAATTTGTATGTATAGATGAAAAATATGGAAACAGTGATGATAATTTGAAGATAGCAGCTCAAATGTGCCTTAATCTTGGCTCCAAAGAATGTGTTGGTTGGTATACCACTGAGATTGGTTAGGTTATGAGCCACTAGAGATGGGGATTTTGCATTGGTGTCCCCTAATTTATGAAACTCAGAGTGAATCCAGTGTCAGAGTAGACCCATTAGAAATAATAGGCATGGTTAACTTAGATCCATTAATTTCAATGGGTCTGCACTGGAGAGAACTTAGTTCAATGCAATCCTATCTCCCAAGAAATGTGTGGTTGATTTTGTCCCTGCCAGCCTTCCAAATAGCCTGAAAGACCTATCCATTGCAGCTGGCTTTTAATGAAGGTGATTTGTTTTTTAAAGGTTGCCGATGTTTCAGTGTATTGGGTTTCAATCTGCCACTTATCTGGAATTTGGGGTTTTGCTGTTTCTGGGCAATGCATATCTTCGTAGCTTTATTTGCACTATTGTTCTTGCTGACTAGCTGGCATTATCCATGTCATTCATTTAGAATTATGCTTTCAGTTTCTAAAAAGGACCATCATCTTATATAGCTACCCCAGAGCCTCTAAAACAAACAATCCAAGAAATAAAATCTACACATGCACATAAGGCTCTGTCCAAAGCTGGTCCTATTCTGAATAGAGCTGTTGGACATGACATAGGGTAAAAGCAACCTTGTATACTCACAGTCAGTAGAGGGCAGAGCTGAGACTAACAAATAGTCAGGGAAAACACACCTTCATGGTTTTTCACCCAAGCTCTGTCCTTTCCCTCTGTCTCCTCTCCCTGTCTCTTGCATGAGTATGCCATGAAACAAGCTCTAGCCATGTAGTTTCAGCATCTGAAGCCATCCTTGTGAACATGAAGTAATTGTAAGTAAATAATATTTTTTCTTCACCAATGGGACTCCCATGAGTTTTATCTCTCCATTTTAAGCAATGATAGTAATATGTGAAAAAGTGAGAGAATGGATAGTGACTGGACTCCAGCTAGCTTGGGCTTTCAAGCATTTCAAGTCCTCTCTCTCCTCACCCACTCTCTCTCACAGACAACACACACACACACACACACACACACACACACAGTATTTATCTATTACTGTTACTATTAATAAGAATTAATTAATTAAAATTCTATATTACCTTCAGCTGAGGATCACAGGGCAGTTAACAATATAAAAACATCTCAACTCATGCTGAGCCATGCAGTTAACTTGCAGTGCCTTTAAACCTTACCTTGCCTATGTATCCCTCAGGTTTATGCTTTAGAGAATTTGGAAGAAAATAAATATAATAATAAATAAATTACAACAACAACAACAACAACAACAACAACAACAATAATAATAATAGATTTATACCCCGTCTATTATGGGCAGTTTCCAGCACATAAGAACATAATAAAAGAAAGAGGGGGAAACCCGCATTCAATTTCTTCATGGGGCAGGGAAGGTCAGTGGCAGGTTTTTTTGTTTTTGTTTTTTGTTACTATGTTGTGTATTTTTGTGCTTTATATTGTAAAGCACCCTGTGATCCTTGGATGGACAGTGGTAGAGATATTTAATAAATCACCACCACCATCCCGGTTTTTAGGCTACACTTTAAGTCTCGCCTATGAGTAGTACAATGAAAGCTGAGAAACTTATGTCAGGATGTTGCTCAATCTTCATGGCCTCAAGGCATATACTGGGCCCTAATGCAGCCTCAAGACCACGCCTTGCAAACCCAGATGACTCCAGTGAGGAGGGTCTGTTTCAGAAACCATCTTGCCTGGGTGGAAATTCCGGCTGGTATTCACGGCCAGCTCAATACATTTGCTGCCTGAAGGCAAGATGGGGTCATTCCCCATTTCCAGGTGACCTTGAACACCAACAGACCCTCCAAGTGTCCCTATTTTCCTGGGACATCCCTGATTTACTGAAGTCATCCCAGTTTCTGGTTGATCCTGGAATGTCCCGCTTTTCCTTCGGATGTCCCTATTTTCATTGGAGAAATGTTGGAGGGTATGGAGTCATCTGACCCCCTGAGCTGTATGAAGGTAATCCAGTAAAGGGAAGGTTGTTTTTTTTAACATTTAATGTTTTATTATGTTTTTATATACAGTGGTGCCTCGGGTTACATACGCTTCAGGTTACATACACTTCAGGTTACAGACTCCACTAACCCTAGAAATAGTGCTTCAGGTTAAGAACTTTGCTTCAGGATGAGAACAGAAATTGTGCTCCGGTGGCACAGCGGCAGCAGGAGGCCCCATTAACTAAAGTGGTGCTTCAGGTTAAGAACAGTTTCAGGTTAAGTATGGACCTCCAGAACAAATTAAGTACTTAATCCGAGGTACCACTGTATGTTGGAATCTGCCTAGAGTGCTGGGGTAACCCAGTAAGTTGTGTGGGGTATAAATAGTAAAATTATCATTATGGAATGGGACGTCCCTATTTTCATTGGAGAAATGTTGGAGCGTATGCACTGATCAGGCTTCTTGTTGGCTGGACAAAGAATAGAAATGTGTGAAACTAGCCTACTGTGCAAAGGGAAGATTTACATTAATCATTTCAGCCACTTCTGCATCTGGCCCTGCTCACTGCTGGTATGTGCTCTCAGAAAGTTGCCCAGAATGGAACACGGCCATCAAGCTGAAAATTTCCTCCACCCATGTTCTATAAATCAGCATGTGCAAATGTGATGCAAATCACATCCTGGGGGGGGGGGAGGTGATGCATTTCCTTGTTTAGTGGCCATTGTAGGTTGTTTCCACACTAACTGGGTGTTGTTGAGAGACCCTTGAAGCACATCTTGCCCTGAACATTATTTTGTGTGTGTGTTCTGAGAGTCCTCAGAAAGGAATGCACCACAGGAAGAAGGGGAATGAGAAACAGTGAAAGTCAAGAAGCACAGCACTGTGGCGTTTAAAAATATGCAGGTCGCTGGCTGGGCACCCCCAGCATAACAACATGTGCCTCTAGTCAGGCAGGTCAATTGCTATTTGTCAGAGGGAGCCATGGCCAGGCCTGCGGCTCAGCACTGATCATGGCATGGCCCCCTCTGAACTGACCCAGCCATTTAGCCTTTTCTGAGAAATATTTACAGAAAGGTCAGCAAATGCTTTGTGACAGGATGTGATCACATCCCCCGGACCTCGCGAGCTCCTGCTGCCTACCTCGGCTCTTCTCTTGGCTGCTGAACCTCACAAGAGTGGCAGGCTTGGGTTGCTAAGGGGGAGATGATGAACAGGAATATTCCTTTTGCAGAACTGAAGGATGTGGCAGAAGCTTAGCTGGAGTGCAGAGGAGCTGCAGGAAATTGTACACAGGAATGTGGAGAGCTGCCTTACACCAAGGCAGACCACTGGTCCATCTTGTTGACACACCAACTAGAAGTGGCTCTACCAGGTCTCAGACCAGGAATCTTTCCCAGCTATACCTGGAGATGCCAGGGGTTGCACTTGGGACCTTAGGAACATGAGAACATAAGAAGAGCCTGCTGGATCAAGCCAATGCCCATCCAGTCCAGCATTCTGTTCTCACAGGGGCCAAGCAGATGCCCCAATAGGAAGCCCTGAGGGCAACAGTGTGATTCATGGAAAGTGGTATTCCAAAGCATTGTACCTGTCAACCTAACTCACTTCAGCATGTTGTCATGAGGATAAAATGATAATGGATAGAACACAGTATCCCATGTTCAGCTCCTTTGAGGAAATATGGGACTGCAGGGGTTGGAGTAGATGACCCGCAGGGTCCCTTTCAACTCTACAATTATGTGATTCTATGAACAGCAGCCCCAAACTCCCTTGAAGTTTAGACCTGACTTGTAGCAGGATACATATCTGCATACACAGGTTGAATCTGTGGACATCTTTTGGTAGGGTTGGAAAACAATTATGTCTGTGACTCTGGAGAGCTGTTGTGAATCTGAGGAGACAAGACTGTGACAGGTGGACCAAGGCTCTGTCTAAGGCAGCTTCCTATGTCCCTGTGTCAAAGGAAGGGGCGCAGCTCAGCGGTAGAGCACCTGCTTTGCATGCAAAAGGTCCTAGGTTCAATCCCCAATAGCATCCCCAAGTGCAATACAGAGCTAGAGAGACCAATTGTCTGATTCAACGTAAGGCTATGTTCCTGTGTAAGCCTCTGTCCCACAAAACATGCATTTTAAATTTTGGGAGACATATGCAGAAAGTCCCAGGTTCAATCCGAGACATTTCCCATTAGGGCTGGGAATGTCCGCACTCTGAAACCCTGGAGAACTTGTGGCGATCAGGGCAGTGGTGTAGCGTGGGGGTGCAGGGGGGGCCGGCCGCACAGGGCGCAACGTGGGGGTTAGGGTTAGGGGGCACAAATCCACGGGTTAGAGGGCGCAAATTACCTGCCTTGCCCCGGGTGCTGACAACCCACGCTACGCCACTGGATCAGGGTTGACATTACTGAACTAGGTGTGTCAATAGCTGGTATAAGCTATACCTGGTAAAAGTTAGGTTAATGGGCTTCAGAAGAGGCCCCCCCCCGATTCTTTTGCACTGTAGACAATGCTATCTTTCCCTGGAATCCCTCCTTCAAAACAAGCAAATCCACACTATGAATACACTGTAAGTTATAGGTACAAAAACAGCACACTAATATTACAGGTTCTGAGCCATCCATTACCGGCTTCCTTGCATGGGCTGATGACCTGATTAATTGATATTTAATTGATTGCCCTGCCAGCATAGGACTTTATCGTGTGCTGATTGTTTTGCAGACTATTACTAAAATGTCTGAGGGACAATTAGTGCAAAATCCATAGGAGTGTCAGCAAGAAACAAAATGAGCAGGAGCCCCAAATGTCTGCTGCAGGCTTGGGTTTTACAGCAGGAAGAAAATAGTTATTGGCTAATGAGCATAAGCATCATGCCCCCAACCCCCAGTTCCAGGGCCCTGCAGGAAGACTTGGATGAGGACAAGGTGCAGGTTGCTTCACCCAGTAGTTTCTCACCAGAACCAACCCCATCTTCCTTCATAGAAGTCAATATATACAGAAGCAAGCAAAGGCTTTTAGCAACGTCCTGACACAAGCCAGCCTCACCTACCTAAATAATGTGATCCACTCTCTGCTGAGAGCATCCTTCCGTTGGTTGCAATAGGAAAGGGAAGTTTCAAGCTCATTGGGAGCTTTCCATGGTACTGAAACAATCTGCCCCACACCAACTTGAATGCCCTGTGCTGCAGGTCCCTGAACATTACCTGAATGTGACTCTGCTTATTGGACCTGACTCTGCTCATACTGCTTTAACGCATTCTGACTTTCCGACTGCACTTTGCCTTACATGGGCTTGACAGACAAAAATTGCCATAGCAAGTGTTGACTAAAGTAAGTGTCCTGCCCCCATCCGCCCCTGTGAGTCTGGGGTCTCTACACAACGAGATAATAAAAAATGTTTTGTTGGATGGGGGAAACAATCTAGTCCAGCATCATCTTCCCCACAGTGGCTAATCCAGTGTTTAGAAGAAGTTCACAAGTAGGGTGTGAAAGCAACATTAACCAACCAGGTGCTTTTTGAGGAGCCCCCAAGCAGAGCATGAAGACAACAGCTCTCAGGCACTGTGCCCTCATCATCTGAGACACTTGGGAATACAGCTTCTTAACATGAATGTTCTGTTTAGGGATTTTCTCAGATCCCTATAAACTTCCCAACCTCTCCTCCAAGTCACTGGCGGTGACATTTCCTTAGAGATACCATGCTATTTCCATTTGAAACCTTTTTTTTTGGGGGGGGGACTTCTAATTTTGCCAGAGGTTTCACAGTGCAATCCCACTTCCCATCCCCCACTTCAACTGGTCCTTTGAGTGAAATTTTGACATCACTTATGAGTGTGAGCTGTGAAATGTATTTGCAGTTCCCCCTTCACCTTAGCCACAAACTCGCTGGTACTGAATTTAGTGGAATCTACTTCAGAGGAATGTTATATATTTAATGTATTCATACTCCACCTTTGTTCCAAGAAGCTCAAGGTAGTATACATAGTTTGTCTTCCCACTTTACCCTTACAACAACTCTGTAAAACAGGCTAGGCTGGGAGTGAGTGAGTGACTGGCCCAAGGTCACCCAGTGAGCTTCATGGCTGAGTGGAGATTTGAACCCTGGTCTCCCAGGTCCAAGTCCAACAATCTAACCACCATACCACCCTGACTCTGACAAGGTCAGGGCTATATTATAAATAACACACACTTAACTGTGGAATCTGCTCCCACAAGAGTTAGTGATGGCAACCAGCTTGGATGGCTTTAGAGTAATGGTAATGGGACCCCTGACCATTAGGTCCAGTCGCGGACGACTCTGGGGTTGCAGCGCTCATCTCGCTTTATTGGCTGAGGGAGCCAGCGTACAGCTTCCGGGTCATGTGGCCAGCATGACAAAGCCACTTCTGGCAAACCAGAGCAGTGCATGGAAACACCATTTACCTTCCCACTGGAGTGGTACCTATTTATCTACTTGCACGGGAGCTCACCCTGTCGCAGGGATTCAAACCGCCGGCCTTCTGATCAGCAAGTCCTAGGCTCTGTGGTTTAGCCGGCTTTAGAGTAAGATTAGGCAAATTCAGGGAAGATAAGGTTATCAATGGTTAGCTACCACTATGACTTTGTTACACCTCCACTATCAGAGGCAGACAGTATACCTCTGTGTGCAAGTTTACTATTCACAAGTGAGGAGAGCATTGTTGCACTTGGGTCCTGATTCTAGGCTTCCCAGGGGCATCTGTTTGGCCACTGTGCGAACATGGCGTGGGGCTAGATGAGCCTTTGGGCTGGTCTAGGAGGGCTCTTCTGATGTTCTTAGCCTCAGTCCTATTGAAAACCAGCTCCCCATCTTCAATATGGGGATAATAATACTGCCTCACCTGGTGGTACGGATCACTGACATAATGTATGTTGAAAGCTCTGAGCGTGCTCTTTATAAATGCTAAGTATCATTATTATGAGTCTTTTGGACTAGACTGAGGAGGACCAGCTTTGTGTCCCCGTCTAGCATCCAGTTGAATCAGTAACTGGAAAAGCACTAAGCAGATGATTCCCCCCCCCACCTCTGAAGTGATGGAGGGGGGGGGTTGGTTGCTTCCTGGACCAATCTTGCACCCACTTACAGAAATGCCACTGTTTTCCTAGCTCCTCTCAAAGAAGAGAAAACAATGCACATATTCTCAAAAGTGAGGCCCGGACCTCAATTATTTGCAAGCCACCGTGAGCTGATGGCAGTACAACGGACGGAATTATCACAGCTGTGCGAATGCTACCCCCTTGTGACCAGAACATATGAATCCAATCGAGCTTCCTAATGTGTTCTCTCTTGCAAGGAAGGGAGAAGCAGCCGAAGTGGCAAGTGTAACTCACTCCAGGGATGCTCAGATGGACAGAGGTGTTCAAAGATCGGGTTGCCGTATTTCAAAAAGTGAATATCCGGATACAATAGTTGTTGAGCTTTTTTGGGGGGTGGGGGTGGGGGAGTTGTTCAGTTGCCGTATGCCCAAGTTTTCCCAGTCATTTTAACGATTTTCAGAAATTCTACCTTCTACCTACACACTATTTCTGATGGACGAATCCCGGATATGTCCAGGAAATCCTGGATGGATAGCAACCCTACCTTTCCACTTCAGCAGGGCATTTGCTCAGGATAACCAAATCTGCAGTTTCCCTTTTGAAATGGCAACCCCATTCTTTCCTTTCTTCCTCTTTTTTATTGCAAATATAATATAAGGAGAAAACGGTGCCAGCTCACACCAACAATAAGAATAATCCATAATCCATATACAGTGGTACGTCTGGATGCGAACGGGATCCGTTCTGGAGCCCCATTCACATCCTGAAGCAAATGTAACACATGTCTGTGCATGTGTAGGTCACATTTCGCCGCTTTCGCGCATGCGTGTGATGTCATTTTGAGCTTCTGTGCATGCGCAAGTGGCGAAACCCAGAAGTAACATGTCCCGTTACTTCCTGGTCGCCGCAGAGTGCAACCCAAAAATGCTCAACCTGAAGCATATTCATCCTGAGGTATGACTGTATACATTAATATAAGCAATCCATGTGCCCTAATACATGTCCAAACAAGATGGATGATTACAAGATATACCAGGATGCACCCATGTTTCCCCAAACATGCCCACGTTTGAGTGACGTCAGCTGATGAGTGTAGTGGGAGTGATTTAATCCTGCTGGTTGCTGTTTTGCCAGTTGTGTTCCCTGATGAACAAGCCCCTGCAGTAAGCAGGACTGAACTCACTGCTCATCAGCTTCTGAATGGAGAGAGTGCAATCCTGCTGGGGTCTGCTTTGCCAGAATTCTCCTTCTGGGGAACATGCTGGTGGATCAGATCCTTCCTCCTCCTTCTGCAGAAGGGAAAGAGGATTGAAGCAGCCCCCAGTCAGTGGCAGCAGAAGGAGAAGGAGCTGCCAGCCATAGAAACTGCACTGCCTCTGCACTCGGCTCTGCTCCCTGGCTCCTCTGATGTCCTAAAGCGACATCAGGATGTTGAGTGCATGATGTTGCCCCCCCCCCCAATCTCCCTCACAAGTTCTGCATGCAAGGCATACGTTCTGCCACTGAGCTAAGGCCATTTCCCATCTCAAGGCCCTTTCCTGATTTGTGCATGTTCAGATTCTTTTTGTTGTGGGTGGTATATGAATACAGTAGTACCTTGGTTTAAGAACAGCTTGGATTAAGAACTCTGCAAACCCGGAAGTAGGTTTTTTGGTTTATGAACTTTGCCTTGGAATAAGGACATGTTCCGCTTCCTGTTGAGTGTGTTCCATTTGTAAACTGAGTTCCCACTGCTATGGGAAAGCACGCCTTGGTTTAAGAATGCTTTGGTTTAAGAACGGACGTCCAGAACGGATTAAGTTCATAAACTAAGGTACCATTGTATCTTAAATAGACACGCGGCACCATTGTTAAAACAACTGCACTGGCTGCCTGTCTGCTACCAAGTCAGGTTCAAGGTTCTTGTATTGATTTACACAGCCCAAAGGAACTTGGATCCAGGGCATCTCAAGGATCACCTGAACCCTTATATCCAACTTGATCACTGAGATCATTTGCAGGAGTGTCTCTGGCCTTTTCCTGAGATGGCGAGGCTCATTTGACAACAATAAGAAACCGAACCGTCAGTGGCATTGGCCCAGTCCTGTGGAACACCCTGCCAACAGAGATTCAGTGGGTGCCTTCTGTGCCAACTTTTAAATGCCTGCTGGGAAAAATTCTGCTTTGCCAGGCCGATGCAGTACATGCCCCACATTTCTTTTTGCTTTTACCTTGGTTTTAATGTTTAGTTATTTTAGTGTTTTTATATTGTTGTAAGCTGCTTTGATATATCATTATGATGCAGCAATTTATGAATACTTTTATAAATAAATAAACGAATGAATAAAAATAAAAACATTCTTCATTGACTTTGGAATGCCTCATGGGAAGAGATTCAGAAATAAAAATGACTAAAAATAATTTTTTAAAATCTAATTCAATAAAAGTAGTAGTAGTAGTACGGGACATGGGTGGTGCTGTGGGTTAAACCACAGAGCCTAGGACTTTCCGATCGGAAGGTCGGCAGTTCGAATCCCCACGACAGGGTGAGCTCCCATTGATCGGTCCCTGCTCCTGCCAACCTAGCAGTTCGAAAGCACATAAAAGTGCAAATAGATAAATAGGTACTGCTCCGGCGGGAAGGTAAACGGCGTTTCTGTTCACTGCTCTGGTTCGCCAGAAGTGGCTTAGTCATGCTGGCCACATGACCCGGAAGCTGTATGCCGGCTCCCTCGGCCAATAAAGCGAGATGAGCGCCACAACCCCAGAGTCGGCCATGACTGGACCTAACGGTCTGGGGTCCCTTTACCTTTAGTTGTAGTAGTAGTAACAACAACAACACACCGAATTGGGGAAGAACTTTGTGTGGCAAAGGGTGCTCAGTTTGTAATGCTTTTGTATGTGTACCCAGGGGGGTGTTTGGATCTGAACAGGTCAGTTGCAGTACAGATGTATCAGTCAATGTGGATGCTGAATGTGTATTGGTGCATCACATGAAAGGAACACTGTGTCCTGGCATTTGATGTTTTATGAATTATAATATTTATGGATTTTGATGAGTTTTCCAAACTGCATTTAATTTTTATTGTTTTGACTTTTTCTCCTTCCTTTTTCTTTGTAAAACCACTTTGTCAACTTTTCCGATGAACTTGGGATAAATAACTGCCGACATGGTAGGTAATAAGTGTATGAGCCTGTGTGGTGTTGAGGTTAAGAGTCTCAGGCTAGAACCTGGGTTACTTGGGGTTCAAATCTCCTGCTCAGCTGTGAAACTAGCTGGGTATGGCCTTGGGGACCAGCCAAAGATTCTCAGCCTAAGCTACCTTGCAGGGTTGTTGTGAGGAAGAAGGGTGGAATATAAATGAGATAAATGAAAAAGTGATTGAATAAATGACAGACTCCACCTTAGAACACAAAAATCCCAACTGCTCAGATAGAAGGCCACTTTCACACAACTTTGGGGTTTCTTCAAATCGCCTTTCCCCACCTTCAATTTGGAGTGGCTCCTTGCCCAGGAAACCTGAATGCCCCCACCCCATCTCCTTATTTTTGCACCCTGCCACAAACTTGGTATTCTCTGATTTCTTCCTTCCTTCCTCCTCCTCCTCTTCCTTGCCCTGTTAAATGATTGCAGTTATCAAGTGCTGACAAGTAGCATTAAAATTTATTAGCCGGTATAAAGTTTTATTTTAGGGTGGCTAGAGATTTACTAGGCTTTGAGAGTTCTTTCCTAGGTTGGCTGTGTCACTTTTAATAACTACTTGACACAACAACTCTCTCCCAACAGGGATAACATGCAGGGCTGTTTAGGGAGGATGAGTATGGGGAGGGTGCAGGGTGCAAAGGGTCTTTACTTCACAGTGTGTCGTGTCCCGTTCCCCACCACCACCACCACATGACAGGTTTGCATTCGTTTCTCATTTGTTGCAAGCGATCCGAAAGGGAAGGGCCATAGCTCAGTGACAGAGCATCTGCTTTGCATGCAGGAGGTCCCAGGTTCGGTCCCTGGCATCACCAGGTAAAGTTGGAAATATTTCCTGCCTGAAGAGTCTGTGTAGATAGTACTGAGCTAGATGGACCAATTGGTCTGACACGGTATAAGGTAAATTCCTATGTTACTTTGGGGAAAGGCTTTAGCATGCTTTGCATGCAGCAGGTGCCCAGTTTAATCCTCAAAATCTCCACTGTTGAAAGTAGTATGCTTCTGAATACCAGGTGCTAGGAATCACAAGTGGAAGGATTGGTAATGTGTACAGGTCTTGGTTGCAGGCTTCCCATTGGGGCATCTGGGTGGCCATTGTGAAAACAGGATGCTGGCTAGATGGGCCACTGTCCTGGTCTAGCAGGGCTCTTCCGATGTCCTTAGAATTTAAAACTGGAGGAACAGACTGCATCAAAAGAAGCTGCACATCATGTATCAACAAAAGTTGGGTGTCATGCTCTGTACACACCCACACCAGAACTAACATCTCTTCTTGGTTCTGCAGTGACGGCTTTCCCCCAGCTTCTCAGCTTCTCCTATTAATATTTATGATGTGAAGAGGAAGTTGCATAAATCTTAATTGCTACATAATTAACCCTCCTTTTAAAAGAAAGAATGAAAGAGAAAGAAAAACACCTCAGCTTCCTTTACTTTTGTGTGTGGGAGAGCTATGCAAATGATTAAAGGTTGTGTGGCAAAGAATGAACTAGAACACGCTGTCAAATTCAAATAAGGATATTAGAAACCAGAGCTTTTTTGGAAGACTTACCTTTCCTGGGTCCTGGCTCTTGAAGATTCCACTTGTGACTTATTTGAAGCAGTCTTTATGCCTGGCTATGTTGACAATTCTATTTTGTTTCTTGACATGTCAAAAGCAGCTCCCAGCAGTCTGTCTCTCACACACTAGTCTGGCCTAGAACAGAGCTGGGGGTGTGGCTATGCAGATGAGTGGGTGTGGCTACAGAGACTGGTTTAGTGGTTCTTTTGAGTTCTATGGGGCAAAGTATTGCCTTGTCTGAGGCATTGACATTACAGATGAATGGGTCTGAGGTGGGACAACTGAGAGCAGGCCATACTTCAGTGGTAGAGAAAATGCTTTGCATGAAGAATGTTCTGCTAAAAGGATCTAGTAGCAGGTGACATGTGTAGAAGACCTCTCTCTGATGGAAACCCCAAACAGTCAGAACAGACAACAGTTTACATGCACTGTTGGTCTGACTCGGTATAAGGAACCTTTATATGTTTATATCATGGGCAGCTCCCCCTGCTTGCTCCACTCGCCAACCCCTGCCCACCCACCAGCTCCTTTGCCAACACTCCTTCCTTCACATCTTCTTGCTCGCTCACCTGCCTGCGTGCCTACCATTCTATTGAGAACTGAAGCACAATGACAGCCTTACATTTTAATGTATATAGGCATATCTAGTGATGTCCCCCAGGGACAGAGAAAGAGACTCATTCCCTTAGGAAGAACACCCACATTCAGAGCAAGATCAGTGATTCTCATCAGTAGCTGAGCATTCTCCACTTCTGCTGAAAAGCTTGGTGAGTAGGTGGGGAAACTCATTGGAACAACTTCACCACTCCTGTGCAGTCTTGGAACTTGTGTTCCTGATCTTGGATGCCTGAACCTGGGCTGATCCTGGACCAGATTATTTGTTCTTCTCCAATTGCACCTGGATTATATTCTGTTATTTCTTGAGTCTGTACTGCTCAGCTTCTATAATAAACATCCAGTTCTTTACTTACAAGAAAATGTGCCCATTGTCATTTTGGGGCTAGAACCAGGAGAACAGAAGGGGAAGGAGCACACCTCAGTGGTAGAGTGCATGTTGTGCATGCAGGAGGCCCCTGCTCCAGCCCTCAGCATGAGACCCTGGAGAGAAGCTGTTGTTCAGAATAGACAATGCAGAATAGACAGTCGGTCAAACTGATACCGTAAGTACTTTGACCCTGTCTAAGGTAGCTTCCTTTATTCCTAGAAGTCATGTGCTGTAAGGCAATTGGAGTCGTGAACTTGTAGACCTGGTGCCTTCTTCTCCATCTATCCTATCAAGAACACATTTGGAGTTGTTGGACACCACTACTGGTGGCAAGAGAGTGTTGCTACCACCTTAGCAAGGATCAGGTGACTCAAAGGGCCACTAGGATCCCTGCTGATCCTATGAAGCAGGTCTAGGGAACTTTTCTCAGTCTAAGGTCCACAATCCCTTCTGGGCAATCTTACAGGAACTACATGCCAGCAGTGGGAAGGGATAGAAGCAAAAGGATGTGAATTTCAGCTTTGCACAGTGGGCTAGTTTCTACAGAGGCTCACTTGTATACCTCTTTCTATCATATGCAAACAAGACCAATGACAAGGGTGCGATGACATATTTCAGTCAGGCAAAAACACTAGAGGAGTTGCAAAACAGGGTAGGTGAGGGGGGTGGCCTGGAGTGAGAGGGAGTGGCTGGGAAGCGGGTGTGGTATAGGAAGAGTCCTGAGAGCCAAAGATAGATGCCTCAAAGATAGAGGGTCAAATTTGACTCAGGAGCCTAGGGTTCCCATCCCTGCTATAAAGCTGCGGACCCTACCATGGTTTTTCAGCCTCAACAAGTTATGTGGACTAAGCATCTTTTAGATTTTCTCACTCTGGGTTTTGGCTTGGCTACTAAGGCTGCCTCCAGACTGTTCTTCCTGACATGCAGAATATGTCAGCCTCTCCCCTCACACCACATTTTTGTTTTAATCTGCACCTCATGTCCAATCTTTAGCAAGATCCATAAGAAAAACAGTTAACACACAGCTGACATATCTTTGAAACAACAATCATATACGGGAAGCTGCTTGACCCCTGAAGGTTCTCTTGTACCACAAGATTGACACTTCACATTGACATTGCTTCAGGCTTATCAACAAATCTAAGCCAATTTTATTAAAGAGCATGCCAGCAAGAGACAACTTTATAGAGAGAGCACTGAAGAGAAAGCCAAGGTTCATTTGGCTATTTCCCTCCTTCCCTCCCCACCTTTTGATCTGGAATTTTAAGGAAATAGGCTACTGTATTTAAAAGAAGCAAGACCTTGTTAGTTGGGTTGTTCACTTTCCACTCTGCCATATCATCTGGACTCCAGGAGGGGCACAGAAACCTGGAGGACAAGGCTATCAGTGGCCACTAGTCCTGATGGCTATGCTCTATCACCACTGTGACAGGCAGAATTCCCCCGAGTTGCTGGGAATCACAGGTGGGGAAATTGTTGCTGCATTCAAGTCCTGCTTGTAGACTTCCAGTGGACCAATGAAGCCCATACCAAAAAATTCTTCAACCTCTGGGACCCCCACAACTGACACCCATCAGAATGTAACAGAAGCCCTGCTGGATCAGTCCAAAGGTCCATCTCGTCCAATGTCCTGTTTCCCATAGTGGCCAACCAGATGTCTCCAATAAGCTCACAAGCAGGGCACCAGTCCAATAGCTCTTTACCGCTGTTGCTCCTTAGCATCTGGTAGCCACTGGCACACTGCTGCCACCGGCATTCACTGAATGCCAAAGGTACATCTTTTGACTCAGGCCTTTGATAGCTGTGGTGTGCATTTTCAGGGCCCATTCTATTCCTGACTGTAATCTGTTTTAACTGTTTTTAATTTGGAATTGTTGTAACCTGCTCTGGGACATGCTGGTGAAGGGTGGGTAATCAATCAATCCATCAATCAATCAATCATTTATTCACACATATTGAGAGGGAACATGTTTTTGTGGGTTCAGTCATCAACTCTCTTACCAAATATATAAGCAAATTTGTCTCTGCACTTCCTAAGAGAGCACAGGTGCTTCAGAGGAGGGGTGAGAGTTGGAGAAGGGGAAGCAAACCATCATGGAAATATCACGAAAATATGACAACCCCAACCCCACTTATTTCGGACCCTACTGTTGTTCCTAGGGCTGCGAAGGGCTGTTGCATAGAAGATCTGTGCCTGAAACAGTTGTGCGGCCAGAAAATGTTCAACAGCTGAAAAATTCTGCATGATAGCCTTTCACGTTTTGAAGAGAGCTATGACGTCTCTGCTTAACCTTTTCTTTTCCAGGCTAAGCACACACAGGT
Organism: Podarcis melisellensis; assembly: GCF_964234715.1. Lineage (NCBI taxonomy): Eukaryota > Metazoa > Chordata > Lepidosauria > Squamata > Lacertidae > Podarcis > Podarcis melisellensis. Next base: position 11,657,682 of record NC_138547.1, on the reverse strand, counting down.
CTTTTAACTTTTCCAAACTCTCCTGCTTGGCCTCCTTTGGACATGCTCCAGTTTGTCAGAACCCTTTTAAAGTATGGCACCCATAAAGGATGCAGTTCTCCAGTTGTGGCCTGACCAGCGCTCAGCAGTGACTGGCACCCCTTGTAATTTCTAGGATGGAATGCAGGGAGCCCAACAGTAGGTGGTGCTGGAGCCAATGACAGGCAGCACCCGCTCATTCTAGTCTTGTCTCCATCCTCCTCCATCCCTGCTGAGTTCTACAAGGGCAGTGCTGAGACTGCAAGAGACAGTGCCGCCTCCCTGAACTGGTTGTCAGTAAGAAGGTAGATAAGTAAGCAAGTAGGCAAGCAAGATGAAGACAGACCAAGGTTGGGAGGGGAAAGCCTCATTAGCCCAAATGGATCAGCCTCCATTGCTAGTGCAGGATAACGCAGAGAAAACCAGCATGCAGCCCACATCAGTAAAGTCACACAGAAGGTCTCAGCTTCTATTATCAGTCAGGTTTTTACCACCCACCTCTTTACTTTACCAAAACTTGACATCGCAATGAGAAAAGATTAGGAGTGTTGACAGGACCGCAAAGGTGACAGCTACAAAGAATTATGGTGCAATCAGATTGTCAGAATGCCCATTAGGGGGCTAAAAAACCTTCCTGTTCTCCGACACGATCCAAACTGATTTATTGCTCCACGCAGTTCATGAACTCATCAGTGGTTTTGCATGGGGAAGAGAGATGGATTTTCTTCCTGGTGTTTGGCATGCCTTCAGAACGTCCTTCTGAAATCTTATCGCTTTGAGTCTGTTGGGGAAATGGCTACTTTTCAGGATGGATCAGGGCTTGTGAGAATAGACTCATTAGGACACATAAACTTTTAGATAGGGATGAATGGATCAGTCTCTTTCTCCGGTGTGTCATTTCACATGTGCTGATTCATAAAACCATGCTGTCACATTTCTGTATTGGTTTGCACAAGATTCCAATGTGGGGGTGGCACTTCACCCTTAAGTATGCATACATGTTCTACCCTGAAACGTTTGTTGTTATCTGGATTTTGTCCTAGAAATTCCCGTATTTCTTTGCATTTGAGTATTTTGCTTGTGCCAGAACTATATTGCAGGATGCATCCTGAAATGGTACGGTCTCGTTAAAGCTTTACCACTTGATCCTAGATATTGTATGAACTGGTTCCTTAAGCGGCATACTTTTAGGTTTCAGTTGGAGGGCTTAAGATTTGGACCAAGCATCAGGTGCATGTTGGATATATTCACATTTAAATTGCCATGGTAAGCTGCTTGTTTCATGAGAGAATCCTCTGGATATTTTGGGTACCTCCTAATAACCAGAAATATTCTGAAAAATAATAATACATGGTCTTTATATGCAGAAACCTCTGTCTGTCTGAGATTCCAAGGGGCAGAACGGTCAGAACAGGCAATTCTGGTTTACACGTGCTGTCGGTCTGACTCAGTATAAAGGAGCTTCATATGGGGGGGGGGAGGCTATTCCTCTACTCGCTCCACTCTCCAACCCCACCTACCCTTTTCCAGCTGCCCTTCTCCACACTTGGTCAACACCACTCCTTTTCCCCAGTATACATTCCTTACTTGAGTCACACCCTGAGTATTCTTCCCTGGTTGGAATGCATTCTTCAATTAATGCCACTTGCTTGCTTGGATGGAGAATAGAGAGGAGTATGTGAGAGTTTGTGTGTGAAGCTAGTCTACTGTACAAAGGTAAGTTTTATATTCATTGCTTGTCCACTTTTGTCTCAGGTCCCACCCACTGCTTGCATGTGGCCCCTGGAAGGCGTCTCACAAAGAAAAGTGGCCCTTGGGCTGTAAAACATTCCCCACCCTTGCATACTGCTTGTTCATTTTGATTATGTAAGTGGAAGAATAATATTCAGTCCAATATGGTGTGTGTGTGTGTGTGTGTGTGTGTGTCTGTCTGTCTGTCTGTCTGTCTAAGACAAAAGCCTGGGGATCTTGATTTACACACCCTGTGGCTTCTTCTCTGCTTCTAATGGTTTGTGGCTGCCAATGAATTGTGTAAACAAAAGGTCTCCTCCAGTCTCTAACCCATCACCCCTCTTCTGCTTCTGCAGATGAAATCATTATGCCCTCTGGGATGGCACAACAGGGTCGTGTCCAGCCTTGAAGCTCCCACGGGAAGGTTGAGCCAAGGAAGACGTCATTATGTTGAGCCACATAAATAATATTGCATTGCTGCTGACTCTGGATTGTCAGAAGGCACCACCTATGACATCTAGTGAGAGAGCATGATAGTTATGAGAATTTACAGGCCATGGCTAGACAATGGCCCCAGCTGGCTGGCATGAGAGCAATGCCGCCATCGCTGTTACTGACTGGATAACAGGATTATGTAGCAAGACTCTGGAGAAGTCCCAGTAGGATTTGCGTCAGAGGCCTAAATTTTCCAAGTTGTTGGAGACCTGCTAGTTATTTCCTTCTGTTCTGTGCCCAGTAAAAATGTAGAGTTGGAAGGGAGACTTGTAGGCCAGTGTTCTTCAACCTGGGGCCCCCAGATATTGTTGGACTAAAAATCCCATCAATCTTAGCCAATAGTCAGTGATGATGGGAGTTGTAGTCCAACAGCATATGGGGACCCAAGGTTGAAAAACATTGTTGTAGTCCATCTAGCCCAGCAAGCTCCCAGGAACCAGTTATGTTCCAGTTTCTTGAGCCCTCTGCAAACACAGAAAGAAATAGAAGGAGCGGTGCAACATCAGTAGGCAGTATAAAAATTTGGGCTGGCCAGGCCCAAAATAAATGCTAAATGCTCAGCCTTCTGGCTTTGCCTGATTAACAAAGTTAGGCAGGGACAAGTGTTGTTAGACTACAACTCTCATCATTTACCACCATTGACCATACATTAGGGTTGACTGGAGTTGTACTCCAGGAACATCCAGAGGGCAACACATTGGCTGTCTCAGATCTAGGCCAACCTCCTATGCAATGCAGGAAACCCAATGCTGGAGCATCTCTGGCATATGGTTGACTGGTGTCTGCTTTAAGACCTCCAACGAAGAAGAGTCATTTGCCCTCTAGATAATTTGTTCCATTCCTAAGCCTCTCTTACCATCAAAATGTTTCTCATTGGACTGCACCTCACATCATCTTTTATCACAGGCTACGCTGGCTGGGGCTGATGGAAGCTGTTGCCTAACATCTGGAGGCCATCACATTGGCTACACTATCTTAGTAGGGCTAGGGATTTGTTGCAGATATTTCATCTAAGCGCCCAAACTTTTTTGCCTCTTGCCAAAAGGAAAGAACTGCAGGAAGGTCAATCAATGAGCCCTTCTTGAATCAACAGGCCATACCCTCCAATATTTCAGGACAACAAAGTAGGACACCTCCCCCGCCCACCCGTCCGAACTCTGCACTCTTCCCCCCCCCACCTGTTCTCCCCTGCCCACGTGCCATGCAAAACCAGGGCACCCTGGGACGAAGGCAGAGCCCACATTGCCTTCAAAGAAAGTGGGGCTGCACTAATTAAAACGAGGTGTTTGGCATGTACAACAGGCTACAACAAGACAGGCAATAATCCCTGAACACCTCAGAAGGTGGTGGATTATTCTTCACTGGAGGTTTTTTAAACAGAGGTTGAATGGCTATCTTTAGCTGTGATTCCTTCATTGCAGGGGGCTGGTCTAGATGTCTCTTTGGGCTCCAAGCAGGGCTCCTTATGTGATTAAACAAGAATCCCCTCCCCTCACGAGTCATAATTGTCGTTTTAAGGACTTAAGCTGTGGATTTAAGACTGTGTGGAGATAAACTTTCGAACCAAAGCATGTTTTGAGAAGAGCGTGGAATGTATAAGGGCTTTGGAATGATGCAGTTAAAAGTGCTGTCGCCATATTGGGAAGTTCTGTCGGAGAACTTAAGTCTGAGAGGAGAAATAGAGCTGTTTTTATATTGTGGGTGAAACTCCTCAGTGGGACTTAAGAACGACAGTTCTGTAATTAATGATGGAAAGAGCGCTGTTATCTATGAAGGCGATGATATATGGAAACCATCTCGATTTGAGGATTGGAAGAACGGAAAAATTCACACAGGATTATTATTGGTGTTTATCGGCTTAAGGAGACTATCAGAAGAGATCATAAAGAAAAAAGAGAAAATATATGAACAAGAGGTGATGTGGAAACAGCAAGATAAGATTAGATAGAATTATGAACTTTGTTTGGACTGATTTGGACATTAATGCAGTAGCAAGAAGATGATCAGAATCCCCCTTCGGATCTTGAAATATAGGTCCCCCCAACAAAATTTAAAATTTGGCTTTGTAATTCAGAATTTATGTGATGTGATTTGATTTGATTTGATTTGATTGGCCGGTTAATAAAAATTATTTTTTTAAAAATAGATGTCTCTTTGGGCTCCTTCCAACTCTGCAATTCTTTTTTTTTTATAAATTTTTATTAAGATTTTCACAAATTTTTAAAATAATACACAAAACATAAAACATAGAAAAAACATACAACACGTATAATTTCAGATCTTAATTTCTTATAACTTACTTTCCCGACTTCCTCATGCCTCCCCTTTCTGTATTCTCATGTCTAATTAATTGGTCGGCAAATCCTTCCCTTATTTTCAATTTAGTTTTGTTAACCCTCATTTTCTTTAATCATAACCATTGTTGCTATTTAACCCCTAATTTTCTCATCCAGCATCAATCTAACATTCGCTAATTTTTGAATATTTCTTTAGATAGTCTTTAAATTTTTTCCAATCCTCTTCCGCCGTTTCTCTTCCCTGGTCTCGGATTCTGCTTGTCATCTCCGCCAAAGTCATATAGTCCATCACCTTCATCTGCCATTCTTCCACGGTGGGTAGATCTTGTGTCTTCCAGTACTTTGCAATAAGTATTCTTGCTGCTGTTGTAGCATACATAAAAAATGTTCTATCCTTCTTTAACACCAATTGGCCGACTATGCCCAGGAGAAAGGCCTCTGGCTTCTCCAACTCTGCAATTCTATGCTTCTATGATATGGGGAAGTTGCCTGGGGCTACCATCTTTGTCATCTCTAGCCTTTGGTCATGCTAGCTGTGGCTGATGGGAGATGGAGTCCAGCACCATCTGGAAGGCCATCCTGGCTCTAAACCCTTGCAGGTCAAAATTTACTTCCTTGTTGAGAAGAGCTGTCCTTGTTAATTCTGGGTTGCTCCTGCTCTCAGCTACACCAGAGCAGGGTCTGCTATATCCGGCCGTCATTGCACACCATCCAATGGCTGCTATCGGAAATAATGGATGGCCTACCCGATTGAAGGCCTTAGACAAATCAATTAATATAGCTGCTAGTCTATTGATTCATACCCATAGCTGTAAAAATATCATTGATTACCTTGAGAAGTGCAGAGGTACGTACGTGCCACAGATGGCCAACCTGTCTGCGGACTGATCAATACGGTACATTTTCGGAAACTTTACCCCAGAGTCTCGTTGGATGGGGACGGGTTTGGACAGAGCTTAAAGTACGAAAGCAAATAATTTTGCTAACAACAGCCCATTAGGCAGCTAGTCGGTTTGTCCCTCATTTATCCCTGACTGTAGTTTATAGCCACACTGGTTGCAGTCACATTTTTTATTTTTATTCTCAACTGGAAGGGAAGTGGCTCAGTGGGACCTGTCATTGAATGCTGATGGTGGCAGCTTTTGCTGCGGCTCAGAAAGGATAAATGGAATTCAAACCGGGGGGGGGGAGGGGGCAGGGTGACGGAGCAGACTGGCAAAGTGTGTTGTGGGGGGCGCTTGGCTGAGGCAGCACAGCGGAAATAAAAATGTTCTTGGGATGCCCCCTACCTGGTCCCCAGTGACTGTTTTCATCCAGAGTACAAGATCCACTTCAAGTTTACAGCCTTTTAAAAAATATTATTTGCTGTCCTGCTTGGTTAGGAGCAGTTCAGCAAGGATGAGCTGATAGATCTGGGCGAATGCTCACTGCTGTGATGAACCAAAAGGACATGAGAAGAACCTGCTACATCAGGCTAGTCGGGGACCCCTCCAGTACAGCATTCTGTTCTCGCAGTGGCAACCCAGAAGCCTTTGAAGCAGGAAACCTGCAAACAGGACCCAAACACAAGAGTACCCTCCCCTCCTCTGACTTCCAGGACCCGGTGTTCAGAAGTGTTAATGCCTCTTAATGGTGGAGGTAGAACACAACCCAGTTTGGCTAGTAGCTATTGATAGCTTTGTTGTCAAAGAGAACAACAACTACCAGACTTTTAGAAGACATCTGAAGGCAGCCCTCTTTAGGGAAGCTTTTAATGTTTCATGTATTACAGTATTTTAATATTTGTTTTGGAAGCCACCCAGAGTGGCTGGGGAAGCCCAGCCAGATGGGCGGGGTATGTATGTATGTATGTATGTATGTATGTATGTATGTATAAATAAATAAATAAATAAATAAATAAATAAATAAATAAATATCTATATTATTATTAGTTGTCCATGAATTTGTCCTGCCCTCTTAATCCAGGTGGGACACAGGTGGTGCTGTGGGTTAAAGCCTCAGCGCCTAGGACTTGCTGATCGAAAGGTCGGCGGTTCGAATCCCTGCTGCGGGGTGCGCTCCCGCTGCTCGGTCCCAGCGCCTGCCAACCTAGCAGTTCAAAAGCACCTCCGGGTGCAAGTAGATAAATAGGGACCGCTTACCAGCGGGAAGGTAAACGGCGTTTCCGTGTGCAGCTCTGGCTCGCCAGAGCAGCGATGTCACACTGGCCATGTGACCCGGAAGTGTCTCCGGACAGTGCTGGCCCCTGGCCTCTTAAGTGAGATGGGCGCACAACCCCAGAGTCTGTCAAGACTGGCCCGTACGGGCAGGGGTACCTTTACCTTTACCTTAATCCAGGTGGGAGGCCCATCACTTCTTCTTGCAGGAGTGAGTGAGTTGGGAGAATATTAAGAAACTATGCATGCAGAATCAGAATAGCATTAGTTGCATTAGTCCACTGGCTATAGCAGAAACCATGCATACGTTTGTGTGTGTGTGTGTGTGTGTGTGTGTGTGTGTACGTATATATGAGCTGCTTAGCAGAGCACAAAAGGAAAACAAAAACAAACTTCCATGGAGTCCTTTCCCCCCGCTGCCCCAACTCAGAGTAGAGTAAATTCAAGGCGACTTTGACAAGGTGAAGGGAAAGTGATTATACTGGTCTAGGCTGTCACAGGAATTGATCTGTCCTCTCAGCTATCGATCCATGGTCTCAAGCATTTCAGGATGTCAAGCTGCTTGATCTGAATTTCTATCTGCTGCGCTCTAGATGAAATGATGGAGAACTTCAGCCGAGGCCAAGACTACTCTACCTCAGCTTCGGAATTCCTTGATCAAATGCTGACATTAAGAAAGAGAACCCCATCACTCATCCTGAGCAGTGAGCAGCCAGAGAAATCCAGAACCATTTTTGTTTTCGTTTGAACTAGCCCAAATGCCCACACTTAGTTCTGTCATTTCATAATACAAATAATTTTTATAGCTCGGAGCAGAGGTCCATCTTAGTTTGCAGAGCCAAAATTTGCAGAAGTACCAAAAAAATCCACCACCACTACCACCCTTTTATTTTATATGCCACTTACTTGCCCAAGTGGCTACTAGGTGACATACAAATGTAAAACCAATTATGAACAATAGATCAACACACAATTAAAGCAAACAATAAATCATCCAAACATTTTAAACACCCATAATTAAAATGTACAATAAACCAAGCTCATTAGCAGTATTTAACAGTACAGCAGTTTTAAAAAGCTGTTAATCTTAACAACTCAGGACCTAATGAGATCATCTTGCCCCACATGAGCTCACTCAACTGCTTTGATCAGTGGAATTAGACTGCAGGTGCCACACAATAACCATTCCATATTTGTAAGAGCTGCATTGTTTAGCATGGCAGTATCTTCACTATGGAACTCCCTGCCGATTGTGATCAAGCAGTTGCCTTCACTTCATTTTCTTCAGTGCCTACTAAAAGCATTCCTGTTTAGACAAGCCAACTCAGATACTTAGAAAGTTGAAGTAATTTTAATCTGTTTTAGTAGTTTAACATTGCATGTTTTTGTGGGATAGCTAGCCACACATAACCAACATGCTTAAGTCTAATTAATGCATGCAGGGGTTAATACCATAGAATAAGCTATTCTGCCAGGCCTACCTATAACCACAAGCCACTCTTGAGTTCCTACACCAATAATTTGGGAACTTTCACCACATTCTAAGTAAGCTAAGTTTTACTGCCTGTGGAACTTTTTCAGAATGCTGTATGGAAAAACACATGAATCTTACCGTTGGAGAGTTTGTAATCAAACCCATGCTAGGGGAAGAGGGAAACTTTAGAAGGAATCTGAAAGGGCATATTTCAAAGGTCTAGCAACTTATAGTTCCACACTTTACTTTGCTTCGTGTTTTGTGATTTTAACAGGAGTACTTTTTAAAAGTAGGGTTGCATTTTTCCTTGATTTTATTGTCTTAATATTTTTGCAAACTGCTTTGATGTTTTTTATAATCAATAAGTGAATAAAGTTTAGGAAATAAATAAATAAAATTATTAGCTCAATAGGCTCAGAAGGGAGAGGATAGGGAGAATCAAGGACGTCTTCAAGAGCCAGCAGAATGCCATTACTGATGGGGCCCCTCAGATTTCATGGGGCACTTAGTTCACAAGTGAACATAGTTCACTTAGTGGACAAGGAAAACTGAGTGTTGGGAAAAGAAAACAGAAAACTAGGGTGGGAGGAATGGAATGGAGTATCTCAGGGAAGGGCATGGCTGGCTGGAATCCTTGGCTCTTCACACTGTAACTCTTTCCCCTCCATTACACGTACTATTTCTTTTCGGTTCTATAGTCATGTGAAGGGGTGGAGACGATTCTGTGGTGGAGCAGCCAATATGTGTATTGCCCTATGCTATGGGCTTGCTGCAGCTAGGAGACAGGTTGCTTAAAATTTTACTTCCCTCCCATTGACTCTAATGCATTCCTCTTTTCCCAGGCTTTTGGCTACTTAAGCAATCTGTGGCCTTTAAAACTGGGTGGGTGGGGGGTTGTTTTTGTTTGCCATTCTGTTATATCTTTTTGAGTTTTTATATTGTAAACTGCCCTATGATCCTCAGATGAAGGGTGGTCTAGAAATTTAATAAATAGCGATAGTGTTGATGATAATTGCAATGTACATTTATTTATATTTGCAAAAAATTCTATACCACCAACCTCAAGCGCAGAATATCAGGGCAGTGAACAGTATCAAACTCTCTCTCCCTCCCCCTCTCTCTTAAAACAATTGCAGAATACAGAATACCTGGGTGATATAGATTTGGGGCAATTTTGTGGGCATGTCAAAGGGATGAGGGAGCTCTGGATCTTCCTGAACCACAAGAGCACAAGAAGATCATGTTTGATCAGGCCAGTGGCCCATCTAGTTCAGCACCCAGTTTTCAACATTGGCTTCTGACAGTGGAGACAGAACATTATCAATCAGAGTTAGTAGCCACTGATGGACCTATCCTCTATGAATTTGTCCAAACCTGTTTTACAACCATCTGAGTTTCTGGCCATCCCTGACTGTTGTCATACCACTTCAACAGCCACGGGAAATACAGGGAACTGTAGTTCGTTAAGGTGCTGGGAACTGTAGCTCTGTGAGGTCAGCATCATTAACAAACTACAGTTCTCAGGATTCTCCAGGAGGATTAAAGTACAACAGTGCTTTCAATGGGTGGTGCAGATGTGGCCACGTTTTTGTATGGAGAAGCCATCCCTCATTTCATGCACAACCTCACTGAGAGCAAGGCTTCTGTATTGCTTTCCTGCTTTCTTTGTTCTCCCACCTCCCCATTCCCAATCCATTAGCAATATCTTCACCCTTTTGGTGACAAGGGCATTCTGACATCACCCAGCACATTGCAACAGGCATTCTACATTATTTATCTCCATAAACGTCCTCCTCTCCTTGTCTTTCATATTGTTTTGAGGTCAGGCAGGGTTTGCAGCTTTAGAAAGTTCTGGTTTCAAGTTCTTGAAAAAATAAAGAAACGATAATGTAGAAATGGGAGCCAAGGAGAGTTGGGAGAAAGGCTTAGAAAGAAACTTCCAAATGGGTAAGTTGAAAGTTGGAGAAGGGCTGTAGTTCAGTGGTAGAGCATCTTCTTTTGCATGCAAAAGGAGGGTCCCAGGTTCAAACTGCTGCAGCATCTCCAAGTAGGGCTGGGAGAGACCCCTGCCTGAGACCCCAGAGAACTGTTTTATAATATATAAATAGGTACCACTCTGGTAGGAAGGTAAATGGCGTTTCCGTGCACTGCTCAGGTTTGCCAGTAGCGGCCTAGTCATGCTGGCCACATGACCCGGAAGCTGTTCGCTGGCTCCCTCGGCCAGTAAAGTGAGATGAGCACCGCAACCCCAGAGTCGGTCATGACTGGACCTAATGGTCAGGGGTCCCTTTACCTGTGTGAGGGCAAAATTTGGTGTTCCCAAATGGATCTCAATTATGTAACTTCTCAATTTTGTGCCCCTTCAGCCAGCACCACTCAAACCGCAGCCCCCCCCCCAATAAAAAACCCCAAACTCAGGACATTTCCTTTAAAATGTAAAAATCCACACAGATGGGCATGTTGGTCCCCCAAAACAGGACATGTCCGGGCTTTCCTGGACGTATCACAACCCTAGCTCTACCTGCTTCTTCTTTCTCCTTCCCAGCAGCCCTTGCAGGAAAGAACTCCACTCCTCCAGTCACGCTGGCAACCTTTGTTTCCCAAGCCCATTGCAAAAGGCACTTTTCCCTGTTGATTCCATTTGGCCAACGGTAATTATTATTTTAAAAGCCAGACCATTATTAGTTTTTTGCAGTGCTATTTTTCTAGGAAAAGAGGTGCCAGAACTCACTATGAGTGCCTCCCTTGTTTTCTTATAATGGCAATGGTACCTACCTGAGAGGTGTCGGAACTGAATTCCAGTGAGTTTAGGATTGTGGGGGGCGGGGAGCCCTGGGCTTTTGTTTCTTCAACAACCCATCTCTAGACAGCCATTGCCAGGCTGGCCTCATGAGGAAGCTATCAGGCATTATTTCCAATCCTAGCTAAATTCATTCATTTATGAGTTGGTTCAAATTCTAACCGTTCCTTGAATGTAGCAATTATGGGGGTGGGGTCTGCCCCCCCAACTCATAACATCATGTTTGTCAACCACATTTTTGTACTTGCCATTTCCCACTCCCCTTCCAGTTGTCTGCTTTGTGTAACATCTCACCTGGTGCTGGCCCCCTTGAGAACTCGGAGCTTGACATTTCTGTTGGCCCTAATACGCTGTGGATTTTGGGAGTTTTTACTATCAGCAAGATGGAAGAAAATGCCATTTTGATTTTCATTCCACAATGCAGTAACACACCAGGATCAAAGCAGCTCAGAAGTAAGTGTGTGTGTGTGTTTAACCCACAGACCAGCTGATTAAAATTACCATCTCTGATTAAAATGAATCTGCCTCCCCCACCATGGGTTAATCAATGAATCCTTTAAGACTGCCATTCTCTGCAAACTTACTGCGGAATAATTCTCATTGTGTAAGACACTGCTGTTTGCTGATTTAGCTGCAGATTTTTAAAGATCTAAACTTGCAGTCCTGAATGGAACAGATTGCATGGAAATTGCTTAGGGTAACGTCAGTCTTTAGGTAGAGGATTGGTAGGCTATAGAAGATACAGATGGAATAGATTGCCCTGGCCTTCTGTATGAACCTCCCTGAGATTCTCCTGAAGTCTTTGTCCAGTCCTCTGAAAATCTGGGCCTTCTCAACCAAATTCCTAAAGCAAATGTGAAAAGATACCCCACAAATGACAACAACCTGGCACTAGGATTCCCTCCTCCCAGTTCTCAGCTCTGGATTCAATAATAGTTATCAGGATTATGCTTGAAAGATTGAGTCTCCGACAAGCCAAATAGCTGCCCCCCCCCGCATTATTCTTTTGATTCTAAGTAGTTGTTGTTACATCTTATTCATCTGGAAAATAATTTTAAACAGCCCTGAAAATAGCGGATTCCTCTTGGTTAAAATGATCGTGGGCGCCAGGGCGGCTGACATATAGTAACATGATTCACTTGGACAGTTAGTGACTGAACATCCAATTCATTTCTTTTCTGGAGCACCAAGTTATTATCTGAAATGCACAAGGTGTCTGGGGCTAACGTATGATCAGCCAGGGACGCTTCTGACGGCTTGAAGAGCAATCAATAAAAATTGTCTCCAGCAGTTTTGTAGACTATGGAAGTTGGTGGGGAAATGAAGTGATGGAGATTAACTAGTGGAAGTCGATGCCCCGGTGCTGTGAACCCTGCTTTTTAATTAAAGATCCAACACTGCTTTGTACTGGAATGGTGATTCCTCCCCCCGCCCCCTGCTTGCTTCAGTTCCAAGAAATTCTCTGGTAATGGATAATTTCCTTTCACAAAAACACACACACACACACACACACACAACTGTGAATGTTGATAAAACACTTGCCACAATGCGTGTAAGCTGAGGGTCAATTCACACATGATGCTTTGTAACTGCACACGCTAGATGTTTTAAGTGCAAACCCAAGTAGCCAATAGGACTTGGGCTCCAACTTAAGGGCTCAAACTTCAGAGGGGTGATATAGGGCATTGTGTGTGGAAACAGAGCAGGAACATTGATGCCCTCTGCCAGGGTAACTGGCAGATCCTTCGTGCTTTGGCAAGAGAAAGAGGAAATAATGAGACTTTCAATTTTTAACTGTTGTTTGTGAGATTCTCATAGATGAGCAGAGAACTGGGAATAAAATCAAGCAGAGGCTGGATACATCTGTCATTTTATTTTATGGTGTTCCTATTTCACACTAGCAGTTTAAAAATGGTAACTTCTTGGCAAGAGGGTTTGCCTTTCTGATTAAAAGCTAAAGGTTACATTCCAGCTGAATAAAGATCTTTTGTTAACCCTTGGGGTGTTTTATAAGTTGAACATATGTAATCTGAAGTAAGCACTGCTGTGTTTAATGCAGCTTACATCCACGAAACTATGCATAGGATTTGCAGTCATGCTGATTGAAATAAATGGCATATTATGCCAAGCAACTCGCAACTCCTCCTTCCCTCCTCTTTACACTGTTGCAATCAAGCTGCGAAAAGAAGGGGATCACCAGGCAAAAGAAGGAGGATAAAAAAGAGCTGTAGAGAAAACCAAACCCCAGGGGTGGGGGAAGAGAACCGCAGAAGTGGTTGCCCCAATGTGTTTCAAGAATCAACTTCAGTGCTTCTTGACGGGGAAGAAGCAGCTCTGCAAGGGAATGCCTTCTCTTCCCCATCACCTAGCAGAAGGTGCCGCAAACTTGAGAAACCCCTAAGGAAATCCCACAATAGACTTTTGTTCTTGAAATGCAGCTGTGGGGAGCGGAGTCTGCCCCTGAATACCAGTTAGTGAGTACTGAATACAGTGGTACCTCTGGCTGCGAATGGGATCCATTCCAGCAGTGGCGTAGCATGGGTTGTCAGCACCCGGGGCAAGGCAAGTAATTTGCGCCCCCTAACCCGTGGATTTTAGTAGGGGCAGAGAGCTGCGAGTGCGAGCGCGCGCCCCCCCAGATGTTGCGCCCGGTGCGACCGGCCCCCCTGCACCCCCACGCTACGCCACTGAGTTCCAGAGGTCCGTTCACAACATGAATAGAACGCAACCCGCGTCTGCGCATGCATGGGTCGTGATTCGCCACTTCCACGCATGCGCGTGATGTCATTTTGCCCGTCCGCGAATGCGTGAGCGACGAAACCCGGAAGTAATCCTTTCTAGTACTTCCGGGTCACCACGGGATTCAACCTGAAAACGCTCAACCTGAAGCAAATGTAACAGGAGGGATGACTGTACTGCGAGTGAGGAGAGTAGCTGTTGCACTCTGGTCCTGCATCCAGGCTTCCTATTGGAGCATCTGGTTGGCTATTGTGAGAACAGGATGCTGGACTAGGTAGTTGATTGGCCTGATCCAGCAGGGCTCTGCCATAGTTTGTGCTGAGGTATATACGGCTTGGTGGGTCATGAGAAGGTGCAGACAAATCTATCTACTTCTCTCTGTTTCTCATTTCCCCAATCATAAGTTCAGCTAATCACATTCCCACATCAGCTAGAAACCCTTTAAAAAAAAAGTGTTCCTAAAAAGCATTTTAATTTACTTTGCTCCTGATATACACATTTTTGCTGCACATTTTTGCCTCACACATACAGTTATGAAGGCATATAATGCAAGTTTTGGATGAGTTCACTTCCCTCTGATGTTATATACAGTGGTACCTCAGGTTAAGTACTGAATTCTTTCCGGAGGTCCGTTCTTAACCTGAAACTGTTCTTAACCTGAAGCACCACTTTAGCTAATGGGGCCTCCCGCTGCTGCCACCGCACCACCACCACGTGATTTCTGTTCTCATCCTGAAGCAAAGTTCTTAACCCGAGGTACTATTTCTGGGTTAGCAGAGTCTGTAACCTGAAGCGTCTGTAACCTGAAGCGTATGTAACCCGAGGTACCACTCTACACATGTTATATACACCTTTATTTGGATGGAGAACTGAACCACAAAACCCAAGAAAGCATGAATTTCGAAGGATAGCTAGCTGTGTTTCAATTTGCGTATGGTGTCGATTAAGGAGGTTGGCACCCAAACCGAACCAAATTTATTCCGCATTCCTGGCCAGCCCATGTGGCCAAGATTTTAAAAGTATGTTGAAGTAGTGAACTGGTCACAGACTGGTTACATGGAGCCTGAAACATCAAATTTCTAACTGCACAGGTGGCCTGGGGAAATGACTGAATGGGAAGGGAAGAGAGGGAGGGCCATAGTTCAGTGGGAAGTCATCCCCAGTATATGGTTGAGGCTGATATCCCTCAATACAAATCTGAGGTTCCAAAATCCTGTCCCCCTAACAAAAATCCTGAATATGTCCTTGCCCCCCATCCTACCAGTAGAAAGGTAGCTATTTAAATGTTTTGTTTGTAAATAGAACATTTTTCTTATAATTTTTATAATTTATACAAAATACAACTACATAAAATGATAGGAACATAATGAAATATTGTTGAATCAGAAAGAAAACATAGAATTATAGAGCTGGAAGGGACCCAAAGGGTTGTCTTTCTAGTGCAACCCTCTGCAATATTTCCCTCTGTGGCTCCCTAGCCTCATGCTGTGGCCCTCTATTTACACATTTTTAACCTGTGGCCCCCATGGAATATCCTGCTCCCCCTCCCAGAAGTCCATATGGCCCCCAGCTGGGAAACACTGGCGTTGTGCATAAAGATATGTAATGAAGGCGCGAAGTGAGCCTCCCTGGGGAGAGCATCCCAGTAGTAGGGGGCCACTGCAGAAAAGATCCGTTCTCATGTTGCCACCCTCTGGCACATGAAGAAGGGCCTCAGAGGATTATCACAGGCTCTGGGTCTATTCATATGGGAAGAGGCGGTCCTTGAGGTATTGCAGTCCTGAGCCGTTTAAGGCTTTATAGGTCAAAACCAGCACTTTGAATTGGACCTGGAATCTAATTGGCCACCATATGCTCAAATCATCTTGCCCCAGTGAGCAGCACTGAATTCTGCACCAGCTAATTCCCTGAACAGCCTTCAGAGACAGCCCCACATACAACACATTGCAGTAATCTGAATCAGCAGGTAGAGCTGTGACGGACCTCTGTCAACTTGGTAAGCCCACGGCTGTGGCGGGGTCTAAACCCCAGTGCTTGCACATTGCACATTAAAAACACATCTCCCTTTCTCTGTGCCAGCCCCCGTTTGCTCACCGGTCATCTTTGGCCTGTCCCACATCTCCCTCTCGCATCTTACACACATTCCACTCAGGCGCCATGTGCTGTCATTGCGGGAGACAAGATCCTGAAGTAGACAGAGCATGGGACTGAGCCCATCTGACAATCCCCATGTTCTAATGGAAAAAATCGAGTCGAGTCAGTGAACTGGGGAAGATAGAATGCCGGTGTAGAGCAGGCACCTCACAAATCTCCCCCACTATGTCCCTCACTTGCGAGCAGTCATCTTCTGAGTGAATCACCAAGTCTCCTCGAAGGAAGGCAAGGAAAGCTGTTCAATGGAACATTAACCTCACATTTCACATGCTTGCAATAATCCAGCAGGAAGACGCCTCCTCCTCCTCCTCCTCTTCACCCCTCCTTTTCATATTGTGATCTACCCCACTTGCCTTAATAAGAAATGTCTCCAAATAATAAAAATGGATATTATTATATTTCACACCCCACCCCAAAAGCATCTGTCTCACAATTCCCTGTTAGTCTTGGTATCGTTCTTGTGGGATCATAAGCGCAACACATTAACGGTAATTTAAAGTTGCACTGCGCATTGATTATTTATACCCTTACATAAAAAAGAGGGGGAAAGGCAGGTTTTCAGCAGAGCGCACGGGTCTTGATAAACTGTGCATGTTAAATCAAAATCTTCCAGATATGTGGGCTGAATCTCTAGGTGGATATTGCCAGGGTGTGTGTGTGTGTGTGTGTGTACGCACACACACACACACATGCAGAGAAAGAGATTACTGCACCTTGCTAGTGACTGTCTTGATTCAAATACCTCTCTAAATCATGCCGCACATATAAATAATATATAAGGAAAAGAATTGCATCCTTAATATTATTCTTGTGTCTTATTAAACTAATATTTCAAGAAACTTACAGCGTTGGGTGCATTCTCTGCATGTGCATTTGTGTAGCATAAAACAAAAGGCAAGAATCAAAGCGGTAAGAGCAATAAGAATAATAATAAGAAAATAGAGCTCTGTCTGATAAAACCGAAACTGTCCTCATAAAAACAGAAGTATGAATGATTATTCTAATTGCTGAGGGATACCTTTAGAGAGATCGGATAATTAAATGGTACAATGGTTAAGACCTCTGGATAGAGTTTCTCTCCGTGCCTTAACCCCACCCTACATTAGCAGGAGAAGCAAGAAAGGCATTATTTTCTGCAAATATTATTTCATTCTATACCACCACCACCACCACCCAGATTTCATAACAAGAAGGTTTTCATTCCAGCCCTTGATGTGAAACTCCTCCCTCCTTTCTCACATGTTTCCCATTGGCTCCGGAGCATGGATGGTTTCACTTGGGAATGTGAAACAGACACATTGCTTTCGGGTTGAGGTTATTGGCTTTGAGATAATGCAGTGGCCTTAAGAAAAGAAGCTGTTTTAAGTCAGAACTGTATTTAGACATTAAACGGGCTGGAGATCTTTTTCAGTCGGAAGGCTGCATTCCATTCTGGGCAGCTTTCTGAGCACCACATGCTAGAGTAGGGCAGGACTAGAGGCAAAAGTAGGCAGAACAATGAATGTAAATTATACCCTTGTTCCTACCCTTGTGGGATAGTTTCTACGCACACTCTCTGACACTGCTCTCTCCGTCCTCCAACCAGACAAGTGAAATGCATGATCACAGTTCAAGGACACATCCCAGGCATGCAAAAGCTCTTGGGGTGCAAAGTGCCTCTCTGTGCTTCCTCCTACAGAGCATAGTTAAACCATGGAACACTTGCTCCCATAGGAGACAGTGATGGCTACCAACCTAGATGGCTCTAAAGGAGGACTGGACAATTTCATGGAGGAGAACATTATCAATGGCTACTAACTGTGGTGGCTCTGCTCTACCTCCACTGTCAGAGGCAGTACTGTTTCTGAATACCAGTTACTGGAAACCACAGGGAGGGAGAATGCTCTTGTGCTTGGGTCCTGCTTGCAAGCTGCTCATTGGGGCATCTGGTTGGCCACTGCTAGAACAGGATGCTGATCTAGATGGGCCATTGGCCTGATCCAGCAGGCTCATCGTATGTTCTTGCATTGCCATCAATATCCTGGCAACAGAGAGAAGAGAGCAGACATGGAAGAAATTCACAAACCGAAAAATGATCAACTTTGAGCCTTGTCCATGATCATGTCCTTGTCTTATTTTTCGGTCTCCAGCTTGCTGTCCATGAAAGAAATGGTGATGGTTCAAAAGAAGGGTTTGCATTCACATGACAGTTTATTCAGTTTCCATGGCATATATTTGAGCTTTCATATAAAAGCAGTTCCAGAAAATTAATGGAATATAGAGCTTATGCGTTTAGTGCTCATTTCTGTTTTATTTGATTCGGGGAGTGTGTGTCCATTTCTACCCTCTTCTTTTTTGGGAAATAACTAGGAAATACCAGTGAATCCTGAAGAGTCAAATGTGTGGGAAATGGCAAAAGAAAAACAGCTGACTGCCTTGATTCAAAAAGTGTGGGGGCTTGACTCACTCTCTACCCAAACAAAGCCCCCAGCAGTTTAAAACAGAATTCTATGCAGGGTTTGCAAAGTGGGGAATATGGGTTGTTAGATCTTTAAATGTCCCAATATTAAGCACTTACAATTGTTGTTCGCCTCCTCTACTCCTCTTGGAGTGAATAGACCACAACCTTAAGTAAGTTTAAATGCTTTACTTACAGTAATCAGAGATCTCACTCATGTATCATTCAAGGCCACAGCAGAACACAGGTAAGGTATTATTGGTTACAAAACAGAGACATTAGTCTCAAGCATGTGGTCTCAGTCTGGAGCCCCAGGCTCAGATGTCTGCTTACTCCCTCCCCAAAGTTGATGGGGCATGATATAGCCAAGCCTTTTCTAGCTGTATACAGCTCTGAGGTCCTTACCTTTCTGGAAATTATGCACAGTTATGTTTGACTGCATAAATATCCCACACCCTTAACCTTGGAAATACCGGGGGGTGGGGTGGAGAGAGAGGTTGGCAAAATTTGGGGCAGTATACTGGCACGCAGTTCTTTCCTGCTGTTTTCTTGAGGGAATGGTGGGGAAACAGAAGCACACATGTGCAGAAAGGTGGAAGAGTAGTGTAGTTGTCCGGTCACATTCATTGTTGTGTCACACCACACCCACTGGTGTGATATGCCAGGTCCCCCCCCCCCCATAAAATTTACACACTATTTGATTGGTTGTTTTTTTAAAAAAACAACAACCCTCAAAACAGTATATCAGTCAAAAGGCCACAGTTCCATAATGCAACAGGTGCTGCAAGGCAAAAGGAACATTAGAAAATGGGGCTGAAGCACTAGCATTATAATCTGGAAAACTAATGCAGTATTCACTACATGTGAATGCATGCAATGAGTGACTCTTGTTTATTGTATCTCAAGCCTGAGGTGCTGGATTCTATTTATTTATTTACTTATTTATGTTGCATTTATCTCTAAGGAACTCAAGGTGGCATACCTGGTTCACCCCTCCTCCTTTAATTCCTACAACAACCCTGTGAGGTAGGATAGGCTAAAAGGCAATGACTGTCCCAAGGTAGTCCAGCAAACTTCAGGGCCAAGTAGAATTTGAACCTTGGTTTTCCAGGTCCTAATCCAACACACTAATCAGTACCCCACACTGCCTGAGAGTCCTCACTCTCCCTCACATTGGCATTCCCTGATCTGCATGTATTAACCACACAGAATGATGGCAGAGAGTTGTCATTTTCTGGGAAATCCTAGAGAGAGAGGGGTCCTTGGGCAATTGGGCAGAGCAATTGGAAGCAGAGATGATCCACATAACACTTGCCTCTGTTGGGTGGTAGCCTTTTGGATTGTGCTTCCAGCTAGGGAACCAGACTGTGGCTGGTCAGCTGTGTCATCCGTGACTGAATCTTCTCACTGAGAAGCTTCTCAATTTTTTGCAAAAAAAGCCCTGGGAGGAAGATTGTAATTACGCCAGTCCAAAACTGCAATAAATGTGATGCATCAAAATTTACTGAGAATTAAAATCTGAAACATCTGTGAGGGCAGCAGATATATGGCTCGTTGGCTTGATCAGAAAGAGATTCCCCTGGCCTATTAAGTCTTGGCTTGAAGACTTGGTGGCCTACCATGGAACACTAGTTTTCAGAATGCAGCTCTTGGCCATAGTTCTTTCAAGTTCTGTTCTGTCACATTCAAGACTTAAACGCAGGGCACTTTCAAATGAACCTTTTTAGCAGTGACAAACACTTCTCTTTTCTTTTGGTAGGAGAGGATCATTTTGAAAGTATTATTCTATTCAGGGAACATGGCCCTCACTCTGAACTGACTTTTCCCTCAGCAATGTTGGCACATAGCAACATTTCATGAGCTGAGTGTGTGTGGTTGATCCAATGAGTTCACTGCCCTCCCTCGCAATTAGTTTAACCTGCTTTGAGTGAAATTGCCACTTGGCTACCATTAATTACATGGTCCCTGATATTCTCAGGCTACTTGTTCACTGAAGCCCTTGAAATTAGGAGAAGGAATTTGGCTGCAACAGATGAGTGGAAACAACTGCAACCAAGAATGAAAAAAGTGCGCATTCACCCATTGTGGGCATTATGCGGGGAGGTATTTCTGCACCTCAAAATTCCTGAATGTGAACATCCCAGTGTGGGAACATACAATGCATCCCTGGTCAGATATATTAAAAATAAGAAGCCCTAAGCCAAAAGGATGACTTGTCTGGGATTGGTACTCTTTATTAAACACATTTTTCTTTTGTGCAGGCAATAGGGGAACGCACACACACACAAGACAATGGAAGAGTGTCCCTTTGGAGGTGAAGTCAAGCCATTGGAGAGTACCAGCACCTGCTGTGGCTGTGGAGGCCAATACAGAAGAGACTTTTTTTGTTGCAGCTGCAGCAGGCGAAGGTATTCAGTTGTGCTTCTGCAGATGCGCCATGGCATTCCTTCTCTCTGAGCTCCTCCCAGCAGTCATTCCTCCTCTGGTCACTGCTGTGGATACACAACCTGCCTGATTGTCTCCAGGCACTGCAGTTGTCTGCAAGGGATTACCACGTGGCAGGGTTAATGTTGCAAGCCTTTGTGTCACTTTTACAGACATCTTTGTAACACAGAGTTGGTCTGCCAATGGGCCAGCTCCCCATAGAGCACATCCTTGGGGATCCTGATTTATTCCCTGTGGATATGGCCAAGCCAGCATGAACATCACTGAGACAGGAATGAGAACATGCTGGGAATGTGGGCTTGAGAGAGCACATCTTTGTTTGAGACTCTGTCCTGCCATGTGACGCCCAATATCTTCCTGATGCCACACATATGGGAGGCGCCTCTATCACTCTCAGTCAGTAGGACTAACACAGGATACAACCAAGGTTTATCAGAATTAACAATTTTGAGGTGAGAGCATCCTTTGGGAAGGGCTGTAGCTTGGTGGCAGAGCATCTGCTTTGCATGCAAGAGGTTCCAGGTTCAATCCCCAGCATCTCCAGGCTGAGCTGGAAGAGATTCCCTACCTGGAACCCTGAAGAGCCACTGCCAGTCAGTGTAGACAATACTGAGCTAGATGGACCAATGTTCTGATTCAGCATAAGGCAGCTTCCTATGTTCCTGTTTCCACAAGGCTAGAACTCAGGGTCGTCCAAAGCAACAGATGTGTAGCATATTCAAAACACACAAATATAAGAAGCTTCATCACACACTGTGAGTGCCTTGTTCACTTATGGAACTCACTGCCCCAGGGTAGCTCAGCTGGTAGAGCATGAGGCTCTTAATCTCAGAGTTGTGGGTGTGTGGACCAATGCTGGGAAAAAGATTCCTGATTTGCAGGGAGTTGGACTCGATGACCCACACAGTCTTTTCCAACTCTACAGTTCTATGATTTGTGGTCCCCACAAAGCAGCCAACACAGGGGAATTATGGGAAATTGCTTGGTGGCAGGCACAGGGAAAAGCTCTGCTGCTGCCATTGAATATAGGCTCTGTCCCTGTTCCATTTCTTCCCACAACCCCCACCAATTATTTCCAAGGCGCGCGCACACACCATATGGCAGGCAAACCCAGCTGTGAAAATGAGGAAGCGCTGAGTGTTTCTTGCCGGGCTGGAACCTGTCCTTGACGCCATCCTACACACAGGGCAGCCTGATCTCAGAGCCATGACAAATAGCTGAGTTGTGAAGGGCCTATAACTCTATTAATAGAGGGCCAGCTTTCCATGCATAAAGTCTTCATTTTGATGAGAAAGCCCCTCTCTGAAACCTTCAAGAGCCGCTGCCTGTCAGAGGAGAGCAGGGATGGGAAACCTTAGCCCAAGGACTATATGTGGCCACCCTAGGCCTCTCTATCTGGCCCTGAGACACATCATTCCCCGGCCCTGCTTTGCACCCTCCTTGACTAATTTTGTCTGGCTGGAATATGCCATTGAACCCTCATCATGCTTCCTGCTTGACTAAATGAAGGACAGAGAGAGGCATGTGTAAGTGCCTATTGTACAAAAGTAACATTGGCATTTGTGACTTCGGCCTCTTTTGCTTCTGGCCCCACCCACCACTAGCATGGGGCTGCAGGAAGGTTGCCCCAAAAGGAATGCAGCCCTCCAACTGGAAGGGGTTTCCTCCCCCCCCCCCCGGTTTAGTCCGTATGCAAATTCTTACATCTAAGCTTGCAAGCGTTCAGCCTGCACAAAGAACGTCAAAGATATTGTCTGAAAATGAGACTGGATATATGCGCCTTTAGAGAGGTTTAAAGACATAACCCCTTTCCATTACTGGCTTGTCCATTAGCCGATAAATACCTGAAATCACTCCATTAGACACTAATACTCGAACTTGGGTGAATTATTCAAGTGGGATGACCCAACAAACCGGGCAATATGGGAGTATAATTGCCAGCACCTGGCAGTTAAGTTCTGCCAGAGCAAGATAAGGGTGTAAAATGTGCCAGAAAGGTCAATTATTCGATAATCTTAATTCTGTAGGACCCTCTGGCTGTTAGCAAGAGACAGCACCAATTAAAACCCTTTTGTCAATTAGCAAGTGAAAACTTTCAAGATCCTCCACTAAATCTGCTTTTTTCTCTTTTCCTTTTTGGACCCTTCTTAGCAAGGATAGCTTTAAGAGTTTCAGGATGGCTTTGTTATTTATGAGCTTAGATAAACCAGGGCTTTGAAGGATTTGTTTCGTTATCATTAAGAATAATTAAAGATCATCTGTATTGCAGTGCTCTTAGGGATTTGGTGGTGGTGAAACCTCTGGCAGTGATTGGCTGAACTTCCCTGATATCATAGAAGGATGGGGCGGGCAGAAGTGGCTCTGACTCCCATTAGTGGAATTTCTCCCATCCTAGAGCAGCAGTGGAGAGCCTCAGGCCTGTGCCAGGTGCAGCCCTCTAGACCTCTCTATATGGCCCTTGGGAGTCTCTTTGGGCCAAACCCCTTCTCAAGCTACACCCATTCTCCCCAGATGACACCCATTCACTGGCCCTGCTTCACATCTTCCTTGAGTGTTTCTGCCTGTCCAGAACGTGCCCCTGAACTGATATAACTTGGATAGAGGATAGTGAGGAATGTGTGAATGGGAGCAGAATCCTGTACAAATTTACATTTGTTGCTGCACTCATTTTTGCTTCTGGCTGCTCTAGTGGCCCCTAGAAAGTTGCCCCCAGAAGGGAATATGGCCCTTGAGTTGAAAAATGTTGCTTACCTCCAGAGATGCCAACTTGAATAAAATATTGGGGGGGGGGCGAGCTCTGCCCCACATAATTCATCATAGACATAGCACACACACCTGAAGACATAGGAAGAGTAGAAGAGTTTGGATTTGATATCCCGCTTTATCATTACCCTGATGAGTCTCAAAGCGGCTAACATTCTCCTTTCCCTTCCTCCCCCACAACAAACACTGTGTGAGGTGAGTGGGGCGGAGAGACTTCAGAGAAGTGTGACTAGCCTAAGGTCACCCAGAAGCTGCAGGTGGAGGAGCGGGGAAGCAAACCCGGTTCACCTGATTACGAGTCCACCGCTCTTAACCACTACACCACGCTGGCTGAAGTTAAACAGTTTTTATTTTGCAACCAAACTGGTAAAATGAAAGATGTGTGAGGATACAGAATTATTTCATAAAGCAATGGGATGCAGCCTGAGGAAGTATCATCCACCCTGGGCTGCCCATAAAAAGCAAGTCTAGAGTAAGAAACCAGGGTGACGTCTGCTGTTTCCAGGATCTCTTCTCATTGTGAGACTTTTGCGAGTGAGTTGAGTTTGTTGGACACTGGAAGTACCCAGAAGAAAAATGAATTGGTTTGATTTATATATATTAGTGACTTTGCATTGATGTAACATTTTTATATGTAACTGTGCATTACTGTAATATTTTGTTATTGATTCGGTTTTTTGTACACCACTTAGAAATATTTTAAAGCTGGTAAGTGTTATGGAAATAAATACATTCGGAGTAAATATGCAGGGGGGCCATGTGTTCTCTGGCTTGGCAAGTGTGGAAAACTAGCATACTGGGCTGGGCAGGCCTTTTGGTTTGATACAGCAGGGCTCTTCTGATGCCTACAAAATGAATATAGTTGTTTGTCGCCTGGCTTCAGGAGCCTGGTCCATTAGAATGAATGGGGCACTGCCCCACTAACCTCATTCTGCCCACAGCCAACCCTCACACCTGCCTTCCTGCTTGCTTACAATCAGTCCAGCCCTGGCTATCACCTTCCTCCTACTTAGTCTCAGTGATACCCTTGAAGAACTCAGCAGGGAGAAGGATGGAGGACAAACTAGAATAAATTGGCTCTCCCTCTTATTGACTCTGGCCTTACCAGTCATTGGCTCTCCTTGCTGTTGGTTTCTGTGTCTACTGCCCCACCAGTCCCAATGGGCAAGAGCCACCATTTGTTCTGTCCTTCTCTGCTTCCTAATGCTCTCATTAAAAGCTCATGCAACAAGAAAGCCCTTCCTGTTGAATCAAAATGGAATCTGTGGTCAGAAGCGGTAATGCTTCTGAATGCCAGCTGCTAGAGACTGCAGGAGAGTAGACTGCTCTTGTGCTCAGGTTCTCCTTGTAGGTTTCCTATAACAAGTATCTGGCTGGCCACTGTGAGAAGAGGATGCTGGACTAGGTGGGCCACTGGACTCATCCAACAGGCTCTCCTTATGCTCTTACAATCTCAAACATCACTGGTTCCTATGAATGCTTGGACTACCAAATCTCTTGTTCTCTCACCCCCACCCCCACACGCTATCTGTACCAGCACGGTGTTTGCTGTCTCCAACCATGACAGGACTACAATACTTTATGTAAATACCTTCCAAGTGGAGCTCCTCATTATTAATGCAGACAGTTTCCGAAGGCAGAGGCAAACAGCGTTTGGCAGTGAAGCCTTTTTAATGAGGATGTCATTAAGGAATTCAGCTCGCAAACCGCCGTCCGATTCCCCATGCTCCTCCTCTCCCTCTCCTGTTCACATAACATTTTTAAAGCCTATTTATTTTACAAACCTAGAAATCTGGACATTATCTTCTGAGTCCCCCACCCTTTTTTTTAATTAACCAATTTATTAGTGGGACACATTCAGCCAGCTGGATCATGAGAACGCTGGCTTTTGACCCTCTTCCCCATTTTCCCCGCCGTTGAATGTGCAATAGGACTCATTATTTATCATCTTCGACCTCCAGGGTTGCTATAAATTCAGCCCTCTCCCTTCCAAAATTCTGGCACGCTGGGCAGAGTCGATAGGTGGGATTGGAATGAAAGAGGAGCGCCAGAAGGTTGGCCCTCAAATGAGTGGTCTGGAGGTAGCCTGGAAGCAGAGACACAGAAGGCCACAGTCTACTGCAAACCTTTGTTAGAGCAAATCGCTCAATCTGTGGTCTTCTTTCCCCATGAGTTCTGGCATTGGACCAGGACGTGACTCCACCACCATTTCACTAGCCATTTCACCAAAACCAAGGAAGGACCCACACACTCTCAGAGAAGGCCTCCATTACTTGATCTTCTTGAGCAGTTATGGGGAACCCATGGCCCTCCAGCTTTCACTGGACTCTAATTCCCATCAGGCCCAGCCCATGGTCAGGGATAATGGGAGCTGTAGTCCAGCAACATCTGGAAGGCCACCAGTCTGCTACCCCTGTTTCCCGAGCATCACTATTTATGCTTCGGTTAGAGATGGGTCCCAGGTCTGAAAAAAGTTGAAGGCTACTGTTCTGGAGGACAATGGCCACATGAGAGACCCTATTGATATAACTCACCCAGGTCTGACCTATCTACTGGGCTGGAGCCAAGTCCAGTTGAACAAAATAACTTTTCTGGCTGAGTCAGCAGGGAGAGAGTGGCCTTCTGGATGTGACAAGAAGCCTCCTGCTAACTAGCAAGAAGTACCAGGACCCTAAGAACCAGATTAGAGCTGTGGTGGTTGTGTGTGTGTGTTCAGCTGGCCCTAAGTGCCTTACTCCCTATGACATTGTGGCAGAAGACCACCTGCTTTTCCTCTATGCTTCTCCCTCAACTGGTCAGGAGGGGTGTTGCAGTCGTCAGGTGACCTGTGTGACCAATAGTCTTTTACTAAGCCTTACAAAGGTTTGAATTGCCTGGACTGATTTAGGTTCAGCACTTGTCTGGATGACACCTGGCCTTCTGTCTTCCTGACTTGGAGAAAGAAATCTGAGACACTGAGTTATAACCAACTAAATTATGTTCAGAGTAGACCTATTGGAATCAATGGACCCAAGTTAGTTTATTAATGTCCAAAAATTTCAATGGGTCTGCTCCAAGTATAACTACCACTGGGGACACTCCATTGTATTCTGCCACACACAACCATGCATAGCCCATCCTTTGTGCAAGTCTGGCACAGAGCGTTTGCAACGTGTAAAGGATCCTAATCTTCTTGTTTATTTATTTACTTTATTACATTTCTATCCCACCTTTCCTCAGAGGCGCTCAGGGTGGTGTACATAGCTCTCCTCCTACTCCACATTTGATCCCGCAACAACCCTGTGAGGTAGGTCAGGAGAGACTGTGACTAGCCCATGGTCAACCAGAGAGCTTGCCAAATCTGGATTTGAACCCTGGTCTCCTGCACCCTAGTTTGACACTCTAACCACTACACTACATTGGCTCCTACAATACCTCTCATCAGCTCTTGCTTTTGGATCCTCTATTGCTATTTCCTCTCCTCTCCTCCATTAGGAAAACTCCCATCCAGCCACTCAGGCTGTTCGTCTCTCTAGGTCATTATGCAGATAGCCCTGAATGCAAAGTTTCTGTAATCAATAATGCAGATGTACAACAAGAAGCAAAATCTCAAGAAGGAGTCCTGTTGCTTTGGCATATGGCCAGCTAGCCAACAGAACACCTGAGCAGGTCCATCCATACTCTCCCAGTATTTTCTGTAGAGGCTTTCGGGGATATTGTTGGCAGGGTGCAATGACCCTGCAAGAGTCAGGTGGCAAAGTGAATAATTTTTCAGGACCAGAATCTTCTAGCTTGCCAAAATGAAGCAGGCGCAGGTATATACAAGGTCCCTTGGATAGGAGATCACTTGGTGGCCAGTGTGAGAACAGGGTATGAATATAATGGATACTTTAGGAGAGGAGTGGGGAGCAGTTTCAAGCCTGAGAGCCACATGCCTGTCATGGCTGGGGCTAGAGGCAAAAGTTGGTGGAACAACAAACATAAGGATTACGTTTATACAGTGGGCTAGTTTTGGTCACACACTTGCACAACCCTCTCTATCCTCCATCTAGGAAAGCAAAAGACATTATCAGGGTCCAAGTCAGGCATAAACACTTAAGGAGGGCCAGTGAGGGGTGCAGCCTATTCAGAGTGGCAGTGCTGTGCACCCTTCCTCTGTTTTGGCTTTGTGGTGCCTTTGTGGTCCCTTTATGGCTAGGATTGCTTCAAGAACCTTTCAAAGTATCCTTGTTTTTGTTTTACATAGCAATGGAGATACAAATCAGGGTAAAGGAAGCAGCTGTGAATAGCACACACAAAGAAAGTAGGGAGATGGTTAACCTGTCTCCACCACTCTATTGTCACAACTTGAGTATCTATCCAATATTGTCTGTGACTGTCTTTGTTCACTGGAATATAGCTTTCAAATTCTGCCTCGACTTTACACTCTTCCCATTTCCATACCATTTTGTGCGGCTCACCGTTCAACCAGTGCTAGAAAGTTTGCAGGCACCTCGGCTGCTTTTGTAAGGTGTCAACAGCTCCACTGTGTGGTGAAAGGACAATATGCATTTCCAAAACAGGCATCTTCTTGGTCTGTTACAGCCTTCCTAAGCCTATTACTGTCTCCCATCACAACTCCCATCAGCCCCCAGCCAGAGCAGTCATAGTGCAAATCACATGAAGGGTTCCAGATGGAAAACGTCTGGTCACATACCATGGCTTTCTAAACGTGCTTTGGAGAACTTTGGTGCTCCTCAGGAGCTTATTGGAGGATCCTCAATAAGAAAATCAGAAATGGTGGAGTCATTTCCCCATGGCCTGCCAGTGTGATATAGTGATTAGAGTGTCAGGCTAGTACCTGGGAGACCAGGGTTCAAATTCCCACTTAGCCATGAAGCTGGGTGGCCTTGGGCCAATCACTGCCTCTCAGTCTGACTTATTTCACAAGTTGTTGTGAAGATAAAATGAGAAGAGTAGAACCATGTGTGCCATTTCGAGAGCTGGTGAGGTGAGATTAAGACCTGCAAGACAAGAGTTCAAATCCCTTTTCAGCTGTGAAGCTCTCTAGTGATCTCTGGCTGGCCAGTTACTCTCAGCTTAACCTACCTACAGGGTTGCTGTGAGAGTAAAATGGGGAATAGGACTACGTATGTCACCCTGAGCTATTTGGAGGAAAAGTGGGATAGATATGTGGAGAGAGAGAGAGAGAGAGAAAGAAAGAAAGAAAGAAAGAAAGAAAGAAAGAAAGAAAGAAAGAAAGAAAGAAAGAAAGAAAGAAAGAGTCTGCCTACTTCTTCTCCTCTCCTCTCTTGCCAAGGAGTCTTAGATGATTTTTATATTAATTTTTTTTATAAATAATATTTATTCACAGTTTCACCATTACAAAAAAAAAGAAAATCAGAAAAATGATTTTTATATTAATTTTTGGAAGCACCTGTACACTATTGAACAAAATATTCTCCTAAGTACACTCCCAGAATCCTCTGTGAAATTTTGTGAGTGCTGAAACCAATCTGTGTTTGTAAAGAATGTAAGAGCTATGCAGAAGGACCATCCCATAGCTCAATGAAAGAACATCTGCCTTGTAAGCAGAAGGTCCCAGGTTCAATCCCCAGCATCTCCAGATGCGGCTGGGAAAGGCTGCCTGTCTGAAATTCTGGAGGGACGCTGCCAGACAGTGTAGACAACACTGAGCTAGATGGACTTAATATAAGGCAGATTCCTATGCTCCTTAGAGCTTTGGGGTTAAACAGACCTCCTCCTCAGAGGAAATGCTCAAAATTAAAAAGGAACATTCGATACATCTGTGCAAAAGCATGGCTTTATGTCCTTTAAAATTTGTTTTAATTGTTTTCAAATAATAAAAATTAAAAGTTCATAATAATAATGATGATAGACCTATTACAAAAGATGAATGCCAAAGATTAAATCAAATTAAATCCTGTGGTTCCTGTATTAAGTAAGTCCATCACATTGTCAGGACGTCCATCGGTGCTCATTCCCGGGGGTCTCAATCGATTCCAAAATGGTACAAATAAAGTCCAATTTCCCCGAAAAGTCTCTAATGAGGTAGTTCTTCCCAGCAGTGCTTACAAATAGTTATCTTGTTCATTAACATGATATTTCTCATTGTTCCCCCTCCATAGTCCCACAGATGCTAAGTGCTCTGCCTTCAGTGATTTTGCTAACAATAGATGTTCAAATTAAAGGGGGAACGATTGATATGTCTGGGCAAAGAAACAGCTTTAAGTCCTTGGCTATGAATTGTCCCAGTCTTGCAACTACAGATTTCCTGCAGATGGCATTAGGCTGGGGGAAGGGTGGGGAAGGCCAGACCCCGGGGGCTGAGAAGAGCCCTCAGCTCCTTGGTCAGGCCACACCCCTCACCAGCCCTGCATTGCATCCTCTTTGAGTGCTTTTGCCTGGCTGGAATGTGTCATTGGACCCTGATAATGCCTCTTCCTTGTCTGGTTGGAGAATAGAGAAAAGTGTGTGAGCATGTGTAGAAACTAGCCTACTGTAAAGAGGTATTTGCTCCACCCACTTTTGCCTCTGGCCCCACCCAGGAGGATGCTCCCTCCCCCCCCCCCATAAGGATGTTCAGAAGGTAATGCAGCCCTCAGGCTGAAAAGGGCTCCCCCACCCTAGATACACACACACACACAACCTTTTGAAAGAAACAGCTTGGCGGATGGATGGGTGTTGGAAAGAGGCACATTTGTGTATCAAAACCTCTGACTTCTGTGTGGCTGCAATCTAGCCTACTATTCAAAGGTATAATTTACATTCACCCCCTCAATTCTTTTTTGCCTCTGGCCCCACCCATTATTGGCATGTGGCCCCTGAATAGTTGCCTGCAAAGGAATGAGGCCCTTGGGCTGAAAACGGTTCCTTATCCCTAGCCTAGGGCTTTGTCATGTGCTACAGCTAAGGTCTCAAGTTACTCAGAGGCATGTTGGGGGAAACCAGCAGTGGATCTGTCCCCCTTAATATTTGCTTGCTTGCTTGTTTTGTCTACTACCCTTCATGCAAAGATCACAACATAAAAATACAAAATGAGAACACAAGATGCATAATGAAACAAAAACCAAACAAACCAACAAAAGGCCATAGAATCAGACAAAGAATCAGACAAATTTAAAAGGCCATAGAATCAGACAAAGGCCTCGTTAAAGGAAACCGTGTCTGCCTGGTGCCTAAAGCAGAAATGGAGCCACAACAGAAAAGGCCAAGTATTATGTTGCTGCCCTCCAGACTTCTGCAGAGGAGGCATGCAAAAAAGGGCCTCAGATTATGATCGCAGGATCCAGATAGGTTCATATGGAGAGAGGCGGTCCTTGAGGTTTTGTGATCCTGAGCCATTTCAGGCTTTATAGGTCAAAACTAGCACTTTGAATTGGGACCAGAAACTAATTGGTAGCCTGTTCAGTTGGATCAGGATTGGTATTATATGCTCAAACTATTTTACTCCCAGTGAACAACCTTCAAAGGCAGCACCATGTAAATAACATGTTGGAGTAATCTAACCTAAGGGTTACCAGAGCATAGACAACAGTAGTTAGGATTATTTGGATTAAGCTTCAGTTTCTTGGCTTTCATCCAGTCCATTACCAAGGCAAGGCAACGGTCTAGCACAATCAGTGAATACTTGCAGATAGAAGTAGAGCTACCGTATGTGTCATCAGCAGATTACTCACAACATACTCTAGCACTAGGAATAACCCCACTCAGTGATTTCATTTAGATGTTAAGCAGCATAGAGGATAAAAACTGAATCTTGAGGAACCCCACACTTTGGCTCCACAAGGCCAAAGAACACTCCCCTAGCATCACCCTCTGGAAATAAGCATCCAAGTAGGACTGGAAAGGTGCTGAAAGCCTAAATCTCAGTTGGTAGTGATCTGACCCTGACAAGGGGCTGGTGTCAACACCCCTCACTTTCAGATCACCCTCTTCCTGCCTAGTTGAGAAAACAAGGTCCAGAATGTGGACTGCCATATGTGTTGGGTCAGTGACATATTCGGACAGTCCTATGGTCGTCATGGCAGCCATGAAATCGTGAGCCACCCTAGAGCCAATTGCCTCAGCATGGATGTTTAAGTCCTACAAAACCAGCAGCCTGGGAGTCTTCAGCACTGCTTCCGAAACCAGCTGCCACCTCAGGCTAGGAGAAGAGCTGGGCAGCGAGGCAGGTGGTAAACCAGCAGAATCCCTGATCTGTACCAACTGCCCAATGTCAGGAACACACGCTCTATAGATGGAATCTATAGACCACAGCAACTGCTCTCCCCAACCCTCAAATCTGACCTGATGCTGCACCGAGTACCCAGGTGGGAGCAACTCCACCCTGCTCACCCACCCAGGTCTCAGTGATACAGGCTGAATCGGCTTCCTCAACTACAATCAGATCATGGATGAGGGAGTCTTACTCTGGGCCCACCTGACACTCATCAACAGCATCCGCAGACCCGAGGGCTGGCTGAGAGGACAGCCGCAACTCCCTAGGTCA
Organism: Podarcis melisellensis; assembly: GCF_964234715.1. Lineage (NCBI taxonomy): Eukaryota > Metazoa > Chordata > Lepidosauria > Squamata > Lacertidae > Podarcis > Podarcis melisellensis. The sequence continues at coordinate 11,625,703 of NC_138547.1, read as the reverse complement.
GAGGAGAGGCCGCCACACAGCACAACCACCAGCTGCCTGGCCTACCCCACCTCCAACACCATACCTCCCCTTGCACTGAGCCACCGTGATTAGGCCATCTCACTGCTCTCTGCAGTTCTTCTCTTCACAGGCACATATTCCACCCCTTAATTTAAACAAACAAACAAACAGAATACCAAATTAAAAAAAAAAAGTTAAAAAACCAGTTAAAAACAAGTTAAAATATTTGCTTGTTGAGGATGCAAGGATGGACAAAGACTACCTGAAAATGGAGAAAATTCCCTCCCCCCAGTACTGAAAAGAATTAAGTCACTGTGAGAGAGTTTGAAGGCACTTACGAAACACAGATACACACAGAGAACCAGAAATGAAGTAAACAGCAGTAGTTTATGTTCAGCATCTATAGCATTAATTTACAGATTTCTTGGAAGGCTGTGGTGCGGCAGGCTGATAAAGGAAGCACGACATCAAAGCTCGCGTGCATTCTTTTCTTTTAAAGCCATCAGCTGATCCCTAGAAGGCTTCATTGCACCAGCTCTGTTTTCTCAAGATCTATTTAACATTATTTGAAATGCCCCTCCCCTCCTCAAATAATGCATGTTTGAAAAACTGGTGTGATCTCTCCACCCCCCCCCCCCCCGCCACCCCATATCCTCCCTGTGTTTCCAGAACGTTTTCCTCAACCTGCCAGCGTCAACATGAAGATTCTACCCCAAATTAATCGGGATGCTACATTCCCTCTGCAGAATACATCTGATGAACACCTCTGGAGAACAGCCCACTTTCTATTCAAAGAACACCAAAGAGAAGCACACACGATCACCCAATCTTTATTCCTACCCCCCACCCCACCCCACTTTCTCGGCAAAGATAATTGCATATTGTCAGGTATGACGGCACCTGAAAAAAATGTATTAATCTCAGAGGCATTGATACTGAGAAAAGTGTGTGTGTGTGTGTCTTTGTTGAAAAGGCTTGCTTTTAATAAAAGCACAGTGAAGGGTCGCTCCTTACTGATAGACCAGCTCATGCATACACATTCCTCACTTCAAGACTGCAATGCCAGAGACCTTTTCAGACGGCAGTCATGGGAGGCTGATATGAAGTCCTGCCGGATGACACCCCCCCAATCCTGCATTGAAAGCTACCAACTCTGATTGCTTATTGGTCCCTCCGTTACTGAAGGCAGGAATGCCCCTGGATACCAGCTGCTGGAAACCACAGGAGGGGAGAGTGCTGTGCTGCTCAGGTCCTGCTTGTGGACTTCCCATTGAGGCATCTGGTTGGCCTCTGTGAAACTAGGATGTTTGACTATCCGGGCCTTTGGCCTGATCTAGCAGGGCTCTTCTTATGTTCTCAGGTTTTGCAGCATTCCCAATCATGCAGCAGAAGCAGCAGCAGCAACAACAACTGCCTGATTCACATCTTCTGATAGAGAGAAGTTCCCACATAACAAAACTAAATGCTGTGTGCACATCCCAACAAGCTGGGGAAATCAGAGTTTCACTGGCACCAGACAGGGGTCAACTGAGTGTTCATATAGTCAGGGCTTGGAATGTAGGAAGCTGCTTTGTACTGGGTCAGACCCTCTGGTCCATAGCTCAGTATTGTCTACTCTGATTGGCAGTGGCTCTCTCCCAGCCCTGCCTGGAGATGCCATTGGGACCTTTTGAACCTGGGACCTTTTGCTTACAAGGCACATGCTCTACCACTGAGCTGTGGATGACCCTTCCTCATAGCTCTTGCGCTCTGCCACTGCGACTCTTCTCCTTGCATCCTAACCCTTCCTGATGGATCAGTGGAGGATCTGATTCACCCAAAGAACTTGGAGAAGGGAGGCCTCATGTACTCAGTCTCCTGACGGAGTCTTCTGCCTGGGTGACTTTGGGCCAATCACTCACCCTTAGCCTAACCTACCTCACAGGGTTGTTGTGAGGATAAAATGGACAGAGATAGAGAACTATGTATACCACTTTGAACTCCTTGGAAGAAAGGTAGAATATAAATGCAACACATAAAAATGAATTAATATTTTTGCTTGTGAATCAGCATGTAAACAGGGGTAGGAAGCCTCGGGCTCATGGGCCTAATTAGGCCTACCAGCCTTCCCTGTTTGGCCCACAAGACCTTTTGACCCAGCCACCCTCACCTGCCCTATACCTGCCATCATCTATGACATCAGGGGTGAGGCAGCTAAAGATGGAGCTGGGCCAAAGTCAATTTGCACTTGCAAATTCTTGTGCATGCTGTTTTATAATCTCCAATGACCTGCATGTGCAAAAGCAGGTCATCTGTTGTCATTGTGACATAAAGTGATAGACAGGTAAATGGACTCATCCACCCGTCAAACTTGGCCTGTGTGGTGTGGGGGAGCTAAGGATCTGACCTGCTGGCTGGGCTTAGTTCCCCCACCTCTTCTGTGCCATATAGCCATGTGGCAAGATATATTATGTCTGAGGATCTAACAGTGGTGTGTCCTTTACAGCAGCTGTTTTGAACTCCCCGGTAAGGGGCGGGGACCTCCTCTTGCTCCAAAGGTCTACAGATGGCCTCTGCCCCCTCTTCTGAGAAGGTCCCGTCCCATCTGATTCAGGATCTCTGGGAGCTGCCAGGTCCTGACATTTCTTCACCATGAAATATACGTTCCCAAAGGCAGATGAGGATCATTGCCATGCCATTGCAGAAATTACCTGATGGAAATTCTGGTCCAGGGAGATGTGTCAGAGGCCCCACGGCAAATGAGTGCGACCTTCTGAGTACCCCTCCCCTGCTACGAAGGCTTGATGGGGCTAACATGGAACGGCGCTCCCAGGATCTGCCGTGTCCCCGGCGACACCTCTGAATGACAGCCAACAACCGGCGTCTCTGCACGGCAGGAGGCAGAGCGCGGCTTTTGACAAACACTCACAGGGAAATAATAAAGTGGCAAACTAATTTTGCATCGGACACACTTACCAGAGCATAAAGAGCCTCTGAAAAGGAGACATCTTGTGCCATCTATCTTCCTTAAACACCCAAGCTGTGACAAAGTGGAAAGCAAAATTATGATGAATGATGGGACATATTTCCGTCGGTACCTGGGCGCTTTAACCTGGCGGAATGGGTGCTAATGAAAGACAGAACTTCTGCCGGTGTTGCGGGGGGAGATCTACTTGCAACACACACACACATACACACAAGTCTGTATTATAAATTGGTGCTTCGTTTTCATCAAAAGCGCATAATGAAGGAGCATCTCGTGACATAAATTAAAACCGGCAAGTGATGGGTCAGCATTGCGCCATGTTGCGCGAAGACAAATGGCCGCCGATCCCTTGACAGTGGCTGTATCTCATTTACAATATTTTTCTCTCTCCCTGTGTGTGTGAGTGTGCGAGTACATTTCCCGATTGCAAAGGGGAACATGGCGAGGTTTTGTTCGTCAATGGCGTCAGCGTCATTTATTTTACTGCCTCATTTGAATATGATGAATACCAGAGTCCTTTATTTGTTCACAACAACCAAATAATTGTAGATCCACCAGTTTAGCTGCAATTAATCATCAGATGGGTTCTCCCCCTCCTGCCACCCTTCTCCCCCAACAATCCGCTATAAACATGACATTGAACAATAAAAACATTAACCTCTGCTTGCAACAACGGAAATATGTGCATGTGTAAATATATATATATATATATATATATATATATATATATATATATATATTACACACACACAAATATGCACATGCACCTATGTATAGACACATGTGAGGACGCACACACACCAAAGATCTATCTGGCTGTTCAAACCTCTTGCAAGGTTAGTGGTCAATAGTCAATATATTTCCAGATGTGGCAACTCAAATTTATTATGTAATTAGCTTCAACTCTCTTCCTTTTCCACAAGCTTGCGGGGTGGGTGTGGTTAACAATGGCTAAAAATAAAACCACACAGAATGCATTTCCTATTTTTACCTCTGATAAGGAGCGTGATGCTGACGAGCTGCTCAGAGCTCAGCCTAGATGGGTGCAAGAAGACCACAGCTCAGTTCTTGGGGGCCTGATTTGAATGTAGAAGCTCCCCAGTTTGATTCCTGCCATCTCCAAAGAAAAGGGATTAGATGGCACAGGGCTTTGTGAACTGGTTTCTTTTCCCCTGCCCCCACCAGTGCTTTGTATTTTGATAATGTGGATGTTCACTACAAGCCGCTTTGGGCACACAGTATATAAACTAAGTCAATTAAATTATCAATAAATCATCCAACCCCCTTCTTTATGTGCCCGCTCTAAGACAGGCCTGGAGACTGACAACAAGGGAGAGAGCGTCTTTTTAGTGGTGGCTCCCCTGCCTGTGGAATGCTCTCCCAGGTAAGGCCTGTTTGGTTAACAACATTGGCATCTTCTCATGAATTTGAGAAGTCTCTAAACTTGATAGTGAGTAGAGCCTGCCCTGTGTTAGACAGCTCAGAAGTCGGGACCAATGAATAACTAAGGCTGCAGGAATTCACCAGAACTCAGGTGCTGAGCAAACCTCAACTGGAACCTGAAGCCTTTTGGTATACTTTTTTCCTGTCCTGTCCAGGAGGATCTAATGACTAGCCTAGCTTCAGTCTGGGACCTTAAGGTACTTCACTGGGCACTTGCCATGGTCAGCAGTATGAGATGAGCAAAGAGGTGGGAACAAGGTGCCACAGGGACCAAGAAGGAAACAAGGACAAAGAAGGAAACAAGAGTCAAGAAAAGCCAAAAGCCAGGGCTGATGAATGAATCAGAACTGGTGGCCAAACTAGAAGGAGGAATCAATTAGCTAGCCAGATGTCATGACCAAAGAATAACCAAGAATGCAAGATTGCACCGGAGCTCAAGAATATCTTACTGCTCAAGTGAAGCTCAAGCTGAACAGGAAGCCAATGATACTCTACTCTGAGTGGGTGGAGTCCAGGGCCTGAAGGTCCTTCACTGAGAAGCTGCCACTTGCAGTTCAATGGCTGGTCACATGAGGCAGCTACACATTGACCCAGCAGCTCCTGACCCCCTACCCTATTGTGTGATATGAAGGAGCTGGGCAGGAATCTTTCCCATTTCAATCCCTGGAGAGGCAGCGATTGAAACTGGGATCTTCCGCAGGCAAAGAAAGGGGCTCCACTGCTGAGCTTCACCCCTTCCCCAGGAGCAGGAAAAGGAGCAGCTATCTCCTCCTAGCCTGATTTCTTGGTGTCCTGGTTACAATCAATAAGTATTGAAACATCACTTGCTTTTACTTTGCACTGCCCTCATTTGCCCTCAGTGATATCATCATGCAATCCTACCACAGAGTGCTGCCACTCCATTTACTACATGAGGGGAGGAATTCAGTTTGGTTCATGTTTCAAGTTTTCCCAAAACAACATGTGAAAGAAACAGAAACGCAGCTGTCCTTCAAAATTCACACTTTCAGAACTTGATGTTGTCCAATGACGTTTGTTGTGTCACACACCAGATCCACTGGTGTGAATGAAATTTATCAATGCATGTTAATTTCCGCATTGTATTTGAGATTTCACATGATGTGAAAGGCACTTCTGGAAAACCAGTGGAATATAGTGCACGTCTGGTCTCTTTTCTGTGTTATTTGATTCGGGGGGGGGCGGAACATTTCAACACTGAAAATATTGGGAGTAAAGTGACAGAATTTGGAGGTATGCAAGCACACAGTTATTTCCTGCACTTTTAAATGGGGGGGGGGGGTCACAGTGAATAGAAGCACACATGTGCACAAAGGAAGAGGGAGTAGGAATGTTGTCCAATGACATTTGCTGTTGTGTCATGCCACACACGCTGGCGTGAATGAAATCCAGTGTGACATGCTTTTAAACTGTGAAAAAGCTGCTGTTCCATAAAACTACAGGTACTGCAGTGTAAGAGGAATATAAGAAAACGGCACAGAAGCACTGGTAATTATAACTGGGAAAACTAACTCAATATTCCCCATAGCTGAATGCACACTAAGGGTAACTCGGGAGCGGACCTGCTGAAATTAATGAACATAAATTAGGTCCATTAATTCTAATGGGTCTACTCTGTGTAAAACATGGTTGCCCACAATCCTAGCCTTAATAATTCTCCATGAAGCCTGCTGAAAAGCTCCATATCTGTACGCTCAGCTGTCCCTGAGCCCCCTCCCACAATCCCTTGCACCTGCCGCTCCCTGACAGAGTCCCATGGCGCACGTGCAGTGGAGAGTGTTCCTTTTAGCACTCTGATTCCAGCCCGAGGCTCTGGAAAAGGAATGCATCGAAGATGCCCAAATGACAGCGCCTCCGGCAAAAGACACTTTAGTGCTCAGCAGCAGCAGCAAAGTAAAAAGGGAAACAAACTTGCAGGGCATGGGTGACAGCAGGAGATGAATTCCATCGCAGGATCAAATCATTCTGCTTCTGACAGTTAAAGAGGTGGAAGGAACTAACACAGGTTCCTCTTAAGTCAGGCTTGTTCACCTAGGACAGGGTGGGAAACATTCGGCCATCCAGAGGTTGCTGAAGTACAACTCCTGGATGCTGTTGGACTACGGTTCCCATTATCTGTGACCACTGGCAAATTGGTAAATAAGAGAGCAGGCAGGCAGCTGGGGAGCTGGCTGAGGTTGGTGGGGCAGTGCCCCATTGCCTCTAATGCAACAGCTTCTACTCATAAGAAGAGCCTTGTTCAATCAGGCCAAAGGCCCACCTAGTCCAGATCCTGGTCTCACAGTGGCCAACTAGACGCCCCAAGGGGAGGTTAGCAAGGAAGACCGGAGAATAACAGAACTTATCTAATTTGTGATCCCCACTTACATTTCCACTTCTTCCCCTCTCTTTCAGAATTCTATGCCACCAGTAGAGGCTGCTCCAATCGAATGAATGGGGAACACTGCTCCACCAACCTCACTCCCCACCTGCCTGACTTCCTTCCTACTTGCAAGTTAGGTGATGATATATGGACTGGGGAAAGAAGTCTTTTGCCACTTGGCAGTGGGATGCAGATGCCTAAGGAACTGCCCCCATGGCAGTTAGATCAACTCTGCTGGCTCTGCGAGGGACACGGGTGGCGCTGTGGGTTAAACCACAGAGCCTAGGACTTGCCAATCAGAAGGTCGGTGGTTCGAATCCCCACGACGGAGCGAGCTCCCATTGCGCGGTCCCTGCTCCTGCCAACCTAGCAGTTCGAAAGCACGTCAAAGTGCAAGTAGATAAATAGGTACCACTGCAGCAGGAAGGTAAAAGGTGTTTCCGTGCGCTGCTCTGATTCGCCAGAAGCGGCTTAGTCATGCTGGTCACATGACCCGGAAGCTGTACGCCGGCTCCGTCGGCCAATAAAGCGAGATGAGCGCCACACCCCAGAGTCGGTCACAACTGGACCTAATGGTCAGGGGTCCCTTTACCTTTACCTGGCTCTGCAGCAGCACCTACAGTCCAGGGGGTGGCACTGCAAGTAAACCCCCTTCTTAGTCTCACCATCCCTCCTTTAGTAACTCAGCGGGAAGGAGGAAGGGGACAAACCCAAAATTACTCTTACTTTCTTCTTATGTCCCTGCTTATGACTCCTAGCAGCTGATACTGGGAGCCATACTGCTTCCACAGCGGAGGTATAACATAGCCATCGTGGCTAGTCACCATTTCACAGAATTATAGAATTGCAGAGTTGAAACTTGTGTTAACTGCCACTGCTCAACTAGATCTTCCCCAGCCAACAAAGACCATGCATTCTCTAGCCTGAGTGTGTTCCTCAAACAACTGGACGGAGCCTCATAATGCAGAATTGGCCCCGGCTGACCCAAAGAGGCCGGCAGAGCAGGGCAACAAAGGAATGCAATACGGGGACATCCTCCCTGCGCGAGGAGTCCTTAGCAGCCTGCAAGAGTTTCCCGTGCGGTGAATGCAGCAAGCACATCTCTCCCCTCCTTCCTCTCCCCCCCCCCCTCTCCAAATGGATGGTGGCGAAGGCGCACTCCAGCTGCCGGCGCCTCGCTGCCCTTGTGCGGTTCCCTGCCAGTTGTGCGTTGCCGATTGCAATGAGCGCCACCATCTGCCGTGCCACGTGGACATCATAATCTTCCCTTAATTACATTAGCTGTGCAATCAGTTACTGCATTACAAGGCCGACGATGAGCTTTTAAATCTTGGTGGAAATCATAAATAATTGCAATAAGTGCCAGGCGCCAGATGCGAATGCCAACGCCGTGCGCGCTAGATAAATAGTAACCTCACGACGCAGCATTCCGCGGCTGTCCAGCCACCGGGGCCGCTGGGTGCCTTCACTTTCCCCCGGTCTCCCGCGTTTGTGACCTGTTTGTGATCGTGCCATTCTTGCATTAAAAGGGAAGAACAGGAGGAAGCAAGGAGAGAATGAAGGGAAAGAAAACTCGACCAGTCAGGCCTTTAAAAAAGAAACTGAGATGTTAGCCTTTAAAAAAAAAGTATCCTGGTCTGGTATCACAAACTTTAAGATGCACGTGTGGGGAGGAAATGGGCCGTTCAGGGGTCTTTGTTGTGTAAGAGCTGGCACGCTCTCAAAATTACCAGGAATGGTGGGGCAAGAATGGAAACAGACGCTGCGGGGCTGGAAGCCGTTTCTCACAACAGCAAAGAAAGAAAGAAAGAAAGAAAGAAAGAAAGAAAGAAAGAAAGAAAGAAAGAAAGAAAGAAAGAAAGAAAGAAAGAAAGAAAGAAAGAAAAGTTGTAATTGATAGCCGAAGAGGTTAAGGAAGGACCTCTTTCCTGAATCCAAGCTTGCAGGGAGAGATTTTGCAAGCCAAACTAGTCTTCTCTGCCCTGCTCTTATGGGGGGGGGAGTAAAAATCATCCTTGAATGTATCATAAATGGTACTTCACACAAACACACACATGGAATGGATGGAGGAGTGCAGTGTGGAGGGATTCCATTATTTTCACTTTCTGAAAGAAGACATAAACTGAAATCAACTTAGCCTTCAAAATTCACACTTCCCTGAATTGTGCAGTGCAGTGCTCCAACCAAATCATGTTTACAAAAAGTTATACAGTACAGTAGGATGAAATGCATACAAAAATGTATATATATATCAGAAGACATCTGCACTAAAATTCTGCCAGGTTATTTGCATTGACTTTTAAGAAAAAACAGCAAGGTGGAGAACTGGGCTTAAGACTGGAAAAATAAAAAAGGAAATTGACAGATTCATTTTTCCCAAATGCATCCTATAGATATAAAAATGCATCATATAGATATAGATAGATAGATGATAGATAGATATATGATATAGATAGATGATAGATAGATAAATGATAGATAGATAGATGATAGATAGATAGATGATAGATAGATAGATAGATAGATAGATGATAGATAGATAGATGATAGATAGATAGATAGATAGATAGATAGATAGATAGATAGATAGATGATAGATAGATATAGATAGATCTCCTTATTATAATTCAAAGCCTCTGATGTGTTAATGGATATTTGGCAATCTCTGGATGAATAAAAGTGGTGTTTCTTCATGCACACGTGAGTTACTTCTGTAACAGATCTAAAAGCATGGGCAGAATTTCTGGATCACCTCAAACACAACACTTTTCGCACATTTGGCTGTCACTTATGACAGCTTAGCTTACGCATGGTTGTGCATCACTTGTCATTCCTATCATCGGCTGTTGGTGCATGGTGTAAGGTCCGGGGGTGGGGGGAAGGCCTCTTGAACAGGGGACTCTGGGACCAGGGCCCCAGCACCTTACTTCCTCTGCCCACAGGTCTATTCTTGGACTGTCCAAGGAAGTTTCCAACCTATCTGCTGTGCTGGAATGGTCAAGGGCACTAGTGCATCTCGTCAGCCCAGCTGCACCAGGTGACTGGAGGAATTAATTGGGGCCTCAGTTTATAATCCTCAACCTGAGCAATTTGTCCACCTGGAAAGGTGCTAATCAGTTTTGCCTTCTTTGGAAACAGATCACCAGTCCAACTTAGTCCATTTGCCACAATACTTTTCTCTGCCTATTCTAGAGCCTGGCTACCAGCTTGTTTAGACCACCATACCCTTTCTTTCTTTCTTTCTTTCTTTCTTTCTTTCTTTCTTTCTTTCTTTCTTTCTTTCTTTCTTTCTTTCTTTCTTTCTTTCTTATTTCACCCTACTGGACAGCTGCTGCCAGTCAGTGCAGACAATACTGAGCTAGATGGACCAATGGTTTCTCTCTGTAGAAGGCAGCCTCCAGCATTCCTATCTGAGTCAGTCCCTTATTCATTTATTTTATAGCTTGCCTTTCCTCTCCAATGAGCCCAGGGTGACTAACAGGCACACAATTAAAAAACAAAGCAAAATCATTATAAAACTGATCAGAACATGCTAAAAACAATCTCAGGGATGCTAGGGACAGTGCTCTTCAGCCACCAAATGTCTGGGTAAAGAGGAATGTTTTCAAATTCCTCCTGAAAGTTAGTAACAATGGAGACAGGAACATTCCATAATTGGGAAACCACCACCGAAAAGGCCCTGTCACATGTAAGTGTCAACCTGTCTGCCCCCAGTGGTGGCACCACCAGCTAGGTCTGTACTGCAAATTGTAGGGTCTGAGGTGCTTAGCACTGGATCCAAACTACTTGGGTCCAAAGCCATTTAGGCAGGGCTGTCTTAAGCATATGCAGTGCCGGGGTGCAAAAATCCACCCGGTGCCCCCCCCCCATGGAGCTGCTGCGGCCGGAGCTCGGTCAGATGCTGGATGTTGGTGACAGGGAGGGAGTTACAAATCAAATAAAATGGGCAGGGACTCCGCTGAGCCAATTTCTTTGTCGCCTGTGTTGCCCTCCCTGCTCACATGTCGCCCTCTGTTTTCAGTTAGGCACCTAAAATTTGGGAGGCAGGGGAAGGGAAGGAGGAAAGTTAAGGCTGGCGGCTGCCGGGCACCCAAGTGGCAAGCTTCTTGGGCGGCTTGTGAAAGCCCGTTCAGGGGCCCGAAGCACCTGGTCACTTTGGCCCCACGGTGCCGTGGCACCTTAAGACTTTGATGATGACTCCGCCGTCAGACGCTGGGCAGGAGGGTGGGGGGTTGGGGTGGAGAGCCACCCGCAGCAGAAGAGCCCACCAGGGCACTCCGACAGATGGACAGACTCTTCCCCGGACTCAACTCTTGGGCCCCGGACTCTTGGCCTGGCGTCCCTGAGAGCCCGGAACCTGGGTGCCCCGCATCCCTAGCGCCTATGGGTAAGACGGCCCTGCATTTAGGGCTCTAAATGCTAGTGCTAACACCTTGAATCGTGCCTGGTAGCTCACTGGCAGCTGGTGCAGTGCTTTCAGGACTGGGGTCATATGACCTCATTGGGCTGCCCCGCTTAACTTAGCAGCCACATTCTGCACCAGCTGCAGCCTCTGAACAGTCTTCAAGGGAAACCCATTTGGAGCACATTACAGTAGTTAAAGTAGTCCTAAGAGCCACTGAGATTCACCACGTGTCAGCTCAGAAAATCTGCTGATATTCACCACCTCAAATGTCATGCCTGTCATCCCATTCACAACTGTAAGCCACCCCTGAATTTGCAATCATCAAAGCATACCCCCCAACATTTCTCCGATGAAAATAGGGATGTCCCATTCCATAATGATAATTTTACTATTAATACCCCACACATCCGACTGGGTTGCCCCAGCCACTCTGGGCAGCTTCCAACATATATAAAAAACACCATTAAACCTTTTTTTAAAAACTTCCCTATACAGGTTTGCCTTCAGGTGGCTCGGGGGGGGGGGTCAGATAATTCCATACTCTCCAACATTTCTAATGAAAATAGGGACATCCTAAGGAAAAGTGGGACATTCCGGGATTAAATCAGAAACTGGGACTTCTGTAAACCACACCCCTGCAAAATAGGGACACTTGGAGTGTCTGTCAAAGTGTTGAGCAACTCTACCTTCAAAGGCGGGGACACAGGTGGCGCTGTGGGTTAAAGCCTCAGCGCCTAGGACTTGCCGATCGAAAGGTCGGCGGTTCGAATCCCTGCTGCGGGGTGCGCTCCCGCTGCTCGGTCCCAGCGCCTGCCTACCTAGCAGTTCGAAAGCACCTCCGGGTGCAAGTAGATAAATAGGGACCGCTTACCAGCGGGAAGGTAAACGGCGTTTCCGTGTGCAGCTCTGGCTCGCCAGAGCAGCGATGTCACGCTGGCCATGTGACCCGGAAGTGTCTCCGGACAGCGCTGGCCCCTGGCCTCTTAAGTGAGATGGGCGCACAACCCCAGAGTCTGTCAAGACTGGCCCGTACGGGCAGGGGTACCTTTACCTTTACCTACCTTCAAAGGCAGAATACTTCCATTCACCAGACGCAGGGGACATCCAGTAGGGGATGGCCATTACCACCATAAAGCCCACTATTTGTGATGTTCAGGCATTTGGCATCCTTATGTAGCCAAAGCAGCACCAGCCCATGCAGAGGAAGTAGGGAAGGAGCCAGGAGTTTTCAAAAAGGCACTGGTGAAGGAAGGGGGTGCAGGGGGTACGGCTCACCCTGGGTGTCACCCCCAAGACGGGGTGACATCGCCACGCTGCCCCCACGATGCTAGCCCCACCCCTGGGTGCACAGCATGTGCACCGCTCCGGGTGCTGGAGCAGCTAGCCCCACCTCTGCAAAAAGGACAAGATACATCTACAGTCATATCTCATGTTACGTTCGCTTCATGTTACGTTCTTTCAGGTTACATCCTGTGGCAACCCAGAAGTACCAGAAAGGGTTACTTCCAGGTTTCGCCGCTCGCGCATGCGCAGAAGCGCAAAATAACATCATGTGCATGCACAGAAGTGGCGAATCGCAACACGCACATTCACCACTGCAGGTTGCACTCTTTTCATGTTGCGAACGGGCCTCTGGAATGGATCCCGTTCGCAACCAGAGGTACCACTGTATAGGGAAAAGGAAAGGCTAAAAGGGGGCATCTTTAGAATACTGACTAGCTTGGGGTGGGGAGATGGCAAACAAGGATGAAGAATGGAATCAAGAGGTTGGAATCCTAAAAGTTGGCATTTTATAGAATCACAGAATTGTAAAGTTGGAAGAGACCACGAGGAAAATCTAGTCCAAACCCATGCAGCTCAGGAATCTCTTGTCCAACGTGGGGCTTGAACGCACAATCCTATACACAGAAGTTCCCTTTAGCTATTTTGCTAAAGCAATTACTCTGTGAAATGGTGCTCCTGTACTTGTTATTTATTAATAGCTTCTAAGCAATTTAGAAGGGTAAAAAAAAACCCAAGTATGAAATCCATACATTATTAAAACACAAAACAATACTATCAAAACATTAGGATGAAAAAAAAAACCCCAATGATTAAAATTTACAATAAAACAAGCCAGTTAAAAACTATGCCAACTAAAACTGTTATAACAAGGATTAACACAATCAGAATCTGGAAGTTCAGGTTCAGGGAGAAGCCTGCTAAAACAAGAGCTGGTGGAATGCCAATATGAATGACACCTCTCATATTTCTGCAGAAGGGGCATTCCAGAACCCAGGTGCTGCCAGTGAAAAAACCCTCCTCTGTGTTAGCACCAACTGACAATCATCAGGCTGTGGCAAAACTATCATCTATGCTAATATCCATCAACATATCTTGTGGCAGTGAGTTCCATAAGTGAACAATGGGTGGCATGCAACCTCCAGAGACCATTTTGGTTGTGACTCCTGGAAGACCTGCTCCCTGCCTCTCAGGCATTTTCCACCTGGCCTAGAAGAATGGGGCCCTGACTGACTCCAGCTACAAAAGCTGAGACTGCTTGGGCTAGGATGTTACTTAGGGGGTTTTGTTGAGAGGGAGGGGTTGGTTGGTGCTGTCACTGACATTCATTTTTTGTATCTTTATTTTTAGTTCTTACTATGATTTATGTGCAAATTGTTCTGATGTTATGACTGCTTTTGTTATGTATCTAAATTCGTAAATATTTTTTATAAGTCGCCTTGAACACAATTTTAAACTATGGAAAGGCAGTGTACAAATATATTTTATGTTGATGGTGGTGTTGATGAACTCCAAGCAGAGGGGTGGGCTACTTATGGGCCTCCTCGAAATGTATTCATTCATTCATTCTATTTATATACTGTCCTTCATCAAAAGATCACAAGGCAGTTCACAAGATAAGAACTGATAAACCAATTAATCAAAAATAAATAAATTCCTAAGCAACATACATTTAAAAACCAATTTATTGTGGCCAGCCTTAGCCCTACTCAGAGCAGACTCATTTAAATCGATGGACATCAGGCCTGTTCATTGCAGAGGGTCTACTCTGAGTAAAACCTACTTGAATAAAACCCAGAATTTGCTTGGCCTTGTTGGAGACAGGTTACTGGGTCTGATGCCCCCTTTCATTTTCCAAATGCGGCCAATTTACACATTCAACCAGATTACAACTCCGAACACAGTTTACTCACTGGAGGCTTTGCTGGAATTAAGCAAAATCATGCCACCTGACAACACCTGCCAATAAATAAGCTGCGGTGACTCCTGGCCAGCTACAGAGAGGGGGTAATCTGACAATGGCAGAGAGCAGGATAGCGGCTCCCTCTTCAGGTTAGTTATGATACTGCCACACAATTAAAATGTCTGGAAGTTTTTTCTTTGAGACCTCTCAGCTGCGAGTCAGTGAAATGGGCATCCCCAGCTTCCTTCAAATCAGAAAATGTCCCCTAATGAAAGGTTTTCTGTGCAGATGGCATCGTTACCAATTTATGTGCCTTTCTGGATTCAGGCAAGAAGGCAACTTCCTAACTCATAAATGCTTTTGTCTGCTTTGTTTTGCCAAGGCAGGGTAACTTTCCCTTTGATGAGTTAATGAATACATTGCTGTGTTGGAAAAACACACACGAAAGCACCACCATTAATGGGCTGAGAGGAATCTCTAATTTCATTCGCCGCGTCCCATAAGGGAAGTGAAAAATCTGTCCAAGAGTTTCTCCATTGCTCTTCAAAATAAGTAAAGAGAAATAACAAAACTCCTTAATGACGGAATTTATCACCCCCTCCCCAATTGCCACCAAAATGAAACTAATTTTTCCCCACACTTCCTATCTTCCAGATTTCTGAACAGCTGAGATTAAAAAAAATTCAGCTGTTATATTTGTCAGTACAACAGAACAACAGAGAGGAGGTGGCTTTGAGAGTCAGTCTTATTCGTGTTCAGTCAGAACACATTGTTGGTCGCAAGACCTCTTTTAACGGCAGTTAGTAGGAATCACAATAAGGGGGAGTCCATCTGGTTGGCCACTGTGAGAACAGGATGCTGGAGTAGATGGGCATGTTTATACAGTGGTACCTCGGGTTAAGAACTTATTTCGTTCTGGAGGTCCGTTCTTAACCTGAAACTGTTAACCTGAAGCACCACTTTAGCTAATGGGGCCTCCCGCTGCCACCACGCGATGTTCTGTTCTCATCCTGAGGTAAAGTTCTTAACCCGAGGTACTATTTCTGGGTTAGCGGAGTCTGTAACCTGAAGCGTCTGTAACCTGAAGCTTCTGTAACCCAAGGTACCACTGTATACTGAATTTCTATCCTGCCCTTCATCCCAAAGGAGCCCAGATAAAACCAGATGTTGATAATATTATTTCTTCATCTTTTTTTGCAAAACCTCTGATGAGGTTTTTTTAAAAAATTAAATCAGTGTAGAAACTTTATTAAATAAATAAAATTTTGATGAGGACACTGCATGAAACCTGCATGTGTGAGCATCCTCAAATCCATGGAACTCTTTTCCCAGCAAGTGAGGATAGAACCTGCACCCATTTTTATTTTAGAATTGTCATTGGAAAGTGACTTTGGACTGGTTCAAGCACTTTATTTATATAGAGTATAAGCTGCTTAATCAAAGAAGCTCTCTTAAGTGGCGCATGCAACTGTAATTAAAACACAGCTAAGAATCCACAACACTTTACAAAAGATTTAGAAAGCATTATCAGTAACACAAGAGATAAAGTTATTTAGGTGACTAAATTATGCATGTTGGTAGGCTTGCTGGCTTTTCGTTTTTTCAATACAACAACCTGAGCAGTATTCAGCTAAGACAGGGGTCTGCAACCCGCGGCTCCGGAGCCGCATGTGGCTCTTTTACACCTTTGCCGTGGCTCCGGGGCGGATACTAACGAGGGGAGGAGGCGCATTGTGTGCCCCGACACTCCCCACTGTGGCGGGCGCTGTTAGTCACGCACCGTCCCGCCTGCCACATTGTAAGGGGCATGTACGCTGGTCACTGTTTTGAAGGGGAGTGAAGAACATACACACACAAAAAGGTAACTTGTTAATTTAACGTTTCTATGAGGAGGAGTAATTCTGAGGGGTCAAACAAAGAAATAATAAAAGAGTGACAAAAAAGTTATTTTTATAATGACGAGTTTTGCGGCTCCCAGTTTTTATTCCTTCGGAAACGGGTCCAAGTGGCTCTTTTTGTCTTAAAGGTTGCAGACCCCTGAGCTAAGAGGAGGTGATGGCTAGTATAGAATCATAGAATCATAGAGTTGGAAGAGACCACAAGGGCCATCAAGTCCAACCCCCTGCCAAGCAGGAAACACCATCAGAGCACTCCTGACATATGGTTGTCAAGCCTCTGCTTAAAGACCTCCAATGAAGGAGACTCCACCACACTCCTTGGCAGCAAATTCCACTGTCGAACAGCTCTTACTGTCAGGAAGTTCTTCCTAATGTTTAGGTGGAATCTTCTTTCTTGTAGTTTGGATCCATTGCTCCGTGTCTGCTTCTCTGGAGCAGCAGAAAACAACATTTCTCCCTCCTCTATGAGACATCCTTTTATATATTTGAACATGGCTATCATATCACCCCTTAACCTCCTCTTCTCCAGGCTAAACATGCCCAGCTCCCTTAGCCGTTCCTCATAAGGCATCGTTTCCAGGCCTTTGACCATTTTGGTTGCCCTCCTCTAGTATCCCTTGGGACTGGCAGGATGGAAGGCAGGGAGCCCTGCAGAACCAGAGACAATGACAGGCCACACCCATTCGTTCTATTTTTGACCCTATCCACCTCTCTGCATGTTATGTACTGAGTTGAATAGGATCCAAAATGCAGCAGTCTGATTGGTCCTAGAACAATAGGATCCAAAATGCAGCAGTCTGATTGGTCCTAGATCAATGCAGCAGTATGACTGGTCCGGCTCCAGATGGAAGTGAATCCACAACCTGATTGGCCTACAGGAGAATTCTGGAATTAGCCAATCACGTGCAGCCCATTGTGTAAATAATGTATATAAAGCAGATACTTTGAGGGGACTTTCATTCCTCCTCACCACTATGAGCTGAATAAAGAGCATGAAATCCACTCTCGACTCTGGGTATATTTCACTGCAGAAATCCACAAGGGCAACATTAAGATTTCAGAAGAGGAAGCTGACTGGGTGTAAGTAAAAAAGGAGGTGGCAAGAGGGGACAACTGAGAGCAGACTGATGTCGGAGAGGCTGTGCCCCGTTTGCCCAAGCAAACCAGTCAGTCTCCACCAGCACAGGCTTGAACACTACCCATAGGCAAAAAGAGGAAGCACATGTTAGTTTTTTGCATGAAAAGTAGCTAGTCCCTATGAGGCAGGGCGAGATGGGTGGGGAGACACACAGCTTGTTGTGGACGACGTCTCCATCCTGAAAAAAATTAAAACCACCACCATATGTTTGCAATATACACAGCAATGTTTCCTGGCTACTAAGTACCAATTAGATGCTTCCTTGGGAAGCCATGGGTGCCCCCTTGCTGCCGGATCTTATTGAAACGCAAGGTTTATAAAAAATATTATTACACTAAAGATTGTCTCAGTAACAGCAGATCCATGGGGAAGCATTAACACTTCAAAATGTGTGCCAGTTTTTCCAGTTTGAGGAATCTTCTTGCATTTGTTAATGGGGCGTTGGGGGCATCTATTATGTATGGGGCGAATATTCCGCCTGCCAAACAACGTTGCTGTCTTAAAATTATTCTCCATTCTAAAGCAAAGTGGGGGGCGGGGGGGCAGCGGCAAGATAGACCATTGTATTTCTGATAGCCTTAAGACCCTGAAATGAAAGGAAGCGCAATATCAAATTCAGAGATCCAAGCTAGATCCGGACATTATGAGCCATACTTATATTCCATAGCTTCTGGATTGGCTAGGGGAATGGTCATAGCTCTGTGGTCCAGCACGTGCCTTGCATGCAGATAGGTTCAGTCCTTGACATCTCCAGGTACGACTGGGAAAGACAATGAAGTCAATGCTGCACTCAACAGACCAATGGCCTGATTCTGTATACAGTGGTACCTCAGGTTAAGTACTTAATTCATTCCGGAGGTCTGTTCTTAACCTGAAACTGTTCTTAACATGAAGCACTTTAGCTAATGGGGCCTCCCGCTGCCACCGCGCCGCCAGAGCACGATTTCTGTTCTCATCCTGAAGCAAAGTTCTTAACCTGAGTACTATTTCTGGGTTAGAGGAGTCTGTAACCTGAAGCGTATGTAACCTGAAGCGTATGTAAACCGAGGTACCAGTGTACAGTCATACCTCGGATTGAATGTGCTTCGGGTTGAGCGTGTTCGAGTTGCGCTCTGTGGCAAACCGGAAGTAACGGAGTGCGTTACTTCCAGGTTTCGCCACTTGCGCATACGCTCAAAATGACGTCACACGTATGTGCAGAAGTGGCAAAAAGCGATGCGCATGTGCGCAGACGTGCCGTCACTAGTTACGTTTGCTTCTGGATGCGAACAGGGCTCCGGAATGGATCCTGTTCGTATCCAGAGGTACCACTGTATGTGGCTCTCCAGTGTTTCATACAAGGGTTTTTTCTGGCCTTACCTGGAGATGCAGTAGTGTATTTTTCGTCGCATAGGGCGCACCTAGTTTTTTTGGGGGGAAATAAAGAAAAAAAATTATTTCCCCCCCAGGCACAGGGCTGGGGCGGGGGAAGACCGAGCTTCCCCCGACCCCAGAACAGGCTGCTATCCGCAAGCCGTGGGAGAGCTGTGCGACTTCGCGCAGCTCTCCCACGGCTTGCAGAGAGCCACGCAAAGCCCGAAGCCTGGGGGGCGCTGAGCTCACTGTTTTGCCAATTAACACTGCAGGTTCCTTGGTAGTCAATAGCTGAGGAAAAATATATTTTCATTTGAACAGAATAGGAAAACCTCCTCAAACAGCAACAAACTGCCCCCTCCAACAGTAAACCTCAAACAGTAAACAAGAAATAACCCCAAAGAAATAATTTCCCCCACCAGACCTTCACCCACATACAACAGAATCAGTGATGAGAAGCTTCAGCAGTGTTTGGTCCATCCTCCTGCCACATTGCCTTCCACTATTTGTACCTGCCTCAACCAGGTGAGGCTGGATGTCTCCACGGCTGCTGCCTGTGCTGATTGGCGCTCCTAATATTGGCAGGAAAGGTTGGCTGCATGAGGCCAAACCTACACCTCCTCCGTTTTTCTTCCACATTTTCCACTACACTCACCACCCGTATTTGGGATTAAATACTGAGAGGTTTTTATCCAAGTGTGGATTTTTTAAAGCTAAAGATTTTTAAAGCTAAAGATTAGCGTTTTCCCATCTTTAAGGAAAATCTGTACTTGCTAATACAAATTTAAATATTATGATATACGCTTGATATTTTTAGGATTGCTATTTTGAGTCAAACTGGTCAGTACTTTTAAACTGTTTTAAATCATGGAATCTGTTATGCTCTTTCTTTAAAAGGCACATTCTTTGTGAATGCATATCATGTGCCCTCCCAAGCTGTGATTGCCTTAATAACCCTGTATTATATCGGATATTTATTGTCTGCAAACCAACTAAACTACTACTTGTTTTATTTATTTGCTTCCATTTATGAATAGCTTCCCATAAAAACTCTGTAAAAGGTGTTTGACAATGAAACAGACTACCTCAGGTGATGAAATCTCCTTCGTGGGAAGCTTTTAAACAGAGGTTGGATAGCCACCTGTCAGGGATTCTTTAGTTGAGATTCCTGCATTTCAGCAGGTTGAACTAGATAACCCTTGGGGGGTCTCTTCCAACTCTACGATTCTATGAAATACCCTTCCAGTAAAAAAATAAATAAATAAAAGCAATAAAAACAATTCCATATATAAAAACAATTCAAAACAATTTCGTATGATATATAACTCAAAACAATTAATAGAATAATAGAACTGTAGACTTGGGATCCCAAGGGTCATCTAGTCCAACCCCCTGAAATGCTAAGCATCCATGACATGGTGACCCATCCAAAGAATCCCCACCCCAAAAAACCCCTTTTTAGAACTATAACATCAAACATTGATTAAACTGCCTGTTGGAATAAAAATAAAAAGTTATCAGTAGGCACCAGAAGTTCAACGGGGGGCGTGGGGGGGAGCTGTCTGATCTTAATTGGGAGGAGTTTCACAAAACCAAGCCCATAATACTGAATGCAAGGCTTCTGGTGAATCCAAGGGGTGCATCTGCGGCAGGGGGCACCACTAACATTGGCTCCCCCCAAGTCCTCAGTGGCCAGGGATATAAGGGATCAGGCGGTCCTTGAAGTATCCTGGATGCAAATGGTTAAGCGCCTTGTGAATTAATACAGGACTAAATGCAGTCCTGTAAGGGTGTTTTTTTAAAAAAATTATTGCATAGGGGTTTTTTCCCTCAAGGGTACACAGTACTGGCACTTCTCTCCTCCCACCCCATGTTAAAAGTCTGTCACCAGCATCAAGTGAATACTGGCACTTTTTTCCTATAAATAAAAAAGCACTGTATATATGGATACACTGGCAGAGGAACGGGAGTGTGGAGGGAGCGGACCGCCCCAGCACCACTATTCTGGTAGGGTGCCATCGCGGCACACACATCCCCCGGACATGGGCCACGCACCATGCCCCCACAGGCAGCGTGCCACGTCCCCAGAACGTGTGCCATGCCTGTGGGCAGCACACCACGCCCCCAGGGGGTGCCAGTCAGAATAATTTGGAAACATGGCAAATAAATACATTTGATGGTAATAGCACCCTATGGAACTCACTGTTACAAGATGCAATGGCATTTGCTGATGATACAATGAACTCTAAAAGGATCTATTCAAACTGGATGAAAAGGGAACAAAAAGGCAAATGCAATTTGATGCAAAAGCAAGCATAAACTGATGCTCACTGGGGCAGTGTTGTGTACTGGTGAAGTGTGTTGGACCGGGACTTCGGAGACCAAGGATCAATACCCACAGTCATGAAGCACCCTGGATGAATTAGGGCGGG
The DNA here is from genome assembly GCF_964234715.1 of Podarcis melisellensis. Lineage (NCBI taxonomy): Eukaryota > Metazoa > Chordata > Lepidosauria > Squamata > Lacertidae > Podarcis > Podarcis melisellensis. The sequence continues at coordinate 11,604,505 of NC_138547.1, read as the reverse complement.
TCACTGGCCTAACCATAGCTGTCAACGTTTCCCCTTTTTAAAGGAAAATTCCCTTATTCCGAATAGGATTCCTCGCAAAAAAAGGGAAAAGTTGACAGCTATGGGCCTAACGCTCTTCACGGGATTTTTGTGAGGATAAAATGGGGGAGAACCACACACACCACCTTGAGCTAACTGGAGGGAAAGGTGGGATATAAATGCAATAAGTAAATAATTCCTAATTCCGTATATACAACAGCTAGGGTCTGAAATCGAGATGACGGTCCAAGGAGGACTGGAGATTGCAGTGGATCGCTCAATGAAGATGCGCAGCAGCATTGAGAAAGGGCAAAGGCCCATCTAGTCTGGCATCCTGTACTCACAGGCTAATGGAACGTTTGAAAGCGTGGCCCGCGCGCAACAGCGACTCTCTCCGCTCGCAGTGCCCAGCATCTGCTATTCAGAAGCATTACTGCCTCCTGCGCTGGGAAGCTGTATATGCGCTCCTGAGCCAAAGCTGCATAGGATTGCAGCCGAAGAGGCACCTCTAGCTCTCGTGTTCGCCAGGTGCCACCCTGGGGCTCTTCTCGCCCACCACCAGGAGACGCCTAGGGTTCAACCACGTGCACGCCGTGCGTAGGGAAGCGAGAACAAGGCGTTCGGCAAGGGGCACCTCGCCCTATCGGGAGCCTCCCCCAAGGTAGTAAAGAGGGCGGGCGTGATTTTTAATTTTACTGTATTTTTAAACGGCAACTCTACGGGAGGCCTCGGCGTGGTGGAGACCGCGAGGCCAAAGGATTCCATTTGGGAAGGGCTGCCTGGGCGTGCGCCCTGGGCGCAAAGCGTAAGTCTCCGAGGGGCCCCTGGTGGTTGCGCTTGGGACGCAGGAGGCTCGTTCGGGGCGGGGGCCAGGCTCGCCCATTCATTCTCTCTGGGCCGGTCAGGGTGCTTGGGAGGTGAATCGAGAAAGCAGAGCGAGCGGCAGTGCGGGCTCCGGGAGGCAGGGGGCTCTGTGCTTGCGCCGCGGCGCCGGTGTCTTCTCCTCCTCGTCGGAGCGCCTCAGAGGCGGCGCCAGGCTCGACTCGGCCGCCTTCCTCCGCCCTCGCCCATGGCTCCCGCCGGCGGCCTCGGCTCCTGATGGGCTCCTGCGCTCGGTGCAACGGGCTGTTGGGGAGCGGGGGCTCGGTCTAGCGCGCCCGCCCGGGTAAGGATCGCCGCCGCCGCCTGCGGGCCCTGAGAGGGCCGCCTCTCCTTCCCACTTGCCGCTGCTTCTCCGCTTCTCCTCCTCCTCCTGTTCCTGCCTCCGCTCCCCGCCCTGCCGGGCAATGAGAAGCTGCTTCTGCTTGAAACGGGGGAGCCGGGATCAGCCGCCGCCAGCGCCCCGGGCAACAGTTAAGTGTCTCCCCTCCAAGGAGCCTTCGGGGCCAGGCCCGGCTGGCCCACCCACCCCCTTTACCCCCCACTCCGGACTGGGCCCTGCGCCTTCTCCTTCCCCTGCTTCTCTTTTCTCCCTGGGGGTGAGGGCTTTGCATTGCTTCCTTTTCCCCCTCCCCACCTCACCTTTTGGTTTTGTGACCTCCAAACCCTACACACACCTTGTGTTGCAGGGGTGCCTTTTGTTGTAAGCGGGGCTTCCTCCGCAATAGATAGGATGCTTCTCCTGGATTGAGAGGGGGGGAGGTACTCAAAACAAGCCGACAAACAAACAACAAAACGTGCTCTAGGGTGCTAGTGATGGTGGGGGCATCCCTCAGCCGCTTCCTTTCATTGTGTGGACACAGCTTTCCCTTGTTTGAAATCCTCTGGGAGCCTGAGAATGGGTCTTGGCTTAAGGAAGAAATAAATGATTTCCTGGTAAGGATTCATAACAATGGACTGGCCTTCAGCCTAAATGTCTCTTTCCATCCCTCTTGTCCATCTCCTGGTCCAGGGGAAACTATAAGTATATATGGATATCCCAAACAATCAGTAGATTCTAACCAATCAGTGGAAATCCAGCCAGGCACATGCCATGGGGCTAGACCTACTCAGAGTAAACCTACTGAAACTAATAACCATGGCTTAATCAGGTCTGTTGTTTCCACTGGGTCTACTCTGAGTAGGCCTAGCATTGGATACAACAGCCCATGTTATTCAATATGTCACATGATGCTCTGGCTAGGTATTTATAGCCCTCTGGCTACCAGCTGGTACCACCCTTCCATTTGTCGACTTTGTGAAGCACTGGGTATACTGGGTTGAACTGTTGACTGCTTGGCCTTGGCTGGTGCGCCCTGCTTTGATTGGCATCTGATTTCCCAGTCCTTTGATGAGAATCACTCTACACACATGATGACAGGTTTAATACAAGGGTTAAACCTGTCATCCACGGTCTTCTTGGTAGGGTGTGTTTCTGTCTCTCTGGGCAGAGCCACAGAATATGTTTCAAGCACATTTAACAGAGAGCCTGGGGACTGTAGTTTTCCCCTCACAATTCCCAGCACACTTGACAAACTACAGTTCCCAGGATCCTTTGAGGAGGGTGTCACAGGCTTTGAATGTGCTTTAAGTGTATTGTGTGTTTCTTCCTGTTTAAAAAGTAAGGTAACATAAGACAGATCCATAGGACAATACATTTATGAGGTGAATACAAAAGTCACATCCTTGTGAGTGGTCCTCTAGATGTTGCTGGACTCCAGCTCCCATCAGCCCCAGCCAACATTGCCACGGGTCAGGGAGTAATGGGTATTGGAGTCCACCTGGTCACAGGTTCCTTATCTGTGAGCTAGTTGTCAAGCAAAGTAGAGAGGGAGGCCAGAGGGAACCAACTACCTTAGTGTTAAGACCAGGGGTCAGCAAACTTTTTCAGCAGGGGGCCGGTCCATTGTCCCCCAGACTGTGTGGGGGGCCGGACTATATTTTGAAGGAAAAAAATGAACGAATTCCTATGCCCCACAAATAACCCAGAGATGCATTTTAAATAAAAACACACATTCTACTCATGCAAAAACACAGAGTCCCGGACCGTCCGCAGGCCGGATTTAGAAGGCGATTGAGCTGGATCCGGCCCCCGGGCCTTAGTTTGCCTAAGTTAAGACCATCAAGACTGCATTGAAGTTGAACATTGGAAGATTCAGGACAGATAAAAGCAAGTGTTTTTTCATGCAGCGCATAGTTAAATTAGGGAACTTGCTCCCACTGGAGGCACTGGTGGCCATTAGCTCGGGTGGCTTTAAGAAGGTTGGACATATTCATAGAGAATAAGACTGCCAATGAGTTTTGCTTCCACAGTCAGATGCAGCAGTGCTTCTGAATACCACAGGAGAGGAGTTGTGATTGGGTTCTGCTTGAGCGTTTTCCATTGGGGCATCTGGGCGGCTGCTGTAAAAACAGGATGCTGGACTGGATAGGCTATTGGCCTAATCCAGCAGGCTCTTGTTACCATACATTCTTATGAACATGGATTTTTTTCCTCTTGTTCTTTTTTAAAAACAAACCACAAACAAAAAACCTGTGCAATTTTTCATCTCTTCACACCCACCTCTTAGTTACCACTTCAGGTAGGATGATTTCTACAACACTCTAGCCCCAGTTAATGTGAGCCATTTAAAAAACACATTGCAGTGAGATATATCAATTTTCTTTAATACCGAAAGTGTACAATCTTGCAATGAACAGGACTTTACACTTTGAAAGGGAAGCTTTATCATTTTTTTTGAAGATAGAGTCACAAGCTGTGGAACTCCTTGCTGAATGAATACAAAGGGCATTATTAAGACATATCACTATAGCATTTTGGGGTGGAGAGCTCTGTCCTAAGAGCACTTTAAACAAAGTGATAAACCTTGCAGGAAATGAAAACAGCACCTTTGTTGGGGTGACTGGTGTTGTGATTGCTCCATCTCGGCTGGAAAAATGAACAGCAATGTGCAGCTCCAGATTGTCAAGGGGTTAGAGCACTGTACTTGCAAATAAAGGGTCACTTAAATTTAGAATAGGGGTGACTAAGCTGTGGACCTCCACATGTTTTTGAACTACAACTCCCATCAATTGCAACCAGCGTGATCAATATTTGGGGCCCATGGGAGCTGTTGTTCAGCAATATCTAGAAAGGGTACAGTTTCCTCATCCCTGGTTTAGAAATGGAAAGAGGGTGCGCCACATAAGTGCACAGAATTACAAACAGTTGTGTGTGCACACACACATACAGTACAGAGCAACATTCCTTTTATAAATCTAAAACTGAGGATCATTTGAATGAGTTCAGGGCTCTCAAAATATAGCCTACTTTTTTTCACACAAGGCATAATTGACAGTATGATTCTAAGCATGTTCATTCAGAAGCAAGTGTTGTTTTTGTTAGTGGGAGTCGGTGGCCACTAGCTTAAAAGGGATTATATAGGAATTAAAAGTTCAGGCAGCCATATTCTGCATTAATTGAAGTTCCCGAGTGGTCTTCAAGGGCAGCCCTTTTAGCAAAATATCACAGTAGTCCAATTGGAGAGGTTGCTAGACCATGAAAATATACCTGTCCAGAAATGGTGACACAGCCAAAGCTAGAAAAACAGACCTTCTGTGACACCGAGTCCACCTGGGCTTCTAGTGACAATGCTGCATCCAGGGTACATACACCTGAGCTGGCTGTTGTTAGTAGGCCTCTTCCACCCAGCTATACTGGTCACATTAAACAGATTCTCAAAGACACGGCTCTCTTGCATGGCCTTTTAATGGATGGGGCTGTAGCTTAAGAGAGCCCGTGTGGTATAGTGGTTAAGAGTGGTGGACTCATAATCTAGTGAACCGGGTTTGCTTCCCCGCTCCTCCACATGCAGCTGCTGAGTGACCTTGGGCCAGTCACACTTCTCTGAAGTCTCTCAGCCTCACTCACCTCACAGAGTGTTTGTTGTGGGGGAGGAAGGGAAGGGAGATTGTTAGCCGCTTTGAGACTCCTTCGGGTAGTGATAAAGCGGGGTATCAAAGCCAAACTCTTCTTCTTCTTAATTGAGCTGTGCATTTTTGCAGCCAAAAGGTCCAAGCTTCAATCCCAAACATTTCCAGGTAGGACTGGGAAAGGCTCTTTCCTGAAACCTTGGAGAGTCACAGGCAATGAGTGTGGGCAATTCTGAGCTAGATGTTTGCAGGGAGCAGATATCAGTGTTGTGAGGAGGGGACACACAAACAATTAGCATACCACATTGTCTGTGTTCTGATGTTTCCTTAGGTCACTTTCTTAGATCTTATGTTTAAAGCACTATGATATTACTTTTTAAAAACACCTGTGGCTTCCTCCGTAAAATGCTAGGGACAGAAGTTTGCTAAGAGTGCTGAGAGCTGTTAGACTTCTAACAGAGCTACAGTTCCCAGCACCCTTAATCTCCAGGTCCCAGGATTCTTGGGCGAAGCAGTGACTGTTGGAAGTGGCATAAGAGTGCTTTAAATATATGGATGTGACCTATATTAGATTAAGGTAGCTTCCAGGGAATTGTCTGGCAGGATAAAGGTAAAGGGACCCCTGACCATTAGGTCCAGTCGTGACCGACTCTGGGGTTGCGGCACTTTTCTCACTTTATTGGCCGAGGAAGCCGGCATACAGCTTCCGGGTCATGTGGCCAGCATGACTGAGCTGTACGCTTATGGTGAACCAGAGCAGCACACGGAAACGCCGTTTACCTTCCCACCGGAGCGGTACCTATTTATCTACTTGCACTTTGACATGCTTTCAAACTGCTAGGTGGGCAGGAGCAGGGACCGAGCAATGGGAGCTCACCCCGTCGTGGGGATTCGAACCGCAACCTTCTGATTGGCAAGTCCTAGGCTCTGTGGTTTAACCCACAGTGCCACCCGCATCCCTCTTGTGTGGCAGGATACTCGAGCCAATTTTTTTAACATCTTAAAAAGTACGGAAGGAGAAGCAGGATGTCATCCAGGTTGAAAGCAATGTGTGTGACTTCCAAGGTGGATTGACATTTGATGCTTGTCACACTTGCAACAAGTATGCCAGCTTGTAGTGCAACATGAATTCTGATGCTCAATCCTTGTTCATAGATCACATTGAGATTCCCCCATTTTGCTCCTTGCTGAGATACTAGGGACGCAGGTGGCGCTGTGGGTTAAAGCCTCAGCGCCTAGGACTTGCCGATCGAAAGGTCGGCGGTTCGAATCCCTGCAGCGGGGTGCGCTCCCGCTGCTTGGTCCCAGCGCCTGCCAACCTAGCAGTTCGAAAGCACCTCCAGGTGCAAGTAGATAAATAGGTACCGCTCTGGCGGGAAGGTAAACGGCGTTTCCGTGTGCGGCTCTGGCTCGCCAGAGACCCGGAAGTGTCTCCGGACAGCGCTGGCCCCTGGCCTCTTAAGTGAGATGGGCGCACAACCCCAGAGTCTGTCAAGACTGGCCCGTACGGGCAGGGGTACCATTACCTTTACCTTTTGAGATACTAGCCCTAGAACAGCTGCCCAGCTCATGTTGGGTTTCTTCAGAGGATGTAGCCGAGTGCATCTGGTGCAGTTTTGTGTCATTGCAGGAAGACTTTTTTCCTGGTGCAAATTTGGGTGAGCATTTTTAGAATGAGTATTTTGAGGTTGCTGAAACTGCACTTCCTTTGCTCTCGCTCCAGGAAGCTTCACAGGAGGGCTTAAAGCTTCTGTCTGTGCAGGGCTGAGTGACATGCTTCCTGTTTGATAACAATGCTGGTATCAGGTGTGATGTGAAGGAAATGATCGGATTTCCCTTCCCCATTGCCGCATCTCCTTCAGCTCAGAGCAGAATTGACCTTGCAACATGCCTGTGGTAGGGCTGAGCTGCTTGGAGATTTTCCAGGACCTGTTGAGTGGGGAAAGTGTTGTGGCTTAGGGAGCAGAGCATCTGGTCTGGCTCAGCCTAAGGCAGCTTCCTGTGCCCCTGTACTGGGAAAGGAGCATAGCTCAGTGGTACAGCTTCTGCTTTGCATGCTGATGGTCTCAGGTTCAATCTCCAGCATTTCCAGGAATGTCCGATGCCTGGAGAGCCACTGCCAGCCTAGCTCAGTTTTGACTGGGCATAAAGGCAACCAGAATGATCTGGGACGGAGCGGCTCCCATATGAGGAAAAGTTTGCACTATTTGGGACTCTTTGGTTTAACAAAAATGCGAGTAAGAGGCTACATGATAGAAGTTCATTAGAAATAAGCATGTTGTGGAGAAAGTGGGTGAGGGTCACAGTAATGCTTCTGAATCCAATTTGTTGGAAACCACAGGAGGGGAGAGTGCTCCTCTGCTCAGGCTGACCACTGTGAGAACAGGATGCTGGGCTAGATGGGCCATTGGCCTGATCCATCAGGACACTTCTTACTTTCTTAAGGCAGCTTCCTATGTTCCTGTTCACTGTTTCCCCACCGCAAACACTTGCGTTGCCTACTGAAAACCAGGATGTTGCTCAAGAGCTGAAAAGACATGTCATCTCCCAACCAGGCAGACATGCCATTTTTCTATCCTACTTCCACCTGCAACAACTTCTGAAGCTAGGAACTCCTTGGATGCGCAAGGAGTTCAAGGGCCCAGGAGCCCACCAGCCGTGGAGAGTGTCTGCAGTATTTTGGCCTGGTGACTAGCTTGGCTGCAGTCATCATAGCAGGGCTTAAGGACCAAAGGAGGAGTCCCCCCCCCAATTGCAGTAATGCATGGCTTTGCTTTCTTTTCTTTTTTAAAGAGAAGTCATCCTGAAGTTGTGTATCAGACACAAAACCCAGTGGCAAGTTCAAAAGATGGTAAATATTAAAATAAAACAAAACAGGTGGGGTATTCAGGGGACCCAGCCAGCTGCTTCCTCTGATAGCAAAATCTAACAGTCTGTGTAAAGTTCAGAACAATATTTATCTAAATCTCCCAAGCGATATCCGGTCTCTTTTTAGGTCTGATTTGGACACATCCTGTGGGCAGAATAATAATGCCCTTAAAGAGGCAGCTAGCAACAAGACAAAACAGCTTGTTTAGATCAATGGAAAAGCACCGTGTAGCAAGGAACAGTTCTTCGTGTTTGAGGTGTGTGAATTCTGAAACACAGGGTTTCTATGAGGCTGGATTTTCTTTTCTTTTCTTTTTTTGCATTTTGTCTTTCCTGTGTCCAATGGGTTAACGTTTTGCTGAGATTTTGAGCCATTCCTTTCAGGCCAGGATAGAGCAGCAATTCTAAAACCTTTCAACACCCAGGGCCTTCTTGAGATGACTGAGAATTACTGCCTCTTCCCGCCCCCCCCCCCCAATTACAAAAAACATAGTATAAAGGCAGAGTCAGTCACAAAATGGAGGCAGTGTGGAATAATAATTTGGCAGTTAGTGACATCAGTTTCTATTGATATCTCATCCATCTTTGGAAATGGTTAATTTTTTTGCCACAGTGTTTTCCTTGTGGCAAGGAATCCCATAGCTCAGCTTTCCTCAAGTTACAGATACTTTGCTCTGGAGATATTGTGCCTTGGCCTCTCCGTTTTAGGTAGAATTTGCTCTAAGCCAGGCATAGGCAAACTTGGCCCTCCAGGTGTTTTGGAACTACAACTCCCATCATCCCTGACCACTGGTCTTGTTAGCTAGGGATGATGGGAGTTGTAGTCCAAAAACATCTGGCGGGCCGAGTTTGCCTATCCCTGCTCTAAGCCAAGAAGGCTTTGTCTTTTAGATTCTTACTTCCCACTTCCACAATATCCCCCCCCCCAATCCTTTGTAATTTCTTCTCTCATTCGTTTCAGCTTTATACCTTATTCTCCCCCTCAGTTTCAGCTTTGTACCTTATTCTCCCCCCAAACAGTTTCTTTCATTGCTCCTTCCGGGTTCTTTTAAATTCACCCTTCTTCCTCCTACATCAAGTTTCCTCTCTTATCCCCTACCTTTCCATTCCCCATAAATCAGTCAATTGATTTGGCCTGACCCACCAGCTAGGCTCTTACTGCATTCCATCTCCATTGACGGAGGCAGCAGCACTTCTGAATACAAGTGGCTGGAAACCACAGGAGGGAAGAGTTGCTGTTGCATTCAGGTCCTGCTATTGGGGCATCTCATTGGCCACTGTAAGAACAGCATGCTTAACCAATTGGGCCACTGGCCTGACCCAGCAGGTCTTTCTTTCTTTCTTTCTTTCTTTCTTTCTTTCTTTCTTTCTTTCTTTCTTTCTTTCTTTCTTGGGAGTCTATCCCGCTACCAGGTCTGGCTGCTTGCCCTTCTGCCCCAGTATTGACTTTCTTGTCTGGCAGTGGTCCTACAGGGTCATAGGCAAAGAGAAGAGGCAATGTTTCCCATCGCCTGTTCCCCGATCCTTTCAATTTAAGATGCCTGGTATTGAATCTGAGACCCCTTGCCAGCAAAGAGTGGCCTCTGGAAATAAAAACATAAGAAGCTCTTCCGATTAGGTGAACATTCTAACATCTTAAGGTCATCAGGATAACCTTTTGATAATCTTCCTGGGAGCTTGCATAGCTTTGTGTTTATGCTAAGTTCATGCTAAGCTGCCACCTCTCTGTCCCATTAACACCAGAAGCCCAGTAGGTGGTGACAGGAGAGAGAGGCCTTTCTGTGGCTGCTCCCCTAGATAGGATTCCCTCCCAAGAGAGGTTAGATGGGCTCCCTCCTTGTTATCCTTCTGACAGGCCTTTGGAAACTAAGGATCAGACGTGCTGACCGCGTTCCAGTGTATTTTAATAATTGTTTTTAATTAGTTTGTTGTTATGACTTGATATTTTATAATAGATTTTTTTAAATGTTGATTCCCAGCTTCAGAGAAAAGTAGGATATAAATACATTTGATATAGAAAAAGAGGGGTGGTTGGCTTTTGCTGCCGAACTCCCCAAGGGACTGAGTCCCCTAAGTCTATGATCGGTCAGAGGTGAATGGATGGAGGCAGGATGCAGTAAAAGCAAGGCAGATCTTTATTTTTCTGTTGCAACAGACTTCCCTCCCCTCCTAGCAAGGAGGCAAGAGAGACCCATAACCAAGAAGAAACATCTCTTTTAAGGGTTTGCATTTTGGCGTGGAGAAGAAGGACATCCCCTCTACAAACAGCCAGAAATTACATCACACATAAAGTGGGGTTACTATGGCTAAGGCAGGCCAGGATGTGATATTCCTGAGCTCTGTTGCAACAGAAAAGTAAAGATCTGTCTTGCTTTCACTGCAACCTGTCTCCATCCTTTCATCTCTGCCCAATCATGGACTTGGGGGACTCAGTTCCTTGGGGAGTTGGGCAGCAAAAGCCAAACACCCCTATTTTTCTGTATCATATTTAATAATAAATATAATGGTTATGATTATGGTTGGGCTTAGTGTTAGATATGAGCTGAGCCAGTGTGCTCGAATGGACCCAGTGGCCTGACTGGGCATGTCAGTTTCCTAGGTGTGCTGTTCCCGTGAGAGATAGTGCCGCTCTCTTACTGCTCACCATCCTGGAGATAATAAGTGACATACTATGCATATTCAAATAGGTGAGCCAGTCCAAAGGGTCTAAGCAATAGGAAACCCAGAAGATTTGTTTGGGGGGTGGGAGATGGGAGAGAGAAGGGGAGGGGGAAATGGGGCAAAATAAGTATGTGGGAAAGGCACATTGCTAGTTAGCATGCAAGAACTTCACTCATCAGCATTAATTAGACACTGGCATCTTTCCACCACAAGTTGACTCCCCAAAGTGGAGAAAAACAGAATGTACAGTGGATGTAGATTTGAGTGTTCAGAGGCACCTGGTGTTTCCTCTGCTGGAAAGTGTGGGGGAGGTGGGCCCTGTTATTTGCTCCCCCATTCCGCCCCCTAAGAAAGTGGGCAGTTGCCCCCACCTAGTACAGAAGGGCCTGAGTTTTCTCCCTTTCCGCCTTTCCTCCCCCCCCCCCTTTCACCATCCACCCCTTTTATAAAATGGGTCTTTGTGCGCCCAACGACAAAGTCCGAATTGATGCTGGGTTTCCTGCCCGCCCCCTGCCGCTCGCTCTGAGTCACACACCCACAAGAAGGCTTTTGTGCTTCCAAGCCGACAATGGCTTTGCTCTTTCTCTCTTTTTTACTGTGTGGCCCCCCCCGCCCCCACCAGAACCCAATGGCAGATTATTGTTGGCATCTTCTAACAGGGGTGAGAGAACGTAGTTCTTTCTGCCAAAGTACCTCCAGGAATGCCTGACTTGGTCACTTGGCAAATGCTGCCCTTTTTCTGAAAGAGGGCCACTGTTCCACTAGGCTGCTCTTTATCATTATTTTAATTTATTAAATTACTTCTACACTACCCTTTATCACAGGGTAGTTTACCATGTGAAAACACAAAAATACATAACATGATAAGCAACAACAAAAATACCTCCCCCTGTTTAAAAGGCCATAGACTGTTTAATCAGCGAAATGCCTGGGAGAAGAGGAATGTTTTTGCCTGGTCCTAATGGTGAAGGGACGCAGGTGGCGCTGTGGGTTAAAGCCTCAGTGCCTAGGACTTGCCGATCGAAAGGTCGGCGGTTCGAATCCCTGCGGCGGGGTGCGCTCCTGCTGCTCGGTCCCAGCGCCTGCCAACCTAGCAGTTCGAAAGCACCCCCAGGTGCAAGTAGATAAATAGGGACCGCTTACCAGCGGGAAGGTAAACGGCGTTTCCGTGTGCGGCTCTGGCTTGCCAGAGCAGCGATGTCACGCTGGCCACGTGACCCGGAAGTGTCTGCGGACAGCGCTGGCCCCTGGCCTCTTAAGTGAGATGGGCGCACAACCCCAGAGTCTGTCAAGACTGGCCCGTACGGGCAGGGGTACCTTTACCTTTACCTTTTAATGATGTATAATGAAGGCGTCAGGTGGGCCTTCCTGGGGAGAGCATTCCACAAATGGGGAGCCGCTGAAGAAAAGGACTGCTGTCTTGTTGCCACCCACCAGCACACGAAGAAGGGCCGCAGATTATGGTTGCAGGGTTCAGGTTAGTTCACTGAGGGGTCTTCAGCCCTGACCACCTTGTAGGTCTCTCCGCCTGCCTGTTAAGCCAAAGTGTTCTTTGTCCCTAGATATATAGTGGTTGGTTGATCACATAGTAAGGGGGAACGCTCTGTAGATCAGGGGTGTGGAGCAGTTTTCAGCCATATTCACATCTGCGGACCTCATGCCAAGGGTGGTCAAGACAGAGGTGAAAGTGGATGGGGCAGCACAAGTTAATTTGTACTGTTGTATTAAAGGCTGCATCACAGCAGCCAGGCACACACCAGCGGTTTCCACACACCTGCGTCTCCATCATGGCAGGGGAAATGCGTCATCACAGTTCAAGGACACACTCCAGCCAGTTGACAGCACTCAGGGTGAGGTTTGTGTTCTGGGTGGGGAGAGATCTTTGGGAACTGGACTGGTAGAATTTGAAGGCCTCACTTGACCTCCTGGCCCAAGATTCTCTACCCTTGCCATAGTTCTATGTGCTTTCAAGAGATGATCCACTCACTGTCCTTCACTCATAGTTGGGCAAGACAGGGAGGAGCCACCCACGAAGCCCGGGGTGATGCCCTTCTGATGTTGCACTGAAGCTTCTCTGGGGCTGATGGGAGTTGTAGTCCACAGCTTCTGGAGGACATCCATGTTGACAGCCCTGTGCTAATCCCTGACGCTGTGTGGCACCTGGACCAGCCTTCTTGAACCCAGTCTTTGTTGGAACTACAATTTGCATCATCTCCAGCCAGTTCAGCCCAGTGGCAAAGGATGATGGGAGCTGTAGTCCAACAACAATACCTGGCGACCCAAGTTTGAAAGAACACCGTATTACAGGAGATAGTGTTGAATTTACACCAGAATTAATTTTTGTTTTCTATGCTTATGGGACATAATAGGGATCTCAAGACCAAGGACTTCATTTTGCATTTCCTAAATGCAACATCATACGGCAGTGGAAAAATCTGGATGGCCTAAACCTATCAGCTTGGTACCGAACAATTTGGACTTTAGCAATAATGGGAGAAAATCACATGTAAAATATGGGTTAGTCAAGGAAAAAAGTTACCCTAGTCATTTTACACCACCCAGCAGAACTTTATTGCATATGCATGCAGCAAAGACTAACAAAAACACAGATCAAGGGCAGTTATGGACATTTGGCAACACTGGGACTTTTTATCCCCTGAGGACGTCATGAATATGTCATGTGTGTTACACCTGTCTTTTTAGTGTAATTCCCCCATTTTTCGGAGTGTTATATTGTATTGCTTCCATTAAAAAAATGTATTTTTTCTTTTTTGCATATACACATTTGTGGATGGGGGGGCTGCCTTTGGGTCACACCCCCAAGCTATATTTAAAGCCCATGGCTTGAGCCCCTAAGAATCTGAGAACTCTAGTTTGTTTTAAGAGTACTGGGGATTGGAGCTCTATGAGGTATAGACTACAGTTCCTAGGGTTCTTTGGGGGAAACAAAATGCTTTAAATAGATGGTGTGGGTGTGAACTTTCAATGTAAGTGAACCTGCGTTCCACTTTTGAATCCTTTTTATTTCTTCCTTGCTTTAGTATCCTGCACCATCACTTTACTGCCTGATTTGTCTCTTGTTAAGATCTGTGAGATTACAATTTCCCACCCACCCATGGGTCTGATCCTAGTCACCTGAACGCAGCTCAGTGCTTTAGGCGAACTATTCTGTGCTATTTGCTTTAGCCACTGAGAGAGGGCCCAAGGCAGGTGCTCACTGTGCACCTGGGGGTCACCTGTCTCCTTAAATAGGGGCCCTTGCAATGTTAGGATGCTGTATATTGTGGGTGTAGCTTTCTGAGTCTCCAACCACATGGAAATGATTGCATAACATGCTGCTTAGCCCTTAGGCCAGGGCTGGAGGACCTCTGCCATCCTTTACCTAAATTGGAGCACTACAAAAAGTTATTTATTGCTGTTTTCTCCTGCTCCACATTCTTTGCTAGGTTTAATTGCCCCTCTGGGCTTTTTCACCCAGCTGCAGCCCCTTTCTCCTATGATAGGAGCTCCCCTGGAACTCCCACCTACATGTTGGTTCTCCTGGTACTTGCAGGGGTTGCAATCTTGTCTACCACTGAATGTTTCCACTCTTCTTTGAGGTCTGAAGCCTATTGGTCTTGTTCTGCCTCCTTCAGGTGTGAGCTTTTGGGGGACTGGTCTTTAAGGACTCTAGTCCTTAAGGTTTTCATTCAGTAAACCCGTTATTTGCAAATGGGGTGATATGCAGACCTGTGTGCAATTTCCTTCTCCTTTTTAAAAAAATTTGCTTCTCTCAGATGAAGACCTGCCTGGGTTAAATGTTCCTCAGGCAGTGATCCTTAGCTGAACCTAGTTGAAAGCCTATCAGAAAAGGGAGTCAATTCAAGTGAGTTTTTATCAGCTGCAAATGCCACTTTGAGTTAGGTGTGCCCAGCCCAGGGTGTTTATTTTGGCAGCCTCTTGTTATACTGTGTGATAGGGCAGCCCACTGGCGTTTTGCCCGCTGACCTTGCCCTCCCTCTAAATCTTCTTCACTCTTTCAGGAACAGTCCACGATGCCTGAGGTTAGAGAACTTGCTGATGCCTTGCCAGATGTGCCCATGGACCCAATCACTGGAGTCGGGGTCGTTGCTTCCCGGAACCGAGCACCTACAAATTACGATGTCGTAAGTACAAAATGAGTTGTCTTGTCTTTTCCCTCCTTAATACAAAATCCTAAATATATCTCTCTCAGAGTTTTCATGGCATTGAATCTGGATTATGTGGGTTTCGAATTCTTTTTAATTTTGTGCACAGAAAATCTGCATTCATCCTGATGACTTGTCTCTAGTTGCTTTGCTTCCGTAAGCATTGCTTACTCACTTACTTACTTCCTTATATCCTAATAAGAAGTAGTTTTCTAGCGTATGAGATTTTTAGTTTCCAGGCTCCTGTCTTTTGCTCCGAGGTCTAGAGCTATGGGGGCACATTCCCTTCTGGACAACTTCCCTGGGGGCCAAGTGCCATAGTGAGTGGGGCAGGTTGTCCCTGGCTTCTGTGAGCACACATCTACAACTCTCTGTCTTCCATCCAGCAATCAGAGTTCAAGTTTGCCTTCCCGCCAGGCAAAAATGCTTGAGTTCAGTGAGGGACATGGCCTTGGGAAGAATTCCAAGAGCCACGTGGAAAGGCCAGGAATGCTGCAATCAACCCCAGGTCTGAGGTCCACCACCCCCTGGACTAGAAGCTTGGGGGTGGTGAAGCAAATGGAAGTTTTTTGAATGCTTATATTGATATTCTTGAGCTTGGTTACATATTCCTTTAATACAGAGCGTAACACAGGCTTCCACATTTTGGTCTCCTTTCCTGCTATTGCATGGGGATCTGCCTGGGTTAAATATTTTTCTGTTTGTTCTGGCAACAAGTCTTGCTATGTAGCGATAGGCCTGTTGGCTTCCTGCCTACTGACCTCGGTTCATGTTACACACTTTGCTATGCAGAAAGGGCCTTCTGGAGATTTGCCCTCCAATGGCTGCCATAACCTGGAGGGCTATTCATGCCTGTCATTAATTTCTTTTTGTTCTGCTTGTGTTATTTAGGTACTGCTTAATCATTGGCATTTCTGAGCAGTGTGCATGTAAATAAACCATACAGAGAATAAAGAATCTGTCACAAAAGCAAAGGCTGACCAGCAGGCATTTTCTGCTGGAGTGAGGAAGACTTTGTCATGTGCCTGAAGTTCTGCCAGGAGGGTGCCTGTCTCATAGAATTGGAAGGTATCCCAAGGATCATCTAGTCTAACCCCCTGCAATGCAGGAATCTCAGCTAAAGCATCCATGACAGATGGCCACCCAACCTCTGCTTATAGACCTCCAAGGAAGCAGAGTTCACAACCTCCAGAGGGAGACTGTTCCACTGTCAAACAGCTCTTACACTCAGAAAGTTATTCCTGATGTTTAGTTGGAATCTTATTTCTTATAACTGGAAGAGTCCTATCCTCCAGAGCAGGAGAAAACAAGCTTGCTCCATCTTCCATGTGACAGCCTTTAAGATATTTGAAGGTGGCTATCACATCTCCTCCCAGTCTCCTCTTTTCCAGGTTAAACATACCCAGCTCCCTCAACCATTCCTCATAAGGCTTGGTTTCCAGACCTTGATCATGTTGGATGTTCTCCTCTGCTCACTCCTGTGTCATTTTCCTCCAGGGGTTCGTCTCTTGGAATGGGCGGTCTCCCTCCTCCCTAGGGGCACCCCGCCTGTCTTGCTCTTCCAGTGCAGTTCACTCAGCTGTGTCGAAAAACTCTGCATCTTGTCCTGTAACCTGAAGTGTAGCTGGGTGGGCCTCAGGTTGCTGCACCTTCTCTTCCAGCAAGGCAACCAGTTTGCACTTGCTACAAGTATACTCTTGCACATTCTGTAGCAGGAATAATAATAATTTATTATTTATACCCCACCCATCTGGCTGAGTTTCCCCAGCCACTCTGGGCAGCTCCCAATCAAATGTTAAAAACAATACAGCATTAAATATTAAAAACTTCCCTAAACAGGGCTGACTTCAGATGTCTTTTAAAGAGATGATAGCTGCTTACTTCCTTCATATCTGAAGGGAGGGTGTTCCACAGGGTGGGCGCCACTACCGAGAAGGCCCTCTGCCTGGTTCCCTGTAGCTTTGCATATCGCAATGAGGGAACCGCCAGAAGGCCCTCGGCACTGGATTTCAGTGTCTGGGCTGAATGATGGGGGTGGAGACGCTCCTTCAGGTATACAGGACTGAGGCCATTTAGGGCTTTAAAGATCAGCACCAACACTTTGAATTGTGCTCAGAAACGTACTGGGAGCCAATGCAGATCTCTCAGGACCGGTGTTATGTGGTCCCGGCAGCCACTCCCAGTCACCAGCCTAGCTGCCGCATTCTGGATTAATTGCAGTTTCCGGGTCACCTTCAAAGATAGTCCCACAAATATGGCACAGGTGTTGCAGGTCACAGTAGCCACTCCCTCACCATCCATGTCCTCTTGATTCTGCAGCAGCTCCTTCACCGTCAAGAAAAAGAAGAGTAAATTTATTATTTATACCCTGCCCATCTGGCTGGGTTTTCCCAGCTACTCTGGGCAGCTCCCAATAGAATATTAAAAACACAGTAAAACATCAAACATGTCTCGTCTCTGGTGGGTGGGAGTTCCACAGACTTGAGCCCACTGAATGCATAGCTTTTGTAGTTACAAGCCATGGACCTGAGCCACTAGGGGCCACCAGCAGAGACTCCCCCAGAGATTTCAGGGATCGGGCAAGGGTCTAAGGGATCAGGTGGTCCTTAAGGTATTCTTGACCCGACTTGTTAAGAGCCTTGCAAATGGATACAACCTGTCCCAGAATGTATGGCTCCACATGCAAGCATGCATTGTTTCAGGCTTCAGAGCAGCACTGCCCACTCAATCACATCCCTCTGCGGAAGTGGCTCTCGTGCAAGTGTCGCATAATGTTTGTTCCGGACTTGCGAGAAATCTATATTTTCATGTGACAGCACCTACTCTCTGGAACCTCACGCCTGTTGGAATGCTGTGCATACATTCCAGCCAGGGGAGGGGAAGGGGCTGGGAAGGGGAAGTGACCTAGGGAAGAGTCTCAAGGGTCAGATTCTGCTCCCAGGCCTGAGGCTCCCCTCCTGTGTATTGTAAGGATACAGGTGGCAGAAGCTGGGAAGGAGCTTAGCAGAGTCCGCCAGAGCAGATGCTTCTGAGTTAGGTTGACTGGTTGATCACCCTATATCTGAGCTTGGATTTGGGGAGGGAGGTGCTTTTTGGGGACAGGGAATCTGAAACCAGCCAGCTGGAGGTATGTAGCGAAAAAGCAGATGCATGAACCTGATCCTTGGGGGGGTGGGGGAGAATGTGGATGTTGATGAACTGTTGTTGAACAAGAGTGTGAAGTCTCCCCGGAGCTCAGCTGGGTTTTTGGTTCTTGTCTTAGAGAATGTATTCTGATTGCTAAAAAGGATGCCTAACCTATGATGGAGCGTTCTAAGCAGCGACTGCACAAATTCAGCCGTGAACAATGTTAACATAAAATTTTTTTTGGGGGGGGGATACAACTCTTTTCTTCTACCCACATTCCTCAGAAACCTGCAAAAGATTATAAGCATGGGATGGGATGGAGGTGATAGATTTGGGGAATGCAGGGTGATGCCTTTTAATTTCTCACTAATTGGAACATTAGGCATTTACCTGGGAGCTAGGCCAGTTTGAATTCAAAAGTAGACTGTTTTTAGAATCATGGAATTGTAGAGTTGGAAGGGACCCCTACGGTCATTTAGACCAACCCTGGTAATTCAGGAATCTCAACTAAAGCTGATCTGTGAGGGTTTCCGACTGGCAATTGTTTAACAATAGCAAATACAAAATCACTTTTTCCACCTGATCAAGGAGGCTGAAATGAAGAGAGCTCGTCAGAAGATTTGTGCATAAAAGCACCGTGACCTCAGCTCAACCAAAATGATGAAAACTAATTCCTACACTCAGAATATGCTCAGAGGCATTCTGGAGTAGCCGGTGTTGGTTCAGAGTAGACCCAGTGATCACAGCTAAGTTAGGTTCATTAATTTCGGTGGGTCTACTGTGAGTAGAACATGGTAGAATGCAGTCCCATGTCTAATCTGAAGTATGTCCTTTCAAATTCAGTGGGGGTTACTCCCAGGTAAGGGGATAGGATTGCAACCTTGTTTATTCATATTAATGCAAACTAAACATTTAGTGTATGTTCCACCCCTTTTTTGGTATGATAGAACTGTATGCATTGCATCATTTGGTGTATAAACAAAAGCCATACTGAGCAGTATGATTCCAAAAACAAGCAACAGGTTACTAGTCCTTATGAGTGCAATAAAACTCTTGAAAGTGCATGGACTGTGGTGAAATTCAAGAGCTTGGTGGGGGATGAAAAGGATTGTGCATGGATCTTCCATTCCTCAGCCCTCTGGTTAGCAAGAGTTGAACAATTCTTGCGAAAACCATGTAGACTCTCATCTTTTGCATGATCCATGCAGGTTGTCGAAGCTTAAGCTTCTTTGGGTGTAGAATTTGGAAACCCTTGGAGCAGATTTATCTTCTACTTTTGATGCAGCAGAGAGGGTGGGCAGCACAGGTTACCTACTTGATGCTTTTAGCACTAAACTGCAAGGGAGCTCTGATTGGGGAAGGGCACCTGCTTTGCATGCAGAAGGTCGCAGGTTCAGTCCCTGCCCTCTCCCAGTATGGCTGGGAGGAAATACACTTGGTGGAAATACACCTGGTGGAACTGATGCCAGTCAATGCAGACAGCACGAAGCTGGATGAACCAATGGCCTGACACTGTATAAGGCAGCTTCCTATGTTCCTAATAATTTTCACGCTGGACCAGGGAATTTGAAAGCTCTGTTTGGGCTTTAACAGACTGCTGTTGCCTAGGAATACTGTGTTTTCCCAGCTGCAGTTGGAAGCAGTATTTTGAAAGGAAAAGGTATATATGTCGGAAGTTGGGGAGGAAGGCACTTCACTGAGCCAGTATTCCTGAGGTGAACAGTATTATCTCTGCTGGCTCATGTTCCTTTAGTTTGCAGCCCATTTTCTCCAATGCATTCCAGTTCCTCAAGATCAGTCTTTCCCCCAACCTAGATGTTTCTGGGGCTACTGTGTCCATACACTGGCATTCCCAATGGTTGGTGGTGATGGGAGAGGCAGTCAACACCAGCTGGAGGGCACTAGGTTGGGGGTAGCTGATCTAGATCAGCCTCCCGCAACCTAGTGCCCTAGTATTGCTGGAAGTCCTAAGAAGTTGTAAACTCCAATATGCACAGCTTGGCACCTTGTCTGAATCTGCATGCATAGGTATGACAGCTGGAGGCTCTGCTCCTTTGCCTCCCAAGGATTTCTACTCCACCTTTCCACAGAACGAGGCTCGCAAAGCAGTGTACGAAGATCAGGGCCGCAATCTAAAAGCCACAACACAAAAGGAAAAGGAATTGGGGAGGGAGGAGGAGGAAAAAAACCAAGGTCAGGTACTGGGTATTAGTTATAGAGTTCAGCAGGTCATGGAACTTAATCTAAGCAGCAAAATGAATGGGCTGCTTCGTTCTCTCCCCTTCTGGTAGCCTCACTGATGTTAGGAGAGACAGAGAGGGGTTTCACTTGTTCACGTGCTATGACCCTGAATCAGTTGAACCAACAGAAGGGTGTTGCAGATTCAACAGTTTTGCCCCAAGTGACTCCTTAGTTGTGATTCCTGCAGTGCAGGGGGTTGGACTTGATGACTTTTGGGTTCCTTTTCAGCTCTGCAGTTCAGGAAGGAGATGAGAGTGTCCTTTTGAGAGGCAATCCCTTCACTTGATCCATGTCTTTAACAGGAAAGCAGTAAGGGAGGTAAAGGTAAATAAAGACATGGGGATAAGGGTTAGGCCAGCGCTTCCCCACCCCCGGCTCCAAGAAATCTCCCCATCTCCTTTCCAGAATGTTGTCACATCCATGTTGTTGTTTTAAGTATGCCAGTTGGGTACAAAATATGGATTTAGAGGGGAAATGGTGCACTTGGAAAGCTGATAATGTGCAGCTTGAAAAAAATGGGGAGGGGTTTAGAAGTGTTAGGTGTATGCATTTATTAAGCACTTAAATAACAGGTAAAGGGAGGGACAGCATGTACAGGAATTATATCAAGGTAGACTTAAGTTTCCATACTTTAAATTCTCAAACCATATTAAAACACCTTCTTCTTTCTGGCCGGAACCATCTCTTCTTCACCTTCAGGCAGCTGATGCTCCATTGCATCCTTGTAAACACCCTTAAGGTGCTCCTTTTCTTTGGCGCCTGTTAGTTCCTGAACTAAGGCAGGTTCATCAGTGAGTCATCACTGTATTGGCCGTACTTGGTGCTTGCTCCCAGATCTTGGAACTCCCTCCCTCGGGAAGCTAGACTGGCTCCCTCCTTGTCCTGCTGGTGGGTGAAGACTTGTTTAATTCCAACAGGCTTTCTGGAACTGACTGTTTTTAAGGAAACAGCTTTTAATACCGCTGTGCTGTTTTTTACTACAATTGTACCTTGGAAGTCAAACTGAATTCGTTCCGGAAGTCCATTTGACTTCCAAAACGTTCGAAAACCAAATTGTGGCTTCTGGTTGGCTGCAGGAACCTCCTGCAGCCAATCAGAAGCCATGGAAGTCCTGACAAACGTTCGGGTTCCAAAAGAACGTTCACACACCGGAACACTCACTTCTGGGTTTGCGGCATTCGGGAGCGAAAACGTACAAGTTCCAGGGCAATTGACAACCAAG
Organism: Podarcis melisellensis; assembly: GCF_964234715.1. Taxonomy (NCBI): domain Eukaryota; kingdom Metazoa; phylum Chordata; class Lepidosauria; order Squamata; family Lacertidae; genus Podarcis; species Podarcis melisellensis. Next base: position 11,583,373 of record NC_138547.1, on the reverse strand, counting down.
GTACAACTGTATCTGCATGTTAATAGATTTGTTTTCCTAGTGTTTTGATTCTGTTATAGTTTAATTACTTTTTAACTCTTACCTTTTTATATATTTTTAGCTTTCTGTATTTTATCCATATTGTTTTAATTTTTGTAAGGCATCTTGAATCCTAATAAGGGGAAAGGGCAGGCTATAAATAATGTTAATAATAATGATGAGAGATAAGAGTTACCTGCTCCTGTGGAGGAATGATAATAGGAATAATAATATATTTCCTATACCGCACCCATGTGACTGGGTTACCCCAGCCGCTCTGGGCGGTTTCCAACAAAATATAAAGGGACAAAACAAAACATCAAAAGCTTCCTGAAACAGGGTTGACTTCAGATGTCTACAAAAAGTCATACAATTGTTTAACTCTTTGACATCTGACGAAAGGGCGTTCCACAGGGAGAGCTCAACTACCAAGAAGGCCCTCTGCCAGGTTCCCTATAACTTCACTTATTGCAATGAAGGAACCACCACGGATACATGGATGGGGAATTTGCGCAGTTGGAAAATCTGCTTTTAAAAACAAAAAAAAACCAGATCACTAATATACAATTCAATCAATCAAAATCATAGGAGATTTCTCGACTGGAATTCCCTCGCCGATCTGGGGAATGGCAGTGTGCTGTAAAAAGTTGCCTGACAAGTCGGTGGAGAAAGTAGTTAGATGAGCAAAAAGCTCTGTTGATTCACTGATGCGTGATATTCCAACCCACCCTTTCCCCCAGGCCCTATACAAGTTCCATAGCTGCAGAAGCAGATACAAGTGAAAAAATTCTTCTCTTGTCAAATGCAAATGCTATGCCCTGAATTGCTGTGACCTACCCTAATATTTGGCACACTGAAGAGGCCTGCAGATTTTTGTGGCATTCTTAGTGATAGGTTGGAGGATATCAGGTAGCATTCCCTGAGTGGGGGCCATGTTTAGAATTACAGTGGTACCTCAGGTTACATACGCTTCAGGTTACATATGCTTCAGGTTACAGACTCCGCCAACCCAGAAATAGTGCTTCGGGTTAAGAACTTTGCTTCAGGATGAGAACAGAAATCGTGCTCCGGCGGCATGGCAGCAGCAGGAGGCCCCATTAGCTAAAGTGGTGCTTCAGGTTAAGAACAGTTCCGGACCTCCAGAACGAATTAAGTACTTAACCTGAGGTACCACTGTATATCAGTGCTTCTTTCAGGATAAAAAATGAGGTGCTGGTACACGTGATAAAAATGCAGCACAAAATGGCTGCCATAGGCAGCAAAAACGGGTGACAGTAGTATGTACCAGCAAGTATGCACCAGCACAAAAACAGCACCATTTCAAATACCCAGAAGAGAGAATGGCTGCATGGTGATACCTTTTATCCGAGGAGCTGAAGGTTGATGTACACACTACTTCCCCTCTCCATTTTATCCTTGCAGTAACCATGTGAGGTTAGTTGGGATCAGAGACAGAAACTGATCCAAGGTCACCCAATGGGCTCTGTGGCTGAGAGGGAATTTGAACCCTGCTCTCCCGGGTCCTAGTCCCACACTCTGACCACAGCACCACACAGGCTGGAGCTGGAATGTAACCTGGAAGTACTTTATAGGATGCCTGGGTCAATGGGAGCCAATGAAAAGAAGAGTCAGAGCTCTCTGTGACCCTGCCGAAATCAATGACTGTTTTCAGTGGTCTTCCTCTTCCAGTCAAAATCTTCTTTAGACATGGAGTCTTCCATTTGCTAGAGAACGGTTTACTATGCTAAAAGCTATTGGTGTTTTGTAGACAGGACCTCCTGCTTTGTGTATGTGTGCGTGTTAATTATTTAAATGGCATGTCCTTAAAAACCATTAACAAGTCCCCAAAGATAAATACAGGAGCTTCTTCTCAAGCTATAGCAGGAAATGAAATGACTTGTGGCTTCTGTTAATTATCTCAAATTGTTAGCAAGAAGGGCGGCTCCCTTGAAGCTTTTAATTTATCTGTTGAACTTGGAGGGGCTAACAAACGTTTTGTGCAGTGGTGGCAGAGGAGGAAATCTGTGTCTGTTGTACAATCTTCAGCGTACAGATTGTAACTTAACCTGTGTGTATCTGAGGTGAGGGAAGTGAGATGGTTTTAACAAGGGCTGGTGCAGCTGGGGTTTAAATAGCTTATGTATGTGTGTTTACCTTGCACATTTATGAACATTGATTCTATATTTGAAACCTTTGAATTCTTATAACAGGGGGAATAGGGATCCCCTTACAGCTCTCATTACCTTTAATAAACTGCAGCTCCCAGCATGCTTTGGGGGAGCCATGCATGTTTAATACCATATAATAGTGCTTTAAATGTGTGTTGTGACAGTGGCTGTATTGGTAGCTGTTTGTAGTATGGCCTTGTGAATGTGGCCTCAATCTGTGGGGTGATAAAGAGCTACTTAGACTTGGCGGCTGTTACTCATTTCTTAATTGCTCCTTCTCTCACCTTCTTAGGCTTCTGTTTGCCTTGTGATGAGGTTGCTTTAAGTGTCTTCTTGCAAGCTATCCTGCTCAATTCCCTTCAAGTAATTAAGTAACACTCCATTTAAAGAGGGAGGAAGGAACCAGGAGTTTAAGGACACAATTATTTCTCTTGGTGCAAACCTTCTGAGTTTAATTTCTCTGACAAGTGTCTTGAGGCTGAAACTTCAGCCCGTGGGGCCAAATGTGACCTTCCAGACCTCTCTACCTGGTCCTAGGGATTTTCCCAGCCTATATGTCTTCCTCAGCAACACCCCTGTCTCAAGGCCACACCTCTCACTGGCACCAGCTGACTCCATATCTTCCTTTGGAATGTGTCCTTTAAACTTTGATTATGCCCCTTTCATCTCTGGGTTGTAGATAGAGGTGTGTGTGTGTGTGTGTGTGTGTGTGTGTGTGTGTAAAATCTAGATGGCTGTACAAATGTAAAATCTGCATTCATTGTTTTTGCCCACATTTGTATCTGGCCCTGTGTACAACCGGCATGTGGCCCCCAGAAGATTGCTCAGGTGGGAATGGGGCAGGATTTTTTCCCTAAAGATATTTTAAAAGTACTTTCTGAACACCTTCAGGTTATCCTGAATCGGCTGACAGCTTCCTTTTTCTGTGTGGATGGCACAATTTTGGCATGATGCTAATAATAATAATAATAATAATAATAATAATAATAATAATAATGGTAGTAGTTGTTGTTTCATTACATTCCACTTTTCTCCCAAGTTGAGATTCAAGGTGGCTTCCAACGTTTTAAAACATCATTATAAAATAAAAAGTAATAAAAACAAACTGGTTTAAAAACCATAGTAAAAATGCATCTAAGCACATTGAGAACCAGCAACCACTATCTAGTAGCCCAGTGGCCAGCATTGCCTGCACCTTAGTTTTCAAAGGCCTGTCTGAATGGGAAGGTCTTCTCCTGCCAGTGGAAGGATTCCAAAGAGGGAGCCTGTATAATGTGTCATGGGAGGGAACCCCACAATGTGGAAGCAGCCATCTGTCACCAACTTCTGTGCTTCTGATGCTGATGGGACCAAGAGAAGGTGCTCACCCATGGAGCCTAGCACCCAGGCAAGTGCCTTGGCACACACAGTCTGAACATCTGAAATGGAAGGACATAGTAATATATGAATACATTTTTGGAACCCTGGACTTTGCTATTTCTCCTCCTGTATCCTTCATGTGCAAATACACAAGTGAAAATAATTTCCCATCTCTAGTTATGAGCTCCTAAGAACTGGATCAGGCCAGTGGCCCATTTGGTTCAGCCTCATGTTCTCACAGTTGCCAACTGGATGCCCCAATGAGAAGCCTACAGGCAGGACCTGAGTATACCAACTTTTTCCCCACTTGGGATTCCTAGCACCTGGTATTCAGAAGCATGCTCCCTTTGGCGGTGGTCTGCTTAACCCTCCTTTCAAACCACCCTGGTTGGTGGCCAGCACTTCATCTTATGGAAGCAAATACCATAGTTTAGCTGTGGAATGTGTGAAGAAATTCTTTCCTCCTAAATCTTCTAACACTCAGCATGCTTTATCTCTGTTGGAGTGGTTCTACATTGGCAAATGCCCCAGACACCTCCTTTACTCTGGATTATTCCAGTTTTGGATTTGGCGCCTACTGCTTTTACAGAACGGACTTCACCACTTTTATCCAAGGAGGTGTTTGCAGTGGTGTAGCATGGGTTGTCAGCACCCGGGGCAAGGCAAGTAATTTGCGCCCCCTAACCCGTGAATTTGCGCCCCCTTACCCTAACCCCCAGATGTTGCGCCCGGTGCGGCCGGCCCCCCTGCACCCCCCACGCTACGCCACTGGGTGTTTGATCACAAGCTTTATCTTCATAGAAATGTAATTGTGTCGTGGACATCCTCTCTTGGGTACATCTTGCAGCAAATATTTTCCCTTCAAAGTGGCTTTAGGGGAGGAAATTGTGGGGAGGTAAATGAACTTTCTCTTTTACTGGGTTTTTTTCCCCCCTTCTTTTTCTTACTTTTACTTCCTTGCAACCAGCTTGGGAATTTTCTTCTTTTAACTTCAAATGTTGTAAACGAAGGTTTCCCAAACTTGGGTTTCCAGCTGATTTTGGACTACAGTTCCCATCATACCTCACCACTGGTCCTGCTAGGTGGGGATGATGGGAGTTGTAGTCCAACAACAACAAAATTCAAAGGAGTGCAGTTTCTTTCAGGAAGTGTGAAATAGGTGAGTTCACATGGAAATAAAAGCCTCATGTTCTCACAGTTGCCAACTGGATGCCCCAATGAGAAGCCTACAGGCAGGACCTGAGTATACCAACTTTTTCCCCACTTGGGATTCCTAGCACCTGGTATTCAGAAGCATGCTCCCTTTGGCGGTGGTCTGCTTAACCCTCCTTTCAAACCACCCTGGTTGGTGGCCAGCACTTCATCTTATGGAAGCAAATACCATAGTTTAGCTGTGGAATGTGTGAAGAAATTCTTTCCTCCTAAATCTTCTAACACTCAGCATGCTTTATCTCTGTTGGAGTGGTTCTACATTGGCAAATGCCCCAGACACCTCCTTTACTCTGGATTATTCCAGTTTTGGATTTGGCGCCTACTGCTTTTACAGAACGGACTTCACCACTTTTATCCAAGGAGGTGTTTGCAGTGGTGTAGCATGGGTTGTCAGCACCCGGGGCAAGGCAAGTAATTTGCGCCCCCTAACCCGTGAATTTGCGCCCCCTTACCCTAACCCCCAGATGTTGCGCCCGGTGCGGCCGGCCCCCCTGCACCCCCCACGCTACGCCACTGGGTGTTTGATCACAAGCTTTATCTTCATAGAAATGTAATTGTGTCGTGGACATCCTCTCTTGGGTACATCTTGCAGCAAATATTTTCCCTTCAAAGTGGCTTTAGGGAAGGAAATTGTGGGGAGGTAAATGAACTTTCTCTTTTACTGGGTTTTTTTCCCCCCTTCTTTTTCTTACTTTTACTTCCTTGCAACCAGCTTGGGAATTTTCTTCTTTTAACTTCAAATGTTGTAAACGAAGGTTTCCCAAACTTGGGTTTCCAGCTGATTTTGGACTACAGTTCCCATCATACCTCACCACTGGTCCTGCTAGGTGGGGATGATGGGAGTTGTAGTCCAACAACAACAAAATTCAAAGGAGTGCAGTTTCTTTCAGGAAGTGTGAAATAGGTGAGTTCACATGGAAATAAAAGGCACGGACCAGATTTCTCTTGCATTCCAACTCTCGTTGGCAGCAGCTCCCCAGTGTTTCAGGCAGGTGACGTTCCCAGCTCTACTTGGAGATGCCAGGGATTGAAACCTTTGAACCTTCTGCATGCAAAGCTGTTGTTGCTGTTGCTCTGACCTACGTTCATTCCCCTGGAACCAAGGGAAATAAATAATCAATTGGGCGCTCAGCATTAAACAAGGAACAATCAAAACAGGAACCTTCAACTTAGGCTTATTGAAGTTTGTGTGTGTGTGTGTGTGCGTGTGCGCGCACGCGCACGCGCTCGCACATGTGCAAAGAGAGAGACTGAGGCTTTAAAAGCCCTTCTCCGATGGTAGTGCAAACAGGATCTTAAGAACATATGTCAGTAATTAGATTAGGCTTTCAGCCCAAACCCTCACATTGATCATGCTGATAACAACATTACTTTTGTAAGAGGATTTAAAAAAAAAAATTAAAAAAAGAAAATGCAAACCTAGAAGCTAAAAATAGCAAAGTTGTCTAGACATGTCGTTACTTTGTAGCGATTATATAAGTCACACCATACCACTTCTGACCATTTTCTTGTGTCCCTTAATGTTATCATCTGTGTTGCTAACAAAAAGCAGAGTTGATTAGGCTGGAAGAAATAAGTATTTGCTCTTAAATACTTAGTTCTGTCTCCTTAGATTTAAGGTTAGTATAGTAGACAGACTTTGTCAAACAGGAGGAAATTCGTCCTCAAAAAAAGAAGATGGAGCTCTGAATAAAGTATGCATCTTTTTCTCTACACCTTAGTTTTATAAGCAAACTGTAGTTCTCATGGTTGCCAGTAGGCTTGACAAAAGAACAAGTGAGCGAGCAAATGGAGTGAGTGGTGCACGGCCACACGAGCTGTTAAGGAAGGAATGGCATTTAGTGGATGGGGCTGCCTCACAGATCTCCCTTAAGAGGAATGAGTCTATAGTGAATAGACTGTTGTTCTTTTTATGAGGGGTGGGCGGAACCAGTTCAGATCCCTACTCTGCCACGAAACCTTTTTGGTGGCACCAACAGAATCACTTCTTTGGTTCTCACAGAAAGCCCTAAACGGTCAGAAGCCTCTACTTGCCTGTAGTAGCTGCTGATTCTGACATGGGATGGTTAGCTAGAGAGTTCCACTGCAACTCCTTGAGGATCGCTACCTCGCTTCCCTTCTAGTGGAGCTGGGGTTCTTGCAGCGCCAGTGGTTTATAGAGATTATGCTGCGAATTCTTCTTTCTTTCCTGCTATTGCAAAGAAGGAGAAGAGTTTCTTTGAAAAGGAAGGTGGGCATATGAATTGTCTTAAGTGAGAAATCATCCGAATGAATAAATAAAAGCATGCAAGACGAACTGGCAAGCATCAGCCAGTGTTCAGAGAGAGAGGCTCAAATGGGGTGCTGCAGTTTACAACAGTCCCTGTCACCATCTTAAGCGATAGCTGCTACTGTTGAATGAAGGCTTCTGACAACTAAGCATGTGTTTCAGATACTGCTCTAGCTGGGCAGTCCATGCCTATCAGACAACAGTAGCAAAGCCACTTCAGTTTCTCCATCCTGTGAAGAAGCTGGTGCTGGAATCTTTATATAGGGGTCAGAGAAGAGCACATGACATTCTCCAGCCTATCACTGACCAGACTCTTCATGCTGGATTTGCACCATATCTTGTCAACGTGTTATATTTATGAACTCTCCGTGCCCCAGCACCAAATCTTCAAATGGTTGTCTAAATTGAAGGGTGGATTAACCGACTGCCTAGCAGGCAATATTTCTGCCTGCACACCATGTGACCAATTTCCCTTCGTTTTTCAAACCACAGGCCTGTGAGGGAGGACAAAGGCTTTTGTGTTTCTCCCATTAACCTCCAAAACACCTCAAGAAGTAGTGGCCAAAGGTAGTTTTACCTTGATTAATATTTTACGTGAGGTTCTCTTTAATCAGTTGACTCGCTAGTGACAGTATTTTTAGGACTCACACACACACCCTTTGCTTTTGATCCTTTTCTTCATTGGAGGAGAGAGACTTAACGAGGTAATAAAAGCCTCGGGCCAGCGTTAATTAGGTGTAAAAGGCGAGCTGTGCCCCTTCACCTATGCTCTTTTTCTCTTCCTTCACCAACCCTTGGCTATTGATATTTTTTCCAGGTTGCACAGACGGCAGATGGCTTGGATGCTGACCTCTGGAAAGATGGCCTGTTTAAATCCAAGGTCACACGATATTTGTGCTTCACACGGACCTTTTCTAAAGAGAATGTGAGTGGCTTGCTTCTCAGGCTTGGGTGTTTATTTCCTGGGCTGGTCGGGGAAAAGAAAGGTAGTAGGAAACAGAACAAACCAAATTTCTATCAAGCTTTCTTTCCTGGTTGCCTGTTGAAGGTTTTTAACTCGCCACAGGTGAGCAGGTAAATGTACTGTTCACATGCTGCATTAATGTTTTGATATCCCATTGAAGGAGAAAGTGTCACATAATCTATGGATTTTGTTCAAGTGATTTGTTGCTACTTTAAGACTACTACTACCCACTCCATTTTGAGTTAAGTTGTGGCCTGTTTGGCATCAGTACTGATTTTCACACCGATATTCACACATGCTTTGATCTCAGTTGTCCTGATGGTGGAATAAAAGCTCACATGTTTTGCTGCTTAAGAGAGTTTTGTGATTAAGTCGCCTAAGTGTTTCCTTTTCTTTTCTTTTTTAAAAAAACAATTTGGAAATGTGGCTTTTGCAAGTCACCCTTTTAAAAAGAAGTTTCAGCAAGGGGTATGCAGACATCTTTGCATGGGATACTGTTGGAATGGGAGGATTCTAAATACTGACCCACATAGGCAGCTTGGGAAATGCTGGCTCAAGGGCAGTCAAGTGTGCGGCCTTTCAGATGTTCCTGAGCTTCAGCTCCCATCATACCTGACTAATTGGCCATGCTGTCTGGAACTTAGGGGAATTGCAATCTAGCAACATCTGGAGGGGGGACGCGGGTGGCGCTGTGGGTTAAACCACAGAGCCTAGGACTTGCGGATCAGAAGGTCGGCGGTTCGAATCCCAGCAACGGGGTGAGCTCCCGTTGCTCGGTCCCTGCTCCTGCCAACCTAGCAGTTCGAAAGCACCTCAAAGTGCAAGTAGATAAATAGGCACCACTCCGGCGGGAAGGTAAACGGTGTTTCCGTGCGCTGCTCTGGTTCGCCAGAAGTGGCTTAGTCATGCTGGCCACATGACCCGGAAGCTGTACGCCGGCTCCCTCGGCCAATAAAGCGAGATGAGCAGCGCAACCCCAGAGTTGTCTGCGACTGGACCTAATGATCAGGGGTCCCTTTACTTTAACATCTGGAGGGCACCAAATGGGCAACCCCTGTGCTACTTGAAAAGGCTAAAAAGCGGGGTGGAACCTGCAACAGACAGTTGCAGTGTGAAGTGCTTCCTGTTCAGGAACTGCATTCCATTCCCCCTTCCTCCAGTTTCCCATTCCTGCTCATTCCAACAGCATTCCATGGCCATTGACCACACCCAGTCTTAACTGGGCTGGGCTTGCCTCCCGCTCCCTGCTTTGTTCCCCTCCTCGCAAATATTTTTTTTGTACTTTTACAGACATTATTATTTCCCCCTCAAGGCTGCAGGTTCCTCCCACTTTCTGTGTATATTGCACCTTTTCGCATACATTAAGGAACGGCACTCACAGCCCGAACATCAGAGGATCTGTTGGTTTGTTCGTGAGGTTTTTCTTTCTCCAGTGCTTGATTAATCAGGGAAGACGTCAGTTTGGATTCCATGTACTATTCCTTGTTCCAGCTGGCTTGCAGATGCTCCTCTTCTTTCTTTCCCCCCAGGAACTTTTCTTGTTTTTGGACCTTGCAACGAAATACATGTAGAGCTAATTAGCCAGATTCATTACATATGTCTTTGCTCTCCAGATAAGAGCTGTTTGCTGGATATGTTTAAACACCCTGGGTTGTGTCCAATACTAGTCCTTCTCTGAGTAGACCCATTGATATGAATGAATATAAGGTAGTTGTTTCCGATTAACTTTGGTGGGTCTACTCGATGAGTAGGACTAGCATCAACTATAACCCTCTCACTCTCCCCCAAAGTTCGTTTGATTAAAGTAGGGTTCTTTCAATGTCACAATGGTCGTGTACACAGAACGAATTTAAATCACATGACTTCACCCCCCCCCAAAAAAAAATGAATCTTGGAAGTTATAGTTTAAGGGTGTTGGGAATTGTAGCACTATGGGTAGTAAATTACAGTTCCCAGCATTCTTAGGGGAAAGTCATGTGGTTTAAATGCGTGGTGTGTATGCAACCAGATTAGTTCCCCATTTAAATTTTGATGGCAGCCTTTTTGCCCCTTTCCCTGTCCCCAAATGCATCCCCCACTGAATCCCAAAGTACTTGCGTAGCTTTCCACACCCCACAAGCACAGCAACACATAATTGATTAAAATTGATTTTTTAAAAAACTAAATTTCCCCCCACAACTGGGCAGCAGGTTGAGAGGAGTTGGTTTAGGTGAAGAATAGAATCATAGTGAATGAATTTCTAGATCAAATAGACAGGTGGCCTCTGCTTAAAAACATCCAAGGAAGGAGAGTTCACCACCTGTCATGGGATTCCCTCCCACTGTCACAAACAGCTCTTAATGTCAGAAGGTTCTGACAGCTGTTAGGACACCTATATCCCCCTCCCAGAGCTACAATTTCCAGAGTTCCCTAGAAAGAGAGGTTAATTGTTAAACCGTTCTGAGAATTGTAGCTTTGTAAGGGGTCTCCTAACAACTCCCAGCATACTTAACAAACTACAGCTCCCAAAATTATTTGGGGGGAAATCATGACATAAGCACAACTTAGTTGGATGCAAACCTAGTTGTCGAATTCAGCATCCTGGCAATGGCACTTTTAATAATAGTACTGTAATAATAAAGGAGGAATTAAGTTTCTAGTCCTTTTGATTGTGACCAGTTTTTGCTCCATTCGCACACTGCGTATGTGGGGCAGGTGCATAACTGCACGCTCAGTTCTAAGAATTGTCATTTTGTTTGGGTTTCATCGCCTCTTGGGCATCACTTTCCTTCTGTCTCCCAACAGAGCCACCTGGGCAATGTCTTGGTCGATATGAAGCTCATAGATATCAAGGACACTTTGCCTGTCGGCTTCATTCCTATCCAAGAGACCATGGACACACGTGAGTTGAGACTGTTGGTCTTTGCGGTGACCAGATCCTGTGCATACCCTCTTAGAGAAGGTGCTTTGTAGTGGTGACCACTTGCTGTGGGAATTATATACGTGTTTTGTGCTTCATCCCAGATTTGCTCCTACACTATAATTTGTGTGGTTTGGATTTAGAGGCTGTGCACCGCAGTCTGGATTTAGAGGCTGTGCACCGTAGTGGGGAGGGGGGTCGGTGGGCTACCAGATCCCTTTGATGATGCGGTCCAGGTTTTAGGTTTGTCTCTGCAGAAAGAAAAGAAGAAGAAAGAATTGTACATGGGCTCAGGGGTTGGCCTAGGTATTAAGATGCCAACATAACAAAGTAGACCTGATTATGATTTATGGACCATTTACTGAAGATCTTGAAGCAAGTTACAGTAGGTAAAAATACATGAATCGTAGAATTACCAAGTTGGAAGGGACCCTAAGTGTCATTTAGTTCAACCCCCTGCAATGCAAGAATAGAGGCGGTTGGACTACATGACCCTTGGGTTAGCTTCCAACTCCATGATTTTATGATTTGGATATTTTTATGTAATCTGAACCATTTTGAGTTTTTCACATACTGAGCGATCTATAAATCATCATCAGGGCTACTACATGAGGTTGGTATCTTTACCTATCAGGTAACCCCTGAGTCCATGTACATGAATATGCATGTAGAAGAAACATAATACGTCAATATCCACTATTGGTATAAAAATCAGGGAGTACCATAAGGCGTGGGGAGGGTGCGTGGGGGTGTTCAGAGGAGGGCTACACTTAAAGAAGGTCTGGGTTTTGTAGAGAAGTTTGGAGTAAGAGAAGAGGGAAACTACCCCTGAACTCTCACGCTGTGGCGTTTTGCAGAAGAAACTGCTTTCCGGAAGAAGAGGCTCTGCATCAAGTTCATTCCGCGGGATTCTACGGAGGCCGCAATTTGCGATATTCGGATCCTGGGCCGGGGCAAACAAGCCCCTCCACAGTATACGTTCATTGGGTAAGGGTCCCATCTCCTCCTCACCCTTTAAGTCAGGAATTTTGGAACTGTTTTTCCAGATAGGAGTCCAGCATTCCCTACCAAAGGGACCCCACGCTGTTTGTTTGCCAAGACCTCCCAAGTGCTAGCATGTTTGTTACCTTGACCATTGACTTGAGCTGTGTGGCTGATTGTCTTCTCTTGTCTGCTGCAAAGGGAACTGAACAACATGGGCATATGGTACCGCATGGGCAAAGTCCCCAGGAACCATGAATCGTCTCAGCCCACAACACCTTCTCCACAAGCTCCAGCTACAACGCCAGCTGCTAACCTGCCCAGGTGAGGCTCTTCTCAAATTCTCCAATGCCAGTGGGATTTTTATACAGTTTTATACACTACTTGACAGTATAAAATAATAATGATGATGATGGTGGTGATGATGTAGTTTACTAAAGCATAAAACAGTGAAATTGTCAATAAGAATTAATAATTTTAAATGTTCTAAAAGTTAAAATAACAATAGACTAAAAATAGATTAAAACTTGCATCAGCTTTCTAAACATGTTAGCAGGTTTGTCTAAACAAGAATGCTTTTAGCAGGTGGTGAAAAGAGTACAGAGAAGGTGCCTGCCGAATGTCAGTAGACAAGGCGTTCCCAAGTGTGGGTGCTGCCAGACTAAATACATTCATACCTCAGGTTACGTCTGCTTCATGTTACGTTCTTTCAGGTTACGTCCCGCAGTGACCTGGAAGTACTGGAAAGGGTTACTTCCGGGTTTTGCTGTTCGCACATGCGCAGAAGCGCAAAATGACGTCATGCACAGAAGCTGCGAATCGCAAAGCGCACGTGCGCAGACATGCCGCTACAGGTTGCGTTCTTTTCATGTTGCGAACGGGCCTCCGGAACGGATCCCGTTCGCAACCAGAGGTACCACTGTAATCAAGTTCTTACAAATGCAGAAGAAGTATTATGGGATACCTGTTAACTGTGAGCATAAGGACATAAAACACGCCTGCTGGATCAGGCTGGCCTGATGCCTGTGGGAAGCCTGAAAGCTGGGCATTATTACATAAAATATAGTCATTATTGCTACTATGTATTTATTCATGCCCCACCTTTTTCCATGACAGGGACTCAAGACGGCTTACGGATAAAATAAGAACAGCTAAATTAATTGGGGGAACATCTAAAAACAATTAAACTGTAATAGAATAAAAAGAATTATATATATATGCTAGCACTAGTCACCATATCCCAACTTAGAGTACTTCAGCAAGCAATATAAAGGGTTCCTAGCAACTAGTATTCAGAGACATACTGCCTCTGACATTGTGACTAGTACAGGGGTCGGCAACCTAAGGCCCATACGCCGTAAGTGGCCCCCCCATGGGGGGCCCATGGACCCCCACTGACTGCTTGGGGACTCCTGTCGAGTCCCATGCACCGCGCTAAACCATTGCGGAGCAGAATGGGGACCGCCTTCTGCAATGCTGGCCGGCTTCCCATTGGCTGCAGGAAGCTCCTGCAGCCAATGGGAAGCTGCGCACGCCTCCTCCATGCCAGAAGGATTGCTGGAAATAGCACTTGCGCATGCGCGCACACACACACATACTCCGGCCCACCGCAGCATCTGCGGGACCATGAACCAGCCCAAGCCACAAAGACCCCTGGAGTAGTAGCTATTGATAGCCTATTCCTCTAATAAATTTTCTGATCCTCCTTTAAAGCTATCCAAGTGGGTGGTCATCACTTCCTTCTATGGGAGCACATTCCAAAGCGTAGCTATGCTGGGCAAGGAAGTACTTTAAGAGCATAAAGAGAGCCTGCTGGATCAGGCCAATGACCCATCTGGTCCAGCATTCTGTTTTCACAGCAGCCAGCTAGATGGTTTTCAGCAACTGATACTCAAAAGGTGTGGAGGCAGAGCATAGCCATCTTGGCAAGTAGCCATCATTAGCTTTCCCCATTTGTCTAATCCTCTTTTAAAGCCATCTAAGTTGGTGGCCATCACTGCCTCCGGCAAGAGAACGTTCCTCAGTTTAGCTATGTACTGCATAAAGAAGTACTTCCTTTTATCTGCCCTCTGTATTCCAACATTCAGCTGCCTTTGGATGTCCACAAGTTCTCGTGTTATAAGAGGAGAAAAACTTTCTCCATGCCATGCATCGTTTTATAAACGTCTAACATACCAACTCTATGTTTTCTCTAAACTAAAAAATTCTAAAACATTGCACCTTTCCTCATAGGGGGAAGATAATGTGTTGTGTGCATGCTTTATCTAAACAGAATTAAATCACACAGTGGTGCAGAGAATCATGGGAGTGAACTTACAACTAGGAGAGGAAATTATTAACTTGAAAGAACCAAAAATGGGCAGATTTGCCAATCTGTACCCAGACTTACCCATGGCGTGCTTGGGATTCATTCCTGCAGTGCCTCTCTTGCTATCCTTGAAACGGTCTCCAAACAATCTGTCAGCTTCAAGCAAAGATGTCATTCCTTTCTCTCTGTGTTTGTGCGTTCCTCCCCCCACCACCCCCCAGTGGCAGATATAATTGTACTTAACATCCATGCAGCAACAACAAAAAAGTTATCAGCTTGCGACAGACACTTTGGGAAATGGAACACACTCCAATTGCAAAAAGATGTGTCGGCTGCGTTTCACGTCCCACTTGCCCAAGACTGGGGATTTTGGTTTCAACTTCTGCATGTTAATGTTGAATTTCGCCTCTCCTCCCTTCCCAGCTCTGATCCTTGACTGCCAAATAGCTTTTGATCCTGTGGGTGTGTGAAACATGCTCATGTGATTGCTAGACATAATGTCAGAAAGATGTGTCGGGGTGGTGAGTCAGAGGTCAGGGACACAAGTACGTATGAAGAACCCTGCTGGAACTTTGTTGGATTGGTCTCCCATAAATGTATATAACAATAGCACCAATGGTCAATGGGCCCTCCAGGTTCATGGGCAGTCTACCTCCAAATGCCAGTTACTTGGCTTGGGGTAGGGAGGCACATAAGATTGCGAATATTATGAATATAGGATGGTAAAGGTAAAGGGACCCTGACCATTAGGTCCAGTCGTGGCCGACTCTGGGGTTGCGGCGCTCACCTCGCTTTGTTGGCCGAGGGAGCCGGCGTACAGCTTCCGGGTCATGTGGCCAGCATGACTAAGCTGCTTCTGGCGAACCAGAGCAGCGCACAGAAATGCCGTTTACCTTCCCGCCAGAGCGGTACCTATTTATCTACTTGCACTTTGACGTGCGTTCAAACTGCTAGGTTGGCAGGAGCAGGGACCGAGCAACGGGAGCTCACCCCATTGCGGGGATTTGAACCGCCGACCTTCTGATCGGCAAGTCCTTGGCTCTGTGGTTTAACCCACAGCGCCACCCGTGTCCCATATAGGATGGTACTTTATATCAATCCAGGCATTGCTCCATCTGGCTCAGTATTATCTACACTTACTGGCAGTGGTTTTTCAGGGTTTTGGGCAGGAGCTTTCCCCAGCCATCCCTGGAGACAATAGGGATTGAGCTAAGGACCTTCTACATGCAAAGCAGGTGTTCTACCACTGAGCTGTGGTCATTCTCTCAAGTTCTTAATATGCTTATCAAACCCAGAATCTATGGAATGCAAGTATGGCTCATAAGCAGCAGTCAAAGTAGATAATGCTTAATTGGATGGATGAGTTTCAAGCCTGGTCGAGGATATCTTCCCATGTCTCTGCTTTCAGTCAAAAGGTCTTAGATTAAACCCAAGGTATTTCCAGTTAAAAGGGTAATGTAACAGGCAACGGGGAAAGGGGGCTTTCTCTTTGCTCATTACCTTGGAATGCCACTCCCGGCCAAGAGAACGGAATACTGGGCAGAGGGGCAAGCAGCCAGACCTGTTAGCAGGGTTGGCTCCCTAGAACATCAGAAATACCTGCTGGGTCATGTCAGTGGCCCATCTGGTCCAGCCTCCTTTTCTCATCATGGCCAGCTGGATATCCCAAATAGAAAGGATCTGAGCACAGTGTAGGATCCCCATAAGTTGGATCTGAGCACAGTAGCACTCTTCCTCTTGCAATTCCCATCAAGTAGTATTTGGAAGCTTTATGCCTCCAGCTGTGGAGAGAGAACAGAGCCCAGAGGCTGTTTCCAGAATATTGTTTAACAGAACCCACACGATTTGCATCTTGCTTGGATGTCAAAGCACCTGAAGTGGTTCCAACTCAGTGGGTTTCGTCTGCAGACGAGGGTGAACTTGGGGGGGGGGTGTCGTGTCTGAGGGAGAAGCAGGGGAACTTAAGAGCAGCGTGAGCTTATATTTTAATGGGCTTCGATGAGAGTTTTAAACATTTATGAACGCTTTTAACAGTTGGCCCTCCCTGCAGAGCCCTGCCTGGACAAGAAACTTAAAGTACGTTGATGTTGGCTTCAGTTTTGCAAAAGAAGGCATAAGCGTCTAACTCTGGTGGTCTGGCACTAGTGGCTCTTTTTCTTTCCAGTGTATTTTAAAATCTTGACTTGACATTTGCCTGTGATTTGCCTTCCAAGGGGGCCTTCAAAAGCAATCATCCACACCTCATATAAGGATATAAGGAAACTGCCTTATATTGAGTGAGACCATTATTTAGCATTTCCATTTTGTGTTTTTATGTTGTGAACTGCTTGCGGAGAGGTCTGCGCAGCCTGGACGCGCTGATCTCAGCGCGCGCAGGCTTCAGCATGCAGGCAACTCTCCACAAGCAGTGGGAGCGCTCCTGCTGCTTGCGGAGAGTTGCCTGCATGCCGAAGCCTGCGTGCGCTGAGATCAGCGCATCCAGGCTTTGCGGAGAATTGCCTGCATGCCGAAGCCTGCGCGTGCTGAGATCAGCGCGTCCAGGCTTCGTGGACCTCTCTGCAAGCAGCGGGAGCCAGCGCTGGGCTCCCATGGCTTGCAGAGAGCTGCCTGTTTGAGGGCTGGGGTCGGGGGAAGCTCGGGCGGGCCTCCCCCGCCCCAGCCCCGCGCCTGGGGGGGGGAATAATTCCCCCTCCCAAAAAAAAACTAGGTGTGCCTTATGGGACAGTGCGTCTTATAGGGCGAAAAATACGGTAAATAAATGTGTTGACTGGCTGCAGGTCTCCAGGGTTTCAGCCTCACCTGAAGCTGCCAGGGATTGAACCTGGAGTGTTAGAGGCGTTCAGTCATAATCCCAGCATCTGGATGATCACAGGTTCTCCATCCCACCTTTAGATGATGTGCATTCATTGTTAGATTTATTAATTTCTAAGCTACCCTTCAGTATTGCTGCTCACACCGCAACTAAGGTGTTGATAAAATGATTTTGAAACTGAATTAAACATGGTTGTTGTGGTTCTTTTTAAAATGTCAGGGCAGAGGAAAGCATAAAATTACAGCAGTCAAATGTAATATTTGTTGTCATTTAGTCGTGTCCGACTCTTCGTGACCCCATGGACCAGAGCACGCCAGGCACTCCTGTCTTCCACTGCCTCCCACAGTTTGGTCAAACTCATGTTGGTAGCTTCGAGAACACTGTCCAACCATCTCATCCTCTGTCGTCCCCTTCTCCTTGTGCCCTCCATCTTTCCCAACATCAGGGTCTTTTCCAGGGAGTCTTCTCTTCTCATGAGGTGGCCAAAGTATTGGAGCCTCAGCTTCATGATCTGTCCTTCCAGTGAGCACTCAGGGCTGATTTCCTTCAGAATGGATAGGTTCTTCTTGCAGTCCAGGGGACTAAGAGATTAAGAAGGTCTGTTTTAAAAAAGCTTGGTCAAATGAGGAGTCGTTTGCCTAATGCCAGCAAGAAATGACAGTAGGCAACAAGTGAGCACAGGACATTAAAACCGAGAAGAACAGGCAGGTCGAAAATGTAGGTAAACATGAGGATCAGGAACTTGCTATGAATGAGGAAAGCAATGGAAAAACCAGTGTAGTTTTTTTAAAGAGAGGCATTAGAAAGGGTGGAGACTGCTTCAGAATAGATTGGGATGTCAGCTTCCTGTGAGTAGATTTTATTCTTTGTTACAAGGAGGAAGTGGGAGGGTGGTGGTGGCTTCCCCCTGGGTGTTTCTGCTCAATCCTGAAAGGATGTTTCTGTCTCTTACCTGACCCCCATCTATTTTGTGCCATTTTAATGCTGGTGGGGATGGAGGTGGGAGATTCTGGCTTTTCTGCATGTGCAAAAGAAATGATAGTAACTGGCAGTGGCTCCTATTAATGAGAGCCTTCCTCTACCTCCCACCTCTCAGCATTACAGATTCTCCTGAAGTCTTAGTAATTACTGTTAATATCGTTCAGTGGCAACTTTTCACAGGAGCACCGTTGAATGGCTTAGTGCCTGCACACCGCACATGCAAATCGGCTCCTGTGCGCACCTAGTGATTTTGTATCCTCGCTTCCGTCATGCCGTTTGCCGCAAGTGGAGTTGTAAGCATGTCATGCATCGCCTGTGCGTTCAGCAAGTGTGTCAAAACACAACTTCAATTAATTTGCTCTAATTATGGCTCCAGAGAGAGACTAGGGGCTGTATTGTTCCTCATTAAAAGACATTCTCCCTCCCCTCCCCCCTTCTTTCTTCCTCATCCGCAGTCTCCCACCGTCGCTTGCTCTTGTGTATCCCATACGGGGAGAATTTCTGAGCAAGAACACTGACTTGCATTTTAGGGACTGGGTAGAGAAGGATTTGGTCTTTGAAAGGCTCCACAACTGCCCATTCAAGTGTTGCATCCAGTTAGTGGAGGGAGCGGGAATACCGGGGTGGCCTTAAAATATCTATGGGGGAACTTCCAGCCCATGGGCCTAGTCTGGTGGGATATAAATCAAATATATCTGTATAGAAATGAAACTGTGAAGCGTTTTGGAGGTGGGAAGATAGCACAGCCTGACCCCACCTCTGATGTCAGAGGGGGAGTTGACTTGATGGTCTGAGAGAGCGGGTAGGGAGACAGAGGGTAGAAGTAGCCAGAGTGGTGTCCTCCAGATGATGGTATACTCCAACTCCCAGCAACTCCTCAGCCAGCATGGCTAAGGGATGACGGGAGTTGTCGTCAGGCAACATCTGCAGGGCTACAGGATTCCTTGTTCCTGATTGAGTGCTTTAAGAGTCAGTGTTTATTATTATTATTATTATTATTATTATTATTATTATTATTATTATATAACATGATGAAATACTGTTCCAGGCAGCCCTAGGATGATTTGCTGGAGAAATGTTCTAAACTTATTTTATGATGATGATTTTTTAAAAACCCTGGAACTGATTTTAGATGTTTTTAATTGGAATTGTTTTTAGAGTTTTTAAATCTGTGTTAGAATGTCTGCTCTTTGCTTGTTTCATTCAAACAATACATCTGTTTTGCCACCCCGGGGGTCCTTTGGGAGGGTGCGTGGGTTAGAAATTCAATAAATAATAAATTATTTAATTTTTACGTTGGGCTTGCACTTGCTTATTGATTGATTGATTGATTGATTGACTGATTGATTGCCTGCCCTTCACTCCAAGGTCCCAGGGCCGCTTACAGTAGTTAAAGCACAGTATCGAAAGCAGTTTAAAACAACTTACAAACAGAAAAATAAAGAGTCCTAAACAGATACACCTAAAGGGTCAAAAGCCAGGGTGTATATTATTTTTTTAAGGATCCATCTTATTTTTGTGATGGCAGCCAGTGGTGAGCTTTCAATCCACGTGATGACACTGTGCCCATTAAAATCCTGGTTAAGTGATCATGCTAACAGCAGCAGGAATGGTTGGAAATGAAAAGGACCCCCACAGTACCAAATCAAGTTTCTCTTTCTCTCCCCCCACTCCGTCTGTGTGTCCATCTTCATCTGAGTGTTACGCTTCTTCGTATAAGATCAGAGCCCCCCCTCCCAATGCATTTCTAATAAGCCAACTTCAATGATTACTCCTCTTCTGTTTTTTATTTTTGCTAAATGCCTTCGCAGCCGCATCGGAATTAGCCCTGCGGTTTTGAACAGGCTCAGTGCAGCTTTTTGGCAGCTTCGATCAAAGGGATTTGGGGGTTTGAGTTGCGCCTGTTCTCTCCCTCCTCACGCACACCAGCCTCCCCCCCCCACCCAATCTGCAATAATTTGATGAAGAACTTCGCCCTAATTAAATATTCAAATGCAGGGCCCGCGTCAATATGGCTTCCCGTTGGCTCGGAATGATGATTAATTGTATTCAAAACTCCGGCGGCCGCTGTTCATTTCAACTCTTCCATTGTTTCCAGATTGTTTCTCTCTCTGGCTTGCTGTTTCTCTTCTTCGCTCCACACCTCCATTCTCTCTCTCTCTCCCCCAACCTGCTTTTGTTCGGGTTGGGTGTGTGCGTGTCTGTGTTTCGGGATTGAAACTAGTAATTGATTTGCCATATGGTGCCAAGCTGCTCACATTTAACAATATGTGTTTAGGAACTTGGGGACTTTTATAAATTGGGCTGTTGTTGGTTTCTCGTGTGTGTAAGTGTAAGAGAGAGAGAGAGAGAGAGAGAGAGAGAGAGAGAGAGAGAGAGAGAGAGAGAGAATGTTCCACATCTAATTTCCTGTCTATAGAATAAAATGACAAGCAGTTTTAAAGGCATAAGGAAAACACATTTCTGCTGTTGGCTTGCAGGGATAAATAAGTTTATATCCATCCTGGCCAACCAGCAACGCTTACTTAAAATAAGGTCCCATCTGTACTATACGTTTAAAGCAGTACCCTATCCTTATAAACATTCATGGCTCTCCCCTCCAAAGAATCCTGGGAACGGTAATTTATTAAAGGATGCTGAAAGTTGTTAGGAGCCCACCGTATTTCCCTCCCAGAGCTACAATTCCCAGAGTCCCCTGGGAAGAGGGATTGACTGTTAAACTACTCTGGGAATTGTAGCTCTGTGAAATGAATAGGGTTCAGTTAAACATCAATACAGCATCATTGGCTGGTTGAAAAAGAAAACATAAAACATATTGCAAACACCTATTGAAGCAATACAGTTTTCAGAAGACATCTAAAAGAAGACAAGGACAATTCCTTCCTAATCTCTACCGGCAGGGAGTTCCACAAGGAACTGCCCTGCCCCAATTAAGGCTCAGTTCCTAGTGAGGGCCTGTGGAACCTCAGGAGTATGTAGAACCACCAAAACCATCAGATAATCCTGTTGATTGAGATGGAGCATAAAGAATCGGGCCAGAAATGTTTAGGGCTTTCTGAATGCAGTCCACTCGCAGCTCATGTGCATTTAACTTGGGTGAATTCAGCTTTATGTGCTTGTCTGAAAAACGGGGGAGGAAAGTCAGCAATCCAACTCGCCATTACACCCACCATGGGAGAACATTTGGAGTTGCAGGGAAGAGTGTTCAGCAGGCTTGGGAGACTCTGTGTCCCCTTGGGAGAACACTTGGAGGTGAGGGGAAAGTGTGTTTTGACCGTATGCAATTTGACTTGCATCCTGTCCCTGGAATGTAGCCCCCATGTAAGTTGAGAGTTGACAGTTCCTTAACCCTGGCCCCAAAGGAAATCAGCAAAGTTTCCAAAAGTTTGGGTGTCACCACCAAAAAACCTGTTTGCCCTACCACCCACCTGTTGACCTCCTAAGAGCAACAAGACCTTTGGAAGCCAATCTCAAGACTTAGACAGGTCATACTTGGTTCTAGGACTCCTATTGCTGGCAACCTTGATCT
Source organism: Podarcis melisellensis (assembly GCF_964234715.1). NCBI lineage: Eukaryota > Metazoa > Chordata > Lepidosauria > Squamata > Lacertidae > Podarcis > Podarcis melisellensis. The sequence continues at coordinate 11,561,873 of NC_138547.1, read as the reverse complement.
TGTAACAACTTGTTTTGTTTTTCCTTGCTAGGCATATATCTCTGACACTTCCAGCCAGTTTTCGAGGGAAAGGGCATGGCACTCGACCAGACTTTGAGTACCAGCACTCCAATTTATATGCCATATCAGGTAAGACAAAGTGTTCGTTACTCGTGGTTTTTTTTTAAAAAAACACACATGCTAGATAACTCAGAGCCATCTTTGACTGCCCAGGCAACTCAAACAGTCACCTGGTAGAGTCACTCTACCTTTATAGGAGCATGACGAAGCTCAGAATCTGTTGCAATGCTGCAGAAGATGGGGTGTCATGCTCAGATGTTGTTCTCACATGTCTTAAAAGGATCCTCCATGTCGCTAGCAGAAGTTTCAAGTTGTCCGCAGAAGCAGGTGGTCTGATTGGGTGCTGGATGCAGGGCTCAGACATGGTTCTTATAAGTCTTAAAAGGAACTGCCCTGTGATCAGAAGCCTCAGTTGCCTGTAGCAGCCATTGGTTCACTTGGGTGCTACAGTCCGTGGGAAAGTCCCATTCCAGCCTCATGTCTCTGAGCTGCTGTCAGCTGCCCACTAGTCCTTCCCACTGATGGGCCCCAGTTACTGGTGTTTAGAGCTGTACCAGCTGCAAGTCCATAGATTTCATATAGCTGTCCTGACTAGGCGCTGTTTTCAGATTTTCTACTATGGATTTGTCTAATTTCCTAATTGGCTATGCCGGGGCTGGGGAACCTTAGGCCCAGGGGCCAAATCCAGCCCTCCAGGATTCTCTGGCTCTCTGGACTCCTCCCAGGCAACACACCTCACTGGCCCTTCTCAACCCTTGTCCTTGAGTTCTTTTGTCCAGCTGCGATGATTCTTAACTTGTCCCAATGATGCATGTTGGAACCTCTGTTTAAAGCACTCTCCGCATCCCTGCCTGTTGTGGCAGCGAATTCCATAGCTTCAATATGCGCTGAATGAATAGGACACCATTTTATCTGGCCTGCATCTTCCAACATTCACCACAATAAATACAGTAAATGCAAACCCATTGTAAAAGAACAGTATATCTCTGAATAAGAGATGCTTGGACAAACTGGTTTCTACACCTTCTTCACGAGCTTCCCAGGGTCATCTGGCTGCCCATGGGTAGAATCAAGAGTTTCTAGATGTGATGGAGTTGTAATCCAGCAAAGTGACCCATTGAATTTGCTGGGCCCTGCCAAGGGGAAACTGGGATTTATCTTTTGCAAAGGGAAAGAAAGTAAGCTGTGAAATTCTGGCAGGGGAGTACTGTTGCACTGCAAGAAATGCAAAAAAAATAGTGGGGGGGGAGGTGCTGTCAGCTGGTTTTCCTTCCTTGGCTTTTTCATGTGTTAATGGTGACTGGCACTTATAACAGAAGAACATGGCATTAACTCATGTACCTTAATGAAGGGGCTGATCAAATGGTAATCTTGGTAGGGTTTTGTTTTTGTTTTTACTCAAGCTGCCGCTGTAGGTTTCTTCCAGAGATGGAATGTAACGATCGCATAATTCATGTAGGTGTTCATTCCCCCCCATTTCCTCCCTTGTTACTCTGGTGTGGTCTTAATTGGTTTGGAAATGAGGAGAGCGGGAATGCTGCCCTGGCAATGATCCCGGATCGGGGAAGAAGGTTTGGGAGGAAGTTGAAGAGATTTCCCTTCCCCACCTCCGTGGAAACCACAGCTCTGCTCAGTTTTGGATGGGCTCTTCTGCCTTGGGATGGCTTGGGAGGGAACCCTGCAGTTCCATTAAGGAAACCACAAATGCTTGGCTGGATGTGACTACAGATCCACCTGGCCCTGAATTATTTCTCTGACAGTGGACAGTCACAGGGACATAGGAAGCTGCCTTATACTGAATCAGACCATTGGTCCACATTGCTCAGTGTCGTCTATACCAGGGGTCAGCAAACCTTTTCAGCAAGGGCCGGTCCACTGTCCCTCAGACCTTGTTGGAGGCCAGACTATATTAGGGGAGGGGGGAATAAACGAACTCCTATGCCCCACAAATAACTCAGAGATGCATTTTAAATAAAAGCACACATTCTACTCATGTACAGTGGTACCTCTGGTTACTTACTTAATTCATTCCGGAGGTCCTTTCTTAACCTGAAACTGTTCTTAACCTGAAGCACCACTTTAGCTAATGGGGCCTCCTGCCGCCACCGCACGATTTCTGTTCTCATCCTGAAGCAAAGTTCTTAACCCGAGGTAATATTTCTGGGTTAGCGGAGTCCGTAACCTGAAGCGTATGTAACCTGAGGTACCACTGTAAAAACACCAGGCAGGCCCCCAAAATAACCCAGAGATGCATCTTAAATAAAAGGACACATTCTACTTATGTAAAAACTCGCAGATTCCCAGACCATCCACGGGCCGGATTTAGAAGGCGATTGGGCCAGATCCAGCCCCCGGACCTTAGTTTGCCTACCCATGGTCTACACTGACTTCCAGCAGGGGTTTTAGGCAGGGGATGTTCCCAGCCCTCCTTGGAGATGCCGGAATTTGAACCCAGCACCTTTTGCATCCAGAACAGATGCTCCATTACTGAGCTGCAGCCTTGCCCCAGAAGCCCACAACCAAGCATGAAGGCAGTTCTTAAATTATGGGGGAAATGAAAGTTGGGGTGGGGTGGTTATTAGAGCACCCAACCCCATTTCTGCCCCTCACTAATTTTAGCCACACCACGTCCCCCTCCATCTAGCCTTTTGAAAACAGTTGTGAGCAGGGCCACCACAAAACAAAAGGGTTCTAGGACATCCCTCTCCTTCCCCACTGGTAATTTGAGCACTGCATAGCAGTGATGCTATCCTGCTGCTTTCCCCTGGCATCTGATTTTTCAGGGGTGGGGAGCATTTTTCAGACTGAGAGATGCCATCCCTTTCTGGACTCTCTACCAAAGGCCACCTGCCAGTGGTGGGTGGAACTAGAGGCAAAACCAAGAGGAACAAAGGATGTGAAACTTTCCCCATTGTACAGTAGGCTGGTTTCTACACAGCACTCTATTCTCCACGCAGGCAAGCAAGAAGCGTCAGAATCCAGGGACACATTCCAGCCAGGCAAAGGACACTCAAGGAGGATGTCAAAGAAGGCCAGTGAGGGGTGTGTTCTTGCAGAGAGGGGGTGTTGCCTGGAGAGAGTTCCAGGTATTAGGCAGAGAGGCTACACTAGATTCCACCAGGCCAGAGGTTCTCCTCCCCTGGAGTACTTGAAAGTGAACACAGGCTGTCATGGCTAGTAGCTGTCGGCAGATCTATCAGTCCTGTGTCATCTGCTCCATGCCTTTATAAGCGTTGCTTGCTGGTTCCTGAAGGCCATGCGTGCTATTAAAAGACCCAGTGGGAAGCCTGGCTGTGTTTTGTTTTAAGCCTGCTTTCTCCTATCTGCATGGCCTCACCTGTACTTCCGTTTCTTGGTCGCAGTGAAGTGTGACAGACAACGGCGATAACTGGATTGAGAAGTCAGAAACTGGCTTAATTAGGTTATAGATACTGTTTCCGCCCACATACGATATGGCCCACGAGGCGTAATTAAAAGTGGTTGCTTGGACCACACATCTCAGGTAGCATCGTTTGAGCTTCTCAAAGCCAGGAGGGCAAGCAGAGAGCGAGAGAGCAGCGAAATGACAGAGGCCAAGGAGGGATGTGTATTTACACAGGGGCAACAGATAATAAAGCATGGAAGTGAAGCAGAATCCTGAATGAAGTAGAAGTAGAAAGGGGGGGGGATTATTTATAATAATGGGAGTCAAACAGAAGGGGGAATAAGTCACTTTAAGGGTGCATAAATTTTTACGATGGCGCATAAACAGCCATAGCTTGTCTTGTCTCTCTCCCCGTCTGTCCCCGCCAATAACGAGGGACGGACGGCGCCGAACATAAAGGAGGAATATAATCAGGCAGAGGGAGGGGACGGATGGGAAGGCCTGGTGGATTGATCGCAGAGTGCGTTTGTATATCCCAACGTAAAAGGTTGGAGGCTGACAGGTGGCCGGGTTTTTCCACTGTATAAAGCCATGTGGGGGCTGTCAGCCCCACGCAGGCGGCCTCGTTGCAATTGATGAATTGCCTGCTTTCTTGATTAAACCTTCCGTCACTTAAGAAACAATAAGCCCAGGCATGGATGGGAGAGAGAGAGGGACACATCAAGAAGTGTGTGTGTGTGTGTGTGTGTGTGTGTGTGTGTGTGTGTGTGGTGGGAGTCTGTTTTACCTTTCTGCAGATGTTGGGCACAGAGTACAATGTGTATTATTAAAATGAATGTGGCATTTATATTGTCTTGTTTCTTTTGTGGGAGAAAGGGCCTGTAAATTATATGTTAATAATCAGATGGTAGGCCCTTTCCAAGAGAGCGAGAACTGAGGTCTTCAATCAGTTTAATTGGTAGATTAATCAACCAGAGCTTTGGTTGACTAATCAAAGGACTGAGGATTTATTTTTCTGTGGTTACGTTTGTGTATTTTGAAAACCAATACGCCTTTTTTTTATACTGGTGTGTTACAGGATTAACTGTGTGTTACTGTAATGCTGAATGAAAAAGGAAATATACACAATGGCTTTTCTGCTAAGAATGAGTGGATTAGTTTTTCGTCACCATGTGCTTGCTTTGGTATGTGAAAAAGCCATCTATGATTAGATTTTGGAAATAAGGCAAGTGCGTTTAAATTTAAATCAATGTAGTTTGTTAAAAAGCAGAGTAATCTGCTAAAATATCCTTTCCTCAGTTGACAGCCTTCTTAGGCTTACAGCACAAAGCATTGTTGATTGTCAATACAAGCAATGTGTGTGACTCTGCAACAGTGGTTGGCTGATTGGTTAGGGTTGTTGAATTTACCAGAGTTCCTAGTAGACTCTGAAGATCTACCTGCAAATTTCAGGTCTTCTTATAGTTGAAAAACAGTGATGTCTCTAAGCATATTCTGAACCTAGGAATTCGTTTTCATCATCTATACCGTGCTGAGGTCACTGTCTTTTTATACACAGATCTACTGAAGGGCTTCGTTTCAGCCTCCATGTTTCGGTGGGAAAAGTTGTGTTTTGTTGTTGTTGTTGTTGTTGTTTTGCTATTGTTAAACAATGCTAGTCAGAAACTGCTTATGATGCTTTATTGAGATTTTTGCATTGTAGGGGGTCGGACTGGATGACCCTCAGGGTTCCAGCTCTACAATTCTATGATTCTATGAAATTGGGGGTTTTTTTATCTGAATTCCTCAAGTGTGACAGTGTTCTTTGCTATAGCCTTTGAAACAAGGATGTTAAAGGGAAGGTGAGTCCTGAGTCAAAATTATCTGTATATTCAAACTATTTTAAATCATGAATTATGCTCATATTTTAAAAGTCACAATCTGTGTAAATATCTGTTGAGTTGTAGCTAGTGTAGTGCTTCTTAGAGTAGACACTGTGAAATTGACTTTTAAGTTCATTAATTTCCATGGGTCTGTTCTGAGTAGAATATTCAGCACAGATAAAAGAAAGTACTTATTCACGCAGAACATAGTTAATCTATGGAACTCACTCCCACAAGAGGCAGTGAAAGCTACCAACCACAGCTGGAGGCAGTAAGGCTTCTGAAAGCTAGTTGCTGGAAACAATAGGAGGGAGCGCTATTGTGCCCAAATCCTGCTAGAGGACTTCCTATAATGGGTATCTGGTTGGCCGCTGTGAGAACTGGATGCTGGACTTGATTGGCCATTGACCTAAGCCAGCAGGCTCTTTAGTCCAATGCTATTATGTTAATTTATGTGGATACTATCCACTCTGCATGCACACAGGCTGTGCCTTTTAGAATAAGAGGGTAACAGAATCCACAGTTTGAGAGTATTTGTTGTTCTTTTGTCTCTGCTGTGGTTGTTTGAATAACTGCATCTGGTTTTTATGATCTGCAGACCAAATAGACTAGTACTGCAAAAAAAAAACAAAAACAAAAAAAACCCCTCATATTTGTAGATCCAGGTATGTTTAATCTCTCTCTCTCTCTCTCTCTCTCTCTCTCTCTCTCTCTCTCTCTCTCCCCGCCCCCCCAATTTGCAGAATACAAAAAGACAGGTCCTTCTTTCCTCCAGTCTAAATAGAGGAAAGTGGTGGAAATGGAACAAAGAATAGCTATTCATTAGTTTGTCATCCTGACCATTGAGTTGCATTAACAATAAAAATAATGAATTAGACTTACGTCTATAAGCAAATCCCAGCCACGGTTAAGCATAGGCAAATTCTGGCCCTCCAGATGTTTGGGACTACAATTCCCATCATCCCTAGCTAACAGGACCAGTGGTCAAGGATGATGAGAATTGTAGTCCCAAACATCTGGAGGGCCAGAGTTTGCCTATGCCTAGAAGCATATTTTATTTCAATGGTTGAGATGCTGGTATACTAAATTATCCAACTATATTGAAAGTAGCCTTATTTTTGGCTACCTCATGCTCTATATTTTTAAATAAATATCAATTCATAGTGTGTGTTATTTTAATAAAAGCAATGTACAGTAACAGAAAAATCAAAGGAGCTCATTATAACATTTGTAGTTAATTTGAACTACAGTATGCTTAATCCTAATTCTTTCTGCGCTATTGATTACAATGGGACTTAGGTGTTCTGTTCAGCTGGCCACTGGATCACATCCTTTGAAAGATGTCAAATTGAGGAGTGCAAATATTCCATCAAAAGTTTGTGCTAAACAGATCAGCTTTTTAACACCTTGGCAGCTTTTGCAGTGAAGTTAATAAACAGCTTGTTTCAGGACAATATGTTAATGGTCCCCAAAGGGAAGAGGATTGGTCTGGCTTCCAAAAAAGTGTGTGTGGGGGGGGAGGAATTTGGCTGCAAGCAAAAGCCGTTTCAGTTGCAAGATGTTTCTTCTCTACAAACTCAAATGGACACACAAGCTTTCAGAAAGTTTTACAAATGAATCGTGCATTACAGACAAATCGGTTGCAGATTTTTTTTCTGGTACTTTTTTCTGTCAGACTCAGCACTTGCAACTATGTTAGCTTAACCATTTAAATTGCCCTTACTTGGCCTCAGTGATGCCCTCATTTAGCCAATTCTAATAGACTCTCTAGTGTTGCGACATATCACCCTGTGTAGTGCAAGGATGGGGACTGTGACTCTTATCAATGTTGCTGGACTCCAACTCCCATAATCCCTGAGCATTGGGCATACTGGTTGGAACTGATTAGTGTTGGCATCTAGCAACATCTAGAGGGCTACAAGTTCCCCATCCTTGACATAGACTGCAGGGTTCTAAATCCATTTGGAGAATCTATGTATGTAGATCAGACAAAAAAAATTCCTTCCAGTAGCACCTTAAAGACCAACTAAGTTAGTTCTTGGTATGAGCTTTCGTGTGCATGCACACTTCTTCAGATACCTGAAGAAGTGTGCATGCATACGAAAGCTCATACCAAGAACTAACTTAGTTGGTCTTTAAGGTGCTACTGGAAGGAATTTTTTTTGTTTTGACTATGGCAGACCAACACGGCTACCTATCTGTAACTGTAGATCAGACAGTCAGACCTTCCCAAGCTCAGCATGGATAGCATGGGGGAGAGGCATAGGAACATAAGAAGAGTCCTGCTAGATTAGGTAAATTGCACCTTCCCCAATAGCAACCACCTCATGTCATATGACCAACAAGGAAGGCCTTGTTTGTAGTGTTACTACCGAGGACTGCCTGGTTGCCCCCCACGCGGGAGTGCCAACTCGAATAAAATATCGGGGCCTCAGGTAAACGCTACCCTGCATAATTGATCACAAGATACAACACACACTATTTGAATGGCAATGCTCATGAACTTTGGGGGGAGCCCAGCCCCTCAAATATTTTATGGAGAGAGTGCTGAAGGAACCTCAGCCACTAGGAGTTGGCTCCTATGGATCCACAACAGGGCCATTTCAGTGGTGGTTCCCTGGTAGTGGAATGCCCACCCAAAAGAAGTGCACCTGTCTCCATCTTTCAAGAGGGATTTGAAAACATTCCTGCTTATCCAGGCATTTGGTGGCTGAAGAAGACTATTCCTGGCAGCCCCAAGATCACTAGATGGAAGAAAGTCTCTTACATTTCTTAAAACTGGAACTGATTTTTATATGTTTTTCAGTTGTAATTGTTTTTAGAATCGGTTTTAGAATGTATGCTTTGTTTTTAATCGTACATTTCGGTGGGGGGGGCCCTCAATAGGCAGTAAGCAATAGCTCAGGATCCTCTCCTCACAATCACCAACCAGATGGGAAGACTGCAGGCAGGACAGGAGCACAACAGCCCTCTTGCATTCCTCAGCAACAGGTCTCCAGAGCCATAGTGCCTCTGATGCTGGAGGGGTCTATTGACAGCCTTATCATCCATGAATTGTGTGTAAACCTTTTTTTAAAAAAATCTGTCCAGATTTGGTGGCCATCACTATAAGTTGTGATAGCATATATTTAGCTGTGACTTTTTGCATTGCAGGCAGTTGGACTGGATGACCTTTGGGACATTTTCCAAGTCTGTGATTCTGTATTCTGTGGGCTAAATTATGCAAGTACTTCATTTTTATCCATCCTGACTCCCAGTGTTCAGTTTCACTGGTTGATCTTGGTTTCTAATATTCTGAGAAAGGGATAAACACCTTAAACTAATTTCTTTTTCTCATCCTGACCTGCCTTTATAGACGGTGAGAAGAATGAAGTGTGGGTTTTTTGGAGGGGGAAAGAACTGGATACACTACCTGAGCTCTGTAGGTGAAGGGGATGGGGGGGGGGGACACACACACATTATTCTGGCTCCCTGGCTTTTCGCCTCAGATTCACAGAAAATGTAGCTCAGAGGGGAATACAGGTCCTTAACAACTCTCAGCACCCTTAACAAACTCCAGTTCCCTTTTTTTTGGGGGGGGGGGAGCAAAGTCTGTTTAAAATGGTATCATAGCACTTTAAATGTGTGACTGTGGCCCATTGACTCAACACTGACTGATTGCTGGATAGCAAACTTTGCATCATCTTCTGCCATACCTAGAGCCCTTTTGAAGGCTCTGTTCTGGCTTGAGCCAGCTTTGACCCCTCTTGTGAAGGCTTCTTGCTGATTTGAGCCAACTCAGACCCCCGTTTTGAAGGCTTCCTACCGGTTTGTATCCATCTGTGCTTCTCTATTGTCCCCAGGGAGTTGTTGACTTTAAAACAAAAGAGAGTGGCAAAGCTGAAGATGAACATCTTGGCTGCCTTCACTGTAAAGAACATTAGGTCCCATAGATTAGACTTGAGATGGAACAGATCTGTCAGCTCGCTGAAAAGGAGCTCATTATTCCGCAGATTTGTCTCCCCATTGTCTACAAGACAATGAATGATGCCATCCTGAGATCCTTTGTTATCTAGAGAGCTGGGTTTTTTTCCTTCTTCCCCTCAGCCCCCCTTCCTCCTACATGCCTGGGTTGTTTTATGGCATCAAAGATCTAGCGATCCACCGATAACATGGCATTCTCAGTTCTGCGTGAGACACCGATAATTTGACAGCCGCGCCTTCTGCTTCGTTTCATGTCTTGCACCAGGACTTCCAGGCCTTACTCCATCAGGCAGTGCTTTGACATTGTGTGTGCATAGCTGTGTTGTATCCCCATTCCAGAGCTTGAAATAGATACACAGGTGGCTTACAAGTCCCTTAACCAGCAATGTTTGGGCAAGCAAGTTGGGGTGAATGGACCCGAGGAATGGAGGAGCAGTCATCATCCTGCATCATTGTCACCATAAGGTATGAACATAATATAAGAGCCTGCTGGATCTTATGAAGCTTCGTTCTACTGAATCAGATCATTGGTCTGGCTCACTCAGTATTGTCGTCACCATCCTTTCTCAACCTTGGGTCCCCAGATGTTGTTGAACTTCAACTCCCATCATCCCTACCTAACAGGACCAGAGGTCAGGGATGATGGGAGTTGTAGTCCAGCAACATCTGGGGACCCAAGGTCTATACTTCTTCAGGGTTTCAGCACATTTCAGGCCTCACACAGAGATGCAGGGTATTGAACCTGGGACTTGCGTGCAAAGCAGATGCTCTAACCACTGAGCTATGGTCCTGGATGACATTTTTAGTTCATATTCAGCCTCTTAGCCACTATGCTTCTCTAGCTCTCACATGGAGTTGCTGTTGGCCTCCAGGTGCTGGTCCCTTTAGTAGGTTGCTCTTTGGACTACACAGCAATGACTCTTCTGGAGAAGTCCAGCTACCACTTGCTCTGCTGCTCCTTTTCTATAGGGCATGGCCATTGCTCAGTGATAAGAAATGATACTCTGCATATTATAGCTTCAAGTTTCATCTCTGGGAAGGATTCCTGACTGAATCCTAGTGGAGTCACTGCCAGTCAGTGTGGACACTAATGAGTTATATGAACCAGTGGTCTGATCATTTCCTATGAAGTGGAATATCACAGATATCACGTGGCAAAATATTTGTGCCATCTGCGATAGATTTCCTACTAATGATGGGGAAATGTCTGAACGTGTTTGGTTGGTTGTCATTATTTAAGTTACTGTAATTCATGGGGGTGATTTTGTTTTATACAGTCATACCTCGGGTTACAGACGCTTCAGGTTGCATTTTTTCGGGTTACGGACCGCCAACACCCGGAAGTACTGGAACAGGTTATTTCCAGGTTTGGGCAGTTGTGCATGCGCAGAAGTGCCGAATCGCAACCCACGCGTGCGCAGATGCGCCGCTGTAGGTTGTGAACATGCATCCCGCATGGATCATGTTCACAACCCGAGCGTCCACTGCAGTTTGCTGATAGCTTATTATCTTAAATTACTTAGGATATCAGATGAGATATGGAATCTTGGATTCTGTTACTTTGCTTTTAATTGAAGTTTGAAATGTTATAGGATGGCAATGTGATTTTGTTGTTGTTGCATATTTTTGTCAATTTTGCAAACTTTTTTGAGTACAGTAATCTAGAACAGCAGTGTACAAATTAAAAATGAAATGAAGAAAGCAACTCCTACTCTTGTTACTACATACATAATTTTAACAGACGTGATAAGTACCTTCATATCACAGACTTCCAACCTGTATGTTGTAATCAGAAAAAGGACCTTGGGAGGAACAAATGTGGTATGGTGGTTAGAGGGTCAGACTCTCTAGACCTGCAAGATCAGGATTCAAACCCTCATTCATCTATGAAGCCCACTGGGTGACCTTAGGCCAGTCACAGTCTCTCAGCCTAATGCACTTCTCAGGGTTGTTGTGGGGATTAAATGAAGAGGAAGACATTCATGTAAACTCCATGGAGGAAAGGTGGGATATAACTAATAGTAATAGATGATAATTTACATTTTTCCTCTTTTTTGTCCTATCACCATGTGCATTTATAAAACATAAACCAAACTTTGGAAAGCATCTTGGCCAGAGCACTATCGGAAGATGAGGTCCAAATTTCAAGATAGCAGTTGGCGTGGAAAATAAAGCCTCCAGCCAATGGTTTGGTAACAGCTTTGTCTCAAGCCTGGGTCTGTTGAAGTACTTTGGCGTTGATTAATGAGCTCTGGTGGCAGCTTGAATAGAAAAAATGTCCTTTCGCCATTTGCTTTGAAAAGGCAGAATGGCTGAAACCTCCAATTCTCTTGCAGAGAGAGGGCGGGAAATTTCATCCCATGTTGCCAAAAAAATGCCTAGTGCTCCCCTCCATGATAACTTTGTGCTCTTCAATGTGCGTTAACAGAAATAAAATAAAACCCTGTATCATTTCTTTGTAGGCGATGAGAACATTTTAATCAGGGCTTAGCCATTTATTTTTCACAGAAAAACTATTGTTTTGATCCATCTCTTCCCCCTCCACCCCTCTCCTCACTTTTCAAAGATAATTAAATAGTTCACTAAGCACAGTGTGGTGGCGCCTTTATTAACATAGGTAATTTTGAAAGGAGGATAAAGAAAAAGAGATGCCATTGTTTTAATTTGCAGCTAAAAGAATTGCTTTCAGCTTCTTCTTGGAAGGAACATTAGGAGGTTTGGGCAGTTGTTGCTGCAGTGTTTGTCTGATGTTTGGGCCTGAGGGTCTGTTGCCAATGTTAGGCCTACTCTGAGTAGGCCCGGTCAGATTAATAGGCATGACCGGTGTAGGTCCACTGATTACAGTGGTAAAATAGAAATGATTTCTGAGTAAAAGAAAACCTTAAGAAGCATTCATGGCAGGATAAAAGTCTGTAATTTTATCAGGACAAGTTATTTGTTGTTTACTGTTATAACAATTGTTTTCTCAAAATTCATCTTCTGTGCCATGAAAATAAATAACAACAGGTTTTTTTTAAGCTTCCCTGCCATGCTAAATGTTGCTGCCCCATTTGCTCTGGAGAAAGTGGAGAGGCCATTTTGGTTTTTCAGGAGGTGTAGGAGGGTCACAATGGCTTCTCCCATTTTCTTCATTCAGCCCACCTCTCTCTCACAAACGCACACAGTAGGGTTCTTCCAAAGAATGATGCTGTGTGATAATTTTGCTTCCTTCTGAAGGAGGAATTTCTGGGGTGAATTGGGAGGAATTGCACTTGTCAGCCATTTTGTTTGGTTTTGGTTTGGTTTTTTTAAAGCCCCTATCACAAATTCTGAAAAGATGTATGTATGTATATATGTTTCATAAAATATATACACCACTATTTTAAAAAATCTTACATTAAAACATAGAAAAGTTAAAATACTAAAGCAGAGTAAAAATTACCTCAGCTTTCTAAGCATCTGGGTAGACAAGAATGTTTTTAGCAGGTGCCAAAAAGAGTACAGTGTGGGCACCTGGATGATCTCAATAGACAAGGAGTTCCAAAGTACAGGCACTACAACACTAAACGACTGAGTTATTAAAAATCCTGTTATGTGGCACCTATAACAGTGTGTTGTGCTGATCGAAGTGGTTGAGTGGGCACATGTAGGAGAAGGCAGTCTCATAGCTCAACTTGGTCCCAATATGTTAAGGGCATTATATGCTAATAGTAACAACTTGAACTTGGCCCAGTAGGAAATCGGCGACCAGTACCAATTTCTGAGCACAGGTGTTATTTACATTCTGCACCAGCTGCAAGTTCCCAGATCAAGCACAAGGGAAGCCCCACATAGAGCATATCACAGTCTTGAAGTACCCAGTGCATGAACTACTGCAGCTCCATTTTCTTGGGTGGTGTTCATGGCTCATTTGCTTTCATTCTAAAGAACATATTTGCTATTGCTGCCTCTGGTGCCAGAACTCTTCCTAGTAAGTCACCATTTTCTCCTCAAATGTGTCCCCAGAATGGCAGTGCATTGTGAGAATCAACGCTGATTGTGACATAACATCATTCAGTTTCTGTTTTACCAAGTGGGGTGTTTTCTTGAGAGGGAGGGGAGAATTAATTTCTGTGTTGATTGGTTCTGCTCTGTTTGATGGTTTAACAACGTTATGCTGTGTTAGTGATTTTTATTGTACACCACCGTTATAATAGGGGTGTCCCTATCAACAGGCCTCTATTTCTATTGGGATTAAAGGTGTTTAAGAGTCCTTTTGCTATTCTGTAAATGAGCAGAATAGAATAATTCTGTGAATGATTTGGGATGGGGGAACTTGGGGGCCAGGTAGTCACATTCAGGAGTTTCAGATGCAAACCAAAGCACATCTGGAGTTCCAGATTTAGGAATATTTACCGAATTTTACACAAATGAGGTAAATTTTTAAGACATATTCCTTTAGAATGTCAAGTGTGTATACCCGCACAGACGTTTTGGTTTGGTTTCTGCACATTAAGGCTTTGACATGGAGGGAAACTAATTTAAATCTTAATTTAAATATGGGAACCTTTGGCCCTCCTGTTTTTGCCAAACTTCAACTCCCATCAGCACTGGCAATAATGGCCAAGAGACTGCCATTAAAAGGGAGCAGGCTATGTGAGTCACAGAGTCTGCATATTTCCTGTTCACAGGATGTTTATGTTTGCTATTGCTTTCGTTTCACTCTCTCTGTGTGTGCCTGAACACGCAAGCAGGCAGTCATGTTTTTTCTTTGTTCTGACCAACGCTGAATAAACTTGTAAATAAGCTCTCCTGCTGTGCATCTTTCGCTGTGCATTATCTGCTGATAGAGCGTGCATCAGTTCTGGAATGTGTAAGGCTATTTTCTGGAACTCGTGTCGCCAATTGCTGATACTGTATCTACGGGAGATCGATGGACGTCCGGAGTCGACGTGGAGGCAGTGATGGCCTTTGTCTCCCTGGCAGTATCCCAACAGAGACAAGAGATATGGGAGAAGTAGTTCAGAAATATCTGGGGGCCAAAGTTTCCCCTCACCTGTCTTAACTACTACGTCTTGGCTGATTTTAAATATGTTACCAAGTATCAATATACTTTTTTTTTTTTTTTGCACTGGGGTTCCCCCCCCCAAAAAAAATCCTCATTTTAGTCTATGATTGCAAATGCTGGAAAAAGAATTGATGTTGGAGAATGTCAGTTAATTTTTTTGCAAGTTTGCTTGAGCAACAGGGAATTTCCTTGAGAAACTCTTCTCCTTCTTCCGAGTTATTGAGTGCTTTAATTTGCACTGTGCACAATCCTATGTTCTTCTTTTTTCGAAAAGAAAAGAAAAGAAATCCCCCTGCAGGATTGACTTTAGTTGCCCATGGCCATCAGATGACATTACATCTGTTAGGCGTTCTTTGTGGTTTCAGCAGGGCCAGCTTCATGAATGGGTTACAAGGCTCTGTCAACATAGGAAGCTGTTTTATTCAGAGCCAGACCACTGATCCATCCAGCTCAGGATTGCATTCATGGATTGGCAGCAGCAGCTCTGGGATTTCAGACAGGGATATCCCGGAAATTGAACCCTTGGACCATCTGCATGCAAAGCAGGTGCTCTGCCATTGAGCTTATGGCCTTTCCCCGCTGCATTCCACTTGGCTGCTGCCTAGAAAAAACTGCTTAGCGTGGGCAGGAGGTGTAAATTTATTGAGAGCCAAACCCTTTCCTGAGATGTTCAGCCTGGCCTTGCCCCAGTGTTTCTTAAAATGAGAGCTGATAAAGCAGAGATAAAGCAGAGAAACTGAGAACTGAGCAGAGAGAACTGAGAGCCAGTGTGGTGTAGTGGTTAAGAGTGGTGGACTCATAATCTGGTGAACTGGGTTCGCTTCCCCGCTCCTCCACATGCAGCTGCTGGGTGACCTTGGGCTAGTCTCACTTCTCTGAAGTCTCTCAGTCCCACTCACCTCACAGAGTGTTTGTTGTGGGGGAGGAAGGGAAAGGAGAATGTTAGCCGCTTTGAGACTCCTTAAAGGGAGTGAAAGGCGGGATATCCAATCCAAACTCTTCTTCTTCTTCTTCTTCTCTAATCATGAGAACATAGATAGAGCCGGCAGCATCAGAGCAAAGGCCCATCTAGTCCAGCATCCTGCTTTCACAGTAGGCAACCAGATACCTTAATCTGAAACCCAGAAGCCAGACCTGAGTGCAACAGTGCTCTCCCCTGCGATTCCCGTGAGCATATTGAGGCATACCATATTCAGAGGCGTACTGCTGCCTCCGACAGTGGAGAGCATGGCCATTGGGGCTAGTAGGAGGCTTGTAATTCAGGCAAGACCTTTGTGGCTTTGGTAGAGGGGCAAGCTGAATAATGGAGTTTGTGTACATAATCACCCCTGCCTGTCTGTATACTTTTACCCTCATGTATCCAGGCTGAACACATGAAGAAGACTGAAAGGTTAGGAGTGAGGAGTGTCAATTTCACATTCAATTTAGTTGATTCTCAGCCAGGAGCCGCTTCAAGTTTCAGCATCCCCTTCTTCCAATACAATGCACTGCTAATCACACATGCTTATGCGCATCATGTACTAGTTGTGGTAAGAGTCGCCTGCCTTTATCAGGAATCTGCAGTGTATTTGTTTTGCTTGTACATGCCCCGCCGTTTTAATTTTTTTAATAGGAAGCTGCTGCAGCGTTTGGATATTTAAACAGTTATTAAAGGAATGACAATTAACCGATTGCCGACAGAGATTTCCTTGAGTTGGGGGGGGGGACGCCTCCCCGAAAATGGAGTACAGTTTGCAAAAAGTATCGCGGTGCAGTAATGACAATGAATTTTGATTTCCCGGAACTGATATTAGACTCCTTATTAAACTATGTACATCTGCTTTTAATTTAGTCCAAATAATTGGAAAATGCAATGAAGCTTTCCAATTAAAGCGGGGGCTTTATGCTGTTTAATAATACCCCCATAATATTATAGCTTATGAAGTGACAGGTGAGTTGGGTGAATGAATGAATAAAACATAAATGCGGCAATAAGGGACAGGAGAACGGGAGACAGTTGCAGGGGATTTTAAATGCTCAATGTAATTTGCATATATTAATCTCCTCTTTTCAGCCTTATCAAGCATTCTTCAGTATTTGAAGTTAAAATAGCGTTGACAGGCGAGAGCACGCTTAGTTTTTTCGAGGATTTATTACTTGTATAATTTCTGATCTTTAATAAGCAGATATGACTGATCCTCATAGTTCTATAGAAATCGTTTAATTGTTCCAGATGGCGTGTACTGATTATGCAAAATTACTTTTCACACAGTTTTTTTCACCCCCTCTTTTGGTGCTTGTATATGATGTGTGTGATGGAGTTCGGAGTAAAATTTAAAAAAAAATTATAGCAGCCTTATCGTGCTGTTTTATGATGTGTTAAAACACACACACACATTCAGTTGAATTTAATCTACTGAATTACATTGGCCAACAGCTATTATAATGTAACAGAGAGATCTTTTTTCTTTTTCCACTTGGAGGCTTGATGAAGAATAATATAACACATTCACTATTGTTCATTACAATATCACACACACACACACACACACACACACAGCATTTCTAGAGAGAGAGAAGCCTATGGCTGATGAAAAATGCATAATGCATAATTTGTGCACTTAGATAAAATGCAAAGGAATTGTTCTCTTCGTTTTTGGAGAGCAGATCCATGTGCAGAACAAATGAAATAACCTTGTTGTGACTGCTTTCCTCTCATCAAGAATGATTTTCTTTTAATGATCAGGGTGGCAAATTGTATTTTAATTTTTAGATCATTGGCACGGGCTGTGTCCTGTTGACAGGTGTCACCGCCATCCTCCTTCATGGCTCGTCTAATTCGGATATCTCAATGGTCCCTTTTTTGTAATTGAAAAGGCATTTTGTAGCAGAGAGTGGTGGCTGCAATTCAGTCTCTTTAAAAAGCTCCCCCACCTCATGCTATGTGTGTGCTCTATGGATGTTGTTGGCCTCCCAAGTCCCGTTATCTCTAACCATTGGCTAGGCTGGTAGGGGCTGATGGGAGTTGGAGAAAGTCTGAAGTTCACTGGTAGAGCACCAGCATCTCCAGGTCGGACTGGGAGAGAGTTATGCCTGAGACCCTGAAGAGCCATTGGAGACAATTCTGAGCTTGATATGTCAGTATATGGTATATGGTTCCATATGGAATCCAACACTTTTCCAATCCCTTATTATTCCACCTCTTGAAGGACTCAATTCTGAAGACTACAACGTAGGGATGGAGAATCGGTGACCCTGCAGCTGTTATTGACTAAAACCCATAATCCCTGAGTTGGACCATTGGCAGTGCTGGCTGGGACTGATGGGAGTCCAACAGCATCTGTAAGGCCTCGAATCTCCATCCTTTTTATGCTACGGTCTTGTTGTACAATGCTGTCTATCACTGCCACACCAAGGTTTCAGGCACAGTCTTTCCCATCACTTGCTAACCATTTCCTTTTAACCAGACTTTCTGGATATTGAATCTGGGGACCATCCACATGCAAAACATATGCTCTGCTACTTAGCATGGTTGGTAATAAAGTTTCAGTTCAAGAGAAGCTGGATGGAGAAGGATACTTGGGTATGTTTGTAAAAGCACTTTCCTTTTGTGTCTACATTAGTGTCTACATTAGTAAGTATGAAAGGGGAGCTGTTTAGCCAGCAAGAATTGTTCTCACCCTTAGTGTTGATTGGAGCCAAACAGTGTAAAAGGAGGTGCATTGCCCACTGAGAATTGGCTCATAGGAGAAGACATGCAGGAAGAACATCAATGAGTAGTTGCTATTATATTCTGTGTTTTTCCCTGATAGGGGCTCAAGGCAGCTTACAGCAAAAATAGAAACAGCTAAAAACATAGTGGGAAATGCAATATTAAAAAACAATTATTGATGTATTTACTTGCGCACATGCACATAATTATACATATATTAGGAGCATGGAAAACAAAAGGTGCTTCATTTTCAAGAGAATTATATGCAAGTTCTGGGCCCATGTGTGTGCACAGAAAATAGTAGATCTGGCTGGAAAGCGATACACGGAGAACTACATTGGCCATTGCAATGCATCTCTAAATAATAATTTTGTATAATGATAGGATTATTGTATAATCTTAGAAAGGGACATGGCTGTGAGAGGGCATGGCTGTGACTATCATCAAGGGACCCTGTACTTCTGAATTTGCCACTACACTACTAGACATGACTAACATAGGTCCATTATTTTCAGTGGACCTACTCCCAAAGCCCAGATGTCCAGCCATACCAATATTAAACAATTGCTGAATATTCCAAAGTTATTAATTAATTAATTTTTTTAAGGTGCATAGTAGGTCTGTGTTAAAATGCATAAACTTTGTAGGCCACTGGGAGGCTTTCCTAACACATTATCAAAATATCTATAGCTCTAATAATATAAATCAGGAATGATTAGAAAAATATTTGTCCTAATGAAGTAATCATTTGGTCGTAATGCATTTCATGACTGTAGCTTTCGGGTGTGTTAACCGGATGGACGTTGTATGGATTTTCTCATTTTCATCTCCAAAACGCTATCTAATGTTTCATTAAGAGTCACATATAATGTATCTTAAGTACAGTCATTAAATATAGTTTAAGGAGATTTATGTTTCAATATTGCTTAAAGATGGTTTAATAGGCCCATTTACTTGGGCAATATTAATGAGCTCTTACTACCTAATTTTAAGGATCTTAATGTGTATGAAGAGTTTGTGTCTGCACAAAACAACTTGGAAATGGCAAGGCAGCGGACAACTCCAGATTTTCCATTGAAGCAAAACCCTCCAGTGCAACTGCATTCCTAACCCCGTAGCATTGCTCAGTTGATTTAAAGGGTTGATTTAAAGGCCACACCATTTGGCAAGCCACACAGGTGCCCTTCCCCTGCAACATGTTTCCAGTCCTCATGGTGACTGCTGGCATTCCAAACTCATCTTCCCTGTGGCTTTGTGAGACGAGTCTGATCCAGCAAGAGAGTTATCTATAAAGGTTCATCTAGGCCGGCTTTCCTCCTTGCCACCACTCCCAGTGGCCATCTGGAGGCATCTAGGAAATCCCCAAGCAGAACATTGAAGCAACAACCCCCCTTTGTTGTAGCAACTGGTATTCAGAGGCGTTCTAATCCTGGATGTGGAAGACCATGACCATGAGCAGGACCAAAAGAATATAGGAATCTGCCTTATACTTAGTTGGACCCTTGGTCCGTCTAGTACAGTATTGTCTACACTGATTGGCAGTGGTTGCCCAGGGTTTCAGGCAGGAATTTCTCCCTGCCCTACCTGGAGATGCCGGGGATTGAACCTGGGCCTTCTGCAAGCAAAACTGAATCTCTCCCACTGAGCTTATGGCCCTTCCCTAAACATTGATAACTCCTATCCTCCTCCTCTTCCACAAACTCTTCTGGTTTCATTTTAAAGTCATCTAAGCTAATGATCATCATCCCCCATCTTGCAGCAGTGAATTTCATAAGTAGAACAGGGATGAAAATGATCCAACTTTGTGGAAATGATACTTTGGGTATCATTTAAAAGTTCCCTTCCCGCCCCAACCTTGGCCATTTTTCAAAGATAATTTCTGAAGCTGTTGTCTATCTGGGAGTCATTTCTTTCACTCTTCATTGTCTTGGTTTGGCTTCAGTGATGTCTGCTAGCCTTATCTGATCATGATGTGATCTTATTCACAAAAATAAGGAACCCACTGTACAGGAACATACACAAAGAGAAAAAACAGGTTCAGGCTAGCATACACAAACACAATATATGGCAAACAAATTACAACGAATGTACAGTGGAACCTCAGTTTTCGAACATAATCCGTTCCGTGAGTCTGTTTGACTTCCAAAACATTCAAGAACCGAAAATCAAAGGGCTGTCGGCAAAGTGGAAAAACGCGCCGTGGAAGCTGTTTGACTTCCAAGGTGCGTTCGAAAACAGAAGTATTCACTTTGGTGTTCAAAAAACCAAAATGTTTGGCAGCTGACACATTTGAAAACTGAGGTTCCACTGTATTTGTCACAATGTACCCGCTATTACAAGGCATACAGTACATGCAAGCGGTACTCCAGAATCATCAATACAAGTACAATATTACAATTAATGATATATTTTCATTATTCTCTCAATACAATCTCACCACATGGGCTGAATAAATCTTTTGATTTGGGCTGTTTCTTGTAGTACTTCTTTAAGAAACCCTTGGTGTTTCACAATCTCTACTCATAAATGTCCACTAGTGGGCTTCCTCTGTTCTCTGCTAGCCAGCATGCAGCAGTTGCCTCTATTTGTACCCGATGTGGGACCTTGCTCACTTCACAGGTGAGTCAGCCTGATCATGGTCTGGAAAGTTTACACTATATTGTTTGACTTGGGTTGCTACCATTTTCTTCTATATTGCCAGCTGAAGGAGGAGTTTTCTCTTTGAAACTGGGATCAACCAGACTCCAGTCCTGTTTGCTACAGCTGCTCTGCCACTCCCAAGAAGTTCCTTGGGTCAGAAATAATGAAAATGTACTTGTAGTATTTGAAAATACTACAAATGTATTTGTCACAATGTACCCGCTATTACAAGGCATACAGTACATGCATGCAGTACTCCAAAATCATCAAAATAAGTACAATATTACAATTAATGATATATTGTACTTATTTTGATGATTTTGGAGTACTGCATGCATGTACTGTATGCCTTGTAATAGCGGGTACATTGTGACAAATACATTTGTAGTACTTTGCTTGCCATATATTGTGTTTTTTGATGCTGGCCTGAACCCCTGTTTTTTCTATTTGTGTATATGAACTTAATCACAGCAGGATTCCTGTGTTGCTGATCCAGGAAGTGTTGCCTTTGGTTTTCCACTGGATATGTTTTCCCTCCATAATCTGGCCATGCATCCAAGACAAAGTAATTGATTGTTGTTGTTGTTTTTAATTTTTTTTTCAGTTTTCTTTTTCATTAATTACATACATCTCATATCCATAACATTTACTAAGCATTCCTCCCTCCCTCCCCTCCTAGGCTTCCTCCAACTTCCGCTTCTGGTTTGTTTCTCCTTTCACCCACCTTGCTACCTCCTAAAAGAAAAAAAATAGTAATAACATATTTATACAATAACATCAAACCTAAACACATAAAGATGAAAATAAGTACACCATATATTATTTCTCTATCTTCTATACATTTTCTAATACTAATGATGTGAATGTTTATTTGACAAAGTAATTGATTGGGCGGGGGGCGGGGCGGAGAGGATTGCACCAAAGCAACAGTGGAGAAGATAGCAGAACAACACTAAATAGGATTGGGGGGAAAGTGAATATTCTCTCAATCAAGAATTTTCTCAGAAAATATTTCTCACATGCTGGAAGTATCACGTCTGATCCAGAAATTGAACAGAGGGAGCATTTGATGCAGTCGAGTTCATATGATTATATCTTACAGCCTTTCCTATTGTTTTCTCATTCTCGAAGTCCTCAAATCATTTCTTAAACAAAGGTCTTCTATCCAGCTGCTATTTGGCTTCTTACATACATTGTTATGAGATTGTTCTTGTTTACGTCTTCTAGCTTCAGCGATGTTTCAAGCTACTCAGGTGGTTTATTAGTAGGAGATGATAGCAAATTTCTTATTTTCATAATTGGACATTTCTTCCCTATGGACTCATGTTTAAGACACACATTGGAGGGGGGCTAGAAATCCCCTTTCCTCCCCCCACCTCCATCCCCATAACTAGCTAATAAGTGTTGCATTGTCATCAAGAGAGTAATGGTTTGCTGATTAGCGCAATTAATGACAAATGGTGGTTGGAGCTGGTGGATTGGTTTAGCAGATGATGAATGCCGTGTGGCCCAGGTTGATTCCTGCCAAGAGTGCCTTACCTGGCTGCCTGGCCTTCTGTTCTCAAGCAGGTAGCTCTCATTAGTCACAGGGCATAGGTGCCAGCTTAAATTCGCTGTCATTTCCGGAGGGGGGGGGGGACTTAGGAACACAGGCGTGCACTTGTTCTCGGATTCCTTTGAGAGTCGTCTGATAGCTTTCCCTGTATTGCTGATGTGGCTTTTGTTTTTATCTCTCACAAATGTCTGCTGTCTGTCTTAATCTAGTTGGGCCGAAAGCTGGCAGTGTGATAGACAGGGTCCAAGGAAGCTGACCCAAAGTAGAAGGCAATCCACAACAGTGAGGAGCAGATAACGGGAACCTGTCAAGCTTACAGGACTTGGAGAGCTCCCAGGGCCAGCAGGATATCGAACTGGCTCTTTTATATGCCCAAGCAGGGTCAGGTGACCTCCAGAGCCACACACCTCTGCGTAAGGCATCTGGTAATTTAAAGGGGCGGGATGCTGGCTTGGAGTAGTAGATATGATTCCATTATATGGGCTTTCGGTAATCCCTTTTTCTGCTATTTCTAGTGGAGAACTTAAAAGAAAAGAACAGTTTTGATTGATGGGTTTATTTTGATTCTTCTTTCCCACACACCCCAAAGGCTTTTGCTGGATCCATTCTTGGGGTCTAATAACCTTGCCTTGTGGACGTCCAATGATTATGACTTTCCCTCCCTAGAATTCAGTGGGGATTTGGGGGGCTGTGCAAGAGGGATAACCAGAGGCCTTCCAGAGCTTACCCACACGATTTAGTGATGGCCACCAGCTGTAAAGGAGAAGAAGAGGAGGAGGAGTTTGGATTTGATATCCCGCTTTATCACTACCCTAAGGAGTCTCAAAGCAACTAGCATTCTCCTTTCCCTTCCTCCCCCACAACAAACACTGTGAAGTGAGTGAGGCTGAGAGACTTCAGAGAAGTGTGACTGGCCCAAGGTCACCCAGCAGCTGCATGTGGAGGAGCGGGGAATCGAACCTGGTTCACCAGATTATAAGTCCACTGTTCTTAACCACTACACCACACTGGCTCACCATGCTGAAGGTTTAGACAAATTCATGGAGGACAAGGCTGTCCAATGGCTATTAGCTATGATAGTTGTGTTCTCCCTCCTGTTGGAAGCAGTATGCCTCTGAATACTAGTTGGGTACTGGAGATGAGAAGAATGCTGTTGCACTCAAGAGTCCCCTGGGAAAAGAGAATGGTTGTTAAACCACTCTGGCAATTGTAGGTCTGTGGAGGGAACAAGGATCTCATAACAACTCTTGGCACCCTTAATGAGCTACATTTCCCATGATTCTTTGGGGGAAGCCATGACTGTTTAAAGTGGGTTAAAGTGTTTAAAGTGATACTGCTATAAATGTATAGTGTAGATCAGCTGAAAGTCTTCCTTGGTTCATTCAAACTTCTGGTAATGAGTTCTGTTTTAGCTTTAGTTTAGTTGTGGTGTATTCAAGTTGTTCATACTTGACTTGCCTGCTCAATATTATCTATTGAGGGCTTCCTGACCACTGAGCTAGTTAACGGATGCTGTTATCTATTCTTTCCACAAAGTATTGTGCTTCTATGCTCTCCCCTCTCCCTTTAATGCTGACAGGGTTTTTATTAAGTCATCATTAACTGCTTTGGGTAGAAAGTTGAGGCACCAATCATTTAAATAAATGGGGATTCTTCCCAATTCCCCATTGATCCTGCTTCATGAAAAAGAGGACCTCTCCAACAGCTAATATCAGATGCAGTTGTTCATAGGGGAAAGACAATATGGTGTAGTGGTTAGAATGTTGGACCAGGATCTGGGAGACCTAAGGTTCAAATTCCCAAGCAGCCATGAAGCCCACTAGGTGAGCATGGGTCATCCACTCTCTCCCAGCCTAGCCTACCTTGCAAGGGAATTAATAAAATGGAAGTCATCAGTATCCCCTTGGTGGATTTTGAACAAAATAATTGAATAATCAAGACTTAAGTTGCCTTTGAAGGCATAGTTATAAGCATATTTACCTACTGAATTTTGAAACAGTGGTGGGTTTCCTAGGGACCTGTTTCGCCTGGTAGTTTCTCTTTAACTAATGTTGGGGGGGGCACCCAAACCTTTTACTAATATGGGTGAAAATCCTTAATTTTGTGTTAGTGAAAGGGGGCTAATAATTATATAGTTAATTGGCATCTGGAAATTAGGACAATCTTAATTACAGAGCACCATTTCCCTAATAGCTACAAGGCTTGGGCATTTGATCTATATGGAGATTGGTGGCTATTATGCAATTAGCAATTACATTAATGGGGGCATCTTATTTTGACGGAATTTGCATATGCAAATAAAACATACCTAATAGAAATAGCATTGCTGCCCTAATGATTCTGATTCCCTTCCCCCCCCCAAAAGACCCCTCCCCAATGTTTTTAAATCACTCTCAACCTAATTGCTATCTCTTTTGTTTTATCTCTTCAGAATGGAACTGCATGCTAAAGATGCATGCTTAAGGAGGTTGAAGGAACCCTTTAATATAGGGACACATTAAATGAATAAATATAAATTTAATTTCAATGATATGGAAGCATGGCATGTAGCTATTGCCACATGTGCTTGGGGGGTGTCTTTGCATGTGTTGGCACCGCTGTTAAAGGACCACAAACTTTATTCATTTATTTATTTATTTATTTATACATACAGTGGTGCCCCGCAAGACGAAATTAATTCGTTCCGCAAGTCTTTTCGTCTTGTGAGTTTTTCGTCTTGCAAAGCACGGTTTCCCATAGGAATGCATTAAAAATCAATTAATGCGTTCCTATGGAAACCGCCTTCAGACCAGGTCCGGGGACAGTCTGTCCCCCGACCTCTTCTGAAGGCCGGCAGGGGCGAAAGTCTTTGCTTCCCCCCTGCCTGCCTTCCCGGGAGAGCGGAGAAACGCAGCGCCTCATTTCTCCGCTCTCCCAGGAAGGCAGGCAGGGGGGAGCAAAGACTTTTGCCCCCCGCCAGCCTTCAGAAGAGGTCCAGGACCTCTTCCGAAGGCAGGCGGGGGGCAAAAGTCTTTGTCCCCCCTGCCTGCCTTCACGGGGGCTTTTAAATCGCCCTGGGACTGTCCCAGGGCGATTTAAAAGCCTCCGGACGGCTTTTGAAGGCAGGCGGGGGGGGAGCAAAGACTTTTGCCCCCCTGCCGGCCTTCAGAAGAGGTCCAGGACCTCTTCTGAAGGCGGGCGGGGGGCAAAAGTCTTTGCTCCCCCCCCGCCTGCCTTCAAAAGCCATCCGGGATAGCGGGAAGCGCTTCCCTGCTATCCCGGACCGCTTTTAAAATGCTGGCGGTGGGGAGCAAAGCCTTTCGGCCCCCGCCGGCCTTCCTGGACCTCTTCTGAAGGCCAGAGGGGGGGGAAGGCTTTGCTCCCCACCGCTAGCATTTAAAAGAGGTCCCCGGAGATTTCCCTATGGGCTTTCTTCTTGCAAAGCAAGCCCATAGGGAAATTTGTTTTGCGAAGCGCCTCCAAAACCCTTTCGTCTAGCGGGTTTTTCGTCTTGCGAGGCGTTCGTCTTGCGGGGCACCACTGTACATACATACATACATACCCATCTGGGCGGCTTCCAACACATATAAAAATATAATACAAAAATCAAACATTAAAAACTTCCCAATACAGGACTGCCTTCAGGTGTCTTTTGAAGGTTGTATAGTTATTTATCTCCTTGATATCTGATGTGAGGACGTTCCACAGGGTGGTTGTGGCTACTGAGAAGGCCCTCTACCTGATTCCCTGTGGGTTCACTTCTCACAGTGAGGGAACCATCAGAAAGCCTTCAGAGCTGGACCTCTGTGTTCGGGCAGAATGATGTGAGTGGAGACAGTCCTTGAGGCATACAGGGCCAAGGTCATTTAGGGTTCTAAAGGTCAGCACCAACACTATATTTTAAAACAGCACAACTGAAAGCGTTGGTTAGACAGCTATTTAAAATATTCAGAAAATAATTAAAATCAACTAGGGCTGCCATACGTCCGGAATTTCCCGGACATAACCAGGATTTGTCCGTCAAAAAGTGGCATCTGGGCGGAATTTTCAAAAATCTGTTAAAATATCTGGGGAAACCCAGGCATCTTTTTGGTGAATTTCCTTTAAAAATCACTCCAAAACGACTACTTTTTTAAAGATTTTTTGGGGGGGGGAGGGAGCGTTTGTTTCCAGATTTTTACTTTTTAAAAATATGGCAACCCTAAATCAACTATAAGCTAAAAGCAGATTAAAACAAATGTCAGCACGTTACCAGATAGGCTTGTCTAAACAAAACACTTTCTAGTGGGCATCAAAGAGTGTACAGTAAAGGTGCCTTCTTGATGTCGAAAGGCAGGAAGTTCTGAAGTTGGGGGGGGGCTGCCTCGCTAAAAGATTGATTTATTACAGATTTAAGAAGGCATGCCTTGTAGGGGCAGGTGACAAGTTCTCTGAATTTTGCAGTGTTCTCCAGCCATGTAACATGTACAAAAATGCATACAGGCAACTGCCCATATCCATGGGAGCTGCTTTCCAAGGCACTGCACATGTTTGTTGGACACGCATAAGCCCACCCTATTCCGTCCCCTTCTGAAGCTGAAAACTGTGTGCGCATCAGTGAACAGACTTTTCTCAAATGCACGCAAATGGGGAGTTGCCTGTATACTGTGAAGAAGTGTCCATAAAAACATATGTACTGGTACAATTAACATGCAAAAAAGGACTATATTAATGGAAATCGCTTTGCAAAAATGTGAATATGAGGTAAAATTACTAATATACATAGGGGTGCACTAAAACACTGATGAATTTTCGTTGATGGCTTTTAAACAATAATCAGGGGACACGGCGGGGGGAGAAGAGGGAAAGCTTCATTACGCAGGAGTGCTTCAGCTGATGGGAATCATTAGGTGAATCCCCACCCCACCCTGGGCTGAAGTGTTTTAGCCAGCGCTACTCCTACACAGAGTAGACCCATTGAGAATAATGGGCATGACTAGCTTAGATCCGTTAATTTCATTATGTCTTTTATGTGTAGAATCTAGTTGGATACAGCCCATATTTTTCTGCAAATTTAAAAACAAGCAAAAGATTACAGATCGATGCAGAAATGGGATGGAATAGATTTCTGAATGAACACAGGCAAATTCTCCCACCCATCATTTGGAAGGATCCCATCCTGGATGCTTTGAAGAATAGCTGTCTGGATGTGTGGGGCTCTTGGAACC
The DNA here is from genome assembly GCF_964234715.1 of Podarcis melisellensis. NCBI lineage: Eukaryota > Metazoa > Chordata > Lepidosauria > Squamata > Lacertidae > Podarcis > Podarcis melisellensis. The sequence goes on along the minus strand of NC_138547.1, from coordinate 11,534,526 downwards.
CAGCTGGTTTGGGCTAATCCTCTTGGAAGCAGGATGGCAAGGCAGCCTCTGCTGAATGTACGACAACAGATGGCAGGCCCAACCCGCAAAATAAACAGCAGTATGTCTTTGCCATGCAAAAGCAGCCTGTTTGTCTTCTCACGGTGTTCTGTTGGGTTGGAGAGTTCGCCTGTTTCATTCACTTTTGCCACCCCATAGCCAGTGTTCCGTTCTCCTTTTGTATAGTTTATTATTTGCACCCTACTTTTATTTAAAAATAAGTCTCAAAGCTGCTTGTCGGAAAAAATTAAATGCAGCGTAATAGAACAGCAGACTAACTATTATTACCATTATTTGTTTGTTTTATATCTCACCCTTCCTTCATAAGGAGCCCAGAAAGGCAAACAGAGTTACAATTTAAAAGCAAAGGAAAATCATTCTATAAACAATTTCAATTAAAAACATCTAAAAGCAGTTGCATCGTTAAGGGGTTTGTGGGTTTGGGACGGATCCTTAAATGTTTCTCTTTTTTTGTACTTCTATCAAACGTGGAGTTCCCCTGATCATTCTGATACCTCCTTGTTTCTGAGGTTCCATAAACACTATTCATTTAAAGCACATAGACCCTAAGAATCATGAGAACAGTAGTTTGCCTGTACACACCTACAATTCCCAAACTCCATGTTTAATAAGTGACATTCCCAGGTTTCTTGAGGGGCTGGACACTTTAAATGTATGGTGTGTACATAGCCTAAGTGGTTTCATTCTGTTTGCAATCCTTTGCACTCAGCAACTGAGTTTTCTATTAGAAGGAGTTAGAAGGATGTAAGAAACTCACTGCTAGATCATACGAAGGGTTCGGCTTCCTTCTTCTAACGGTAGCTAATCATGTGTCTTTGGAAGCTCTCAGACAAGTCCTAAAGGTAAAAAGCTTCTCCATGCAGTGGCGTAGCGTGGGTTGTCAGCACCCGGGGCAAGGCAAGTAATTTGTGCCCCCTAACCCGTGGATTTGTGCCCCCTAACCCGTGGGTTTGCGCCCCCTAACCCTAACCCCCAGATGTTGCGCCCGGTGCAGCCGGCCCCCCCTGCACCCCCCACGCTACGCCACTGTCTCCATGTTTATGCAGCAACAGTACCACAAAGTAGATATTAAGGTGTAGACAAGAAAAACAGAATGCCCACTCGATGAATTGGGTCTCTGGCTTCCCTTGGCTTTTCCATCGTCCCGTGCTGTGCTGGTACATCCTGCAGCATACCAAATGTCCAACATGCTTCTTCAGGAGAGCCTAAGTCTGACAATGCCAGCATTTTTCACTTCCCTTATGTCCCCATTAATAAAGCAATGATCCAAAAGCAGCTTTGCTGAGTCTGATCTTTATGCTTCCATCACTCATGACGAGATAATTTCACACAGGATCATTTTTAAATTAAATGACGACGAAGGCGCGCAGGGCTGTTTTTCCCCCCAGTGTTCTCTAGTTCATGGGAGTCTATCAAGTCATTAATGTGTCGTGACAAACCGCTTGACGGAAACAGGCGTAATTAATTATTTGCATAAATAATGACATGGAGCGGGCTCTTTTCGGCCTTATCTGTGAGGCTGACTGCTGAACCACTCAAAAAAGAATGAGGTATTTACATTTGCCTCAAACTATGCTCCGGCTCTGCAGAAAAGGGGGCACAGAAGGGGCTGTCGCTCTTCAATCCCTGGCATCTTCAGGTAGTGCTGAAACCTTGGGCAGCTGCTGCCAGTCGCTGTAGGAAGTACTGAGCTGGATGGACCAAGTGGTCTGACTCAGTATAAGATAGCTTCCTATGCTTCTAGAAGATTAGGCTCCTTTATTTTCAACAAAGTTGAGGTGGCAGCAGGGAGGGTCTGTTCATAGCCCAAATATACACAGCATTCTACGACATCAAAGACATGGGAGTGTTTATGCAGGCAGTACTTTCTTTTAAAATACGTAGCCCCTACTGCACGTATTAAGTCTGGGGAAAGCGTTATCACTTCCCTCAGTTGTATAAAATTTGTTCTCATTGCCATATGTTCACTGGAGTTGATAGGTGTCTTAATTTCTGCTGGATTGTACCTTGCTGTTACTGGGTTGGTGGAACATGAAGCCTGACTTCCTAGGACTTGGGGGGTTTGAGGAGGGCATCCAACAGGTGAAGGAACAAGAACTAGGGGAAGTAGCACCCTGGCAAGAAAAGGTCAGTGATGAGCCAGGTACTTTTCGTAGTTGGGTGCAGAGAGACTAGTGGGCTGTTAGGGTGACTGGAGCCACTCTGGAGACTTTGTCATCCTGGCAGCTCTCACATCTGCAGCTCAAAGTGACTCCCTCTGAGGGACAGCTTATCAGTGATCCAACAGTTCCTGGTTCTACCAAGGGCTTAGGGGAAATGTCCCCTTCTTTCTCATCTGCTTTGGTAATTTTTCATTTGGAAAGGTTGCAAAATGGAGATGAGAATACCTCTTTAGGATGAAGAGAGGAGGCATTGCACTCACTCTGATTTGGCTTTGTGACATCACCTAGCCAATTCCGGTTAGCTATGCTGCACTGTGGAGGGGGAAATAGGTTTTTGTTTGAGGACCCTTATTCTGGTTTTGAAAATTGAATTAGCAGCATGATTTTGTAATATTAGTACATTATCCATGTGATCCCTGCTTGGCTGGAATTGCCTCATCAAGACATGAGATAGACACACGCACACATTGTGTATATATTGTAAATGAAAGTGGGGAGGCAACAGAAAAAAATGGAAAACAGGTGCATGAACTGGTGTTATTATGTAAGTTTTCAACCCCATTAAAACTTCCATAAGCAAAAATTCAGCAGTTCTTACTCCACAGCTTCTGACAGCTATATTTGGCATACCTTTTTCCCCTCACCCGCTTTTAGATAATTTTTCTTGAGCTTGTCACATTCTTTGTTCCATAAAGTTCTTTATTAGCATTGATTTGAAGAAACCATCTGATCTTTGAATGAGTCAAAAGGAACAATTGCACGCGTTTTCATAATCACCGTGAAATACTGCAGATATGTATATACATAGGAGATAATAACAGCAATTAGTAGTTAGAATTCCTCCTGTTTCTGATCCCATTGTTTGTTTTTTCCTTTTGAGAGAACAAGTGCTTATTATTCATGGAAATGTTGTTCTGTTTCAGCTGAAACTCTCTTTTCTTCTGCAACTCGGTATATTTAGCCAATGTGACCAATGGGAATTCATCAGCGTGTTTAAATTTGGGATATTGTTGGTAGCCTTTTCTAAAAATATAGCTATTCTGGAGGGAGATGAATTGCCGGTTTGACAATTTGAGGTTGAAGCAGAGGGATATGATGCACACAGAAGAAGAGCAGGCGCATTAGAGTACATAATGCGCCAGTGCCTAGAGAAAGTGTGACAATGAGCTTTCAGATACAATTGTATTCACAGCCCATCTTCGACAAAGTGCCAGCCCTCTTAACAAAACAATGCAGAAATAGAACACTGCAAATAAGACCTTAGCTAATACATTATGATGTCACAGGTTTTTAACATGTCAAAGCTGGTCCATGGTAAGCCAGGAGCCTAAGAGCAAGTCAGGGCTGAATGGCAAATCAGGAAGCAAGAACAAATCAGAACCAAGAGTAAGGCCAAGTCCAGCAGCTTCATAGGGCCAGTTGGAACCCTTCTGGCCCCTCATCTCATCTGTCCCCTATTGTGCTGATAAATGTAATGCCACCTTTTGACCTTCAGCAACAGGGGGCACCAGAGAGCAAGTTAGCAGCTTCCTCCTCCAGCATGGGCTGACAAGGAAGAAAGAACATGAGAACATTTCAACATTGGCTTCTGAGTCAAACCATTGATATATCTAGCTCAGTATTGTTTACACCAGGCATGGCCAAACTTGGCCCTCCAGCTGTTTTGGGACTACAGTTCCCATCATCCCTCACCACTGCTCCTGTTAGCAAGGAATGATGGGAGTTGTAGTCCCAAAACAGCTGGAGGGCCAAGTTTTGGCCATGCCTGGTTTATACTGACTGCCTGTCGCTCTCCAGGAATTCAGACAAGGTCCTCTCCCATCCATACCAGGAGATACTAGAAATTGAACCTGAGACCTTCTGTGTGTCACACAGATGCTCTACCATGGAGCTACAGCCTTTCTCAAAAAGTACATTTGAATCTGGAGTCTCTAGTTTGAGATCCCTAGCAAGAAATAGGGGCCAAGCAGCAGAAGATATTGCTGGTTATTGGAAGTGAGCTTCCCACACTGACTGTGGTAAATGGGTCATGGCAATAGCTTGCCAGTGCTCTCTCCCTAAGGAGCAGCCATTGAACATGTCCATCTCCCCGGTCTCTCTTTTTCCCGTCCACCCACCTTGATACTTTCCAAAACATAGACTTCACAAATAATCTCTTGATGACAGACCTTGACAAGACTGATTCTTGCGACTCTGTGCTCACTTCTCTTTGACACAGCAGCATTAATAACAGATCTCATTGTGCGTCTTGACATTCTTATTTTTTTAAAAAAGCACAATCGTTCCGATAAAGGGCATCTGCTTAATTACAGGTTTCCTTAATTACAGCTCTGTGGAAGCTCATCTGCTTGGGCAAATCCACATTGTAGCGCTGAGTCGTTTTGGCATATATTTCCCCCACTTTTCATCTGCTGTGGGTTTCTCCACACGTGGCATTGGTGTCTTTCATAGCCTTTCTCCTTCCTTGAAGGAGCTCAGGACACTCTCAGTTAATCCTCACAACAATCCTGTGCAAAATTTCCCCCATGAGCCCCATAGCAGATGGGCTCTGAACCTGAATCTAGATTTTTATAAATATTTGGGTGCTTCCTGTCTTCTCCAAAGCTTCTCAATTTAAAGAGTAGGTTAGGGAGACAAGAGTTCAAATTCTCACTCTTCCATGAAGCTCACCGGGTGACCTAGTCTCTGCCACTCATCCTAACCTACCTCACATGGTTGTTGTGGGCATTAAATGTGGGGTGGGGGGGACTCATGCACCACCCTGAGCTCTTTGGAGAGTAAGGTGGGCTGTAAAGGTAAAGGGGACCCCTGACCATTAGGTCCAGTCGCAGACGACTCTGGGGTTGCGAACTCATCTCACCTTGTTGGCCGAGGGAGCCGGTGTACAGCTTCCGGGTCATGTGGCCAGCATGACTAAGCCGCTTCTGGAGAACCAGAGCAGCGCAGGGAAACGCCGTTTACCTTCCCGCCGGAGTGGTACCTATTTATCTACTTGCACTTTGATGTTCTTTTGACCTGCTAGGTTGGCAGGAGCAGGGACTGAGCAACGGGAGCTCACCCTGCCATGGGGATTCGAGCCCAATGCAATTAAATAAACAAACATAGGAAGCAGCCTTCTGTTGTGCCAGGCCATTGTTCTATGCTCAGTATTGTCTACACACTGACTGGTAGTTGTTCTCTATGTCCTAGCTCCAGTCTGAAGAAGTACCTGAGCTCATATTATGGTTTCTGCCTGAAAATTTAATGAACAATTCAGTATAGTATATCAACAAAGTAAAAATAAGAGAGAGCCATGGCAGGTGCAAGGCAGTGACAGTGAGAAACCAGAACTTAAGAATGACAGGAACACACCAGAATTCAGAAGGCCTCTTGCTCAAGCAAGTCCCTGCTTAAACGGGAAGTCCTATGTACTCCCTTCCTGCTTATGAGGATCCAGTGACCAGCTCAGGTGGGTGGCTGCAATCCAGCTCATGAAATGTACCTCCGCTGAGAAGCTGCCATTCAGTAGTTCACCACATGAGGGAGCTGCACACAGATCCAGTAGCTTCTGCTGTTTATAGCTCCTTGCTGTTCCTTATGAGTCGTAGAAGTGGGTTGAAATAAGTCCTGGGGTTTAATCGGAAGGCGCATGAAACAGCCACCATCCGAAGTTAATGCGTTCAGTACAAGGATGGATAATGGAGCAGAAACCCATATGTACTCTGCTATGCATTCCACATACATAAAATAAATGTGATTTTTTTAAAAAGTCCTCATGAAAGTTCATCAGCATTTTAACATGAATTTCTCATAATGTGTATGCTTTTTTCACACAATCTTGCCCAATAGACATGCTTTTTTTGCAAAACTGTTTTATCTAAAGCAGTGCATTTTTGTGTGCGATTTTCACCAATCTATCAGTTTTTACGCACCCTTTTCCTGATTGTGTGCATTCTTTGGTGGGGGAAGTGTGAATTTCAAAGGATAGCTGTGTTTCCCTTGATCCATGGCTTGAGACAGCACAAATTAGGGAGGCAAACTGAACTTAAATGCAAACTGAATTGAATTTCTCCCTCATCTCTAATCCAAGCCCAGGCAAAATGAGGCTGAGAGATGGGGAGGGAGAGATGTTTTCCCAAATCCCAAAGTGTCAACATTTGGAGGGCATGTCAAAAACTTAGGTAGACAAGACCAGCTTGAGTGTAATGGTTGTGCTGTGAGTAGGGGCTGCATTCTGACATGGTGGTGGTGATTTATTAAAATTGTATACCGCCCTATACCCCTAGATCACAAGGCATTAGTTTTTCTTATTGTAATGCAAGTGCTTCTGTCCTGTTTTTTTAATGTTTCTTTCACCCTACAGACCTGCTGTGCTACAGGACTGTGGCCTTTTGACCAAAATATTATTATTATTATTATTATTATTATTATTATTATTATTATTATATTTATATCCCGCCCTCCCCTGCCGAAGCCGGGCTCAGAGTGGCTAACAACAATTAAAGTAACACAACATTCTAAAATCAAATCATTTTAAAATCAGTTCAAAATCAAAATAATGACAACCATTGGGCTAGAGTTCTGTGAGGATTACCAAAGGAGGCGGTCAGGCTGTGCCTTGGCCAAAGGCCTGGTGAAACAGCTCTGTCTTGCAGGCCCTGCGGAAAGGTGTCGAGTCCCGCAGGGCCCTAGTGTCTTGTGACAGAGCATTCCACCAGATAGGGGCCACAGCCGAAAATGCCCTGGCTCTGGTTGAGGCCAGCCTAACCTCCCTGTGACCCAGGACCTCCAAGATGTTTTTGTTTGAAGACCGTAAGGTCCTCCGTGGGACATACCAAGAGAGGCAGTCCCGTAGGTACGAGGGTCCTAGGTCGTATATCAGCATTCCACACTAAATTTCACTCCCACCAGTGGGTGTGGTGTGATACAAAGAGTGTAATTGAACAATGTCACTACTTCCCCACCCCTTTCCACACATACGTGCTTCTGTTACCCCATGATCCCTCCATGAAAATAGCAGGAAATAGCTGAATGCTAGTATATCCCCTCCACACACAGTTTTTTCATTGTGCTCCCCCAATTTTGCAGGTTAAGTGGGCTGCAAATAGATTTGTTTTCTGGAATCAAATAACACAGTATACTCTCATTAGTTTTCTGGACCTGGCTTTTAAGTCGTGTGAAAGCTGAAATGTAATGTGGAAATTAACGGGGAATGTCAGGGAGATGGAACAGACTGACACGTGAGTACAGTGTGAGAGAGATGTAGATTTTGGGGACTTGGCTGAAAAATAGTGCTGTGAATCACATCAGCATTGAGTGATGGCTAATGCTGCTTTCTTTGTACTTGTAGCGATGGAAGGAGTGCCTTTTATGATCTCGGAGAAGTTTGCCTGCGCTTCCGAAGGGGTAAGTTCTTTTATCCATGTACATAAGTGTATATTTTCTAATCTCTCTGGCCATCCTTCCTTCTCTCCTCCTTCCCTGTTTATTTTCAGCATTGGTACTCAGGCCTCTGGTCAAAGAAAAGCTCTCAGTGTGGCTTATGAAAATCAGTTCTGAGGCAGTCCCTGACCTCAGGTTCAAAAGACATGGCATGTGAGGAAGAAGGAGGAAGAAGCAGAAGGAAAAAAGCAAGCTCAAAAACAAGTTTTTAAAAGTTACAGTTGATGGCAGTCCTGGCTATCTTGCCATTGATATAAAGAGCAACCTTCCTCCTGAACCACTTTTAACATGCAGCCATTCCAAGAGCAGAACTGGTGACAACATCCAGAACTGAAAAATTGGACAGCTCCTAGCACACAAGAAATACACATACAGAGGAACAGTATTAGTTTTCCTTGCCTAGATTGCCCAGATGTAGTGATGGCCAGAAGTTAGGTCTGTATCTATTGATAGATTTATTGGGGAATGACCATGTTCATTCATTTCTTTTTTTAAAAAATAATAATGTTTATTGAAGTTTCAAAAAAGATAAAAAAATGAAAAAAGAGAAAGCAAAAAATACAAAATACAAAAAATAAAAACAATTAAAAACAAATCAATCTTTCCATATCTTGTCTTCCATTTACTTGTTTCCCTGACCTCCTCACACCTCCCTTTTTTGTATTCTAGTTCAATTAGTTATTTCAGCAAATCCTTTCCATTTTTGCTTTTATCTTAATGATTTATCTTAATATATTATAAACTTTACATTCTCACCTGTTAACAATCCATTTTTACATACCCCTTTATAACATTACTGCATAACATTACACATAACTTCATTCCAGCATCCTTCTAACAACCATGTTCATTCATTTCAATGGGTCTACTCCAAGTAGAATTTAGTTGGGCACAACCCCAAGCGAATCAAATCAAATGAATCAAATCAAATCAAGTGAATCAAATGGCCTCTTTCCCCTGTTCCTGTGCTGTCTCCAGCCAAATGAAACCAAACCTTGCACCCGCCGCCCCGACTCCCTATTTCTGGGAGCTGCTTAGACCTTGAAAAATGTGAGCTATTCCGCACATGGAGCGCAAAGTAACTTGAGCTGACCCAACTCCTCTTGGTTGCCGTGACGACGTTGGCTGGCTCCCAGCTGCCGCAGAGAAGGACAGCCTCACTGGTCCTGTTTACCAATTCCTCTCTCAGAAGTTGAGAGGTCATTACGTCCTAATGAGGCAGCAGATGGACCTCGGCTGGAGTCCGGGCAGCGGCAACGCAGCCTTAAGAATAACCTCGTCCATCTTCCCTGCTTCTTCTTCCCCCTCTGCCTGGAGAACACAGCCAGTGCCCAAATGTCTGTTCATACCATAAAAGCTCCTCTTGGGCAGTTAGCGTATTAGGCCAGAAATGGGATTTTTTCCCCCCTAGACCAAGAGCTGCACTCCCTTCTGGGCAATGTCCCAGGATCCACATGACAGTAGTGGGCAGGGTGAAAGGCAATAGCAGGCAGAACAACAAATGTAGGTTTTACCTTTGTACAGTAGGCTCCGTAAACTAACACACCCCTCGCTGTCCTCCATGCAGGCAAGCAAGAAGCACCATCAGAGTTCAAGGACACATTCCAGCCAGGCAAAATCACTCAAGGAGGGTGCAAAGCAGGGCCAGTGAGGGGTGTGCCTGAGGAGAAGGGGTGTGGCCTCATGAGAATTCCAAGGGCCAGATAGAGAGGCCTGGAGGACGGCATTTGGCCCCTGGGCCCAAGTTTATGCTCCCTTGCTTTGGATGGTAATGTGTATTACTTGACAGACTGAGGTGTGTTTCTGCAGCATTTCTGCCCAGGACACTCAGCACACCTTATTCTTATTGCTGAGTTGGGCCCTGAAGTCCAACTTGACAGCACCACTCTAGCTCATACATGTCCAGTTTGCAAAGCAAAGAAGCTGACCTGAGGCCACCCCTTTCACTGCCCCAAGAATGGCAAGTGGGCCTGGGGTAGTGGAGTGCCCTTCTCCTCCCCATCACATGGGCCATTGCAACAGGCAAATCCAAATCTAGTTCTTCCTCCCCCCGCAAAAAAAAAAAACACCTCCCTGCCTGTTACTCAATTCAAAGGAGCAACTTTTCATTTCTTTATTTTATTGCACTTCTATCTTGGCAACTTTCTAAGAAATTTCAGGCAGAATACATGCTTCCTCTCCCAACCTGCACACAAACATAGAAAAAGCAAGATAAGAAGGAAAGGAAAAGGAAAAAGAGTGTCTCGCGATTCTCCGTCTGTCAATTATTCAAAATAATTATTCAATTATTCAAAATATTTAGAGCATACATTCCAGAATAATTTCTTTTTTTCTTCCAAATTTTTAAAATTGATTTTCCACATTTATCTCAAAATGACACAACAAAACACACAACAAAGAAAAACACACCACAATACAACAAAATTAAACACAGAGAAAAGTTATTTCTTCAAATACCTAATTGATAACTGACTTCCTCGAATCCCCTCTAACTGAATTTCATTATATCAATATCACCTTTATAACAGTTCTCCTCAAACTTCTTTTTATTTGTTTTCTATAATCAAACAACAGCAAAGAAAGAAAAGAAAAAATAGCCAGTTCTCCAAGTTCATACATTCTAGAATAATTTCTAGCTGTGCTAGTATCCAGCTTTTTTCCATTCTGCTAGATGGTATTTTCTGAGTCTTCCCTCCCAGGCATCTTAGATTCAAAACTTTTCTTAAAAGCCACACATGTGAGACATAATTGTCTTTCTTCCTTTAGAATTAGGAAAAAAACGCACAATTTTTGGGATGGGGGAGAATGCCAGCATGTGAAGAATCAGAGAGGCTACCTGTTCATCCATTGAGCCAACCACATTAATTATAATTGGTATGGGGCTGCTCTCAGTAATTTTTAATGGAGTGCAGAGGAGCAGTGACCTCCATTGTGATAATCAGGTATCTGCTTTGGCAGATGAGTGTGCTGATAACTGAGACAAGCTAAGTTCTACACAGCTCTCATTGAGGGTGAAGTGGAAAGAAGTTCCAACCCAGTGGTTGCTCTTCTGGACACTGAAAGTGTCCTGATTTTAAGCTTAATTTTAAATGGATTGTCCACTTGTTTTTTTCAGGGGAGATAACCACGATGTATTGGGATCCTGTGACCCACTGGACTTTTGTGAGCCTCTTAACTAATCCCTGCACTTGCTAGGAAGCTGGAACATGCCATTTTCTGGAATTATCATTTTTGTAAACTGATTGTTGTTGCTGTTGTTATTATTGCTATTGTTATTATTATTTTGCATTTCCTTATAGATGCAGCCAGTCGATCTCCTGGGCATCACTATTAAATCCTTGGCAGAAATCGAGAAGGAGGTAAGTCCCTTCTGGAATCTTGTCTTTCCTTGATTTCTTTTCAGAGCCTGGATATGATTTATTCGCTTTACAAGGCTGTGGGTGAAATTCTGCACCACCATAACCCAAATTCTGCAGCATTCTGCAGCGTCTGTATTTTGATGCAAATATGCATAACTTTCCCCACTTTGCACAATTTATTTTGTACATATAGATAAAGCTTCAGACCAGCACTTAACACAAGCTTGCTGTGGTTCCCTGTTGGGATTCAGTTAATCACTAAAATAATATATACAACACGGTGATTAACAAACAGATTTTATTTCTGCTGCAAAACATTTTGGCTTTCGCCTTTGTCAGCTACTCTGGTGGGGATATATTTATATTTTGAGACTGAGAGAATCCATACAGGGTGGGATGAAATCTTGCCTTTAAAATTTGCAGAAATCTAATTCAGGTGTGAATTAGACGCGGGTGGCGCTGTGGGTAAAAGCCTCAGTGTCTGGGGCTTGCCGATCGAAAGGTCGGCGGTTCAAATCCCCGCGGCGGGGTGCGCTCCCGTTGCTCGGTCCCAGCGCCTGCCAACCTAGCAGTTCGAAAGCACCCCCGGGTGCAAGTAGATAAATAGGGACCGCTTTCTAGCGGGAAGGTAAACGGCGTTTCTGTGTGCAGCTCTGGCTCGCCAGAGCAGCGATGTCAGGCTGGCCACGTGACCCGGAAGTGTCTCCGGACAGCGCTGGCCCCTGGCCTCTTAAGTGAGATGGGCGCACAACCCCAGAGTCTGTCAAGACTGGCCCGTACGGGCAGGGGTACCTTTACCTTTTTAATTCAGCCTCTCTTCCAGCTTCTGAGGTTGTTGTTGTTATTTTTTAGAGGCAAAACTGGGTGAGGCAACAAGTGTTACTCTTACATTTATAAGAGGGGTTATGCATTCACATTTCTCCATCCTGGGAAGCAAGAGGCAGTATCACAGTTCAAAGACACATTCCAGCCAGACTAACACACCCAAGAAGATTGCAGTGCAGGGCTATTGAGGGGCATGGCCTGGGAAGAATTCTGAGGACCAGATAATGAGGCCTAGAGGACCACAATTGTTCCCCATCACCCAGGCATCTGGGGGGTGGGTATGGAGAAAGGGGATAGAAAAAGTTTCTCTCATAACACTCGAACTGGATGGCTTTCAAAGATTAGACAAATTCATACAGGATAAGGCTACCATTGCCTACTAGCTTTGATGGCCATACTCTGCCCCCTCAGAGGCATTAATGCTTCTGAATATCAGTTGTGGAAACAGCAGGAGGGGAGAGTCTGCAGGTTTTCCATGGGCATCTTGGTCGGCCACTGTAAGAACAGTATGCTGGACATAGAATCATAGAGTTGGAAGAGACCACAAGGGCCATCGAGTCCAACCCCCTGCCAAGCAGGAAACACCATCAGAGCACTCCTGACATATGGTTGTCAAGCCTCTGCTTAAAGACCTCCAAAGAAGGAGACTCCACCACACTCCTTGGCAGCAAATTCCACTGTCGAACAGCTCTTACTGTCAGGAAGTTCTTCCTAATGTTTAGGTGGAATCTTCTTTCTTGTAGTTTGGATCCATTGCTCCGTGTCTGCTTCTCTGGAGCAGCAGAAAACAACCTTTCTCCCTCCTCTATGTGACATCCTTTTATATATTTGAACATGGCTATCATATCACCCATTAACCTCCTCTTCTCCAGGCTAAACATGCCCAGCTCCCTTAGCCGTTCCTCATAAGGCATCGTTTCCAGGCCTTTGACCATTTTGGTTGCCCTCCTCTGGACACGTTCCAGTTTGTCAGTGTCCTTCTTGAACTGTGGTGCCCAGAACTGGACACAGTACTCCAGGTGAGGTCTGACCAGAGCAGAAAGACTTGAGGGGGCCTTGGCCATTCTTATGCTTGAGGTTTCCCATCCCAGGTATAGGAAACGTTCAGCGAAATGGACCACTGGAGTCTGACTGTGTAAGACAGCTTACAAAGTGCTGATTTCTAACCCCAGGATCACTAATTGGCTATCCCTGTTTGACAGTAACATGATGCCACAAGTGCATACATTTTAAGATAAATCAGTCTCTCAAGGTTCGACAAGGGAAGTGTTGTTGCCTTTTATGGCTTAATTTCACCATCTCAGCAAAGCCTCTTCAACTGCATTTCAAAGGACTTAATTTTATTCAGATCCTCCCAAGTTGCTGCCTCCCTCCCTCCCTCACGCCCCATGCCCCCACTCCTTCTCAGCAGGCCTCCCCTCCTGAGCACAGTCACATGTAATGGGCTTTAAACGAACACACTTGCTAACTGGCAGGAATTCAGGTTTGGTTGTTCATTTGTTTTTTAAATGTTGGTTCCAGCGATTCAGCTTGGGAGTTTTGGTTATTTCTCTCCCCCCCCCCCTCACACCCCAATCCCAAATGACTGGAGAAATTCGTCTTGATTATAATTGCTCTTACCCACGCATATCTAATTTGTATCTTTTTAAGTGTTAATTAGTAAACAGTTTGAGCTGACATCTTTATGCGTTTGCATCTGTGAAAAATAGCGCTTATTGCTGCCTTAGCTGCGGGCCCTTGCTGCTCACTGCAACATCGCGACATTGACATAAAATTAATGAAGACATGGGTGCCAATTTTTTTTTTGAGCTGCCTTTAGGAAGATCTCCTCCTTGGCGAGACTCTCCTTCATGCCATTTAATTTATTTATTTTTTTAAGGAGAGGGAGATATGTACTCATACATCACTTTCCGTGCAACATCTTTGCTAAGCAGGCGTCCGTATTAATTTTCCAAGAACGTGGTGCACATTTCCCAGTTACCTAGGTAGCAATCAAACTTGCAACCGGGATAATGCCAAAATGTATTCTCCTTTCTTTAAAACTTTCCCCAGCCATTAACTTTCAAGATAACCAGGTGTTGATAATAAAACAATGCAAAAAAAATAAAAAAATAAACAAACTCTGCTCTCTTATAGTCACACAGTGTCATCTAGTGGTGGCATTAAATATTGCATTGGGAGGGAATGTACTTGTTCATTGCATTTATATTATTACTTTTTCTTCAGGGAGGCATACATTTAATCCCCACAACAACCATGTGAAGCAGGTGAGGCTGAGATGCAGCGACTGGCCCAAGGCCACCCAGCAAGCTTCATGGCCAAGTGGGGATACAAACCCAGGTCTCCCAAGTCCTAGTCTGACACTCTAACCACTACAGTGGTACCTTGGGTTAAGTACTTAATTCGTTCCGGAGGTCTGTTCTTAACCTGAAACTCTTCTTAACCTGAAGCACCACTTTAGCTAATGGGGCCTTCTGCTGCTGCCGCACTGCCGGAGCACAATTTCTGTTCTCATCCTGAAGCAAAGTTCTTAACCTGAAGCACTATTTCTTGGTTAGCAGAGTCTGTAACCTGAAGCGTCTGTAACCCGAGGTACCACTGTACACCACAGTAGGTCTCATACATAAAGTAGATGAACAGGGCATACAGTGGTACCTCGGGTTACATACGATTCAGGTTACATACACTTCAGGTTATAGACTCTGCTAACCCAGAAATATTACCTCAGGTTAAGAACTTTGCTTAAGGATAAGAACAAAAAATCATGCTCCAGCGGCGCGGCGGCAGGCGGGAGGCCCCATTAGCTAAAGTGGTACCTCAGGTTAAGAACAGCTTCAGGTTAAGAATGGACCTCCGGAACGAATTAAGTACTTAACCCGAGGTACCACTGTATTAACTTGCTCACAAAAATGAAATTGTGACATTATGTTACTGACAGACAGGGATAGCCAGTTAGTGATCTGGAGCTATAAATCTTCCCTCCCCCACGAACATGAATCAATTAGTCCCTGGTGGCTTAATCAAAATAGCAGTTGATCAAAATAGCAATTGAGGGTGTGGTAAAACGTTCACTCCAAAAGACAAGGCATGGATGTCTTTTGGATTTTGAATAATAATAATTTATACCCCACCCATCTGGCTGGGCTTCCCCAGCCACTCTGGGAGGCTTCCAACAAAATACAGTGGTGCCCCGCAAGACGAACGCCTCGCAAGACGAAAAACCCGCAAGACGAAAGGGTTTTCCGTTTTGGAGGCGCTTCGCAAAACGAATTTCCCTATGGGGTTGCTTCACAAGACGAAAAAATCTTGCGTCCCCCGGCGGGTTTTTTTTGTTTTTTTCGCCCTTTTCCTAAGCCGCTAAGCCGCTTATCAGCTGTTCCGCTGATAAGCCGCTTAACAGCTGATCGCTAGAAGCCGCTAGACAGCTCTAGCACTAATCCGCTAAGCTGTCAATGGGCTTGCTTCGCAAGACGAAAAAACCGCTAGACGAAGAGAATCGCGGAACGGATTAATTTCGTCTAGCGAGGCCCCACTGTATTAAAATACCGTAATACATCCAACATTATGCAACAGAACTCCCATTCCAGGTATGACTACAGTTCTGATCTCCTCACTTCAAAACTAATATTGTAGAGTTGGAAAAGGTTCTGGAAAACGGTGATCAACAGAATGAGGTGACTCCCCTTTGAGGAAATATTGCAGCATTTGGGGCTTTTTAGTTTAGAGAAAAGGTAAGGGGTGACATGACAGAGGTGTGTGAAATTATACACAGTGTGAAGAAAGTGGACAGAGGAAGGTTCCTCTCCTTCTCTCATAACACTAGAACTCGTGGACGTCCAATGAAGCTGAATGTTGGATGATTCAGGACAGAGAAAAGAAAGTACTTCTACACACAGCACATAGTTAAACTATGGAACTCATTCCCACAAGAGGTAGTGATGACCACCAGCTTGGATGATTTTAAAACATAATGCTATCACTGTCTACTAAACACGATAGCTGTGCTCTGCCTCCACAGTCTAAGGCAGTATGCTTCTGAATACCTGTTTCTAGAAATTGCAGGAAAAGAGAATGCTTTTGCATCATTGTAAAACAAAAACATCTTTGCCTGAGGTCAAAACAATCTCAGTTGGCACCTAGCAGTCTTCCTAGGGGAGAGCATTCCATAAACAGAAGAACACCTGTTCTCTTTTTACCTCCTGGGGTTTGGTCACATTCATAGGGGGGAAAGCTTTTTTCCTTCAGGTCACTGCCCATTCCACAACTTAATATGGCTTAGTAACTTCTGAATATTCATTCTATTTGTTTACCACCTATCCTACTAGCAGCTACCAGTTACATGGGTTTATCACTAAAATTTGGAGCAACTTAACTAATGCTAAGAGCTGTCTCTGGAGAGGATGAATTCTGTGATCATATTTTATCCTCACAACAACCCTATTATGTAGGGCAGGCTGAGAAAAAGAGAAAGAGAATGCCAGTGCTCTGTCTAGTCAGGTTGTAAAGGATCAATTCCAACCTGTTATCTCTGAGGATGTAGACAGGCTGCTTAGACAAGTTAAACCAACCACCTGTTTTCTCGATCCTTGCCCTGAGCCAGAGAGGGCTGAGCAGTGGGCTCTGTGAGATAGCGAATGCTTCTCTCTGTGAGGGAGTCTTCCTGGAACCCCTTAAAGAGGTGGTTATTAAACCACTTCTTAAAAAACCATCTTTGGACCCGACCACTATGGCCAGTTATCACCTAGTCTCAAATCTTCCATTCCTTGGCAAGGTGATTGAATGGGTGGTTGTGGAACAACTCCAGGCACGCCTTCCAATAAGGATTCAGGCCCCATCATGGGACTGAAACTGCCTTGGTCATGCTGGTCAATGATCTCCAGTGGACTAGAGAGAGGGGTGAAAGCTGTGTCCTGGTTCTGCTAGATCTTTCGGTGGTTTTTTGATACCATTGGCCATGGTATGCTTCTGGACCCTCTAGCAGGGCTGGGAGCTAGGGGAACTGTTATGCAGTGGTTCTGCTCCTTCCTAGGCCATGTCCAGAAAGTAGTGTTTGGGTGAATGCTCAGACCCCTGGATGATCACTTGTGAGGTAAATCAGGGCTCTGTCCTCTCCCCCATACTTTTAACATCTATATGAAACCACTGGGTTTGGCCTGTGTGTTCACCAATATTCAGATTATACTCAACTCATTTAAATTAGAACAAGTGTTGATGGTGAATGTCCTATGTGAGTGTCTGGAGGAGGTTGGAGGATGGATGGATGGTGGCTAACAGATGGAGGTTGAATCCTGACAAGACAGAAGTACTATATCTGGGGGACAAGGGGCAAGTGGGTGTGCAGAACTCCCTGGTCCTGAATGGAGTAACTGTACCCCTGAAAGACCAGGACAGCTCTCCATGGATGTATCGATTAATTCTGTGTCCAGGGCAACTGTCTAACAGCTCCATCTGGTACACCGGCTGAGACCCTATCTGCCTGCGCACCATCTTGTCAGAGTGGTAGATCCCATGGTATCTCCCACTTGGATTACTGCAATGTGCTATATGTAGGGCTACCTTTGAAGGTGATTTGGAAACTACAACTAATCCAGAATGTGGCAGCTAGACTGGTGACTAGGAGCGGCCATTGGGACCATATTATAATGGTCCTAAAATATCAACATTGGCTCCCAGTACGTTTCCAAGCACAATTCAGAGTGTTGGCGCTGAGATTTAAAGCCCTAAACTGCCTTGACCCAGTATACCTGAAGGAGTGTCTCCACCCCCACCGTTCAGCCCGGACACTGAGGTCCACCTCTGAGGGTCTTCCAGTGGTTCCCGCACTGAAAAATGAAATTACAGGGAACCAGACAGGGGGCCTTATTGTTAGTCACACCCATCCTGTGGAACGCCCTCCCATCAGATGTCAAGAAGATAAACAACTATCTGACTTTTATAAGTTATCTAAAGGAAGTCCTGTATACAGAAGTTTTTGTATGTCTGATGTTTTGCTGTGTTCGGTGTTTTAATTTGTTGGAAGCCACCCAGAGTGGCTGGGTCAACCCAGTCAAATGGATGGCATGATGATGATGATAGATGTTGTTGTTGTTAACTGGTGCACAGTCATCTAGTAAGTTTCATAGCTGAACGGAGATTTGAATCTGTTGCTGAGCCGTTAACTGTCCAACTGACTGAAACCTCCAGCCAATCAGACCGACATTTGCCTACTCTGAGCCCTAATCCCACCCACTAAATCTTAAGGCAACCTCCCCTCTTCTGCCAAATCCTGTTACCTAGCAACCAACTGCCAAACAGGCTTGTCTCATTATAACAAAACAAGGCCACGTTGCAGTCACAGAGCTCACAGAATATATTTTCTTTTTAAACAAAAATGCAATATATACATTATATGTATATGTATATGTATATGTATGCACATTTCTCCACAGAGTCCAACAACTTCTGGAGGGCCACAGACTCCCCATCCCTGATTTAAACACTCTGTTTCCTTTTGCATCCAAACTTGGTTGCTGGGCTTTATGTTCTGATCTTTGGACAAAATTCACACTCACGGCTTCAACATCCAGCACAATGTCTGTCTTTGCATCCCCCTCCCCTCATCATCCCCATCCAGCCCCACATAGGAATATAGGAAGCTGCCTTATATTGTGAGTCGCAAGGGGGTGAATTTCCTTTAAAAAGCTCAAAAACTACTACTACTTTTTATAGATCTTGCCAGACTCTGGGTCCATCTACCTCAGTACTGTAAACACTGACTGGCAGGAGAACTCCAGAGTTTCCAACAGCACATGTGCCCTGGCCCTACCTAGAGATGCTCGTGATTGAACCTGGGACCTCTTGTGTGCAAAACAGATTCTCTACCAGTGATCTACAGCCCTTCATGGCCAAAAGCTGCCTTATATTGAGTCAGACCATTGCTACCATTAGCTTTGTGTTGTCTACACTAAATGGCAGCAGCTCTCCAGTTTTTCAGACAGGGGTACCTCCTAGCCCCTACCAAGAGATAAAAAGGTAAAGGTAAAGGTACCCCTGCCAGTCTTGACAGACTCTGGGGTTGTGCGCCCATCTCACTTAAGAGGCCAGGGGCCAGCGCTGTCCGGAGACACTTCCGGGTCACGTGGCCAGTGTGACATCGCTGCTCTGGCGAGCCAGAGCCGCACACGGAAACACCGTTTACCTTCCCGCTGGTAAGCGGTCCCTATTTATCTACTTGCACCCGGAGGTGCTTTCGAACTGCTAGGTTGGCAGGCGCTGGGACCGAGCAGCGGGAGCGCACCCCGCCGCAGGGATTCGAACCGTCGACCTTTCGATCAGCAAGTCCTAGGCGCTGAGGCTTTAACCCACAGCGCCACCTGCGTCCCAATAAGGTGAAAAGCAGGGTGAAAAGCCCTGGATGACTCAAATGGTTGCACATTAGTTTGTGACATTTTGGTGGGCTTTAATGAAGGCTGTTGCTCTACTATGGCTTTTGGTTTAATCATGTCTTAGTAACCAGAACATCAAACCAGGATCATATTCCCTGCCAGTCATTGCCCATAGCAAGGGCAGCTAAACAGAGTAGTTTGTGTCATCGGAATCAGGCACTGCTTTGCAGCTTCCTTTTCCAGCAAGGTTTGCTCCAGTTTGGAAAGTTCTACAGTTGTACCTTAGTTGTTCAACAGAATCCATTCTGGAAGTCCGTTCAACTTCCGAAAATGTTCAACAACCAAGACACGGCTTCCGATTGGCTGCAGGAGCTTCCTGTACTCAGAAGCCACGCCGGACGTTCATGTTCCAAAGAACGTTTGCAAACTGGAACATTCACTTCCGAGTTTGTGGTGTTCAGGAGCCAAAACATTTGAGTCGCAAGGCGTTCGACAACCAAGGTATGACTGTAGTTGCACTCCTTTTGCATCACACCTTGGCACCAGGCATTTTCTAAGTATGTAAGATTTTTTTATTAAAGTTTTTCACAATACAATAAAATTACAGCTACCAAAAAATGCAAACACAACAAGTAAAATGCAGAGTCTTTTCCTAAAAGTAGTTCTCAGTCCCCAGCTCGCTTCCCAGCTCTTGCCCAGGGTCCTTTTTCCTTCCAGCCTCTCACCCTGGGAGATCCACATTACTTTGTCTCCCACCCAAGGCTCTCCATTAACCATCTACCACCCCCATGAGTACGCAATCCCTGGACCATAACAAAGGTCCCCAGCATAGGACTCCAAAGAGAAATGAAAAAGAAAAAAGAAAGAAACGAGAAGGAGAGAGAGAGAAGAGCAAAATGAAACGAAATGAAATGAAAAAGACAAAAGGAAAAGTAACAGTAGAGAAAACTGATTTTCCATCTATCAGTTAACATTAGAAAGAAAAAAAATATTTAAGACATTCAGTCCATGATCTTCTCCACTTTCTGTTAAACAATATTTAAGTCAAAGTTTCTCAGAACCATTCATTTATTTTTCCCACGGAAAGTCCAAGAGGGTATCAACCATGTTTTTTCTTTAATTTTTACTTTACCTAGGGCTGCCATATGTCTGGAAATGTCTTAAAATGTCTGGGGAAATCCATGGTTTTGGGGGGTGAATTTCCTTTTAAAAGCTCCAAAACTACTACTACCTTTTCTAGAGCTTGCAAAAAAAATTCAACAACTTTTGTGTCCAGATTTTCACTTTTTGAAATATGACAACCCTACTTCAGCTCCCTTAATTCCCACCACCCTTCCTCCATACTGAGCAATAGTAAATTCTTCCACCCATGTCCATGTTAAAATCTCTCCACTTTGAGCACATATTTGAATAATATTCCATATTTTTTCCTTGTCACTTAATTCTAGCCTACTTCCATACGTTCAAATTCCATTGCCTGTTATATTTCCATTTCTTGTGTTTACAACCATTGTGAAGAAGGCATTTCCATTTCACCATCTGCTTTCTTTAGTTTAGCTACATTATCCAGTGGCACCAGTCATTTCCCAACAAGAGAGGCATTGTCTGTCATGGACCGACAGCTTCCAGAATACGTGCAGGTTGTAGCTTCACTAAAGGCAAGGTAGTTCTGTGACGCCAGGAGCAATTGGATCATTCAATCCCACACGGTTGCAGAGACAAACCCAAACGCTCAAATCATGCTCCCACATTCTGGGAATGTCAGAAGCTGCCTTATATAGAGCCAGACCATTGGTCCATCTAGTTTAGCGCTGTTTTTGGCTAGGGAACTTCAGACCTGAGGGTCAGATGTGGCACCCAAGTCTTTCTGCTGTTATGGAGGCATCCTGAGTAGTGGCTCAAATGTATGAGGAACAACAAGGGAGAATTTAGAGACTGGTTCATTCATTGAATGTGGCACTGCCCCTCCAACCTCAGCCAGCCCCCACCTGCCTGTTGTGGGGGGGGGGATGATTAACAAAATCAGTCCTCCTGGCAAACTGGAAATTTCCTCTCACTCGCCCAAGTTTAGGATATAGTCACACCTCGGGTTACAGACGTTTCATGTTGCATTTTTTTGGGTTACGGACTGCCGAAACCCAGAAGTACCAGAATGGGTTACTTCAGGGTTTTGGCGGTCGCACATGCACAGAGGCACTAAATCGCGCTTTGTGCTTGCGCAGAAGCGCCGAATCGCAACCCATGTGTGCACAGACATGACGCTGCAGATTGTGAATATGCATCCCGCACGGATCATGCTCACAACCCAAGCGTCCGCTGTATTCCACCATTCTTCAGCAGAGTTTCTTTTTCTTTGAGAAAAATAAGTGGCTCACATAAATGTAAACTAAGCTTTAATAATAAAGAAAACTAACAAAATAACAATGACTGAGGGAAACTAAAGCAACATTATGAAGCAAGTCTGAGGCAAGAAACAAGAAGAGGCAGTTGGTCCCTCTCAACTGACATTCTTAACTGACCACACCCTAAAGGGAGGGGCTGATTCTAAAGCAAAACACACAAGCTCTGCCCACCAGATACCAGGCACTCTACTATTCAAATTAGGCCCGTGTTTTTCTTACACTGCCTGCCTTCTTACATCTAAACCAAGGGCTGGCCCTGCCCATCAGCTTTTTCTTCAGGTCTCAGTATTGCCCTTGTATAACTCAGCAGCAAAGAGAATGGGAACAAAATCAGAATTAGTTGGCTCTGCCTTTCATTGGCACCACCTCCACCTCCTTTTGGGGTCTCTCCAAATGCTCATTGTACGGAAATCCACTTATCCAGACACAAGGAATTAATACCCAAGTTGTGCCAAACACACCGTAGATTCAGATATCAAACAGCCTGACCTGTGTGTAGTACAGTACTACAAACAAAAAAGCAACCTTTAAGAAGCCTTACTTTCTGTGTTTTGCTGGTCCTTGGCAGCCACTTCATCAGAAACCTTGCAGGGAAGAAGGGGGAGAGATCAGACAAATAAGAGAACTTTTATTTTCATACTTGTTTTGCAAGGTTTTCCTAGATTTTCCTAGTTTTTCCCTGTCATTTGAAGGTTGAAATTCCATTATCGGGAACACATTAGATATTTCCCCAAAGGAACCAGTGAAAATCATTGACTCATTATGTGAACACTTGCCTAACAAACAATTTCCTGAGAATATATTGCATTCAGATAGTGAAACCTGAATGTGCTTCTGATAAATAAACATAAGCTGTCTTAAATTACACTCAGAAAGTCTCAGTGTTAACCTGTGCTGTTGCATACAAACTGCCTATGCTAACACAAAATATTTTTTTATTACATTTATTTATTTATTTCCCACTCTTCACCCTAAGGTCCCAGAGTAGGTTACAGCATTAAAACACAATATTGCAAACAGCTTAAAATAGCAAAAAAAAATAAGGTGGGTCAAAAAAATTATACACATAAGGTATCAAAAGTTAAGGTAAAGAGGTGCACCTTCAGCATTTGCTGGAAGCTGTATAATGAAGGTGTCATAAGGTGGGCGGTATTCAACAAAGAGCTCGCCCACACTTCCTCTTGTCCCAGGTCTGAGCGGTCTCTTGGTCACCCTGCTGTTTGCTACTCAGTCGGAACAAACATCATTTGGTTTTTTCTGCAGATTGGCTTCTGTTCCAGTTCGCCAATGAGCAGTGGATTTCCCCAGGGTAAAGTGGCTGGACTGGCAGAAGTGTGGTTAAGCTCTAAATAAAAGTACTGGCCTGTGCAACAGGACCTTATCCCCTTTCCTGTCCCCTCCCCAAATATGCTCTGGAGGGTTGGGGAAAACTCCGGAACAGATTTGGTGGGTACCTTGCGGGGGGGGGGGGGGGAGAAAGCAGTAGCTGAGCCAACTGCAAAGCAGGTATAACTTTCAATGCCATCTTTCTGCTTTGCTATGGCTCCCCGCTGAAGGGAGAGGAGAAATGCTGGACCATCCATGGAGGACACTGGACCACCCAAGAGCAGCTGGCCTTGACACCAGACTTCCGGGTGGGGTAGGGTGGGGAGGTTAAAGTGGGGAAAACAGTTGGTTTGGTGTGAATGAGTTTTGAATTAGGGGGAGGTTAAGGTTTTTTGTTTTTTTACGAATTAGCACATCTTAGTTGTGCTTTGTTTATTATTTGAGTATTTTTTTTAAATGGATGTTACGTTATATGAAATATTAATATATTACATGATTGCCCCCACTTCCCCATGGTAATACACATTGTTTTTTCTTTTTGCTGTAAGTTGCTTGGATACCTTTGGGTGACAAGTGACTAATGCGTCTAATAAAGGAAATGAATGAATGATGCATCTCTGTGGGGAGGGAGTTCCGCAGCTTAGGGGTCTCCACAGAGAATTACCCTCTCCTGGCCCGCCACCATCCCAAACTTCTGAGGGTGGAGGAACTACCAAGCCCCACCCCTGCTGGTTTCAGCACCTGAGAAGGCCTAGGGAAGGAGAGGGTCTTTCAGATGTTCAAGGCATTTGTGGGCCGTGGTGTGAGGATGAAGCCTGTGACACCAGTTATAGTGATGGCTGTTGCCCTAGACGGCTTTTAAGAGCAATGTGTGGCTGCTTAGACATATTCGTGGAGGAGAAAGGTCTACAAATGGCTAGTAGCTATGATGTTAAATGTGGGCAGTCTGTCTTCAAATGGCAGGTCTTTGTTGTCAGGGAATGACGGGTAGAGGACTCTTTTGACTGGAGGATTCCAGGGTAGAAACAGCAATGCTAGACTAGATAATAATAATGATAATAATGACTTTTATTTATACCCCACTCTCCCCAGCCAAGACCAGGCTCAGGGCAGCTAACACCAGGTATAAAAATAATTGATTAAAATACAACTTAAAAGCAAGATTAGAATACAATCAAGTTGATTCCAAGCCAAAGGCCAAGCGGAACAACTCTGTCTTACAGGCCCTGCAGAAAGAAATCAGATCCTGCAGGGCCCTGGTCTCATGAGGCAGAGCGTTCCACCAGGCCAGAGCCAATGCTGAAAAGGCCCTGGCTCAGGTTGAGGCTAATCTGACTTCCTTAGGGCCTGGGACCACAAGGGTGTTGCTATTTATGGAACTTAAGGTCCTCCACGGGGCTTGAAGATCAAGCTGTTCTTACAACACTAGTGACCTCAGCTGCCTCCTCTTAATCTGGAACCAGCTTTCCCTCTTTAACAGCAAACTTCAGAGGTTCCATGCCAGCATAAATGGCACAAAAATTGGGCTACCGTGAATGAAGCAATGCTTGTTTGATGTGGAACCTAAGATACGTAGGCATGCGAAACTATTTTTTTAAAAAGCCGAAATGCGACGGAGGCCCCTAAACCCAGACCCCCTGAGGGACTGAGCATGCCCAGTGGCCTCCAGAAGCCACAGAATGTTCAGCATCAGGTGAGATACAAGTGAACTGGCACCCTCTTATTGTATGCTGCACGAAGGCATGGCTGAGTAGCTGGTTGGAGTCTAGAGCAGGAGCACTCTTGTTAGGAAGTGAGAATTCCATTGCAGTGGCTTGTGGGCAGCTCCACTCTCAGGACACCAATACTGGCTTACCCTGCAGATTGCAGCATGTGCTTTGAACCCTCGGAAATATGCAAGAGCCTATTATTAGCAGGCTTCCTATGGTCACAGGTAATGCCTGGGCTAGATGGATCTCTGGTCTCATCCAGGAAGCAAGATGGGACCAGCCAGTAAGAAAATAGTATTTAGTATTCAAATATTTACTTTTGGTGTTGCACTGTAGTTTGGCCACAAGGTGGCAGTATTTCTACATGTACTGTTCTTCAGACTAGGCTTTGGAGTAAATGCTGATTTAAGTAACAGCTCAATGAAGACACTTCTCTGGTTTAATCCTGTCTGGCAGGAGCCAAGGGCTTTTAGGGACATCTGTAGGAACAGATGATTTGGAATCCTCCACACGCACCCTCCCTAGCTGAAAGAACTTCCATGTGTTGAGGAGATGGTTGTACTTACTCTGACACTGGATGTCAAAAAAAAAAAATCCTTAGGCCAAATAGTTTAATGTGGCCCCCAGGCCTCCCTGTCTGGCTCTCAGATTTTTTCCCCAGACCAATTTAAATGTTAAAGCTTTGTGCACTAGCTTGGTTCCTTTCCGTCTTCCATCCAGGGAAGCCAGAGGCAAGAACACATTTCAGCCAGGAACAGAAGCACTCAAGCAAGAAGGGTGCAAAGCAGGGCCAGTGAGGGATATACCGTATTTTTCACTCTATAGGACGCACTTTTCCCCCTCCAAAAATTTAAGGGGAAATGTGTGTGTGTCCTATGGAGAAAATGCCGGCTCCTTGGCTTCAGTGATAGCAACACGAAGCCTCCGAAATGCAGAGGGAGAGCTCCCCCTGCGCTCCGGAGGCTTCGCGTTGCTTTCGCTGAAGCCCCCAGAGCGCAGCGGGAATTCGCGCTGTGCTCCGTGGGCTTCAGGCAGCTATCCGCAAGTCTTCAGAGTGCAACAGGAATTCCCGCTGCGCTCCGGAGGCTTGCAGATAGCCGTCTGAAGACTGGAGAGCGAGAGGGGTCGGTGCACACTGATCCCTCTTGCTCTCCTGGCTTCACTTCACTGGCTTCACTTCACTGGAGAGGAGCTGCACAGTTTTCCCTCTCTGCGCAGCGCCCCTTCAGCGAAGTGGGAGGAGAAATGGAAGGGGCTCCGTTTCTCCTGCCACTTCGCTGAAGGGGCACTGAGCGGAGAGGGGGAGAATTTTATTTTTTTCCTGTTCTCCCCCTCCTATGGTCCGGTGCGTCCTATTGAGCGAAAAATACAGTATATGGTTTTGAATGAGTGCCAGATAAAAGGGAGGGCCAGATTTGGCCCCTGGACCACAGCTACCCTACCGCTGAACTAACACTCCCTCCACACACTCCCCACCCCAAAATCACTTAAGGAGATTACCTAATTTAGGGATTCTGGTCACATCTACACCTTACACTTAAAGCCCTTCCTTCCTTCCTTCCTTCCTTCCTTCCTTCCTTCCTTCCTTCCTTCCTTCCTTCCTTCCTTCCTTCCTTCCTTTGCAAAATCATAATATGCACTTCCATAAAAATACAGCAAGAAGGAATGCAGCAGATAAGGATAATATGAGCAAGAGATGCATGAAACTATAATTAAAAACATTAGTAAATGCTAATGGGTTGAAAGGAAAAATATAATGATGTAAAGACCTGACTAAACCTTTTTTTTCCCTCCTGAAGTCATCTTCAGGAAGGGAAGGGTGCTTCGTGCCAAACCTCTATTGGTAAGGGGTTCCACAGGCCAGGGGCTGCCACATGAAAGACTCATTCCCTAGAGAAAGCCAACCAAACCTCAGTGGCTTCACCACCTCCCAAAGAATCTTGGGAACTGTAGTTTAAGGGTGCTTGGGTTTATAGCCCTGTAAGGGGGCAAGCTACATGTCCCAGAATTCTTTGCGGAGAAGCCATGTGGTGGATGATGACCTAAGCCTCTCTTTGTTACCCAAACACAAGTCAAGATCTGCCTGGGGAAAAGTCTGCTTTAAAATCTCTAGGTGTCCATTCCTCAGCTGCCTTGGCTCTCTTGATGGTTGTGTGGTGTGGCTTATCTGTGAATCCAGCTCAACACATCTCTATTTCTGTTTCCCCCAGTACGATTACAGCTTCCGGACAGAGCAGAGCGCTGCAGCCAGGCTCCCCCCGAGCCCCACTCGATGCCCACAGCTCCAGCAGTCCTGAAGCCCCCACCCCTGTGTGCCACGGAGAGGGGAAGCACATGTACTACTGAGAGGGGAGAGTGATTCCCCTCCTCTCCACGTAACCTTTTCCCCAAACCCCTTTATTCTCCCCTCCCCACAAAAGCAGTGTTACTGGAACCCTTTCCAGCAAAGGGGACTCTCTCTTTCTTTCTCTTTCTTGTGTCTGATGATTCGTCGCTGTCTTTGTACAAAATAACTGGATAGGATTTATTTCTTCTTTGTTTCTCTCTTTTTATTTTTGATATCTCTCCTTGCTTCAGAGATTTTGATTTGGCTGCGTTAACCCTTTTCATCAACTGTCTTGACCTCCCATATCTCCTTTCAGGGTCTACTCTGCATCATAACCGTGCTAACCAATGTGTTGGATTGATGGATGTGTTGGTCCATCGCCTTTTTTATTATCATGTTTGCTTTGTTTCTGATAACTGGTTCTGCCAGGTTAAAATCCATTGAAGGCATCTTTCTCCAAAACGCCTTGCGCCATCTAGGAAGCCACAGCCACCTCATCTGTGGCTTTTAACAGTGATCTCCCAGCTCATTCTGGAATACCGCCAATCCAGTGCAGTCTTACTGCTCATGTGGGACTCTAAAATCACAGCATATCATTGGTTCTAAACTTGTACCTCAATCTCTATACAAGGTTGAGGTTTATGTCTGGACTGAACAGAGACAATAAACTGGGTTGTGCTTTTGGTTGGCTGGTGTTCTTCCATAACCTGTGACAGTTTCACTCGGCACTGGAGGAGGGAAGAAAGTAAATAAGAAAAGCCAACAATTTTGCCTTCTTTGCCATGAAAATCCCACACAGCCAATTGTTTGCAGTTGAAAATGAGCTGAAGACCTTTTGTGGCCTGGACTTCCCTCTGGCTCATGAAGAAGCCTGGAGATCCACTCTCCCAGTCCCACTAGCAAAGCCATTCTTCATCCAAAGAACATGCTATCCACCTTACTTGGTTTCCAAGGCCTGTTGGTGGGGGGCGCTTCTTTTTTCCAGCTGAAAAGAAATAGACCTAGATGTTTGCCTGGAAGCATGGGAGATGCTCTGTGGTGCACTCTGTCTATCTGTCTCTGAATGCAGACTGCCTGGAAAGATGTCCAGACTTCCATTCTCTCCCCAGAAATACTTGAATGTGGCAGCTAAGAAAACAGCCAATCAAAACATGCCGGTCGCAGCAGCTGGCTCCTAAAGTCTTTGTCTCCCCTATTGGCTGCTTGATGATGAGAGCGACCACCATGTGTGCCTCTGGAAGCCTCCTGAGAAGGGAGTTAAGACTTCAGTTCACAACAAGTCTGGTCCCACTTCGCCAGTCCACGGACAACTTTAAACTTCAGTCTCCAGCATGCTCACGACAAGTGTCTTGTTCGAGACGCAAATGCATGTCTTGGTGAAATCTGTTAACTGTATTATTATTTTTTTAATGTTATTTTGGAAAGCCTGTGTGATCTCATGTGCTGCTGTTTGAGAGTCCCTGCCGGAGAGAACAAAATGTTTTTGAGGGACAGCAAAGAGGGACAGGATTATTACCACTTCTCCCCACCCTCTGCCCTCTTCAGGTGGAAAGGTTCAGCTGTGTAACATGTAAATAATGATTGTCTAACGGTCTTCAAATTAAAACACGGTGGTCATAGAAAGGCAGCTGCTCTTGTGAGTTGTTTGGCCAGCATGTTCTTTAATTGTTCTTCCGAGGTTAAGTGCATGGATGAAAGTTGATATAGACATACCATCTTCCTCCTGACGGTGTGGGTTGTTCCTAGTACTTTATTATCTGTAGCCCTAATCTCCCATATGGCTACTATTCTATGTCTAACAAAATTCAGATTTTTCCTGTGATGACGACTTCAATGCTTTTTTGAAATACCAAATGTCAAATTCTTTCTAAAGTGTCTTTTTTTTTCATCTCTTCTTTTTTGGTGCCTCTGCTTTGCTGATGTCCTAAGCATGTGCTTAGTCTGCCTATAGGCTGACCCAGTACTGCTTCCAACTCCAGAGTTATAAGAATCCTCTCCAGCCCAAGTGGGTGGGCAGACCTGAAGCTTTTTGGTGGACTGAGTTGCTGCTGCTTCATTCACTCACAGTTCACAGCAGTGTTTACTTGATAGAGTGTTTTCATGGGCCTTTCTCTCCTCCAGGTTTTTGACACACATTGCCCCGCCGACTTTATCTGGAGAATCCGTCTTCTAAAGCAAGGGTGGGGAAGCAGTGGCCCTCCAGTAGCTGTTGGACTACAAGTCCCATCATCCCTGACATTGACCATGCTAGCTAGGGCTGATGGGAGCAGGAGTGCCACAGGTTTCCCACCCCTGATCTACATGCTGCTGTCTTTGTCACTGTTCTCCCTCAGCCCTGTTTTCCCACTCTGAGCCCCAAAGATTACCCATGGAGCAGCAAAAGCTATGGCTGGAATGTGCCACTTGAAACTGCAGGTGGGGACTCACATCATGGACTATTCCCCATCCAACACATACACAAAAGCCAATCTAGCGTGTCAGGGGAAAGTCTAGGTTACCCCCTTTTGATCTGACATGCTAGGTGACGGGATTATTGTTGGGGGTCAGGTCCACAAAAAGGCTTACCACCTCAGCTGAGAACTAGGCCCTATGGATCATTAGAAGAAATGAAAAAATGAAATGAAAAAAATAGGTTGATAGTGCCAGGGTGATTATTTTGAAGGCCAAGGCCCTTTTCTTACAAACCTGGAAAAAGCTGGTGCGTTGGAGCCTGCCACTGTTAATTTTTCCTGTAGGGGGCAGTCTGTACCTAAAATGAGAGCGTACAGAAACCACGTGAGTCCCCCCCCCCCCCCGTTCCTTGTTGAGAGGCCCACAGAGACTTTCACAACCAGCCCTTTATCTACTGGAAAAGCACAGGTTTACCCTTGTCTTCCCCCAATGGAGGTTGCTGGTATAGCATTCAGTGTGTTCTGAACAGCCTACATTGTCTTGATGCTTTTTCAAACCATGACAAATGCGTTTCACAGGTAATGCTTTGTCTCAGGAAAAGAAAGTGATGCAAGCTGTCTGTACATTGCCAAATGCAACATTTTGCACACACATCTCTTTTGTTGTGTGCACACATGTGCAAGTCTCACTGACCTTTTTAAGTGCTTCCTGTGGGTCATTCCAGCAACTGCCATGGGGGGAGACAAAGGATTGGTTCCTTGGCATTGGCCATGTGTTCATCTAGATCAGGGGTAGGCAACCTAAGGCCCAATCACCTTCTAAATACAACCCCTCGGACGGCTCAGTGTGTTTTTATATGAGTAGAATGTGTCCTTTTATTAAAAATGCATCTCTTGGTTATTTGTGGGGCCTGTGTGGTATTTTTACATGAGTAGAATGTGTTCTTTTATTTAAAATGCATCTCTGGGTTATTTGTGGGGCAAAGGAATTAGTTCATCCCCCCAAAATATATATATATATAATGCGGCCCACCACATGGTCTGAGGGACGGTGGACTGGCCCACAGCTGAAAAAGGTTGCTGACCCCTGCTCTAGATCTCAGAGACAAACATGAGACAAAGCACTGGGCTGGATATAAGTGGTGTTACTCCTGTGATTTTATAGTGGCTGAAAAAAGTGCAGCTGCAATTGTGAAAATGATTCCCAGCTTTCCTCAGCAATGCTGATGCCACGACTGAATGCATTAAGGAGCATCTGACAGCGCAAATGGGTTTAAAATTCACTGGCAGAGCGCCTGCTTTGCATGCAGAAGATCCCAGTTTCAGTTTATGAAATCTCCAGGGCTTGTAGAGACCCTCCTGCCTGAGACCCTGGAGAGCTACTGCAAGTCAGCGTAGACAGTACTGTGGTACAGTGGTACCTCGCAAGACGAAATTAATTCGTTCTGCGAGTTTTTTCGTCTTGCGAATTTTTCATCTTGCGAAGCACGGATTCCAACCCAAAATCCAAAAACCCCCAAAAAAGTTTTAAAAGTTTAACTTACCAAATGGCTGCAAAAGAAGTTTTGGAAAAGCTTTAAAAATCACTAAAGTCTTCCAAAAAAACCCTCAAAAAAGGCTCAAAAAAGGAAACGAACTTGCAAGATGTTTCGTCTTGCGAAGCAAGTCCATAGGGAAATTCGTCTTGCGAAGCAACTCAAAAAACGAAAAACTCTTTCGTCTTGCGAGTTTTTCGTCTTACGAGGCATTCGTCTTGCGAGGTACCACTGTACATCGGGTTACGAATTTAATTCGTTCCGGAAGTTTGTTCTTAACCGGAAACCGTTCTTAACCCGAGGTACCACTTTAGCTAATGGGGCCTCCCACTGCCAGCATGTGATTTCCATTCTCATCCTGGGGCAGAGTTCTCAACCTGAGGTACTACTTCTGGGTTAGCGGAGTTTGTAACCCGAAGCGTTTGTAACCCAAGGTACCACTGTACTGAACTAGAAGGGCCAACGGTCTGTTTCACTACAAGGCACCTTCCTGTCTTCAAATCTGTGGAGTAAATTGGTTATTTTTCCAAGCAGATATGGAAGACAATCTTCCATTAGGATTGGGTTGATTGTGACTCTTCAGAAGTTGCTAGACTACAATTACCATCAAGGTTAACCACTGGCTGTGCTTAATGTGTGTTGGGAGTCTGGCTGTGCCTGCTCCAGATGTTGTCGATGTGCTTCCCATGTGCTGCTCCACTGCAGCTCCTGTCATACCTGAACTTCGGTTATAGTTGCTGGGGCTAATGGGGGGTTTTGTTCACCAACATTTGGCGGGCACCACAGAACACCCCCAAAATTGTTGAGCTGTTTTGTTTTTTTACAGAGACGCTAAGATCCAGAGCAACAGACGTATGGCAGCCCTACGACTTTCGAACTGGAGAGTCACACCACCCCAACCCCACCTCCCCCCCATTAATGATTAAGCTTGGTGCTCTGTTTTTATAAAAAAAACCCATCAACTGTGGTTCTGTTTTGCCCAGGCGACTTATGAGTGCTCAAATGTAAAATGCATTAACAAGAAGTTGACAATTTTTTATGACATCAGATCATACAGGCAAAAAGAAACACTTTTTTATGCAGTTGGGAATCTTCAGTTGTATTGTATTTGTGCGTGTGTATGTGTGTGTGCATATGTGCGGTGTGTGTGTGTGTGTATTTTTAAGATGCTATGCATTTTATTTGTGATGGGACATTGAAAGTGGATTAACTCGTTCATTAATTAATCCTATTAATATTATCCTTTCATATTTATTTTAGATTGCCTTCCTTGTATTTTAAAAGGGAAGTTTGTGTCTGAAAATTTAGCCTGTATTCTTAATATAATTTGTTAAATAAAAGTTTTAACCAGTTTCATTTTCCTCTTCTTCTTCTTTGGAGTTTTGAATTTTGGTTCAGGTGGAGGCATTGCATATTCAAATGCTTCCCCCACCTGCTGCTTGTGAAAATCTAGCAGCTCAGGAAGAAGTGTACTTCTAACCTAGGCTTCTCCTTAAGATGCTAGGGCTTTCTTATTTAATGTGGTTGGCCATTCAGATACGCAACTCATCCATCTGCATTCTGATCTGATATTTCTCCAGAGTGTGGTACGTCTGATTATCGGTTGCTGGGAAGCACGAGTGGCGTGAGACCTGTTGCACTCAGATTCTGCTTGTGAGCTTCCAAGAGACATCTAGATGGTCACTGTGAGACCTGGATGCTGGACTACATGGGCCTTAGGCTTGATCCAGCTACAGTGCTTCTTACATTCTTATAATAGGCTTTGGGGCTCTGATCTTTTTGGAGTACCTCCAAGAAGGTGTGCAGGCAGTATTGGAAAAGGGAAAGCTAGCAACTCAAGGATCAGGTTGGGTTAGACTGCTCCTCCCTGAGGCACTAGCTTTCCATACAAAGGAAGGCATTTCTGTTTAGAGGAGTATTCTCAGACAGTCTGAGTGTTCCGATTAGCATTCCGTCCCAATTTGTTGCTCATCAAAAAGCAAACATACTTGCTCCTTCCATATTTCTATCCAAAAATAAAAGTAGGCAGGGTCATTGGGACTTACCCATACACTTCAAGAGAGAGAGAGAGAGAGAGAGAGAGAGAGAAACAGTTTCAATGAATTAATACTCAATGCCAATAAATTGTTTTTAAAAAGAAATGCTATTAGCTCTTGGCCTGATTTCAAAAGCCCTTCTCAGGCAGTTCGCTCAGACCTCCAGCAAGAATGGTCTATCCCTTTCTTAGCCCTTTTGGGGTCGGAGTGCAATTTTTCTTAGCCCTTTTGGGGTCGGAGTACAGTTTGAGAAAAATCAATGGAGGGAGTAGGAGAAAGAAGAAATAGGCCCCTCCTGATCTTAGCTGTGGGTCTGCCTATTGCTGGTTTTGGCCCTTTCCACTACTAGCATGTGGCTTCCAAAAGATTACCCCCCGCCAAGTGCAGGGATAGCCAATGTGGTGCCCTCCATATGTTGTTGGACTGCAACTCCCATCAGCTCCAACTAGCATGACCAATGATCAGGAGTGATGGGTGCAGTTAAGAGACTGATGGGATAGAAAGCAGAGAGCCCAACAGTAGGTGGCCCAGAGCCAACTAATTATAGTTCTGCCCCCATCCTCCTCCCTGCTGAATTCTACAAGGGCAACACGGAGACTAAGGAGGTGGAAGCTGGCAGGCATTGTGAGCCCCTAGGCTGGTTGTAAGAAAGAAGGTGAGGGGTGCTGTCAGTCCAAGGGCAGATTGAGGTTGGTGGGACAGTGCCCCATTTACCCTAATGGACCATCCTCCACTGGAGTGTACCTCCTTGGTTACCTCAGCTCTAATAAAATGCTCTAAACAAAAATTTAAAAAATTAGTTATGGAGTAACCTGAGCCCAGGGCGGGTGTGGGATAAAAGGCAAACTCTTCATCAAGTCCCATTGTCCCAGCCTTGTTTTCGCCTAAAAGCTTAAGTTTCAGAATCCACCCAGTGCATTTGATGAATCTAGTAGAACAAGTTGTTAAAAATTCCAAGTGGGGAATTCTATGCTGGAGCCAACTCTGTTGATCCAGTTTTTTCCTTGGCCTTCTTCATCTCATTCCCCCAGTTGCTTCTTCCGCACGTCACAGAGCAACCTGGCAGCCGGAGAGGAGATTTCATCACTGGCTTGGCCACCCAGGCAGTTTCCCCCTGTTCCAGCCTTTCCTTCTTGAGGCTGGGCAGACGCAGGGTGTGGTGGCCCCCTTGTGTCTCTGTGTGGTTGCATGCTTTGGGGTGGGGGTGGGAATATAAAATGGAATTATTTGGGGTGGAGCAGGGGGGAAACAATGCTCTATAATCGATTCAAGAATTCAAATGACAAAGAGTATTAATTCAAAGCCTATAGGAACAAAACACAGTTTTAGAATAGACGGGGATCTGGACCAGCTCTTGTAGCTTGATGGCTGTATGGCTAGGGCAAAATGCGAGTAGAGGGCTTATGGCACAGTGAGTGAAAGACCCTGCTCATGCCTTCAGGATAATTCTGTGGCATGGTCTAGTACCGCACAGTTTCAAACCACTTAACTGACTGCTCGTCTCATGTAAGAAAAGGAAAGATAAGCTCCCCAAGCTTAGACAATTAGCGTGCCAGGAAACCCAAATCCTTTCCCTGATGTGTAGATTTCTACAAGCTGTGGATTTTTAAACATGCAATTGCTCTCCCTCTTGCTGTCTTTCCTGTAATCTGGAGCAAGAGAGGGTGGTTTAAACCACTGAGCCTCTTGGGCTTGCCGGTTGTAAGGTCAGCAGTTCGAATCTGCACAACAGAGCGAGCTCCCGTTGCTCTGTCCCTGCTCCTGCCAATCTAGGAGTTTGAAAGCACACCAGTGCAAGTAGATAAATAGGTACAGCTGCGGTGGGAAGGTAAACGGCATTTCCGTGCACTCTGGCTTCCATCACAGTGTCCCGTTGCACTAGAAGCAGTTTAGTCATGGTGGCACAAGACCCGGGAAGCTGCAGACAAACACCGGCTCCCTTGGCCTGAAAGCAGAGATGAGCGCCACACCCCATAGTCAAATTGAACTAGCCTTCACCATTCAAGGTTCCTTTACTTTTACCTATCGCATGATGGTTCTGTGTAGTCAGGCTCGTAATTTGCTAGATTCACAAGTGCTGCTCAAATGGTCCCATGGGCATTCTGTGGCTTAATGCAGTCATTTCCCATTCAGCTATTTAGGGTCAGTCCTCCCTCCATACCAGGGTTCTCTGGAGGTTTAGACCGGGGTTCTCCCCACCCTACCAGGAGATGGCAAAGATTGAAACGGGTCTTCTGATGCAAAGCTATGGCCCTCCCCCTAAAAATAAAGTGATAGGGATTGTGGAAGTTGTAGTCCAAAACATCTGGAGGGCACCTGGTTGGGACATGCTGGCCATTGTCCCCATTAGGAAGCTGCCTTATACAGACCATTGGGTCCATATAGCCCAGTGTTGTGTACACTGACTGGCAGTGGCTCTCTAGGGTGTAAGACAAGGAGCTATCCAAGTCCTACCTGGAGATGCCTGGAATTTGAACCTTTTGCATGCATAGCAGGTGCTCTAGCACTGAGCTACAGACCAGCCTTCGGCATTTCTCATGAAAATTCCCAGACGGGTAATTTAACTGCAAAGAGG
Source organism: Podarcis melisellensis (assembly GCF_964234715.1). Taxonomy (NCBI): domain Eukaryota; kingdom Metazoa; phylum Chordata; class Lepidosauria; order Squamata; family Lacertidae; genus Podarcis; species Podarcis melisellensis. Next base: position 11,499,036 of record NC_138547.1, on the reverse strand, counting down.
AGGAGGATATTCCAGGTCTAGGCAACAGGACAAGTTAATTCTCCTTAGTATCCACACCGCACCTTCATGCCCTTATCCTCTGTGCCCCCTTACCCTCAAGTCCTTGATATTCAATCAGGTGCTGGTGATGGGTCCCATGGCATTTTGAAAGACAAAACTCTCTCACACAGAGTGAGAGAAAGAGAGAGACCCCACCCACTTGCCTACATCCCCCCTTCTTGGGGATGACTGTGGTTCATCTGGACAAGGATATAAAAACGCAGAACATCAGAAACACAGGAATTGATTTAATTTGAAGGCCACTCAATGAGAGAAGCAGGAGGAGAGTTGGGGGGGGGGGAGGTGAGGAGTGGGAAATGAAGAGGGGACTTTCATATGCAAAACTTCACCCAGACACATTGCATCAAGCTTTTCTTTTAAAACAAACTGAACTCTGTTCCAGAAAGATGCGCTAAAAAAACTCGCATTCTTGTCAAGAAAAACCTAGATTTTCAAGCCTTCTGGGATCCATTGAGGAAACACAGAATGAAAGAATTGTAGAGTTGTAATGTACCCCCAGATCCAGTTCAAACCCCTGCAATGCAGGAATTGCAGCTAAAGAATTCCTGACAGATTGTCACCCAACGTTTGCTTGAAAACCTCTGATAAAGGAGAGTCCACCACCTTCTGAGGTAGTCCATTCCAAATAGGAAGTTGTTTTATAATGAATCAGACCATTGGTTCATGTAGCTCAGCACTGTCTACACTGACTGGCAGCAGTTCTCCAGTATTCCTGAAAGGGGGTCTCTCCCAACCTTGCCTGGGGGTTGAACCTAGGACCTTTTCCATGTAATACAGATGCTACACCACTGAGCTACAGCCCTTCCCTTGATGGCCAGAGGGAGTCTCGTGTACAGAGGCATGATACCTCTGAATATCAAGCGCTGAGTCCAAGCAGTGGCTGCTGCGGTGATGCCCTGCTTCCAAGTGGTTATAGGCAGCTGGCTACCCATTGAAACTGACCTTTGATTTTGCTCCAGATACGCCAGGAATGGGGGGGCTGGGGGCACATCAGATGTTGTTGGATCAAAACTCACATCACCAGGTGGAGTCTAACAATATCTGGAGGGACCCTGGTCACCTGTTCGTTGGGCTACACAATTTGTGAAAGTGATGTCTCCCTCCTTAGCAAAATATGTGTTGACCAGAGCCGGCCCACCCATGAAGAGGGACAAAACAGGGGCACCAGAGGCATTGTCCTGCACACCCCACTGCTTTTGCTGCCAGCGGAACACCCTGGGATGTGTTCTAGTGCATAGCATTGCCACTCATGTTCCCTCACCCCCAGGGCAGAGAAAATGAGCACCAAGGCCTTGTGGATTGCCCCCCCCAACTCTGCATAGGGGCATTCCAGCAGTGGCAGGAGTGGGGAGGGGGGCACAGCAGCAAAACAGGACAGGCCACCCCAGGTGTTGATGATAACAGAAATAACATGCCCTCCAACATTCCTTAGATCTCCTGGTATGCCCCACGGAGGATCGCAAATAGGTAATACGGTCTGCAAATAATAACATCCTGGAGGTCCCGAGCCTCAAGGAGATTAGACTGGCCTTGAGATTAGACTCGGCCTGGTGGAACACTCTGTCACAAGAGACCAGGACCCTACGGGACTTGACATCTTTCCGCAGGGCCTGCAAGACGGAGCTGTTCCACCAGGCCTTTGGTCGTGGTTCAGTCTGACTCCCCCTCCCCTTTCATAAGAACTTGCAATTTTTCTCACAGGCTCATATAAGTTCAGCACAAACAGTTGGGCCTGGTGAGCATTTAAGGTCCCCAACCCTAATCTGTGGGTTGCCATCTGATTAGATTTTACTCTGATTCTGATTTGATTCTAGGATGTATTTTAATTGATTGCTTGATTTTATATTGATGTGTTATATAATTGATGTTAGCCGCTCTGAGCCCGGTTTTGGCTGGGGAGGGCGGGGTATAAATAATAATAATTATTATTATTATTATTATTATTATTATTATTATTATTATATGAAAAGGGGGACATTTCTCATTTCCCCCCAGCTGACACTCCTCGACTCCCCCATTTTTGTGCCCCCCCAAGCAATTCCTATCAGATGAAGGGTGAGTGCCATCACCACTTCACTACACAAATGCCATCCACTGCCTTGAGAAAACCCCTTAATCTTTATTTTATTTTATTATTCTTTTGTAGATTTACAAAAAAGAAAGATACCATAAATTCAGAAAGGGGCAAGATTAGATGCAGACCCACAACTCCTCTTCTTCCTCTTCTTCTTCTTCTTCTTCTTCTTCTTCTTCTTCTTCTTCTTCTTCTTCTTCTTCTTCTTCTTTGTTCTTTTTAAAAATCAAGACTTACCGTCCGCCACTCTGCCTCCCCCCCCTTTCCACCCAGGGCAGCCCTGCCCTCTGCCTGCATACCTCCAACATTCCTCCGATGAAAAGAGGGACATCCCATTCCATAATGATAATTTTACTATTCATACCCCACACATCTTACTGGGTTGCCCCAACACTCTGGGCAGCTTCCAACCTTTAAAAAGAATAAAACATTTTTTAAAAAAATCCCTATACAGGATTGTTTTCAGACGGCTTGGGGTTCGGATAACTCTGTACCCTCCAGTGTTTCTCCAATGAAAATAGGGACATCCTAAGGGGAAGGATCAAATCAGAAACCGGGACGGCTTCTCTAAATCAGGGATGTCCCTGGAAAATAGGGACACTTGGAGGGTCTGTGCATGCCCCTCAGAGCTGGCAGGTCACACGGGGCTGGGCCTTGACAGCCTCTCCTCCTCTTCACCTGTTTGCCAGCAGCCACTATAAGCTGCCCGAGGGAGGAGGCTGGCAGCAGCAGCCATGGAGAGGCAACGTGGTACTCCCTTGCAGCCACCACTGCCACTGCTCAGGACAAGCGCCAGCTCATGCTGCTCCTTGAACTCAGTGGTGGCAACCCTGGCAGGAGAAACAGGGCAGGAGAAATTGGGGTTCCAATCAGAAGCCGTGTTGGTTTTCATAATTGCAGGACTCCCCCTGGAAATTTGGGGCACTTTGAGGGTATGAAATAATGGGTACATAAGAAGGGGCGTGTCATCTCCATGGCTCAACAATGATGTGCAGGTCCATGAATTTTAGGGCTTAGCAAGCACTAAAAGGGTGATGTAATCATTTATTTTCAGGGGAAATATTTGCCTTTGTCAGTGAAGAGAAACTGCCAACCTTCCCTCTTCCGTACAAAAGCCAGCATCTTTCCTTACATCAAAGGTGTGGAACCTCACAGCTGTGGGCCAAGTGTGGCCCTCTGTCTGGCCCATGGGACTCTCCACAGGCCATACCCCATCGACAGGCCACACCCCTCACTAGGCCTGATTTGCATCCTCTTTGAGCATTTTTGCAATGTGATCTTGACCCCACCAACCAATGCAATATCACCCCCAGGTGTTTTCACAGAATTGAAAGAAGTTCTTGGGTGGGACAAGGTTCCCCAGTTCCACCTTTCACTGTGTGCTAACTTTATAAAAGGCTCAGGCCAAGAGATGTGGGGCAGAGGGAATGATAATGGGACCTAACTTCTCCAGATCTTGGGGAGATAAGGGTGGCCACAGTTGGATCCTGTCTCTGCTGAGCTGTTCTCTTTTGAAGAGCCCTTTCAGATGTTTCCACTTTGCGACTTGCTTTCTTGAAAGATGTAAAAACTTTGCACAACCGCAAAAAATAAAAATAAAAAATAAAATAAAAAATCAACAGACTGCAACTTTCGGTTTGGGGAACATAAGGGCGGTTTTCCAAATGCCTCTGATAACCCTCTTCAGAAGCAGGGAGAGTTCTTTCCAAATGGGATCTTACAAATTAGCCCGTGAAAATATTCATTTAGCTGAAGCTCTCCCCGCCCCCACTTCAGCCCCTCAAGGAAACCTCCATTTATTATTTGGCTGAAATGCTGGATAATTAGCTGTCTTGTCAACACAAAGAAGCTTTTTCTCGATGATGGTAAAATGCATCTGCTTCTAATATTTATAAAGAGTTTGCAAAGGCCATTAATTCTTCTAGTTGGGAACAAAACCAGCTGGCCATTTCTTTCCATTTGATGTGTGTGTTTTTTTAAGGAGGGGGAGTTTTAATGTACATTTTTTCACGACTAAGGGCATGCATTTTTTGGAGAAACAGTCACACTTGGAGGCTTATAAAGGGGGGGGGGTGAAAAAATGGGCCCAAGCGGGAAATGGTGTGTATTGTTAGCTAAGTAATTTCTCACCTTGCACCAGGGAAGCGGATCGGTGCCAACTTTAGCGCATTAAGTGACAGAATTCCACATGCTGCTGTAATGCAATCCATGACATGTTAGAAGGGGAAATGTCGTATGTTTTGAAGTTTCCGTCCCTCTGGGAAATGACACACTGATGTCAGCTCTCTAAGAAATTGCAGTCAACATAATCCATCCTGACACTTGAATTACAACATGAAGAGGGTTTTCTCTCTCTCTCCCCACATGATGATGGGCTTCTTCTGAGAAGGCAAAGACGTGAAACAGCTCCTTTTGAAAGCAGAGCAGTGGTTAAAATAAAATACCTGACATGACAAGGGAGAGGAAAAATAATCAAATCATGGTGTAATTCTGCATAGAAAATAAGCTTTCTCACTCTCCCTTATATAAAAACATAGCAAGAGCCAGCTGAACCAGGCTAATGGCCCATTTTGCCCATTGTCTTGTTCTCAGAGTGGCCAACCAGATGCCCCAATGGGAAGGCCACAAGAAGGACCTGAGTGCTCCCTATCTCCTGCCACTTGTGATTCTCAGCAGCTGGGATTCAGAGACATGCTGCCTCTGACAGTGGAGGCCTAACTTCTTCTTCCTCTTCTTTGGCAATCCCTCGTAGCCGAGTAAGATGTCTTCCATAAACACGGTTTTAACAATGAGTCCGTAAGTGACTGTGGATGTTATGTACTGAAGTTCTTACCCTGGGCCAGCAGGGGGATACTGTAGATAGTTATGCAAATGGAGGATCAAAAGTGACGTTCAGTGATTGGATAGTTTTAGAAAGTTGTTACAGTAACGTTGTACTGGAGCTCTATATAAGCAGGCTGGCTGAACCCTTCAGCTCAGTTCTGTTCTGGCCTATGAATAAACAAGAGCTGTTTGAAGAATCGCTGTGTCGTCTGATATGTTCACCCACAACTTAACAGTGGAGGCCAGTTCTGGATCCACACGTCCTTCCACAGTAGGGACATTGGTTTCCGGGCGAGAGTTGATCACGGTGTGGATTTGCCAAGCGTGCCTTCCTCCTAGCATGTTTCTCCCTTGCGTTCTGAGTTCAAGTGCCTTCAAAGTCCATGACACCATTGCTAAAGGCTGTTCTCCAACTGGAGCGCTCGCAGGCTAGTGTTTCCCAGTTGTTTATACTACACTTTTTGAGATTTGCCTTGAAACAGTCTTTCAACCTTTTTTGTTGACCACCAGCATTACGCTTTCCATTTTTAAGTTCAGAATAGAGTAGTTGTTTTGGAAGACGATCATCAGGCATCCGCACAACATGACCAGCCCAACGAAGTTGATGTTGAAGAATCATTGCTTCAACACTGGTGATCTTTGCGTCTTCCAGATATTAGTTCACCTGTCTTCCCTAGTGATGTGTAAGATTTTTCAGAGACACCGTTAATGGAATCTTTCAAGAGGTTGGAGATGGCGTTTATAAGTGGTCCATGTTTCACAAGCATATAGTAAGGTTGGTAGTACAATAGCTTTTCAAACAAACATAGCCATCATGACTAGTAGTCATTGTTCAGAGGCAGTTCCTTTCTGAGCACTAGATGCTGTTGATCATCATGGTCCATTTGTGAGCCCCAATAGGAAGGCTCAAAGGATGATTAAGTACAGTTGTACCTTGGTTGTCAAACGCCTTGGTACTTGCACGTATTGGCTCCCAAACGCTGCAAACCCGGAAGCAGCCAATCAGAAGCCATGCCTTGGTTTTCAAACCGTTTCGGGAGTCGAACAGACTCCCAGAACAGGTTAAGTTCAAGAACCAAGGTACCACTGTAATAATAAGCATGGTCAGGACCTGAGTGCAACAGCATTCTCCCCACTTGTGATTCCCAGCGACTGGTATTCAGAGGCAGACTGCTTGTTAAAAGTGGAGGTAGAAAATGGCAGTCATGTCTAGCAGCCATTAATAGCCTTAACCTCCCAAAAGTTGTTTAATCCTCTTCTGAAGCCACCCAAGTTCGTGGACTCTGACGCCTCTACCAGCAGTGAGTTCCACAGTTTAACTCTGTGTTGCATTAAGAAGTCCTTCCTTTTGCCTGTCCTGGGTCTCCCAATGTTCAGCTTCCTTCCTTCATTAATTATTAATTATCATCATCATCATCATCATCATCATCACTGCACGTCCACAGGTTCTAGTGTCATGAGGGGGTGGGGGACTTCTCTGTCCACTTTCTCCACAGCCTGCACACATACACAACCCCCAGAAATATAGGGGAAGATTGATGATCCATCCTTTTTAAGGTCACAGCTGAAATTGGAACAGTCAAAGTTTGGCTTGATCGAACCAAAACTGTGTGTTAAATGACGACTGGATATTCCAGATGGGATTTCTCTGCTGTTCTCCAAGATCATTACAGTTGCATTTTTCATCCAGCTTTGGGTTGAGTTGTTGTGCTTTTCTCATTTTATGTTTTTAAAGTCTTCCAGTATGGAAAATCCATGTATTAAGGCACTCTCTTTTCTCTCTCTTCATTTTCCTTTTGTTTCAAGCCAGTACACACACACGAATCTGACAGCAAGCAAACATACACCAGAAGAGCTGGTTTTAGGAAGGAGGGGGAAGCATATCCTGTGAAACAATTCAGGTTTTTGTTGCTATAAGAGGCAAAATGATAGGGGCGTATAAAATTATTTACATTGCAGAGAAAGTGGGCAGAGGAAAACTTTTCTCCCACTCTCATAACACTAGACCTCATGGACCTCCAGCCAAGCTGAACGTTGGCAGATGAAAGAAGTACTTCAGGCAGCACATAAGAGGCAGGGATGGCCACCAAATTGAGCATCTTTGACAAAAGCATAGAGGAGATAGCTATTCATGCCTGCTAGCCATGATGGCTTCACTCTGGCTCCATGGATGGAGGTAGCAATACTTCTGAATAGCAGTTGCTGGAAACTGCAGGTGACGGCAATGTTCTTGAGCTCAGATACTGCTTAAGTGCTTCCAACAGGCTTTCTGCTTTGCATGCAGAAGGTCCCACATTCAGTCTTCAGCATCTCTTGGTAGGACTGGGTAATACCCCTGCCTGAAACCCCAAGGAGCTGCCAGCCAGTGTAGACAATATTGAACTAAATGGATCAATGATCTGTCTCAAGGACTGGAATCTTTCTCTGTTTCTTTAGAGATAATAATAATAATAATAATAATAATAATAATAATAATAATAATAATTAATTTATATCCCGCCCTCCCCAGCTGAAGCCGGGCACAGAGCGGCTAACAACATTAAAATGATACAATATGCTAAAATCATTTCATTATAAAATCAATTCAAATCAGATTAATGGCAACCATTGGGCTAGAGTTCTGTGAGATTGCAAAAGGAGGGGGTCAGGCTGTGCCTTGGCTTGCAGGCCCTGCGGAAATATGTCTAGTCCCGCAGGGCCCTAGTCTCTTGTGACAGAGCATTCCACCAGATCGGAGCCACAGCCGAAAAAGCCCTGGCTCTGGTTGAGGCCTGCCTAACCATGACTGTAAGGCAGAGCATCTTCTGTGCATGTGGAAGGAGCCAGGTTCAATCCCAGTCCACTGAGCTGAATGGACCAAGGATTTTAATCTGTATATGGCAGCTCCCTCTGAGTCTGTGTAGCATTCCTGCTTGTGGACCACCACTTGTATTGTGGGCATATTATACTTCTTGCTTTAACTTGGTGTCCTGTTCCTCCTTCGGCAGTGCCCCAAGATGGCACACACAACTCAGGGTTTGTTGTTATTGTGTTGATCACGTTCCTGTAGCTAAAACATCTGAGCCACAATAGTTCTGGGGGGGGGGGGAATTGTGGAGTTTATGTCTGCGATCTGCAAAGCCGTTCAGGCCTAACTAACTCTCTGTTTTCTGTCAGGGACAAAGAGTAAAATAAAGGTTTGGGTAGAAATGTGAGTTATTAATTGGAGGTGAATTAAGGTCAGCAGGCTTTTTTAAGCAGAAGTGGGGGCAGGGACTGTAAAGGTCTGGGCAAAGGGTAGAACTGTTACCAAATCATTCTTTGGCCATCTCTGTGTCAAGGCAGGAAGGGGTGTCCCAGGGGTCCTGTTTGTAAGGAACTGATTGTTCTTAAAAATGCACACTTCACGGCAGTTTCCCCCAGTTGTGAACTCTGTCAGGAGTGGGGTACCTGTTTGGATGTGAGCAGTTCTTGAGCTGGAAATGAACACGGCAGGGAGGAGATTCCCAGGCCAGTCCTCCCAGGTGGAAGCTGCCTGCTGTTCCCTGGAATGTAAGGTCCTATGAACTGCCTTGCTCAGTTGTGCCCAAGGTCCAAGGGGCCACAAATGGGCAGCCTGTGGCCCTTGGATTGGTTTCATGCAGGTGGCAGGGAAAGGGGGAATGGTGGAGGAAGAGAGGGAAGAAGGAGGAAGAGAGAAAGAGAGAGAATAGCAAAGATGGCAGAGGGAGAGAAAGGAGGGTGGCAGGAAGGGGGAAGGAGTGGCACAGAAAACGTGGGGATATGTGTGGCAGAAAGAGGAAAATGGAGAAGAGAGAAATGGGACAGAAATAGATAAAACAGAGACAAAGAAAAGAGGGTAGCAGAGAGAGAGTGATGTATTTTTTAATGCATTTTAGTTTTTGAAACTGTTCGTCTTTTCTGCAATTGGATGATTTTATTTTGCCTTGTTTTTGATGTCTGTTTGGGGTTTTAATGACTATTAAATGCATTAAAGTAATACATTTTTATGTAAAACACTTAAGAGATTGTGAAGGTTATTATTATTATTATTATTATTATTAAGCAGTACACTCAGTGGCGTAGCGTGGGGGGTGCAGGGGGGGCCGGCCGCACCGGGCGCAACATCTGGGGGTTAGGGTTAGGGGGCGCAAATCCACGGGTTAGGGGGCGCAAATTACTTGCCTTGCCCCGGGTGCTGACAACCCACGCTACGCCACTGAGTACACTAAATAAAGATCAACAAACAGTGATACTGTACCCTCTTGCTTGTCTGGATAGAGGCTGGAATGTGGTGTGTGCCTGGTCACACCCACCACTTGTATGTGGCCCCTGGAAGGTTGTCTGTGAGGGAATGTGTCCCTAGAGCTGGGGGGGGGGAACCACCTCTGTTTTGTGGGGAGAACCTAAGAGGGAACCACATACACACCAGCCCAATGAGGACATTTCTTCACAGTGGATCTACTACTTTACTTCCAATCAGTGCACATCATAGAAGGGGCCACTTGGATTATGTAGTCCAGGGGTAGTCAACCTTTTTATACCCACCACCCACTAATGCATCTTTCTTTATGGTAACATTTCCTTTCCACCCACCAGTGCTCAATGGAAGGAGGATTCAGCTTGTTCCATAGAACCCCCTGCTGCCCACCTAGAATCCTGAAATGCCCACTAGTGGGCAGTAGGGACCAGGTTGACAACCCCTGATCTAGTCCAACGCCCTGCAATGCAGAAATATTTTGCACAATGTGAGGCTTCCTGCTGAAATCCTGTAACTCTTCATTCTGGGTTATTGCAGGGGGTGGGGGGCTGTCTCAATTTTGTCCTGCTACAGCAGATGGCACTAATTCAGTCTCATTTGGGAAGCATTCCAGAATGCCAAACAACATGTGGGCAGCCCAGTATAAACCCACCACTTATGCACTATACTTGGGCCAGTGACATGTTGCAGAATGCACCTGGAAAGCCCCACCACCAGTCTGGAGGGACCCTGAGTGTGCTGAGTCACCACTGAGTGTGCTGACTCACTTTCGGGAGGGAAAGGAAAACACAGAGGGAGGGGCACTAGAATGGAGAATTTTGCTCTGAAGCACTCCACATGCCAATATTTTTTTTTTCCAGGCCACAACATTTTTTTTCTGCAGTTCCAACTAATTCCTAGCTTGCTGCAGTTTTGGAGGTTGCCTGTGCTTGCTTCTAAGCTCTCTTTCAGAGGAGGGGGAGATTTCTAAACATTTTTAAAGCCATGAGCCTCTCTGAACCGTAGGGATAACTTGCTCTCTGTGTGCATGTGTGTGTTTTAAACTAAATCCATGGCCAAGGATTGAGGTTTCACTTGGCAGTCCACCAGCATCTCACCAACACTTCCAGCCTAGCCGTGGGATTACTTCTCTGTATAATCCCAAGGCTGATTTATTTGAGCACGGACATATTTACAACAACCCGATAAGTAGCGGTTGCTATAAATATGTCTTGGGTACTGCACTCTTTTGCTTCTGCGCCAGCGAGGAAGGGAGCACTCCAGGAGAAATTGACCCTGAAACAAATGGAATGTATCTTAACATTCAAGATTTAAATGATGGGGTCTCCAGGTACTTGTAATAAGCTTGTTTTCTTGTGTCACTATAAAACTGTGGTCTCGGATGAGGGTAGGAGCAGGGAGGGGAGGGAGAGCAGGGAAAATGTTCCAAATGAACTAGAGTCCAGGAATCAGCCGCTTGCTTTAGCTTGCATCTGCAGCATTATTAATAACTCCATTTCCAGCATTTTGTCACTTCATTTCGTGGCTACTGCTTTCTGACATTGTACTGGCATGCCATGGGCCAAAACATGACCTCCAAGTTTCTTGAAAGTTGACTTCTTCCCCCTGCAAAAGGGCTCATATTTTTCTGCCTTTCTCAGGGCAATTAGTAACTTGTAAGATTTTAGTGACAAACCTAGACAGCATCTTAAAAAGCAGAGACATCACCTTGCTGAAAAAGGTCCGTATAGTTAAAGCTATGGTTTTCCCTGCAGTGATGTATGGAAGTGAGAGCTGGACCATAAAGAAGGCTGATCGCCAAAGAATTGATGCTTTTGAATTCTGGTGCTGGAGGAGACTCTTGAGAGTCCCATGGACTGCAAGAAGATCAAACGTATCCATTCTGAAGGAAATCAGCCCTGAGTGCTCACTGGAAGGACAGATTGTGAAGCTGAGGCTCCAATACTTTGGCCACCTCATGAGAAGAGAAGACTCCCTGGAAAAGACCCTGATGTTGGGAAAGATGGAGGGCACAAGGAGAAGGGGACAACAGAGGACGAGATGGTTGGACAGTGTTCTCAAAGCTATGAACATGAGTTTGACCAAACTGCGGGAGGCAGTAGAAGACAGGAGTGCCTGGTCCATGGGGTCACGAAGAGTCGGACACGACTAAACGACTAAACAACAACAACAAGTTTTTGGTGTGTAGGGTTTGAGTTTAAGAATTGAGGAAGAGTCTGCTGGGTCAATCCAGTGACCCATCTAGTCCAGTATCCTGTTCTCACAGTGGCCAACCAGATGCCCCAATGGGAATCCCACAGGCAGGACCCAAGGACAAGAACATTCTCCACTCCTGAGGTTACCAACAACTAGTTTTCAGAAGAGCTACTGCTTGTGGAGGCAAAGCACAGCCATCATGGCTAGTAGCCATTGATAGCCTTGCCCTCCATGAATTAGGCTAATCCTCTTTTAAAGCCATCCAATTTCCATAGTTCTGAACTATGTGCTGGATGAAGAAGTACTTTCTTTAGCCTGTCCTGAATCTTCCAACATTCAGCTTCATTGGATGTCAATGAGTTCTAGCATTATGAGGAAAGGAGGATTTTTCACTTTCTCCATGCTCTGCATCGTTGTATACACTTCTGTCACGTCATCTAAAAAGTCCCAAACACTGCAACCTTTCCCCATAGGGGAGTCACTCCATCCCCTTCATCAGTTTGGTTTTCCTTTTCTGAACTTTTCCCAACTCTACATGATCGTTTCTGAAGTGAGGCAGGCAGAACTGTACACAGCTCATTTTATCATGGTGAAGCAGTGAGCAGTGATGTGTGTATTTCTCTTTCCATTGAACCAGGAGTGATAAACCTCAGGCAAGGGGTCAAATGCAGTCTCTGGACTTTTCTTTATGGCCCGTGGGACCAGAAGCCATGCCCCTTTCCACAAGCCCACAGCCCTTCTCAGGCCCCAGCCCTTAACAGCCCCATTCCACACTCTCCCCAAGTTGAACTGAATTCTGCCTGAGTTACATGGTCTGGCTGGAAGTCTCATTGAACAGGGATCAAACACGTAGAGGGGCATGTAGAAGCCTCTCTGTCTGTAGCATGGGTGGAATTCAGCCTTGTGTACATAGGTCAGTGTTGTCTGTGTTGCTCCACCCAGGTTTGCCAACCTCTGGCTTGCAGTCCCTGGGAGGTTGCCTTTGCGACAATGTGGCCATCAGGCTGAAAAAGGTTCCTCACCTCCTGCATGAAACATTTCTCCAGTTCTCTGCAACCTCCCTGGCTGCTAGTGCTTCCTGATCTGGACATGGGGGAAAGGCTCATGGGAGAAGTTAACCTCATGGCATCTTCCCCTGGGCTTTATTTGAAGACCAGGACTTCAGGGGGCTGGCTACCAAGCACCTGGGATCAGTGCACACTGACCTCCATAAAAGTTCTAAGACGTCACTGAAATCAAACGCTGTGGCGGCACAATAAGCAGCCCCCCTATCTGCCTGATATTGTGCTGACAACCAATCGGGTTGATCCTGCCAATCATTGGATTTGGTGCTACCTAATGCTGGTCTCCCTGGCTTCTGTCATGCCAGGGTCAAATGACATCAGATGCTACCACCTTCCCATGTTTTCCAGAAAGCCCAGCTGAGGACATCATAGAGTTTTCAGGAGATGAAAACACCCAGGGAGGCTGCAGCAGAGTGCAGACCACAAGAGGGATGATCTGTAGAATGAAATGAAGGTTATTAACAAACACCATTCGCCACCAGGAAAGTAAGATCAAACAAATGTTATCTGGCAGTAGCCATTCCCATCAGGCTACCTCAGTGGGGGAGATGGGAAGCAGGGCTCATGCTATGAATTTGGCTGAAAGACAAGATCCATCAGGCATCTACTGCTCCTGAACTGGTCATTATAACTACTATTTAAGAACTGGTGGCTGGGTTTGCTTTTCCCTCCCTGACCTCTATTCCTTGTGTGTCATGTTTTCTGCAATGCAAGCCTGTAGGCAGGAACTGCCTGGTTTCAATGGATTGTTATGTTAGTCACTCTGGGAGCCTTTTTGATTGAAGAGCAGGGTACAAATGCTCTAAATAGATACCCCCCCCACACAAGGTTACACTTCCGTTTGACCAATCATGTATTTAACAAATCTTTATTATACTTCCACCCAATTGTTGGCAGTTGAGGCATTATGAATTTAAGTACCTGTTATGAAGCAAGCTAACTTAGCCATAAGGTGGGATTGATGTCATTCAGTAAGAACCCAGTGGTTAATACTGGAGGATATAGAAGTTGATGGTGTTCCTATTGGGGTATTAGTATTAATGAAAAATAAGCTTCAGTTTTTGAGTTGGCTTACTAACCCCTCTACATTCACATCATTTAGAAAATGGAAAAATGGGCAAGAGCTTTAGCCCTAGGACTGCCACCTATAATTCCAATACAACACCATCCTCTATTTCGAAATAGAGATTGTGTAATGTGAATGTATGGGGAGGGAGACCATTTACCGGTATATTATTTGAAACATTATGATAGGAAAGGGCAACTTCTTAAAGTAGCAGCAATGCAAGTACATTTAGAAAACAATCAGATTTCATGGCTGTTGGGAGATCATTTCTTTCAGTTAAAAATTGTAAGAATTGTAAATTGTAAAAATTAAAAATGAAGCGACCAGAAAACTAACAAAATATGAAAAGATAGTAATAAAAAATAGCATAATGACCGAGGGATTAATTTCTCTTTTATACAAAATCCTTGTTGAGAACCAATTTTGCCCCAATAAAATCTAAAGACATGGTGAGAATGAAATTGGGATATAAACATTGAAGAGGGTAAATGGAACCATTTTGGGCAAAAGCACCACAGAAATCTTGGCTGGCAACTACTGGAACATTCACTAAAAATTGTGTGTCATATATAAAGCCCAATAGCTCTCTTTTATGCTGGAAATGATGTTAAATCATAGGTACATACTAACATATGTAGTAGGAACGCCCACAAAAAGAATTTTTTGGAAAGAATATCCAGCACCTTCACCTGCTCTTTGGCAGTGACATGCACCCCTTGCACCAGGCACAGAACCCCGTTCAGGCTCTCCACCAGCGCCTCCTTCAGCCCTTGAGCCCCACCGCTCACCCTACCCTCCACGAACAGGAAACACCACGCTGAAACCAGCAGGAAAGGCTTGAAGCACCAGGCAAGCTAAGGGCCACGGCTGCCGCCATCACATACCAAACCATAGCTGTCAACCGTCCCTTATTTGGCGGGAAACTCCCTTATCCCAGCGCCGTGTCCCGCTGCTGTCCCGGATTGATGATGTCTCTTAAATTTCCTGGGTTTCATGCTCGCCCGGCTCAGGAGGGAAGCAGCAGCTCAGGGTCCTCCGCTGTGAGAGAGAGCACGCACACGAGCTGCCGCGTCTCCGCCTCTCCCTTTCCCCCCTCAGGGGTGCATCGTGAGGAGACAGGTGGCGGCGGGCGGGCAGGCAGACCCTCTCTTGCAAGACTTCCGCCGCACTGCCAGGGGAAGCAGGGGCAGCAGCGGCGGCAGCGGCTGAGGAGGTGGCCTGAGGGAGGAGGAAGAGGAGGGGATGGGGAGGGACGCAAAAGGGTGGCGCTTCAGCTGCCACCGCGGTGCCGCAACCACCTCATGCCAGGCTTGCAGGCAGCGTGGGCGAGAGTCTCTCTCCCTCCCTCTCGGGTGGGGAAGGGCCGATGGAACTCATAAGCCAAGCAAAATCCCTTATTTTGGCTGCTGATCCCTTATTTTCAAGGCTGCTGGTTCCTTATTTTCAAATAAGTTGACAGATATGTACCAAACGCACATGCAACGACGTGTTCCAGCGCAAATACTGGCACCTGAGAGGATCTGGCCATTAGCACTTCTTGGAGAGTGCTCCCTGCAGCACAGATTGTTGTTGTTTAGCCGTTTAGTCGTCTCTTCGTGACCCCATGGACCAGAGCACGCCAGGCACTCGTATTCCACTGCCTCCCGCAGTTTGGTCAAACTCATGCTGGTAGCTTCAAGAACACTGTCCAACCAGCTCGTCCTCTGTCGTCCCCTTCTCCTTGTGCCCTCCATCTTTCCCAACATCAGGGTCTTTTCCAGGGAGTCTTCTCTTCTCATGAGGTGGCCAAAGTATTGGAGCCTCAGCTTCAGGATCTGTCCTTCCAGGGAGCACTCTGGGCTGATTTCCTTCAGAATGGATAGGTTTGATCATCTTGCAGTCCATGGGACTCTCAAAAGTCTCCTCCAGCACCATAATTCAAAAGCATCAATTCTTCGGCGATCAGCCTTCTTTATAGTCCAGCTCTCACTTCCATACATCACTACTGGGAAAACCATAGCTTTAACTATACGGACCTTTGTTGGCAAGGTCTCTGCTTTTTAAGATGCTATCTAGGTTTGTCATTGCTGCAGCACAGATAGGATCATTAAAATAAGTTGCTTTCGAAAATTCTGGACAGACGAGGGTTGCTGGTGGCCTCTAGTTCATCGGCCTCCTCTTCCTTCCCTATGGTCCCCATGTGGGATCCAGAGACATTATGGGGAAAGATCAAGGTTTCATTAGGTGACCTCATGCCACTTTCCTGTCACTTCAGCACCATCCTCAATTAAAAAAGCAACCCTCAAAAAATCATTTAAAATGGGAGGGGCCTGGGCATGCAACAAGGACCTGTATATGGTGCCAAATTGGGAACCTCAGGTATAAACTGATTTGCGTGGCCATTTTTCCTAGAATATACACACACCACAAAGGTCGTTGGCTGTGTCCTTAATAAACTTCTCTTGGGTTCACAGTCAGAATGCAGAAAGCAAGGGGAGAAATATGCATGTATAAGAATGCTATCTGGAGGTGCACAACACAGTGTGACTTTAAATGAAACTATGGCTGAAACATCAGGCCTTAGATTGAAACATTTGGTCATGCTGGAAATAGACACCCATGGTACTGAGCAAATGCCAATATTCCAACAGGCTGCAGAGCAGAAAGAGAGAGAGAGAGGAAGTAGGGTATTCTGTCAATTGCTGCTCAGAGCTGCCTTTGGCTCCCCCACAACTGTCACCTAGCAGCAGTCACTCCATCAAACTCACTGCACTGTTTCCACCCCAACTGGCCATAATAACTTTACGAACTAGTGCCTGAGCTTGTGCCCCCCACAAGGGGCAGGTTTCACTAACCCTGTTCAAAGCTGGGGCAGAAACCAGTATTCTGAGTATATGTTCTTATGTCCATCAAACTCAGTATCATCTACGCTGGCAGGACTTAGCTACATTACTAAAAAATAAATTTTAAAAAAGTGATTTGAATGTGTTATAAACATGCAACACCAGATGGTGCCAGAGAGCACAAAACCTTTCTATAGTGTTTTTACATAGGGTTTTTTTTTCTCTTTTGCTTTAAGCAATTTAATTTCTGACTTATTTATAGCATTGGTGTCCCGTCCCCCATCCCCCTGCATGTAGATTCACTCTGGCTGGAAGCAGCTGTCTAGGGTTTCAGACAGAGCATTCCCTTCCCTTCCTGGGAATGGAACCAGGAACCTCCTCCATGTAAAGCAAACGTTCTGCCGCTGGTCCATGTCCTGTCTTACAATCTTTCAGATAACCTAATTGCAAGTAATCAAGGAACCATAAGAAGTTGCCCTCTATTGAGTCGCACAATTGGTCCATTTAGCTCTGTATTGTCTGCCCTGACTGGCAGTGGCTCTCCAGGCTTTCAGAGAGGGGACATTTCAAGTCCTTCCTGGAGATTCTGAGGGTTGAACCTGGGACCTTCTGCCTGCTTTGAAGATGAATATAGACCTACCGTAGTCCTGGCTCAAATGAATCCAGATCTCTTTCATACCAGCTGAAATAAGTCATAGATGTCTGAGGATGTACCCCTGTTTCACTTACAGCAGACTAGGCCTACATTAAGCCTGCTTTTTGTCACTGAACTCTTACAATGTATGAAAACTTTTAAGGAATCTGAAAGTCATTCTCAAAATGGCCCTGTTTTAATAGGGAACTGCCCCAGAAAGTGTGGTTTATTTATTTTAAAAGCCCAGAGACACTGAAATTCTGCCTAAGCTACAGATTCTATCAATTAGGATTTGGGAGGGATAAATATTTGGGGGAGGTCAAAAACACCAAAGAGGAAGTTTGGACAATTTTGGCCAAATTAGAAGCAGGTTACGAAATCGGCCTTTAAGCCGACGGTACTTGGTTATTAATCCATTAAAGTCATCCAAAGAAAGCATAGCTGAGGATCCGATGGCCGCAATATACATGTCATGGAACAAGCCGTAAAACTTCCTAGAAAGGTGATTTCAAAGCCGCATTGGCCAAAGTTGGCAAATTGCAGATTTAATTATTGTGTCAGCCGTTCTTTCCACCCCACCCTGCTCCCCGCTCTAATCTCAGGGCCAAAATACATTGAGACATATGCAGGCGGTTAAGGTAATGAAGCGGCTATGGGATTAGGTGTGACTTGATTTTTCAAGGAAGGTATCGTCTTTGCATCTGATTTCTTTTCATGGCATGTGCTGCACCCCGCAAAACCTTAACGGGTTGGGTGAGGCTTTCTTGTTCATAAAGATCAAAGGTCTCCGGCCTCTTTCAAGATGCTTGCAGAATTTGTTTCCTAATTATCTCTCCTGGTCTGATCTAGGCTGTCTGACAAATACAGTTAACTCTTTGATTATCGGGTTGGAGATTGCTTTCGCCCAAAATGGCTGTGGGGCCATCAGTGACTGTCTTCCTCTCAAACCCTCGTAGCTTTTTCAGCAGACCCAGTTCTTTGTGATTTAATGTGGGAGGGGGGGGGGATTAGGAAATGTGCAGCCCATCCCCATGTGTCATAATGCATGTGATGCTCATGATGTGTGGAATCCCTTGTTTGTTTGAATGGTGGGAAAGATGCTTTTTAAGATGCATGATGAAGAATAGGGTCAGTTTCTCCAGACCAGGTGGGGGGGATCTATATCAGCTTGAGGGCCACATTCCCACCTGAGCAGCTCTCCAAGGGCCACATTGGCAGCAATGGGCAGGGACAGAGGCAAAGGTGGGCAGAGGGGGAAACGTGGCATTTATCTTTGACACTAGGCTGCTTGTTACACATCAACACACTCCTTTGGCTGTTCCATTCAGCTAAGACACAATCCAGCCAGGCAAAAACTCCTCCAGTTATCAGTGTGGTCTAGGGAGAGTTCTGGGGCCAGACAGAGAGGCCTGGAGAGCTGAATTCAGCCTTTAAAGTGAGCTTCCCTACCCTTACTCAAAACAATAGGGTCCAAAGTATAACATGGGTACCTGAATTCACTTCCTTCCTGGTTCCTCTTGCTTTTTTGCTTTTTTATTAGTCATGTTGATTTGAGGAATTCAAGCTTAACTTTTAACATGGTAAACCATCTTACAGGTAAGCTAGAATTGTTGTAAATCAATCAATAAAAAGAAGAGCATCTTAGGGAAGGAGTGTGGCTTAGAGGTACAGCATCTGTCTTGAACACAGAAGATGCCAGGTTCAATCCCTGGCATCTCCAGGAAGGATACTGTCAGAAACCCCGGATAGCTGCAGCCAGTCAGTGTAGACAATACTGAGCTCAATGGGCCAATGAATAAAAGTATAAAATGGGCCTCAGTATAAAAGCACTTCCTGTGCCTCCGTGTTTTGCAATAGCAACTGATCTCATTGTATTTGTTTGAGCTCTGTTATGAACAGGGTACCATTGAGGTAAGATATGAGGTTGTCATCAATGCTAGTCCTACTCAGAGTTGACCTGTTGAAAACAAATGACATGACTGACTTGGGTCTATAATTTTGGTGGGTGGCACATACTCTGAGTGCCGCATAGTTGATGGCATGGAATTCAACATCATATTAAGAAGATCGTTCTGTCCGCACAAGCATTTCTGCTTGCTAGACAGAACTATCTCCTCACTCCTTCCCCTGCAACCTGTTCTGGGATTCGCTTGACCCTCCTGAGCAGGTTTGGTAGGGGACATGGGGGTGCACAGGGGAAGGAGGGGTAGGAAAGTCCTGTTACACTAGTAGGACTTGTTCCACTGGCTTCTACTAGTGCAACAACTTAGTCAAATCCAGCCCACAGTGACCCGTGGTCTTTCATGGGCATTTTGTGCCAAACCCACAAAGAGATGTAATTGTTGAATATTTCCACCTCTTAACAACTTCTACCATTTTGTTTTCCTTCTGGTTGAAATCTGGACCAATTTATCAACTATGTCTCAATTAGAATTGGATAGGACCAACAGGGACCCAGTAATATTCTTCCGTGGCTCAGAACTGGCCTACGGACAGCCTAGTTGGCCTTATTGTTCATTTGAAATGAATGGGGAAGGGCCCATAAGAGTGTTCAGGGGCCTGTAAGATCTGACTGGATCCAGGGAATGGCGTTTAGCTGGCTGTCTGGCGGCGATAAATTCTTCCACATCACTTCATTTGCTTTTCCCCTCTTGGTTCTTTGGCAACCGTCTACACGTTCATTAATACCGTTTACAAGGTTAAACGGTCTCTGCGAACCATTATTTCAACTGGAACTGCCTGGGATTTGCTACGAGGTGATTCTTGATTTTGACTTCAGTCGAGCAGTTCCATTAAAAAAAAAGGAGGGAGTCTGGCGTGGTGACCTTGTCTCAGCACTGTAGGATTTTTTTAAAAAAAAACAAATAGAAATACCCTGGGATTTTCCTTCCCACCTAGGAAGTTATAAGAGCAACTGAATTGCTCAAGAAAGGAGACTGTAAACTTTACAGCCGCTCAAAGACGTGTGATTCTGCATTGCTCAAAATCTATTTTAAAAATATAAAATAAAACTGAGGGGCCGGTGGTTGGATGGAGACCCAAGTGTGGAACAATGTGTTGAATTAACTTTTAAAAATATTTCCTCTCTCAGAATGCTTTGAAGTGGTTTGAATCCTCCCAGATGGTACCTAATTACATTACATTTGCGTCTCAAGGAAGCCAAGGTTTTGCTCTCTCTGTGTGTGTATTTGGGTGTGTTTTCCTTTACTGCCACTTTTCTGCTTTATTTATGTGTGTGCATGTATGAAAAATCTAAGGGATTACCATCAACCTCCTTCCTCCCTCCTCCCAATGACTTTCTAGAAAAGAAGCCAATATCCTCTTTCCAAAAACACAAGCTGTGGTAAAACAATTGAAAGCTTAGCAGACTAAGCTCAACTAATGTTTCAATGAATTTACTTAACGTTTCTTTATGAGGACTAGGAGCTCTCAGTTGGGATCTATCTGCCCCTGCATGATAACAGAGCTGCAATCCCAGATGCCCATTGAAAACCATGGATATATATATATATATGAGAATCAAGAATTTCTTTTGTGGGGGCAGTGGGGTTAGCTGCTGTAGGAGACGGAAGTTTAAGAAATCTAACTGCAAGATAATTCACGAGTTGAATTCTGTGTCACGCCTCCCCGCCCCCCCCCCCCCCGGCCGCAAGCCCTGGATTGTGACCTAGGCTTTTTGACCATGCTTAATCATTGTCGCTCCATTTCTTCAGATGTGTATACCCATTTTCCATTTTAAATGGCATCATCAGCATCGTTGATGATTTAAGAAGGCAACAATGCCATGCCTGAAACTGTTCAATTCCACTGATTTACACCCAAATAAGTACACATGGATTTGAGGCTATGCAACCTGTTTGCACAGAATTATACGAGGCTAGAATGCTAACAAAAAGTTTGCTTTAGGATTTCTCTTTGAGATTTCAGTGGAGCTCAGTTCCATGTATTTCCCTGCTAACAGGAGTGGCCAGCATGCTGAGGTCCATTTGTGGAAGTTGAGGGGAAGGTTGGTTTTCTTGCATTCTCAAAAAAAATAAGCTTGAAGCAGCAACTATTGCTATGTGGAGAATTTAGCTGAAATGTCGGGATCTAAGAAAATGCAGGGAATATATTGTTTCCAAAGTTGTCTGATGAGGGTTGGGGGGAAGAAATTGGAATCTGTTTTGCATTTAAAGGGGCAACTACCTAATTCACACTTTCCGTAACAATATGGAAACCAAAACACAGATATTATTCTGAATGTGGCAATGATTTTAAAAAAGTGTACTAAGGTAAAGTGTGCATATTCTTCTTCTTCTTTGGCGATCACTTGTAGCCAAGTAAGATTGTCTTCCATGAAAACGGTCTTAACAGTGTGTCTGTAAGTGATTGTGGAGGCCAATTCTGGATCCACACGTCCTTCCACAGGGGGGAATGCATGTGATAGTGAACGTAACATTAAAAATTGCATTTCATGGGGGGGGGGAACTGCTTTGCAAACATGTGTATATATTAGGCAAAAGTGCATGCAAAAATGTGTATATTAGGAGAAATGCACACTAAAATACTGATGAGTTTTCATAAGAACTGGGTTTTTTTTTCATGCAAACAGGTATGGAAAATTAGAGAGCCAAACTTAAGATGGGAAAAATGAGGACCAAGATTAATACATTCATTCATTCCTATATGTGACCAACCCAAACTAGCAACTTGGATTAAGTCATAGAAGAATTCAGCCAGCTAGTCAAACTACATTTGTACAGATAGTAAATTATTTCTCTCTTTTTTCACCAGACGTTCCAAGGGGAACTGAGCAGACGGGTCTGACACACTAGAGACCATTGCAATCCCCAAAAGAATTTTGGAGGGACCTTTTTACCAGTGCTAATTCAGGGTGAAGTCCAGAAACATCCATCCCAGATAAATTCTGCAGGATTTGATTATTTGTAGGAGTATTTCTAATCCAGCAACTCATTAAAATAATAATAATAGTGGTGGTGTACAATAAGATCATAAAAACGTCATGTGAAATGCTAAAATAATAAACTGCAGAACAAATGGCCAATGCTAAATCAAATTAATTATCTAAAAATGCTTGGCAGAACAGAAGCGTTTTCAACAGGTGATGAATATAAAAACTGTAGGGGCCTGTTTGATTTCAGTGGCGAACAGCGTTCCAAAGTACTGGTGCCACTACGCTAAAAGCCTTCATTTGCACGTGAGTTAAATGGGTTTGGGATAGCCAGTGCTTCTCCAGATCATTGCAATGAGCTGCTTGTAGGCCATTTAAGGCTTTATGCACTAAAAATATTATTATTATTATTATTATTATTATTATTATTATTATTATTATTACATCTGAAACATAAATAAATAAAGTGCATGTGCATTGAGTTTGTTGTTGCTACATTTTCAAAAATTAAAGAAAAAGAGAACAGGCGATTCTGAATCATGGCTTTCATGATTTTTGCTTTCTTGCCATTTGTGTTTATTCATTAATTGAAAACAACCAGAATATGGTGACCAGTGCTCAACTCTGCTTTTAGGGCAGAGCTGAAATGAATGGACTTTCTTCCCTGCGTGAGATCTTGCGAAGTTCCCCCCACCCCCAGACTGGATGAAGGGGCTGCCTTCTCCCTATCAGGGCAGTGCTTGAAGGATTGGATTAAGAGTGGCACAGACAGGGTTCAGATCCCCACACAGACATGAAACTCATGGGACGACTTCATCACAGTCTCTGTCTCACTCTTATTCTTGTTCTCCTCCACAGGGTTGTGGATAAGAACTGTGTGTGCCACCATGAACTTCCTGGAGGAAAATCTAAGTTAGGGGGAAGCTGAAGCTCAGTTGTAGAGCATTTGCCTGCAGAAGGTCCGAGGTTCAGTTCTCAGCATCTCTAGGTAGGGCTGAGAGAGACCCCTCTGCCTTAAGCCCTGGAGAGTTGCTGCCAGTCAGTGTAGACAACACTGAGTCAGATGCACCAGTGGTTTGACTTAGTATAAGTCAGCTTCCTACCTCTGTCCTATATTTTCATAAACAAACAAACATATCATACTCTGTGGGTGATCAGTTTTTAGTCTAACATATTTAAACCCTGGGCTCTTTTGGAAGAAAGGGCAGGGTATAAATTGTTGTTGTTGATGTTAGTAGAAGAGATAATTTGGAGTGGGTTGGAAGGAAGGACCACAAAATTACTGGTGTATTTGATTCAAAAAAATAGATTTGCCATCAGCTAGCCAGCAATGGGCCTTGTGGCACAACTAACTGACAAAATATCAAAGCACTGAAATAATACATTTATTTTATTTGCTTATTTGTTTATTATTTACCTAATGCAAAAATAGGCTTCAAAACAATTTAGAAAATATAAAAAACCCAATATGCAGGAATTAAAATACAAACATCCATACTTAAAATACACCAACAATCGCATTAAAACATTAAAATATCCAATCTAGATTTTAAAAAAATCTAGTGGATCATCAGCAAGCTACTGAATGAATGGGATCTTTTATTATTATTTCACGTGAGCTTTTGCTTGGAAATCATAAAAAGGGATCACTTTGGACCAACAGAACAAGATACTTTCAAAAGAACCTTTTAGATCACATGAACTATTTATGTAAAAAACAGTATGGACAAATTTCAATAAAACTGAACACTTTAGGGAGAGAATTAAACTGTAGTCTTGCATACACCCAGATGTAAGGCCCCTTGATTTCAATGGGGCTTAATTTTGAGTAAACATGTGCAGGATTGCACTCCCCACAAGATTTTTAACTGTTCTGTTGAAATCGGTGAGACGGAAATGTGCTTAATGTAACTTGAGTATCACATATGGAGATTTTTGCATCCGATTCTAAGCTGAAATGTGACATGTTCCAGGCTGATATTGTTTTGAGGACTTAGAAACCCCCAACATCTTTTTAAAAAATAGAAAAAATAGAAACCACAGGAAGAGAAGCAAGATACATTTATCATGGCAGAGAAACAGTTACAACCAGGTTAAGATCTGTTGGGTTTTATGAGCAAACTCTCTCATGGTTCTTAGGAATGAAAAAAACGCTCCAGCCCTTTGGAAACATTTCTCTCCAGCACATTTTGCTTCCCTATATTCAGTTTCTAATGGTGAATTGCGATTCCTTTTCCCGTTATGAATGGATGCCACCAATAAATCTGGGACTTCATGGGCTGGATGACTCAAATGAATGGCAAAAGGGTTTTAATATATTGCTCTATAATTGACAACCCATTTTTAAAAATGGAAAGCCTTCCCCTGAGAAGGCAGAATCTATGGAGGATAGTAGAAAATTGCATTTGCCACCAGAAGTTCCTGTTCTTTGTCGAAGTGGGGGGTGTTCTAATAACTTCAGCATATTTCAGAGTGCTGTTTCAACTTAATATTATTCTCAAATGAGAAAATAAAATATATAGGCTTTTTGCATTAACCTATAACTAATTGCTACTGAGGTCCAGGATGAGATACCTAAACAGTCATATTACCCACTATGAAAGTGAAGGGGGGAAATGACTCATATTTCAGTAAACAACAATAGTAAGGTAAAAAGATCAAAAGTATCTATGCTGGTCATAATGCTTTCAAATTGTATTTATATTGCTTTATATGCTGCTTTGAAAAATATTGTCTTTTTTTAAAAAAAAGTGAGCTATACAATTATTCAACTAACCTTAAGGGGAAATTTCCAAAATCCATAACCAAGCAATGATATTAAGGTAAAGGTAAAGGTACCCCTGCCCGTACGGGCCAGTCTTGACAGACTCTAGGGTTGTGCGTTCATCTCACTCTATAGGCCGGGAGCCAGCGCTGTCCGCAGACACTTCCGGGTCACCTGGCCAGCATGACAAGCTGCATCTGGTGAGCCAGCGCAGCACACGAAACGCCGTTTACCTTCCCGCTATTAAGCGGTTCCTATTTATCTACTTGAACCCGGGGGTGCTTTCGAACTGCTAGGTTGGCAGGCGCTGGGACCGAGCGACGGGAGCGCACTCCGCCGCGGGGATTCGAACTGCCGACCTTTCGATCATCAAGTCCTAGGTGCTGAGGCTTTAACCCACAGCGCCACCCGCGTCCTAAACAATGATATTAGGATCAACCATAATGGTTGGGTTTTTGTTTCAAAAAAATAAATTTAAATGTGCAGGCTTCTGAGCTATACAGAACTCTTCACCAGCAAGAACCTGCCCCACTACCTCCATGCTTTTTGCACCACTTCACCAGATGAAGAGTCCAGTAAAACCTGGAGGTTTGCACATGATTTTGTGGCATTTTGGCATTGTCCCCAGAACATAGGAAGATGAGCATTCAAGAACATATGGTCATTGAGCATTCACCCTGATTTGTTGCAGGGCGATTGAGAACATAAGAAGAGCCCTGCTGGATCAGACCGTTGGCCCATCTAGTCCAACATCCTGTTCTCACAATGGCCAACCAGATGCCCCAAGAGGACACCCCCCCCAAAAAATAGGGCCTGAGCACAACAGCAACTCTCCCCTCCTGTGATTTCCAGCAACTGGTGTTCAGAAACATTACTGCCTCAGGCAGTGGAAGGACAACATAGGCCTCAAAGCCACTGATTGCCTTATCCTCCATTAATATAGATTTTGTTATAATCATGTGTCACTAAGCCTTGCAGCTTACTGTCACTTTTTTTTAATATCATAATAAATATTGACTTCATGGGCATAATCTGGACATTTGGGGAGTAAAGGTCTTTTGCTGTCATGTGGATGTATGTACCTATCAGTTACATTTTTTGCCTGTGTTTCTCTGATGTGTTTTTCATCTCTAACCATCTTAGATAACAAAATAGTACTATTTAATTTCATTTCATTCCCTTTTATGAATCACTTCCTATGAAACACCTCAAAGCAGTTTAAGAATAGTGTAAACAAAAATAAAAACATTTCCATACATAAAAACAATGTTCACGGTTTACATACATACCTACAGCAGTACACATATGTATATTTTTGAACATTTTTTTCTGATAATTTTATTGTTTTATTCCTTTTGAAAACTGCACTGAGGTTTTTGTTGTTTTACAGTCAGTATATACAAGTGGTATATAAATTTTGGGAAATAAATAAATACACCTACATCCACCACTGATCAGCAAAGTTCATGAAAGAAACAAATCAAGGACCTCAACCCAATATATAACTACACAATCCTATGCCCCCATCTGCACTGTACATTTAAAGCAGAATCATACCACTTTAAAGAGTCATAATGAAGGGGCCATTAGAATATGATCCCAAAAACTGTTTAAGGCATTTTCTCCTCTGTTATCCCAAAGGGGGGAGGTTTTTCCAAAGGGGGAAGTTTTTTCACCAGCCAGAAGAACAAGGCTTTTTCTTGCTTAGGTGTTACAGTGAAAATAGGCCTATCTCAGGAATGTCTGGCTTGGGCGAGTAAAAGATAAAGAGCAAGGTTGAATAGGTTGAATGGATGTTATTGTAACCCCAGATGGGACGGACTGGACATCCGTGAAACAAGGAAGTCCAAATATGGAGAAACGAAAGCTAAATTCTATACCATTTCCCGTAAATCACATGTTTTCATGTAAATCAGATGATAGACCGTCACAGGGGGTATAAAAAGGGCTGGCAAGCCCAGAGAGGGTGGGCAGGCAATGAACTTTACCTTGTCTGTACCTTATTTTGTCATGACACAATAAAAATGAATTTACTGCTGTCAAATTGACTCTTTGAAGCGAATTCTGATACTCCGAAGGGAAGGAACTAAGGAAAGGTCTTTCAATAACTTCCCCTAAAGCATCCTGGGAACTGTAGTTGTAGGTGGTGAGAGGCGTTAGAGACCCTTATTCTTCCAGAGCTATACTTCTCAGAGCACCCTAGGAAGAATTGTACGTTTTGGAGAGGAATAGGGGTCTCCTAACACCACTTACCACTCTTGACAAATCACACTTGGACCTGAAGAACTTACTTTTCCATCTAAGGGCCCTTAGGGCTTAGGGCCCTCGTATTTACAGGCCCACCTCTCCTGGTGTGCCTGGCAGAGGACCTTAAGGTCCATGAATAACCATAGTTTAGAGGTCCCGGGCCCTAAGGAATTCAGATTATCCTCCACCAGGGCCAGGGCCTTTTCAGTGATGGCTCCGACCTGGTGGAATGCTCTGTCCCATGAGACTAGGGCCCTTCAGGATTTAACCTCCTTCCGCCGGGCCTTTAAGACAGAGCTATTCCGCCTGGCCTTTACTTTGAATTCAGCCTGATCTTATATTTCCCTTCTCTTCCCTCCCACCTCCCCTTTTATGAAGATCACCCATTCTGAGACCCCACAGCTAATTCTCCCCTGGCCGCCTCGCTGGCCCAAGTAGGACCAATTCAGCCAGCTAGCCCTGGTGACTATCCAATGCTTATTGGATGGATTTCCCCAAAACTGATTTTTAAACTTTGAATTTTATTGCTATTCATGTTTTTATACTGTATTTTATGCTGCTTCTATGTTGTATTACAATTACGTGTTTTAAATTTGTTGTTAGCCACCCTGAGCCCGGTTTTCTGAACCGGGAAGGGTGAGGTATAAATAAAATATTATTATTAAGTTTGATGGGGGTGGGGGAGTACAATGAAGGGGATAATGTGGGATGGATATTCTGAATTTATGAGAGGTATTCAACAAAGTGAAAGGACTTTTGGCTGAGCAATAGAACTTCCCTTCCCTCTCCTCTTCCCGCACCCTCCCCTCTTCTCTACAAGAAAAACAGTTCATTAGAATGAATAGGGCACTCCCCCCATACCTGAGTCCATGCTTAGCCAGCACCCACCTGCCTGCTTTCTAACTTACAACCAGTCCACAGGTGGCAGTGCTACCTGTCATCTTCCTTACACTCAGGGTTGTCCTTGTACAACTCTGCAGGAAGGAAGATGGAGACAAAACTAGACTGAATTGGCTCTTCCTGTCATTGGCTCTTGCGCCACCTGCCTTCTGCCCTACCAGCCCCAATGGGCACCAGCCACCTCTGGGCAGAGGTCTATTGAAAGCCTATGGGCCACTTATTCCCCATTCCCCATACTTGGCTTTTCCCCAGACAGCAAACAGAAAAAAGGCCCCATTCTTTGGCTAATGATGGGAAATGTACACACAGACACACACACACAATTTTTAATTCCACTTTCAAATATTGGATATTGCAAAAATTGGTCTTGCTGTTCCCTGTAAGGGGGACTTTTTTTTTTTTTTTACTTTTCACAAGGAATTATTTATCATAATGTTGCAGGTGGATTCTCCATTTTGCATTTCAATTTTTTGCACCTCAAGCCAGTACCGTGCTGATAATTTATCCAGCATTCGCTCCCCTTCCACCATTCTCTAATGAATGACGGGAGCAGGGGTTGCATTTGAAAATCATAATAAAAGGGAATAGAAAATGCACATGGGTTGGGTCCAGGGTTTGTGCCATGCCTGCCATATTTTGAAGGTGGCCAAGGGGTATTTGAGAGTTTCCTGACTTTTGCCACATTCACACCATACATTTAACACACTGTGGTACCACTTTAAACAACCATTGCTTTGCTCAAGGAATGTTGGGAGGTGCAGTTTGTTAAGGGTACAATGGAACACCACTATTCCCGCTCCCATAATCTGCAATTCTCAGAGTTGTTTAAGAATCAATCCCACTTCCCAGAAAACTCTGGGAATTGTAGCTCTTGGAGGGGGAATAGTGGTCTCCTAACAACTCTCAGCACCACTTACTTACTTACTTACTTACTTACTTACTTACTTACTCACTCACTCACTCACTTACTTACTTACTTACTTACTTACTTACTTACTTACTTACTTACTGTTTTGTGTGGGTATCTGCATAGTGGGGTGGTTATATTGTGCAATTCTAGCTATTCTGGTCACATTCCTATTTTTCCACTTCCCTTTCCAAAGGAGCACAGCTCTTATTTAAATTCAAGGTTAAACCTCTGTGGATGAATGACAGGCACAAGCTAGGCAAAAACAGCTTGGAGTCATATGCAAGCTTTTGAGGAAAAATAAGAAAATGAGTATTTTCTAACAAAAATATATATATCAAACAACTAAACCCCCTCCCCCACCTGCAAAATACATAACTCTCAATGGACTGTTTGCAAAGCTCAGTTGGTCAAGCATGAGACTCTTAATCTCAGAGTTAAGGGTTCGAGCCCCATATTGAGCAAAAAATTTGCACTGCAGGGAATTAGACCTCCATGGGCCCTTCCAACTCTGTGATTCTATGGATATTGCCTATCCTTTTAGACCAGTTGCTGTTCTGTGATTCAAGTCCCCAATTCTAATCTCATTTTGCCGCAAATCCACCAGGTGACCCCAGGCAGCCCCATTCTCTCTGCCTCAGTCTCTTCATCTGTACAATAGGAACCATTATGTTTATTCCCTTTACAGAACTTCAGGCTTGCTGATAAAACATGCCAGAAGTTCAGAGCTGCAGGCCTATCCACACTGACTATTGTATCTAATATCACATATAGCAAACTTTCTATATAGTTGGGCAAGGTTTTTTTTTATTATTATTATTACTACTACTACTCCTACATACAAGATGCTTTACAAAAAGCCAGAGTGAACAGGTCACCCTGACAAAAGAGGCTTAGAATCTAAAATGGACATTGAGGAACAACAGCATAGCGGGGGTGGGGAATGGAGTCAAGTAGGGGAAAGAATACTTCAGTTGCTTCAATTGTACATACTTTGGCTTAATAACAACAGGGACTAGGGGGTGATTTGTTAATGAGCCCCATCAAACACAATGAGTGGGAATTCTGAATCAATACAATTCTAAGGATTGCACTGCCACTGCCAAACACTATTAAAGGGACCCCTGAGAGTTAAGTCCAGTTGCGGATGACTCTGGGGTTGCGGCGCTCATCTCGCTTTATTGGCTGAGGGAGCCAGCGTACAGCTTCCGGGTCATGTGGCCAGCATGACAAAGCCGCTTCTGGCGAACCAGAGCAGCGCACGGAAATGCCATTTACCTTCTTGCCGGAGTGGTACCTATTTATCTACTTGCACTTTGACATGCTTTTGAACTGCTAGGTTGGCAGGAGCAGAGACTGAGCAATGGGAGCTCACCCCGTCACGGGGATTCGAACCGCCGACCTTCTGATCGGCAAGCCCTAGGCTCTGTGGTTTAACCCACAGTGTTTACACCAAACACTATTAGCATCATATAATTTAGAGTTGTGGGGGCATTACTGGTTTCTTTTGTTTCTGTTTCTGTTTTATTGTGTGTTTTGTATTTTTGTTTTGTGAAGGGCAGTATACAAATAAACAAAATGAATATGCATAAGAAGCTGCCTTCTACTCAGACCATTGGCCCATCTAGCTCAGTAGCATGTACACTGCCTCGCAGCATCTCTCCAGGTTTCAGACAGGCACCTGGAGATGTTCTGAATCACATCTTGGGCCGTCTGCACATGATCTACCACTCTGAGCTATGCTCCTTCTCCTTAAAATGACATACGCTTCATTATATTGTCTCAGGCCATAGGTCCAACTCTCCCAGTATTGTCTACACTGACTGGCAGCAGCTCTCTGAGGTCTTGGACAGGAAGGCTCTCCCAGCCCTAGCTTGAGATGCTGGGGCCTCCTGCTTGCAAAGTGGGCACTCTGCCTTTGAGCTACAAGTACCATAAAAAGGTAAAGGGACCCCTGACTATTAGATCCAGTCGTGACCGACTCTGGGGTTGCGGTGCTCATCTCGCTTTACTGGCCGAGGGAGCCGGCGTACAGCTGTACGTGGCCAGCATGACTAAGCCGTTTCTGGCAAACCAGAGCAGCGCACGGAAACCTTCCTGCCGGAGTGGTACCTATTTATCTACTTGCACTTTGACATGCTTTCAAACTGCTAGGTTGGCAGGAGCTGGGACTGAGCAACGGGAGCTCACCCCGTCACAGGGATTCGAACCGCCAACCTTCTGATCAGCAAGCCCTAGGCTCTGTGGTTTAACCACCAGCGCCACCCACGTCCCACAAGTACCATAGAGGCCATCTATTCCAAGCACCTGCTCAGTGCAGGGATCTTATGATTGCAGTGTCCGCCAACAGAGACGCCCACCCAGCCTCTTCTCAAAGACTGCTAGTGAAGCACAACCCAACTTCCAAAATCTTCCATTGTCAAAACAGATTTCATGCTCTGTTAACTTATTTAGATACTTGGTCAAAATCTGCTCTGTCACCCCCCCACCCTTTCGTTCTAGTCCTTCCTTCTCAGGAGCAGTTAATAATGATGGGTGGGGGGAGATGTTATTTTGTCCACAACTGAATCACTTTTCAGACCAATGAATGAACTAAAATCATGCTGGAAAAGCTCAGCCGATAGAGCATGAGACGCTCTCCAGGTCATAGGTTTGAGCCTCACAATGGGCAAAAGATTCCTGTACTTCAGCAGTTGGACTAGATGACCCTTGCAATCCGTTCCAACTCTGCCAATCTTAAGATTCTACAAAATGCAATCACCCTTCAGAATTTGCACTCCTGAATTTCACAATGCCATTCTCCAACCGGCCAATGTGTGTACTGTAAAATGTGGATATTAGGGGAAGCTATGCTTTAAAATGCATATGTTCATGAAAATAAGATACAAAAGCTATTATTATAATTATCATCATTGTTATTAATATCATTCATTATTATTTCTTGGTGCATTGGTTTTCTAAGCTCAGAGAGTTTCTCTTTATTTTTAATTGCAAGCATCATTATCTTTATTATGTTTATTACATGCCCTTCAACAGAAGCTCCTGGCATTGTTTATAACAATTTAAAATTCAGAATTAAAACCAGTTAAAGCAGATTGCAGTCACAGGAATAGGCTGGACCCTGAAAACACACATCTCAGTTGTAAAACGTCAGGGTAAGAGGTACATTAGGAGAAACTGCTTGCAAAATTATGTATATTAGTCGAAACTGCATGCAAAAATCTGCAGATTAGGAGAAATTCATGCAAATGTGGAGAGTTTGCAAATGTGGAGAGCTAGACAAGACTGAAACAAAATGAGAAACCTAAGTTGAAAGATTCATCCATTTTTAGAAGCAAAAGTCTTCAACAAAGGCCATTTTTGTTTTTAACTGACCAATGCATATGTAAAACCTTTCTGTTTTCAGCCCTCAATAAAAAAAACGAACATTTCTCTCCCCTGCCCCTCCCCACAAGGTTGGTGCCCTTAGAGAGTTAATGGGAGGGGGCAACTGAGGGACTTACCTTGCGCCGCTCAGGTGAAGGATGAATCTGGAGGTAAGAGAAAACCTCCTTCTGAGGAAGATCAGTTCAATTAAGCTCCTCCACAGACAGGTGCACCAACATTTTCCAAGGTGGTACCTGCTCTTTATGGGGAACTTTTATGACCAGCCTCAATGCAATTTTGCAAAAGCACCTGCATGCTATTAAAACAAAAACAAAAAAACCCCACCTTATTACATGCCTGAGGCCCCGGGGAAATCAGTGGTTCCTCCCGAGGGAGGCATATTTTCTTAAGATGTTTACTACAGATGAAGAGGTCCTGGGGCAAGGCATTAACAAGTTGTAAAGTGATAAAAGAGGCTGTATCTTTCAGGGCCCAGTGACATTGAGAGGAAGAAGCCCCTCTCACATCTGGGGTTGTCCCTGCCGACCTAATGAATTTGCTTTAACCGTTTATTAAGTGGCTCGGAGGTCTTGAAGCTGACATCGCCGGGCTTTATCCCCCCCTCCCCTCCTCTTCAAATGTGCGTGGGGGGGGGGAGAGGGAGACCACTTAATGAACATGTGGCATTCGATCTGCCATAAGAAATTACTACTGCTAATAATTGAGACGAAATAAATGTGCCTGTATTACTCCCCGCCCACCAAAAAAATCCTTATTAAAAAGCAGATTTGCCCACTGTCACTCCAAACCTGGTTGGGGGGCAGGCTAAATTTCAACCTTCTGTGTAACAATTTCTGGTTTTATCCAGAGTTAGAGTAGATGCATTGAAATTAATTTTCAAAAGTTTGTCATGCCCATCCCTTCCAATTGGGGTCTGCTCTGAGCATTTACCCCATGCATTTAAAGCACTATGGCATTGTTTTGAACCATCACGCATCATCCCAAATAATTCTGGGATCTGTAGTTTGTGCTACAGTTCCCAGAGTTCCCAGGAAGAAGCGCTGATTGTTATAAACAACTTTGAGAACTGTAGCGTTGTGAGGGGAAGAGGAGCCTCTTAACAACAAGGGTGTGGAGAGGTGTTAGGATAACCCATTTCCCCTCACAGAGCTACAATTCCCAGCATGGTCTAATAGTCAAGCCCTCTTCCCATGGAGCTCTGTGAATCATAGCTCTTTGAGGAGAACAAGGGTCTACTAACACCTCTCATCACTCATATCTACAGCTCCCAGAATGCTTTGGGGAAAGCCATGATGGTTTAAAGTGGTAAAATAGCATTTTAAATGTGTGGGGTGAAAGTGGCCTAGAACAAACAGTGTATAAAGCCCTTGATCAAAGAGCCAACCTTGCATGACGTTTGTGTATCAAGGTACCCGTCGTTGCATCCATGTATATTTATTTGCGGGGAGACGGGGACCATAAAGGCTTTCAAGCGCTTCATTTTGATCTCACACTGCATTAACAACAGTTGTCTGTGCTCCATTATTGGAGATGAAAGCATCAGATCGTCCCAAGAATGTTGCCTTCTAATTGAATTATATGAACCCATTTAAAGGCCTACTTCAGAAAGCTCATATTCACTTTCAAGATGACTTACTTCAAGGCTTAATGGGCTAGTTAAACAGCCCTAGTTAGAGAGCCCAGCACAGGTGGGCTGTGTTAATAACTTTATTTAAGCTGCTTCCCTCACCCCACCCCACCCCTTTGAGGAGCACAAGTCATCCATTAATTCATTCATTACGGTTAATGGCAAAGTTCTGCTGTTCTCCTAATGACACTGTCCAGACTCCAAACATGCCCACCTAATTGAGTCCAGCTGCCACCACCGTAACAGGTTTCTTGGTTGTTGTTTTCAAGGGCAAATGTGTCACAGTGATTAGGGTTGGGGGTTTTTTTTGCGGGGGTGGTCAGCATGGCTTTGGCCCCCTCGATCTCCCTGCTCCCCATTTGTGGTCCAGCGTGCTGGCACATGGGACATCTGCTCCTACTTTTCTCTTGTGCATGGAGAAACATCCATCTTTGGACAACAAAAGGGTGTCGTGGACGTCCAGAGTATGAGCATTTTTCATGGCCAGCCATGTGCGCCCATTATTGGTTTTTTTTATAATGGTATAACTCTTCCACTTCTTTTCCACTGTGATGTTCTGTTGCTGTAATGCACACAGAGACCTTCTGGCAAAAGGCGGGTAAGAAATCTTATAAATTAATATAACTTTGATATAAAGCTTTGGTACTGAGAATTGGAAAGTGTTCAGAAAGAGGTAATCTGAATTATCAGAGAAGTGGAGGAGTGGCTCCCCTTTGGGGGAAGTTTGCAGCATTTGGGACTTTGAGTTTAGAAAAAAGGCAAGTAAGAAATGACATGGCAGACATTTGTAGAATTATGCACTGAATGGAGAAAGTGGATAGAGAAACCTTTTTCTCCCTCTCTTATTACACCAGAACCCAAGGATATCCAATGCAGCTGAATAACGGAAGATTTGGGATACAATACTTCTTCAACACAGTGCATAGTTAAACTATGGAACTCACTCCTGTAACAGGCAATGGTGGCTGCCAACTTGGATGGCTTTAAAAGAGGATAAGACAGATTCATGGAAGACAAGGCTATCAACTGCTGCTGGCAACAATGCTCATGTTCCACCTCCACTGTTGGAGGAAATATGTCGCTGAATACAAGTTGCTAGAATCACAAGCAGGGAACGTGTGTTTGTGTTTAGTCCTGCTTTGAGGCTTTCTACTGGAGTATCTGGTTGGCTACCGTGAGAAGAGGATGCTGAACTAGATAGGCCACTGGCCTGATCCAACAGGGTTCTCTTTATAACTGGAGTGCAGGAAAGCAGAGACAATCAGTGCAATCGTATCCATGCTGAGTCAGAAGAATGCCCCGTTGAAATTGGCAGGAGTTTCTTCCAGGGGAGCATATGTGTGCATAGGATGGCAGCCTTGGTTACCCATGACCCTCCTTTTTCCAGGTTCCCCCATAGCAGCTGCAAACAAGCTAATGTGTGTCTGTTGAGCCACCCATTCCTCAAGATGCTTGTGCCCATTGCAAAGGATAAAAGGACTAAAGAACCTTTTCTGACAGGTGCTCTGTGCTCTCAGCTCCTGGAAGTTTTCTGGTTTCAGTGATATTATCGGCTTAGATTTAGTGGCAGGTGCAATGCCCTGGGGATTTGCAGGAGTATTTTCTTGAGGATTTGCAGCTGACCCACTTTGGCCTAAACTTTACACAATGCCTGCATTTTCAATATGTTTTCTAAAACATAACAACTTGAGAACATAAGAAGAGCCTTGCTAGATAAAACACGGGACTCATCTAGCCCAGTGTTATGTACTGAAGTCCTCACCCTGGGCTAGGAGGGGGATACTGTAGATAGCTTTCACTCGGGTTCACATATGCAAATAAGGAATTGAAAGTGACGTTCAGTGGGACTTCCGGAGGCGGCGCGAACGGCAATGGCTGCCAGCTCCTGAACGGGAGAGGGTAGCTCCGTTGAAACGGGTCGCCCGCTACGGCGAAGCGGGGACCCATCCAGGAAAACCACAGGCAGCAGAAGCCTGTGGTCCTGAGACCCGGCGGGCGCCAAAAGCAGCCCCTAAAACGACGAAGGGACCCCGTAAGGGGCTCCGGACCGCGGAGGGGGTAGCGGCGCTGTGGGTCGTTGCGCGATCAACGGAGCGAAGCCGCGTCGCTGTTGCCGGTGAGCGCTGACCTTTCTTCTTGAAACTGCTAACTTTGGAAAGCAACAACCCGTGAGTAATTTGGACACTATACTTCTAAAGCCTCTAAAAATTGTGAATTTGGCTGAAAGCGGAGTGACGAAAAACAGGAAGTCCGTCTTCCGCTGACACTGAACTTGAAAGTAAAGAGCAGGAGGAGTGGAGACAAAGAGTAATTTTTTGCATTGACTGATCTGGCATCTATTTAAACTGTTGTTTCTGGCTGATTTAAAGACTTTAAGTGGCTGATTTTTGGACCTTCATTGAGACAAGGGTACCTGTCTTCTGTTGATCTATTGGATTACAAATAAAAGTAAGAAACCCAGGTACTGGAGCTGCCTGAGTAACTGAGCAGTCAGCCTGCAAGCTTTGGATACTTTGAATCTGAACTTTGGAACATACTGAGTTTGAATTTGTTACTTTGAAACACTTGCGGTCTAAGCACTTTTGGAAACAATGTTTGGCTTTAAGTTTTAACTCTGCTAAAATTTATCTTTGTGAAGATCTTTGGAGATCAATTCAGACTTACTAATTTTAATTGGATTGGACTTCCTCCCCAAAGACATTCTAAGCTCCACCTAGAGGATTTTTGGATTTACAGCAGTGACTTTGTTTTACTTTCTCTTTCCCGGCCTCCTGTTTGAGTGTTACCATCTGGGCTCTTATTTTCTCATGGGAACAATTCAGTTTGACCTTGGCTTTTAGATAACTTTGGAATGAGTGGAACAAGAAAAAGGGGAAGAACCAGACAAACAACGTTAACTTTACCGACAGTCTCACAGCGTAGATCATCTGTGCCTGCTTTGCCTACTACTTTGCCTCCTGAGGCAGAAGCGGCCTCCCTGCTACAATCAGGGGAGGGAGAAACTGAGGAATTACAACTGGAAGATATGGCCTCAGGAGCAAGTGGCACTATTTTGGAGAAAATTTTTGAAAAATTGGAGGCTCTGGACAGAAAGGCTGAAGTTGCACAGAATGTTCAATCTATTGGAGAATTGAAGGAGGCTGTAGGTGAAAATCGGAAACTGGCGGAAGACACTAGCCAAAGATTGGGACAGCTTGAAAAAGAAGTAAGACCACTCAGCAAACAAGTAGGAGAACACCAGATCTACTTTTCCATGACAGAACTTCGGAACAGGGAGGCCAATTTAAGGATACGCTCAATTCCAGAAGTGGAAGAAGGTAACTTAACTGAGTTCCTTACCAAGGAATTTTCCAAGTTTTGGAACTTAGAAGAAAAAGACTTTAAAATACTATCTGCTTTTAGGCTTGGAAGACTTATAAAGAAGGAGAAGCCCAGAGACTGTTTGATAATATTGAGATCAAAGGAGGAAAGGGACAAGATTCTAGGCCTGCACTACGGAAAGTCACTGGATATTTTGGACAAAAGAATTGAAATTTATAAGGATATTCCTAAACAGCTGTTGGATCTTCGAGCAGACTACTCGGAATTAGTAAAACTGCTAAGGAGCAACTCAATCATCTTCAGGTGGGAGTTTCCCCAAGGTTTATCGTTTACTTTCAGAGGGAGGAAGATTAAAATTAGAACGCCGGAGGATAGAGACAAGTTTTTGGTGGCACACGGAGAAGATCTTCATAAAGGACTTGGATTACCCCCAGGGCCTGAACCTCCGGGGGTTCCTGCACCCTCGGACCCCCAAAAATCTGAGAATAAGGTACCCCCACAGCAAGAATAACCAGATATATTCAGGATGTCTCTGCAACTTTTGAGCTGGAACATAAATGGCTGTAACATTCCAGGAAAAAGGAGAAAAATCTTTCACATTTTAAAAAAGGAACATTTGGACATTATTTGCTTACAGGAAACACATGTGACCAGGCTCCACAGAAAAGTGTTAATAAATAAAAGACTTGGTCAGGAATTTATATCTTCGGATACAGTTAAAAAGAGAGGTGTGGTAATTTATGCAAAAGAGAGCCTTTCACCTAAATTTCTGTTTAAAGATGAGCATGGAAGAATTTTGGCGATAGAAATACAACATCAAGGGGAAAAAATACTGATATTAGGAATTTATGCTCCAAATGAAGGAAAATCGGAATTCTATAAGAAGTTGCATGAGACCATGCTGGACTATCTGGACTACAACAACATCATTATGATGGGAGATATGAATGGAGTTGTATCAACCAATATGGATAAGTCACAGAGCCAAAAAATTTCTAAAGATGGGAGACTACCAAAGACCTTCTTTGAAATGACAGACAATATGGACTGGATTGACATTTGGAGAGTGAGAAACCCCTTGGGAAGGGAAGGAACATTTTTCTCTGAAGCCCAACTGACTTGGACAAGAATCGACCAGATATGGATAACTAGAGGTCTGGCACCTAAGATCAGAAAGGTGGAAATCTGCCCAAAGACATGCTCCGACCATAACGCACTGAGAATGGACATGACATTGATTCCAACCGGTTCCTTCAGATGGAAGATGAATGATGGCCTGTTTAGAGATCAGGAGATCACTAAGAAGGCCCAAAAAGCCCTAAAGGATTATTTTGAGATCAATATGAACACCACAGTGGAAAAAAGAACTATCTGGGACGCAAGTAAGGCCGTGATGAGGGGGTTCCTGATACAACAGAACACAGTAAAGAAAAGGAAACAAAACGAAAGGAAAGATAAAATTTTGGAAAAAATCAAGGAGTTGGAGAAGAAGTTAAGACTTAATCCGAAGTCCCAGCCGATTCTGAGAGAAATCAAACTTTACCAAGCACAATATTGTAAGCTGATAAATCAGGAAATAGAATGGAAAATCAAACTAATGAAACAAAAAACTTTTGAGTCGGCTAATAAATGTGGAAAACTGCTAGCTTGGCAGTTGAAGAGGAGACAAAAGTTAAACACAGTGACAAACTTAGAGATTGAAGGAAGATGTATCCAGAACCCCGGAGAGATTAGAAAGTGTTTCCAGAGATATTTCAAAAAATTATACACTCAAGGGCCACAAGATGAAGCAGCGATTAAACAATTTCTAAAGACAAATGGACTGGCAAAGTTGTCAGAAGAAAATAGATCAATTCTGAATGGCAAAATAACACGACAAGAGATTGAGCAGGCCATCCAAAACATGAAACAGGGCAAATCACCAGGACCAGATGGGCTGACCTCCAAGTACTATAAGACATTGAAAGACTATCTGATACAACCACTGATGGAGGTCAGCAATGAAATTTTAGAGGGGAAGAAGGCGCCAGAATCGTGGAAAGAAGCTTTCATCACATTGATACCAAAATCGGAAACTGAAAAGACACAGCTTAAGAACTACCGTCCCATCTCCCTTTTAAATGTGGATTACAAAATATTCGCAGACGTTTTGGCAAGTAGATTCAAGAGGGTTTTAAACAAAGTAATCCATAAAGACCAGGCAGGCTTTCTCCCAGGTAGACATATGTCTGCCAATACAAGGAACATTATAGATATATTGGAGCTTTTACAAACAGACATAAATACTAAAGCTGTTTTAATTTTTATAGACGCGGAGAAGGCCTTTGATAACATATCCTGGAAGTTTATGAAAGGGAATTTAAAAGAAATGGGAGTGGGCCGGGGGTTTGAGAATGGGATTGATGCAATATATTCAGAACAAAAGGCTAAACTGATAGTTAACAATGTGGTTACAGAAGAGTTTAAAATTGAAAAAGGAACACGACAAGGCTGTCCGATTTCCCCGTTACTATTTATCTCGGTCCTGGAGGTGCTCTTGAACACGATTAGAGGGGACAGGTTGGTGGAAGGGATACAGGTCGGAGCGAAACAATACAAACTTAAAGCGTTTGCAGATGACTTAGTTCTGACATTACAGGAGCCAGAATCTAGTACGAAAAGAGTACTACAACTAATCCAGGATTTTGGTCGGGTGGCGGGATTTAAACTAAATAAGCAAAAAACCAAGGTGTTGGGAAAAAACTTGACAGATATTGAGTCGGAACGGTTTCAGAGAGAGACAGAGTTAACTGTGGTTAAGAAAGTTAAATACCTAGGGGTAAACATAACAGCAAAGAATTTGAGTCTGTTTAAAGATAATTATGAAAAATGTTGGTCTGAAATTAAGAGAGACTTGGATAGCTGGTCAAAATTGAAACTTTCATTGTTAGGTCGAATAGCTGCTATTAAGATGAATGTATTGCCAAAAATGTTATTTTTGTTTCAGACATTGCAGATTGTAGATAAAACGGAGTGCTTCCGGAAGTGGCAGAAAGATATCTCCAAATTTGTCTGGCAGGGCAAAAAGCCCAGAATTAAGTTTAAGATATTAACGGACGCAAAAGAAAGAGGGGGCTTTGCCCTGCCAGACTTAAAGTTGTACTATGAAGCCGCAGCTTTCTGCTGGCTAAAAGACTGGCTACTTCTGGAGGACACGGATGTGCTGGATTTGGAAGGTTTTAACAATGCATTTGGATGGCATGCATATTTATGGTACGACAAGGTTAAGATCAACAAGGTCTTTAAGAACCATATTGTCAGAAAAGCAATATTTAATGTCTGGACAAGATACAAAGACTTATTAGAAAACAAAACACCGAGGTGGCTGTCACCTTTGGAGGCCAAGGCCCGAAAAAGACCCAATATGGAGGCCAATTGGCCAAAATATTGGGAAATACTAGAAAGGGATGGAGACAATTGGAAACTGCAGAGTTTAGAGAAAATGAAAGATAAAGTGCGAGACTGGTTACACTATGCTCAGATTAAGGAAGTGTTTAAGATTGATAAAAAGTTAGGATTCCAGGTGGAGAAATCGAAACTGGAGACAGAACTGCTAGAACCTAAGACCAAGGTACTTTCAAAAATGTATAACTTGCTGCTGAAATGGAACACACAAGACGAATTGGTTAAATCGGCTATGATAAAGTGGGCCCAGGATATTGGGCACAACATTATGTTTGAGGACTGGGAAAGGTTATGGACTACCGGGCTGAACTTCACAGCATGTAATGCTCTGAAGGAAAATGTAATGAAAATGATATATAGATGGTACATGACCCCAGTGAAATTGGCTAAAATATACCATTCGTCTGATAACAAATGTTGGAAATGTAAGGAAAATGAAGGAACATTCTTTCACCTCTGGTGGACCTGCCCTAAAGTGAAGGCCTTTTGGGAAATGATATACAATGAGTTAAAAAAGGTATTTAAGTATACCTTCACCAAGAAACCAGAGGCCTTCCTTCTGGGCATGGTCGGCCAGAACGTGTTAAAGAAGGATAGAACATTTTTTATGTACGCTACAACGGCGGCAAGGATACTTATTGCTAAGAGCTGGAAAACCCAAGATCTACCAACACTGGAAGAATGGCAGATGCAGCTGATGGACTATATGCAACTGGCTGAGATGACTGGCAGAATCCGCGACCTGGGAGAGGAGAGGGTTGAAGAAG
This sequence comes from Podarcis melisellensis, assembly GCF_964234715.1. NCBI lineage: Eukaryota > Metazoa > Chordata > Lepidosauria > Squamata > Lacertidae > Podarcis > Podarcis melisellensis. The sequence continues at coordinate 11,457,802 of NC_138547.1, read as the reverse complement.
ACTGGAAGAAATTTAAGATTTATTTACAAAAGTACTGTAATTTGGTTGAATCCTAACAAGGAAGCCAGAGCAGAAATAACTGTCTACCATTAAATTATAATTTTTTATTTGAGTTTAACCTAAATATTGCACTTAAGAGTATAAACAAGATGATAATTTGCTTGGAAAAATTCGTTTTTAATGATGAAAGTGGAAGCGGGAGACGTGAGGGAGTCCGCAATAGAATGAAAAGATGTTATGATACCTATTTTGTTTGTTAAATATGTATCTGTAAAAAATCTTAATAAAATTTTTTATAAAAAAAAAAAAAGAAAGTGACGTTCAGTGATTGGATAGTTACAGAAAGTTGTTACTGTTGCATTGTAGTTGAGCTCTATATAATCAGGTTGGCTGAACCCTTCAGCCCAGTTCTGTTCTGGGCTTGTGAATAAACAAGAGCTGTTTGAAGAATCGCTGTGTCGTCTGATATGTTCACCCACAACTTAACACCCAGCATCTTGTTCTCATGGTGATCAGCCAGATGCTCCAAAGGGAAGCTCTCAAGCAGGACCTGTGTTCAAGACGGCTCTCCTCTGGACACCAGTGTTGGATTCCACAAGAGAGCAGAATGCTCTTCTGCTCAGGCCCTGCTTGCAGGTTTCCCATAGGCATCTGTTGGCCACTGGGAGACCAGGAGGCTGGACGGTCTATGACCTTTGACAGGGCTGCTCTATCCGGCAGCTATGCTCTGCCTCTACAGTTGGCAGCAGTAACTTTAGAACTTCTACTAGTTGCTGGGAACTTCAGAATGGAGAGTGCTCTTGTACTTGGGTCCTGCTTGTGGGCTCCCCAATGGGGCATCTGGTTAGCCACTGTGAAAACAGGATGCTGGACTATTTGAGTTTCTTGCATTACCAGGGGGCAGGGATTAGATGACAATCAATGTCCCTTCTGGCTCTGCAATTCTATAATTCTATGACCACTGCCTGATCCAACAGGCACTTGTTATGTTCTTATGAGGGTAGGGATGGAGAGGAAAGGCAGTCTATGGAACATAAGAGCCATCTCCCAGGGGTTGAGGGGTCTTTGCCCCCCAATAAAATATTTGAGGAGGCTGCCCCCCAAAGTTGATGGGCACTGCCATTAAAATGGTGTCTGGGCACAACATCAAGTTAATGATTATGCAGGATAGGGCTTACTTGCCCCCACCCCATTTTATTCAAGTTGGCACCCCTGCTATGGAACAAGGGGAACATCTCCAGAACAAGTGCTAGGTTGCTATTTGACTTGTGTAGAAGACTTGAGGGTATATATGTGTAAAAACAGGGCTGGCCCAAGACATTTTGGCATATGAGGCGAAGCACAAAATCGCACACATCCTGTCATAGAAGAGAGACTGTGGAGTGAAGCTCTACATTGGGAACAAGAGGGGAGTGAAGATCTACTTCAGGGACAAGGGGCGGGGAATCAAATTAACCTTACCCAATGCTTTTTTCAGCCAAAGCAAATCGGAGCGCAGTTCCGGCACCTCTAAGGTGGGCACCATTGCAGGCCAATGCACTCCTGCCTGCTTCTTGCCTTTACATACTTCTGAAAAGCCCCAAACAAACATTTCAAGTCAAAATGGAAGCTGGCCCAGCATGTGCGAGTCTACACTATTTTTTAGATCTATGACTCCACCTAGCTCCATGCCACAATTGGTCAAGCTATGGGGCAGGGCCAATTCATACTTCCTTTTCTTCAATCCATCTCCCATGTAGCGGCAACAGGCTTTAAGTTTTCCATCCAGGCCTCTACCGCTGCACATAAATGTGTTTCCTCAAGGGCTTTTCTGAGCTGCCATAGCCGTCTGCCTGAATATAAGAGAACGAGGGAGGTGGGGCACATTCATTAACCAGCACCAGGACCAGGGACAACCCCCAAACCAGCTAGGAAGGCAGCTTGCTGTAGTTTTTAGTACCTTCGCAGGTGGTGAATGCGGCTATTGTCAAACGGGCATCTGTTCAGGGCTTACTATAACAACTTCAAGGTGAGTTCCAGCACCTAGGTACTTTTCTTGGGGAAAAAGCACTGACTTTACCCAATGGTTTAAGTGTAAATGAAAAGCCTTTTTTTTTTGTGGGGAGGGTACTCTGAGTCACTCTGGGTGGTTGCAGAGCTCAGGAGACCCCGGAGGGCAGCCCCCACCATTTCCTCCCTAGGGGTATGAGGATACCAGCAGCTCCTCCTATTCGATGAGAGGCCACTGCGGATGCAGCAATAGGGGGCTGCCAAGGGGTGGTATATCTGGCCTTGAAGGAGCAGCAGCAATTAGTTCCTAGAGGCCAGATCTGCACCCCACCCATGGATGCTGCTGCCCAGGTTGGTTGCCTTACCTTGCTTCAGACAGAAGAACCTCGGCCACTTCCTCAACTGTCTTTCTGACCTAGCCTGTGCTGATCTTTCCTCAAATACTAGGCTGATACTCTTTGGGCTGCTGACCTCCCTTCCTCTTTCCTTTCTTCTTCTTCCCACCTTGGGAGAGGAGACATCTTCCTTTTGCCTTCCTCCTGCAGAGATAAAAGAGCAAGCGTGGCTGTTTGCATCTCCACCCAGAACTAGGACCTTCCTTCTCCAATACGTATTTCCTATGATAAACTTAGCTCTGTTATTTTTCCTTACTCAAAAGAAGTCTCCATGTGGAACTGCATCAAGCGTAACAGCATGTTCCTCCAAGCAGGGACGTCACTGTGGAGCTCATGGGTTTAAACTCCAAATGCCATTGAGGAGGAGGGACAGGGCCCAAGGCAAGAAAGGCAAAGGTGAACTTTGCTGGCAGAGGTGCACAGATGTTAGTCAGATGGGCGGATTTGGTAAGGAAGAGGTACATTGCATCTTGTCAAGAGGGTTCCGTTTCTGATCTGTGATGAACACTGAGCAGGGGTCTCCCTGCTCAGCTGAATTAATGCAGTGTCTGTCAGACCCACCCTTGGCTGTGATTAACCCTGGGTCATTTATGAGCATCCTTTGGCTGTTGGGCCTCTTCCGATATTCCTGCCTGTGTAACATTAAAGCACATGACACAAAAAATACACAGAACACAGTCACTCTGTGTGAGGCTTCCCTTGCATTTTATCCAGAAGCTGCAGTTAGCACAGAATCCTACAACATGATCGCTGACAGGAGCAAGGCCTTGTCAGCATATAGCACCTGCGTTCAGAAATCTGTGCTTGTTGCTGGTTTGCTACTGGGCCAAGATCAAGGTGCTACTATTAATATGTAAAGCCCTTAACACCTTGGGACCTGATTACGTTCAAGATTGCCTTCCCCATGTATGCCACTCCATCACATCACTTCAATACAATATGTGGAACTGGCACTAATACATAACACCTGTTCTGCATCTGCAAGAAATCAATACTTTAGTGTGGCATCAGCTGTACTCTGGAACTCCCTGCCTATTGACATCCAGCAGACACCTTCACTGTACTTTTTTCAACACCTGCTAAAAACATTTTTATTTAGACAATCTTACCCAGGCTAGATTCCCTAGTCTTAAGGATGGTTCTCCACCTTTCTTCATCACTTTACAATTTTTATTTTTTAAAAATCCTCACAAAAATCCATCAGCATTTAAGTGCAACATTCTCATTTTTGTATGCAGGTTTTGCCTAATATTGAAGTTTTTGGCAAGCAACTTTCCATAATGCAGTGCATTTTGACAAGTGACTTTCACTGATTGATGCATTCTGATGCACACTTTCCTCTAATACATTGGTACCTCTGGATGCGAACGGGATGCGTTCCGGAGCCCCATTCGCATCCTGAAGCGAACACAACCTGCATCTGCGCATGCACGAGTCACGATTCGCCACTTCTGCGCATGCACGTAATGTCATTTTGAGCATCTGCGCATGCACGAGCGGCAAAACCCAGAAGTAACGCGCTCCGTTATTTCCGGGTCGCTGTGGAGCGTGCCCTGAAAACACTCAACCTGAAGCATATTCAACCCAAGGTACATGCGCTTCTGAACACATTGTTTCATGGGAGAGCTGCATCACAGAATTTGGAAAATAGTGAATTTTGAAGGGTAGCTGTGTTCTGGTTTGCATATTGCTTAGGAAAGTGAGAATTAGGGAGAGTCATCTTGAAACCTAAACTGATGGGGACCATAAGTCCTGTTCTCCCTTCTGATGACTCCTTTAACCAGGCACCTTGGAATTTGGCTGGGGAACTCTGGATTCACATCTCTGATAAGCCACACAGTGTAACTGCAACTTGATGTATAGATTCCTGAGAGTAATTACCATTGAACTTGGTCATATTTGCTCCTGACTGCATATGTTTGGTGTAAAAACCACAAGGAGCTTTCTTTTAAAAAACCTAAAGTTGGTCAGCTGAAATGTACCCTCTAGTTTTTCATTAGAAATTCAAAACACTTTTCCAAGAAGCATCACCATTTTAAACTGCTAGCATGAAATGCAAACCCCATCAGAGGAAAGGAAAGGCATAACCAGCTTCTACCTGGTGAGATTCATTCATTCATTCATTTATAGATATTTGTATACTGCTGCTTCATAATAAATAAAAAAATCCAAGTGATTTACAGCAATAAAAATATAAAACCATACAATAAAAACCAGAAAGATGTCGAAAACAGACATTGTTTAACCACCGTGAAATGATGAATTCTTTATTGCCTGCTTAGGCCTGGTAGGATAGAACATTTTCAGCAGGTGTTTAAAAGGTAGCACAAAAGGCAGTCTTCTTCGACTGCTGCTAATCATTGCAAGCAATAGTCAAATGATAGTATCATTATCACAATAATGTTTTGTCATTTATCCTGGTACTCTGGTAGATGAGATCACAGCTCTTGCTCCAGAGGAGAGATAGAAGAGATTGAGCATTACATGCCACCCTATCCTTGATCCACTATGCCATTCGCTATGTCCTCTTTGCAAATTTCTCCAGAGTCCTAATTCACTTACAAAAGTCCTGCTTGAACATTTTCCTGCTAAAAAAAAAAAAAGCAGCAGCAGAAGCCTTCAAATGCAGTCTCTGAGCCTGGAGGCTGTCCTTCTATACCATCATCTGGACAGGTGAAGGGAAACAGATGGGGATGTGTACAAGCATCTCCCATCCCTGGAGGGGCTGAAAATCTTTCGCCAAAGATTGCTCATTTTCATTCAGATGAAAGAAGAAAGTCTTGTTTCTTTAAGTGTGTGTGTCTGTGTGTGTGTGACTTCACTAGAGCAAATTCTTGTCTGCCTGTCAGCCACAGGATACTTGTATCTGTTTTTGTAGGTCGAACAAGAATGAAATCAACATCTGGATCCCAAGTGCATGCACACAACCCACCCCCTCTTCTGACTTCCAAAAGTGTTTTTATTGGACATTGTGGGTTAAATGTTGTGCAAGATTCAGGATAGATAGAAGCAAGCACTTCCCCACACAGCACACAGTTAAACTGTGGAACTCACTCCCACAGGAGGCAGAAGCCAACCTAGGTGGCTTTGAAAGAAGATCAGACAAATTATTGGAGGAGAAGACCATGGTGACTGTGCTCTGCCTCCACGGTATAAATACCAGTTGCTGGAAACCACAGGAGGTGGGGGAGTGCTTTTGTGCTTGGGTCATCCTTGAGGTGCTTCCCATTGGGGCATCTGGTTGGACACTGTGAGAACAGGATGCTGCACTAGATGGGCCACTGGCCTCATCCTGCAGGCTCTACTTATGTTCTCATTAGAATTCCTGGTGCCAGTGTGTTAAAACATGCTAAAAGCACAGGGCTGTGCGCTACTGTGCAGGTATTACTGTAATTACTAATAAACCAGGAACGAGAAAAATCAAGACCCAAAGTCCTGACACACTCTGAGATGGCCTGGAAAAAATGAACCCAGGATTGGGCTATACAGTACAGTCAAACCTCATATTACGTTTGCTTCAGGTTGAGTGTTTTCAGGTTGCGTCCCATTTTCAGGTTGCGTTTTCATACCTCATGTTATGTTTGCTTCAGGTTGTGTTTTCAGGTTGCGTCCCGTGGTGACCCAGAAATATCTGAAAGGGTTACTTCTGGGTTTTGCTGCTTGCACATGTGCAGATGTGCAAAATGACGTCAAGTGCATGCGCAGAAGCGGCAAATTGCAACCCACGCACGCACAGATGCGGGTTGCATTCTTTTCAGGTTGCGAACGGGCCTCCGGAATGGATACTGTTCGCAACCAGAGGTACCACTGTACAGGCAGAGGGGTGAGCTATGTAAATTGGGTCAATTGAGAATTTAAGTTCTCAATCAGGGAAGGGGCACCTGTGGCCCTCTCAGCATTCCTGGATTCCAACTCCCGTCAACCCTAGTCAGAAGGCAAATGGTCAAAGATGTTGGTTGCTGTAGTCCAACAACACCTGGAGGACCACAGGTGCCACCTTCCATTCTAAATGTCTCCATGGAACACAGAAAATGGGTGATGGGGGGAGCTGTGATGATCCCACATTAAAACAGGGAAAGGATTTAAACAGGTCCAACTGCCATGACGAACCATGCCGGAGATCCCCATGAACACTGTTTGTGATGTGTGAAAAGTTTCTTTTCCCCTAAATGTGAAGCACATGGAAGAGACTGATCAAGGAAGACTGGAGAGCAGATGAGGTCTCTCTCTCCCCTTTTCTTTTCTTTAAAAAAGTTTTTTTTTAAGAGGAAGCAGGCAAACAACCTGTGAAGATAACATTTCAAAGCCAGCCCTAAATGAGTAACAGATCCAGCTACCAGGAAGATCTATAGGATTTTTTTTGTCCAGTGGTGCTAAGAGAAGATCTGATTAGCATTAACATCATCATGATGAATTTATTTACAAGAAAAGCAAACCTGACATTTCCCCTCCCTTCCTACTTTCTATTGACTCGTCCGCTTAGAAAGTCAGCCAAGATCTCCCCCAACATCATCCTTCATATATATAGATAAAGATTTCATTTATTTATCAAATGGATATAGTGCTTGATCGTTAGCAAAACCTATAAGCAGTTTACACTGAAGAATAAAACATTAATATTATTGATGAATGACAGTTAAAAGAAGCATTAAAAACACTAGAAAGATAAAGTAAGCTAAAATGAGAGTTAAAACATTTCAATTTATACACATCTGGATGGGTTTGCTTAAACTGCTTGCTTTTACCACTGGACGCACCCACTACTGGATGTTTAATAAGTTTGGCAACATTTGATAAATTTTGCAACTTGTTTTGATATGCTTCAGTCCACCCTTGATCTTGGCTCCTGACCTGTGGTTTCATCCACGATCTGGCCTCCTAGTTTGGACCTGACTTGGTCTTGGATCTGACTCCTGGGTTGCTGTGTCCTAGTCTAGTGCTGGATCCCGCAGAGAGGGAGGTCAGGCCTTGCAGGACCACGGAGAGCTCCAAGTAAGCAACTCACTCCCACAAAGGTTATGCCCCTGCTCTCAAACTTCCCAAGTGACTAACACCCCCCATTTCAAAGTGCTGGTTTTGACCTATAAGGCCTTATGTGGCTCAGAACCCCAATACGTCAAGGACTACCTCTCCCCATATGAGCCGAACCACACCTTGCAATCATCATCTGGGGACATTATTTGTGTGCCCCCTCCATGAGAGGTCTGGAGGGTGGTAACACAAGAAAAGTGGTGGCTTCCAGCTTGTGGAACACTCTCCATGGGAAGGCTCACATATCACCACCATTACATATCCTCAGGGACCAAGCAAAAACCTTTCTTTTTAATTATGCCTTTGGCCTTAATTAAAAGGCCATAGATAATTAATGGCCTTTTAGAGTGGGTGGGATATTTTAATGTAGGGTTTTTTTATAAAAAATGTTGTTTTTAGTGTGTATATATATGTGTTGGTCTTTTGCTTAAAATATTGTAAGTTGCTTTGAGTTGCTGCAGCAAAAAAGTGACTAATAACTTTAATAAATAATAATTACTCTAGAGTCTTAAAGCAGCAACCCTCTGACCTGAAGTTGGCCACTTCTTCATTCCCTGCCCTCCTGCCTGGTGCACGTCTCTGAATTGCTGAGGTCCTGAAGAAGGTATCTGGTTCATCAGAGGAAAGTGCCTATGCAGGTCCAGGCTTTGGCCCTAGAGATCCAGGGGGTGCTTCTGGTGGCTCATCTTCCTCATCTTCAGCTCTGGTTGTTTCCTGATCTTTGCCAGCAAGCTCAAAGCCCCGCACTTAGTCTCCCTCCTTAGCAGGGAAGTATGTAGCATCTGAGTTCCCATCTTGGCTGCTGCTGGACTCTGGGGTCATGTCATTGGGGTGGGTGGGGGAGAGACATGGTTCCTGATTTCCAGCGCTTGGCTCTCACCAATTGCTTGCCTACAGCCGCTCCCTGACCACCTCTATGTCAGCTGTGATTCTTAGGAACATATGCAACTGCCTTATACAGTATCTTGAGTTACAAATGGCTCAGGTTACAAACGCTTCAAGTTGCAATCTCTGCTAACCTGGAAGATTTACCTCGAGATGAGAACTTTGCCCCAGGTTGAGAACGGAAATCATGTGCCAGTGGCGCAGCAGCAGCAAGAGGCCCCATTAGCGAAAGCACGCCTCTAGTTAAGAAGAAGAAAAGGAGGAGGAGGAGGAGTTTGGATTTGATATCCCGCTTTATCACGAAGGAGTCTCAAAGCAGCTAACAATCTTCTTTCCCTTCCTCCCCCACAACAATCACTCTGTTAGATGAGTGAGGTTGAGAGACTTCCGAGAAGTGTGACTGGCCCAAGATCACCCAGCAGCTGCATGTGGAGGAGCGGGGAAGCGAACCCAGTTCACCAGATTACGAGTCTACCGCTCTTAACCACTACACCACAGTTTCAGGTTAAGAACAGACCTCCAGAACGAACCGTAGAGGTACCACGGTACTGAGTCAATTGCTCCATCTAGCTCAGCACTGTCCACGCTGACTGATAGTGGCTCTTCTTTCCCAACCCTACCTGTAGATGCTGGGGATTGAACCTGGGGCCTTCTGCATGGAAGGCAGATGCCATACCACAGAGCTATGGTGCTGCCCCACAAAAAAATCCCTTATACTGAGTCAGATTATTGGTCCGTCCAACTCAGTAATATCTACAGGGATCGGCAGCAGCTCTCAAGGTGATGTCTCCCAGCCTTACCTGGAGATGCCAGGGATTGAACCCGGGATCTTCTGCATGCCAAATTCTACCCCTGAGCTATAGTCCTTCAACCACCCATTCTGCTACTCTTAATAAGCAGAGCATAAGTTCACATCTCAAATACCCCCATACTATTTTGGAGGTTGGGATTCACAATTCCATTCTGGCAAATTCAGATTGTTTAATTATTGTTTTGGGTTCTTACACATCAAACCCACTTCCCTCAAAGACTGGACCTTTTGTGGTAAGTAAAATGCAGGAGAACGTGTGGGACTACACTTACCTTGATGTAACATCACCTGATCTCCTCACAACAAATCAGAGTGGACATTCATTATTTAATGTCATCTAATGCAGGATAAAGGGATGCGGGTGGTGCTGTGGATTAAACCACAGAGCCTAGGACTTGCCGATCAGAAAGTCAGCGGTTCGAATCGCCACGACGGGGTGAGCTCCTGTTGCTCAGTCCCTGCTCCTGCCAACCTAGCAGTTCGAAAGCACGTCAGAGTGCAAGTAGATAAATAGGTACCACTCCAGCAGGAAGGTAAATGGTGTTTCCGTGCGCTGCTCTGGTTCGCCAGAAGCAGCTTAGTCATGCTGTCCGCATGACCCGGAAGCTGTCTGAGGACAAACGCCGGCTCCCTTGGCCTATAGAGCGAGATGAGTGCCGCAACCCCAGAGTTGGTCATGACTGGACCTAATGGTCAGGGGTCCCCCCCCCAAAATGGGGGATAAGGCTATCAATGACTACTAATCCTGATGGCTGTGTTATATCTCCAGCATTGGATGCAGCAATATTTCTGAACTCCAGTTGCTGGAAACCACAGGATGGGAGAGCACTCTTGTGCTCAGTTTCTGCTTGAAGTTTTCCCATTAGGGCACCTGGTTGACAACTGTGAGAACAGGATGCTGGACTAGGTGGCCCACTGGCCTGATCCTGCAAGACTTTTCTTATAGTCTCCCTGCAAACAAATCAGAATGAATGCTCACTAAACAGGTCATCTGGAGGAGCCCTCAGAAGAGGTTGCCCATTACATGTCTGCACGAGTCAGATTGGGAGGCATCCCCAGAACAGTGGCATGCCAAGATGCAGGAGAGGGAATCTCGTTCTTAATCTTTTGCCCACTAAATTTGAAATTATTTCTGGATGCATTTCCCCCCCCCGCCCATTTTTATGTTAGTGGGGGGCATGCTTCAGCCACTGGGTTTGGGAACGTCTGAGCTAAAGTGTACAGAAGGGGGAAGCAGCACCAGGGAAGGGGAGATTAGCAGAGGAGGGTCAAGTGCTTTCCTTGAACTTTGTCCTTTTCCCAGGCAAAAGAAAATATTGTTTCACCCTTTGAATAATAAGAGGGGAGAAGTCAAGACCAATGTTAATCCAAGCCCCCAAGGAAAACAAACAGCTGTGTGAAGGAGAGGGAACAAAAACTAGCCTCTTAATAGCTGTATTTTCTGTAAGCTGGGTCAAATGATTGGAGAAAAGGGAGATTTCACTGGGCTTAGTGGGGGAAGGGGGTGCAAAGGGTTCAGTTCCAGTAGCAGTGGATGGACCAGTCAATTCTGGCGCTCTCAACTTCTAATTTTTCCAACAAGTTCTCTGCATTTCTGTAGCAAATTACGATGATGCTCACCGCCATTAATTTAAAATCCTCGTGAAAATTTGTCAGTATTTTAGCACAAATTGCTTCAAGTAAACATTTTGCTTAAAATGCCCATTTTCCCCCCAAAGCCATTTCCCTGAATATGATGCATTTATGTATGTTATTTTTACTCACATATGCATTTGTTAATCCACACTTTACCCAAGTATATGCATTTTTGTACCTGTTACTTGGCTGGAGAATTGAATTCCAAAATTCTTAGAATCACAGAATCATAAAGCTGGAATGGATCCTGAGGATCATTTAGTCCAACCCCCTGCAATGCAGGAATATGCAATCTTATTCAGTCCCTTACAAGGATTGAACCTGTGGCCAACGTATGATTTGGAAGGACGACTTGCATTTCAGTTTGTGTATTGTTTTGGAAAATGTGGATCTGGTAGCGTTACCTTCCAATGTGAACTTTGGTGACATTAACACCATGCATTTAATGCTCGTTGATACCATTTTGGGATGGGAAGTTGTTAGGAGACCCCTTACTGTGCTCACAGAGCTACAATTCCCAAAGTGGTTTAACAGTTAATCCCTCTTCATAGGGAACTCTGGGAATTGTAGCTCTGTGATCAGAATAGGGACCTACTGACAACTCTGAGCACCCTTAAATAAATCTGGGCCCCAAAATTCTTTGGGTGAAGCCATGAGTGTTTAAACCAGTGTCCTATTGCTTTAAATGCATAGCATGAATATGGCCTAAGTTTGCATTGGACAAGCAAAGAGCTCTCTGGCTGTTCCTCTTCCCCTAGATCCAGGATGTGGCTGTGGAACCCATGGTTGTCCATATGTTCCTGAAAGCCAATTCCCATCAGCCCCAGACAGCATGACCAATGATCAGGGCGGATGGGGACCATCATCTATTAACATTTGTGGAGTGGTGGGTTGCTCAGCCTCTTCCCTCCTTTAGATGGTGGTTACTTCAACTTGCTTCACAATGCAAAGTGTTTCCCCTCCCCAAATGTCTTTGCTGCTTCTAGTGGTCCTCCTGTCCATTCAACTGAATGGGGCCCTGGACATCTGCCTTGAAAGTCCTGCCTTTCAATACTTGTTCTATGCAGAATAGGGCCCCGTGAAAATTATTTGACCACCCAAAGGAGTTAAGAGGAAAGCATGAAGTTCAAGGGAAGAGCCTGGATAAATAATTGTGAATGGGAAGGCATCCTACAGCTGCCCCTGGTGCATAGGCAACATGGTCTGGAAATGATGGAAAACTTCAGTTCATCTTTAGCACAAACATACCCCTCGCCTCCCAACAATTAAGCAAATGATTAAGAATTGCTGCTTCCACTCTGTCTCCAATAATTCCCATCCTGGGTAAACGTAAGTCCCTGCCTTAATGGGGTGCTGAGATTGTACAAATATGAATAATTTAAAAAACAGAACAAGAAAATGGGGCGAAGGAGAAAGCCATTAAGGAGAATATTTGAAAGTGAGTAAATCACCAGCAATTCACAAGTCCTATTCCCAGGTTGACTTCTAGTTGAGGAAGGTGTGTGTGCATGTGTGTGTGTGTGTGTGTCTCTGGGGAGCGATAAACGACACAAGGTCTGCCTTTAAAATAAATAAATAAATGTGATCTTAAGTGGCAGGGATTCATTTGGTCCCCAAGGAAGGAGTCTTTGTGGCTGTTTACAGTATTTCTTTAAGCAATAGCAATGAACATGGCTTTTAATAGCAGGAGTTCACTCCTGGAAGACAGGATGGGATTACTCTGGTTGAGGAGGAGTGGAATATTAGCGGGGAGCAGGGTTCTGGTTGGCTGCAGTACAGTGGTACCTCGGCTTACATATGCTTCAGGTTACAGACGCTTCAGGTTACAGACTCCGCTAACCCAGAAATAGTACCTCGGGTTAAGAACTTTGCTTCAGGATGAGAACAGAAATTGTGTGGTGGTGGCGGGAGGCCCCATTAGCTAAAGTGGTACTTCAGGTTAAGAACAGTTTCAGGTTAAGAACAGACCTCCAGAACGAATTAAGTACTTAACCTGAGGTATCACTGTAATTTCATGCTCATTACCAGTCCAGTTTGCAGAGTTGCTTGACAAATTGTGGGTGGGGTTGGAGTAATGTGACTTGGTATGTTTAAAGCAAATCCAATGCACATTTAAAGCATGTTACTTCCAGCAAGGAATCCTGGGAACTGTGGTTTATTAAGAGTTCTGGGAATTGTACCTCTTTTAGGGAAAACAAGAATCCGTCCCAACACCAGGAGGAAGGTCAGCACAGGTTAAAGGGCAGTCTAGGAGGTTCTTCTCCCATGTAGACCCACCAGCCCCCCAGGGCAAGCAGAGTTGCAACCCAGCACTTCCAGCAGAGGATGGCAACGGAATGAAAGTTAGTTGGTTCTGCCTGTCATTGGACTGAGCCCCACGCACTGTTGGGGCTCCCTGCATTCTGCTCCCCCAATCTCAGTGGGAACCAGCCAAGGCTGCTACAATAAAGCAGTTGACCTCAGTTTAGATCAGTGGTTTCCAACCTTTTTTTGGCCATGCCCCACCTAAGCATCTCTAAACCCCCCACCCCCCGTGACATAAAATTATTATTCTTACCTACAGGACCGCCTCTCCTGGTATGTCTCACAGAGGACATTACGGTCTTCAAACAAAAACATCTTGGAGGTCCCAGGCCACAGGGAGGTTAGGCTGGCCTCAACCAGAGCCAGGGATTTTCGGCTGTGGCCCTGACTTGGTGTAACACTCTGTCACAAGAGACTAGGGCCCTGCGGGACTTGACATCTTTCTGCAGGGCCTGCAAGACAGAGCTGTTCCGCCTGGCCTTTGGCCAAGGCACAGTCTGACCCCCTCCTTTGGTAATCCTCACAGAACTCTAGCCCAATGGTTGCCATGAATTTGATTTTGAATTGATTTTTAAATGAATTGGTTTTAGAATGCTGTGCTATTTTTATTGTTGTTAGCTGCTCTGAGCCCGGCTTCGACTGTGGAGGGCGGGATATAAATAAATAATTATTATTATTATTATTATTATTATTATTATTATTATTATTATTCAAAAAGTGAACTCCTACTCACATGGAGGAAGCCTAAAAGGCCATTCACTCTTAATAACTCATTCTTGAATTGCCCCCCTTAAAAATAAAATTACCTCACACATTCCTCTTTATCTTCCAGGCATTCCTGGAGTTCAAGGACACAACCCAGCCAGGCAAAAACACTCAAGGAGGATGCAAAGCAAGACCACGAGGAGTGTGGCTGAGAAGACTCTCAAGGGCCAGCCAGCATTCAGCCCCTGTTTTTAAAGAGCAGCTCCAGATTATCTCTGCTTTGAGGTGGGATTTAGTAACATGCCGGAGAAATCCAAGTTGCACAGTTACAGTTGATTGGGAGGTCCTGTACAACAGACCTGTGTCCCCAAAAGATTGCCCCCCCTTTGCAATAAGTGACAGGCAAATAAACCAGAAAGGTGAATGATAAGACTTGATTTGACTCAATGTTATCTAACCTCCCTGCAAAGAAATCAGAATGAATGCCCAGTGAAGTGACAAATGTGAAGTGACAAAAGATTCCAAAACATTACTTTCTTCTTCATTTTTCATATACGGTGCTCTGACCTGAGAACACAATCAGCCCAAGAACTTGGGGGGACAATGCTTGATTACAAAGAAAAACAGGGGTGCTTCTCAGGATTGTGGGAGAGGCAGGGAAAGAAGATGAGACTGAGGGGAAACAAGACAGGGCTCTTCAAAAAACTGATGGGCTGTCACATCAAAGAGGGAAAATGCATTTTCTCTGCTGGCCCAGGAGGCAGGACTAGAAAGAATGAGCTTAAGTTACGGATGTGGGGATCTGTCAGGTTTGGGTTCTCTCAGTTTCTCATTTTTCCACTCTTCAGGCTTCCACATTTCCACATCAGTTTGCAGTTTTTAAAAGAAAAAGTCCTCGTGAAAACTCATCACCATTTATTGCTAATCAGGGGTGCCAACTTGAATAAAATATGTGGGGCTGGTAAGCCCTGCCCATGGGCGTAGCCAAGGGGGGGCAACTGCAGCCCAAGATCAAGTAAAACAATAGAAATATTCAGCTAACTGAATATTTCACATTGGTTCTGCCCCCCATAACAAATGTCTTGCCCCCTCTAACAAAATCCTGCCCCTAAAAAATAATAACAACGATGCAACGATGGCCCTGCCCACATAATTGATCACAAGACACAGCACATGCACACCATTTGAATGGCAATGCCCATCAACTTTTTTGGAGGGACTGGCCCCCTTAAATATTTTATGGGGGGGGGGGCAAAGGGACCTCAGCCCCGAGTTGGCTCCTATGATGCTAATTTATCCTAATTTGCACACAATCTTCCTTTTAAAAATACACATTTCTGCAGAGTAATTTTCTGCTAAAAGAATTCTATTGGGTCTGTTATTTTCACTGATATACAGTGGTACCTCAGGTTAAGAACTTAATTCGTTCCAGAGGTCCATTCTTAACCTGAAACTGTTCTTAACCTAAGGTAAAAGGTAAAGGTAAAGGGACCCCTCACCATTAGGTGCAGTCATGACCAACTCTAATATTACGGTGCTCATCTCGTTTTATTGGCCGAGGGAGCTGGCGTACAGCTTCTGGGTCATGTGGCCAGCATGACTAAGCTGCTTCTAAGTGCACGGAAATGCCGTTTACCTTCCCGCTGGAGCGGTACCTATTTATCTACTTGCACTTTGACGTGCTTTCGAACTGCTAGGTTGGCAGGAGCAGGGACGAGCTACGGGAGCTCACCCCGTCGCGGGAATTCGAACCGCCGACCTTCTGATCAGCAAGCCCTAGGCTCTGTGGTTTAGCCCACAGCGCCACCTGCGTACCACTTTAGCTAATGGGGCCTCCCGCTGCCTCCACGCTGCCAGCATGCAATTTCTGATCTCATCCTGAAGCAAAGTTCTTAACCCAAGGCACTATTACTAGGTTAGCGGAGTCTGTAACCTGAAGCGTCTGTAACCTGAGGTACCACTGTATGCCTTTCTGTGTACATTTTACCCTAGTCAGTGCATTCTGTTACAAATTACTTGACTATAGTACTATGTTCAGAGAAGTGTGAACTCTGGAGGACAGCAGTGTTTCATTTTCTTGCATTTTTGGGGAATGTGTGGATCAGGTAGGTGAGTTTCTGCTGTTTTGAAAGTGACGGGGAAATGCATTGGAAAGTGTGAGTTGACAAATGACGAATGGTAAAACATGTCAATCTACTGCAAGCAAATCCACATGAATGCAGGATGGATATGTGTTACCATTTGCCCTTCCTATTGTCCTCCTCTGTGGCTAGGAGTGCCTTTGATCAAGTTTGGGCAGTTTGCCTGCTACGTCCATTCCCGGACAGGAATAACCTGACCACTACAGTCCATGAGTTGGTAACCTTGAGGCTGGATTACTGCAAGGGGCTCTATGTGGGGCTGCCCTTGGGCCTGGTTTGGAAGCTCCAGCTGGTGCAGAAGGCAGCAGCCAGACTGCTGGAGGGGGCATCTGGCCGAGAACATGGGACACCATCGTGAAAACAGTTGCACTGGCTGCCCATCGACTCCTGAGCCAGGTTCAGGGGCCTTCTGTTAATTTACAATGCCCAGAATCCCAGGGACCACCCAAACCCTTATGTCTCAGCTCAGTTGCTGAAGGACTGCTCTTATCCATCGAGTTGGTGGAGCTTATTTGACATCAACACAAAACAGTCTTTAATGTCATCAGCTTAGTCCTGTGGAGGGCTCTGCCAACAGAAATTCAGCAGGTACCTTCTGTGTCAACTTTTTAACACCTGCTAGAAACCTTTCTAGTCTGTCAGGCTAATGCAAGCAATGAAGAATACGTATTTCCTCAATAATTACCTGGTTTCTAATTTAAACTTGTTTAATGGTTTTTATGGGGACGCGGGTGGCGCTGTGGGTAAAAGCCTCAGAGCCTAGGGCTTGCCGATCGAAAGGTCGGCGGTTCGAATCCCCGCGGCGGGGTGCGCTCCCGTTGCTCGGTCCCAGCGCCTGCCAACCTAGCAGTTCGAAAGCACCCCTGGGTGCAAGTAGATAAATAGGGACCGCTTACCAGCGGGAAGGTAAACGGCGTTTCCGTGTGCAGCTCTGGCTCGCCAGAGCAGTGATGTCACGCTGGCTACGTGACCCGTAAGTGTCTCTGGACAGCGCTGGCCCCTGGCCTCTTAAGTGAGATGGGCGCACAACCCCAGAGTCTGTCAAGACTGGCCCGTACGGACAGGGGTACATTTACCTTTACCTTTAATGGTTTTTATTGCATGGTGTTCATGTACAACGGTTGTAAACCACACACACACACACACACACACAGAGAGAGAGAGAGAGAGAGAGAGAGAGAGAGAGAGAGAGAGAGAGGTGAATTTGTGGCATAGAAATATTAGCATAAATAAATAAATAAATGATTTAAAATCCCTGCAAATGAATCAGTATGAATGCTCAAAAAGGACAGGATATACTCTAACACCCCCATAAGCTTTGTGGAAAGAGCCCTAGATGAAGGCTCCAGAAATAGTTCATCTAAATGGGCCCATAATCTCCCAGTGGATTGTGTTCCAATTGCCTTGTAGTTTCAGATCACAATTAAACAAATGCATTTAGTTATAATAAAAGTTTTTTTTTAAAAAAAATCTTTTCATAAATGGCATTTGAAAAACCGCCCGTTTCAGCTGATGACTTACTTACACCATCACAGTTCCCGTCTTTCTCTGCTGAATTTTGATAGATTTAGTTCTAAGTCAAAAGGAAATTGAACCACTGACCGAAGTGTGAAGCAAGCCACATTTTACAAAACTGGTGGATTTATTTCACATTTGCAGCTTTGTTTGTCATGGTCCTTCTGCACTAAAAATAAAAATAAATCCCCTGGAAATTCAACCTCAACTAGCAAAGTTGATCCTTAGGTTGGCAGTTATTTGAGGGGGAAATATATAATATTCTTCCTGGTCTACCTGTTGGAAGCAGAGACTTGCTGGGCTGGGGAGGGGCAAGGGAGACCCAGAAATGCAAAATTCTGCATAAACCAGTGCCACTTTGGAGTGCTTTGAGAATGAGGGGTAGAATTCACCCCCAGGGCCACATTCCCTTCTGGACAACCTTACAGGGGCCACATGCCAGGGGCAATAGAGGGAGGAGCAATGAATATGCATTTAATCTTTGTGTTAGGATAGTTTCTACACATACTCACATATACCCTTCTCTGTCCTCCAGCCAGGCAAAAATGTTAAAGGAGGGGGCAAGGCCAGGCCAATGAGGGCTGTGGCCTGCAGAAAGGAGGAACTGCTAGGGCAGGGTTCCTCAACTTCGGCCCTGCACTTGTTTTGACACTACAGTTCCCATCATCCCTGACCACTGGTCCTGCTAGCTAGGGATCATGGGAGTTGTAGGCCAAAAACTTCTGGAGGGCCGAGGTTGAGGAAGCCTGTGCTAGGGCGTTGCCATTACATACCAGCTGAGCATAGCAGTGGGGAGTTTTTCACTACAAGGGCCACATTCTCTTCTAGGAAACTCGCTCCGCTCCCCCTCCTCTCATATTTTCAGCATAAAGGTAAAGGTTAAGGGACCCCTGACCATTAGGTCCAGTCGTGGCCAGCTCTGGGGTTGCGGCGCTCATCTCGCTTTACTGGCCAAGGGAGCCGGCCAACAGCTTCCGGGTCATGGGGCCAGCATGACTAAGCCGCTTCTGGCAAACCAGAGCAGCACATGGAAACGCCGTTTACCTTCCCGCCAGATCGGTACCTATTTATCTACTTGCACTTTGACATGCTTTCGAACTGCTAGGTGGGCAGGAGCAGGGAGCTCACCCCGTCAGGGGGATTCGAACCGCCAACCTTCTGATCGGCAAGCCCAACGCTCTGTGGTTTAACCCACAGCGCCCACCCGCGTCCCAAATTTTCAGCATACAATACAATAAAAACCAAACCAACCTAAAGAAAAAAGAAAACAGATCAAAAAAAGAAAGAGAGAAAAAAGAAGGGAAGAGAGAAGAGGTGGGATAAAATAAAATACAAAGCCCTGTATCAGGGTTATATCTTGACCATTATCTGTAACAAAATGGGGTGGGTGGGCCCCACACCCCACCCCATCTAACTTAGGAGCTTCATTTTCTTTCCCTAGCTTCCCACCCTGGGATTTTTTCCCTTCCCTGCCCTGTGTTCTAGAAGAACACAGGGTTCTTCTAGAAAACTTTCCAGGAGCTACATATAAGTAGTGGGCGGAGCCAGAGACAAAAGCGGGTGGGTCAACAAATGGGTCAACCAGGAGGGTGGTTTCTACTCACATCCTAACGCCCCTCTTTGTGCTCCATCCAGGCAAGGAAGAGGCAGCCAGGCAAAAACACTCAAGGAACGTGTGAAGCAGGGCCAGTGAAGAATGTGGCCTGAGAAAGGGGTGTGGCTTCAGGAGAGTTCTGAGGGCCACCTGAGGGCCACATATTACCCCCTCCCCAGGTTTAAGGTTCTCCACTGTTGGCTAGAATGTAGGATTATTTATGTATTACATTCATTTCTCACATATTTTCCAAGGAGCAACAAGGAACATCCCTTCCCCATTTAATCTTCACAACAGCCTAGTTGTGGTTGTTTACTATTATTGGTTTAATTCACACTATACTGGGAATGGCTATGTATATTGATGAAAGTTTTAACATTGGAAAATTCCATGGCAGTGTTCTAAGGGATTCTGAGCTTTAACTGAGTTGATAATGAACTATTGTTGTTTTCTGCTCACTAACTCGAGAGTGTTTAACCTTAGATCACATGGGAGGTATTGAATTGCAAATTCACCATCTTGGAAGGATTATGGTTAGTTCCTTTTTTCCAGACTCTGCGAGAGTGAGGGTGTAAACGAAGCTCTCCAGGAAAACAGCTCCAGGCAAAATGGATGTTGTAAGGAAAGAGCTCTGCTTATAGGTCTGTTGTAATTACCGTATTTTTTGCTCTATAAGACTCACTTTTTCCCTCCTAAAAAGTATGGGGAAATGTGTGTGCGTCGTTTGGAGCGAATGCAGGCTGCGCAGCTATCACAGCGATCCCTCTTGCTGTTCTGGCTTCTGAGATTCGGAATATTTTTTTTCTTGTTTTCCTCCTACAAAAACTAGGTGCGTCTTGTGGTCTGGTGCATCTTATAGAGCGAAAAATACGGTATTTCATATTTTGTAAGTTGCTGAGCCTATGCCTTGGACTGGCATATGTATTATGGAATTATTTTGATATACCTTTGATGGGAGTTTTTTGTTTTGTTTTGAAGAAAGTTCTGTAAGTAACGTTTTAAATAAACTTATGGCCCTTGACAATGTTTTATTTATAAAAAGAGAGAGTCAGTTTTCATGCATCCAGTGGCTTCAAAATGCGTAATCTGCAGTTCAACATTTGTACTATCCTGACTCCCTCTCTTGCATATCCTTTGTGAGTTCATCCCAATGCTGTTGGGTCTGCAAAAAGAGAGAGACCCTCATATAATTATGGTGGGAGTGTGACAAGCTTTCTAGGTTTTGGCAAAATGCTATCGAGGTTGCTTCTATCATTACTGGTCAATTATTGGACCTAAACCCTGCTCTTGCTCATCTGTTGCAAGACATTCACTTTATAGGTTAGAATATAACTACCACACTGTTTGCTGTGGTTTATTTAGAGATCACTGACTGGAAAGCCCCAAAGGTCCATCTCTGACAGGATGGCAAGGGAGAGTTTAGGATCTGGCTTTTTCCAAGCATCTCATGCAATAGAGGCCAAACTAAGCAAGATCGTTTTGACAAGCTATGATCTGCATATATCAGTTATGTAAATAGAAATGTCATTGATGTTAGACCTCCAGCCATTTACTTCTGGAGAGGCCAAGTCCTAGATTGTTGAAGACTTGGCGATGCATTCAACAATTAAATTATTTTACAGTGTCCCTGCTCACTTTTCTTTATTATATGTGACTGGTGCATGCATGTAACATTCTACAGTTTTGTTGAGTTTCATCAATGTCATTTACTCTAAAACCAATAAATATTCTAAAAGAGAGAGAACTTTCTTCACCTATTCCAGCTCCTGATGGTAACCATTCAGCACCACCTTCAGACCTCCATAAAGCTACTGCAGGAGAGCACTATCAATGGCTGCTAGCCAGAATAGTTATGCTCTGCAGTGTTATTTTTCTAGAAGGAGAGGTGCCGGAACTCACCATGAACACCTCCTTCTTCTTTTATAATGGCAATGGTGCCTACCAGAGATGTGCCGGAACTGAGTTCTGGCAAGTTCTGGCTGAAAAACAGCTCTGTTGCTGAAATATACTCCAAGTCGAGTGTGAATTTCATGCTCTTTATTCAGCTCGTAGTAGCAATGAATGTAACTTTTCCCAAAACATCTGCTATATATACATTATTTACACAATGGGCCCCGTGTGATTGGCTAATTCCAGGCTGCTCCTGTAGTCCAATCAGGTTGCGGTTTCACTTCCTCCAGAAGCCTGATTGGCTGCTCCTGCAGGCCAATCAGGTCGCTGATTCATTCCCACCTGGAGCTGGATTGGGTGGCTCCTGCGGACCACTCATACAGCTGCATTCTGGATCCTATTGTTCTAAGATTCAGCTCAGTACATAACAGGTGCTCTGCCTACACAGTTGCTGGAATCCACAGGAGGGGTTTCCTTCTTGCAGGCATCCCATAATAACCTCCAACTGACCACTGTGATAACAGTACAGTGGTACCTCAGCTTAAGAACTTAATTCGTTCTGGAGGTCTGTTCTTAACCTGAGGTACCACTTTAGCTAATGGGGCCTCCCGCTGCCACCACTGCACAATTTCTGTTCTCATCCTGAAGCAAAGTTCTTAAGCCGAGGTACTATTTCTGGGTTAGTGGAGTCTGTAACCTGAAGCGTCTGTAACCCGAGGTACCACTGTATGTAGAAATAGATGGGCCATTGGCATGATTTAGCAAGCTCTCTTTATGTTCTTACTATACTTTAACGTCTCCAGGAAGATTTTGAAGGCCCACATAATTTTTTTACTGGCCTATCCAAAGAGTGACTCACGCTCTGTCTATGCTGCTATTGAGTTCCTTTGGGCTGGATGTCTCATGAACTGATGCCATTGATTTCCATGGGTCTACGTTGAGTATGCCTTAGTTGGCTTATCACCCACTCTCAGCTGGCTTTTATTAATGTTTTGAGCTCTACGGGAGCTTTTGTATTTGATCTGATTATTATTGTTGGATTGCATTTTTATTTGATATCATTCAAAAGGCCTGGAGTGAGTTTCACTCAGAAAGGGGACCTATAAATATTTTAAATAAATAAAAGAATAGCTCTCCCTCTCTCATAACTAAGCATTATCTCACTTTTGATGATAATTCAATAACTTTCATAACCTTTGCTATCTCCTGCCAATACTGGTATTGTAGGCCGCTTGGGGCTTAGACCTAGATTTTCCGTATGTTGATTAAAGTGCCATTAAAGAAGTTTATATGTATGTTAAAAATATATGTGAATGTGTGTGTGTGTGTGTGTGTGTGTGTTCTGTTACTCATCATGTTTTTAAAAAGTATATTACATCCAATCTGTCCCTTAAAATTTAGAGTTCTTAAGGAATGCATGTTGGGGGGGGCAGGGTGGTTACCTTGACTGTGTTTATTGACAGATGATCTTATTTAAGATGATATTTCTTTACCATGGGATTAAAATTGGAAAAGAGTTTGGCCTTTGATTGAAAAGCAGTGGGATAAAACAGCCTCTCCCTCCCTCCACAGCCCCCCCCCCAGTTGAATGGACTCCTATACCATTCTAAAATACACAAACAAATTCTATCTGCTTAGCTGCTTTGGGTCTTGACTGGCTTAAGACGACAGTTCGAGAGGTGAAAGCCTTGTAATTAATCCCTCATGCCAAACAATCCCCATCAGCGAAGCTCCCTTCGTTAATAGGTGTTTTTTTTAATGTTAAGCCACATTATAAACATTTTTAACAGTTCACATCTGTCTTTCATATAAGAATTGTAATTCATATTTAAGATTTTTTTCTCTCTCTCCTGAGGTGGTTGTATTTCAGAAAGACACATTCCACCTGGGAGATGGGCCAGATTTTTTTTCTTCCAAACAGACGATGCTCAGTAAAATAATAATAATAATAATAATAAATTGTGTGCTGGGTACAAAAATAAGATCACCCCCACACCAAGAAATCCTGCCAGAAAGAGAGAAGTGGTAGAATCCAGAGTGGCAGAGTTCAGCAGTGACAGCATGGATTGTGCCACTTGAAATTGCAATGGGGGTGTCACAGTTTTGAAAGCACATATTCATATTCACACACACACACAAAACTCCCTGCAATTAAATTTAAAAATTCTATAGTATCTGAGAGAATGGTTTTTGCACTAGCTTGCTATGCTAGTGTTTCTGCTTGTGAAACTGTGGAAAACTATCCTGGAGTACTGTGTCCAATTCTAAACACCACAGTTTAAGAAGCACATTGGCAAGTTACAATGTGTGCACAGGAAGGCAACCAAGATGATCCAGGGTCTGGAAACCAAGCCTTATGAGGAACAGTTGAAGGAGCTGGGTATATTTAGCCTAGAGAAAAGGAGACTGAGAGGAGACATGATAGCTATCTTCAGCTATCTTAAAGAGGGCTGTGCCATGGAAGACGGAGCGTGCTTGTTTTCTCCTGCTCTGTAGCACCCAAATCAATAGCTTCAAGTTATAAGAGAGAAGATTCTGACTAAATATCAGGAAGAACATTCTGACTGTAAGAGCTGTTTGACAGTGGAACAGACTCCCTCCGAAAGTGGTGGACTCTCCTTCCTTAGAGGTTTTTAAGCAGAGGCTGGATGGCCATCTTGTCACAGGTGCTTTAGCTGAGAATTCCTGCTTTCCATGGGGTTGGACTAGATAACCCTTGGGACCCCTTCTAACTCTAAAACTCTATGTTCTGTGACTCTATACTTGCTGAAAAACTGATTGATTGATTGATTGATTGATTATTAATTTGTTGACTTAGTTTATAAACCACATATTGTGAAACAGCTCAAAGGGATTTAACAGTAACAAAGATCAACAATGAAAACAATTTTTAGTAAAAACATTGAAGACATGGGGAGCATTCCAAAAATAAAAATAAAAATGTGAACTGCACCTGTAATCTTAAACTCTACAATCCCTTGTTTTTCTTTTTACTATTTCAGGAATTCACATAATTCAGCTCCATGCTTATGTGAGGCCTGGATGGAAAGTAATTCCCAGAATTCCCTGAGAATAGCGGGGTCTCCTAGCAACTCTCAGCATCCTTAGCAAACTACAGCTCCCATAATTCTTTGGGAGAAGCCATGTCTGTTTACAGTGGTATCTTGGTGCTTTAAATGCATGGTTCCAATGTGTCCAATGTCATGGGGACGGTTTATAATGAACATAGCATTATCCCAAAGCCTTGGTATCATGAGGACTATCCATCAATCAGAGAGCAAAAGAAAATCATATGTCAACTGATGCTACAGGTGATGGGGCAAGTCTGAATTTTCAGGTTAGGGCATGCCAACATAACTTCATCCAGAGCAAAGGGAAGGTGTTAAAACAATTTAGTGTGGAGTGTAGCTAATTAGAGCAAAGAGGCTTCCATCAAGCTGATCTCATCCATCAAATGTCAAAAAAAGGCCGAAGGTGAAACCATTTATCGTTCCTGATAACCTTTCAGTCCCAAGGAGGTGAGATGTCTCTTAAGCGGGGAACTTTCTGAAATGCTGACTTCTTAAAGACACAAGCTCATCCCCACCGGCCCAGTTCATAAATTAGGGTCCGACTGAAGGTGACAAGATTGGTCACGCTTCAGATGTGCCAGTGATGAACCTTGATGGGAGAGAGAGAGAGAGAGAGAGAGAGAGAGAGAGAGAGAGAGAGAGAGAGAGAATCAGTGGTGGGGGAAAGGGGTAGTGTTAGATTTAAAGTCGTCCACAATCAAAGAAAATTATAAGGGAAGCCCAAATGTCAAAACAACCCGTATGAGGACATCTTCCTTCACAACTAAATGCTAACTGAGTACTGTGTGAAAACTAGGGTGGTGATAGTGGAATGAAGCAGCTATAATCATACTGCAACATCTTGTTGCTGGTAAGGCTCACATATTATATATACACTGATATTATCTTCATTCTCTGTGTGCTAGTCCTTACATAACCAAAAAGCTCCACTCATGCAGAAGAGGGGAATAACACAGTGGTGTAGCATTGGGGAGCCGGGGGGGGCATTGCCCTGGGCACACAATCGGGGAAGGGGTGTCAACCAGGCACGCGCACACACCACAGAGATCCCCATCATTCGCCCTGTGTGCCCCGCCCAGTGCTCAAGCACCCACCGGTGACACCTGGGGCAAGGGCTGGACGAGCACACCCTGCCCCCACTTGGGGCGCATGCACATGCCCCTCCCCTGGCAAACGGTGCCAGGCCCCTGGAATAACAGGAGGTTTGGAGGAAGTCCAAGTTTTACAGAACAAAGATTTTGCAGGCTCCTAAAGAGGGAGAGATTTAAATAACCCCATGGGAACTGCATGTGCTCAGCTGACACAAAATGCCAAGCAGCTGTTGGAGGGGAGAGAAAACGTGTTATGTACCTGTGCAATACATTTCAAGGACTCTTGCACCACTCTGTGAGTCGTGGCTTCCCAGCACCCCAGGGTGCTGACCTCACAAAGCTATAATTTCCTTCACCATGAACGAACTACAATTCCCAGGGCACTTTGTGACAGTTAAAGTGGCAAATGAGCCCTTTAAATGTATGCATGGGCGTAGCCAGGATTTTTGTCAGGGGGGGCAAGGCCTTTTTTGGGAGGGAAACCTCTTAGCTGTGTATCTTTATTATTTTTTAATGATTTAGGGGAAGCAGCTGCCTCTCCCTGCCACCTCCCCCCCCCAGGCTACACACATGAATGTATGGTGTGGATGTGAACCAAGCAGAGAAACATTCCCTGCTGCAAGACTAGTCCCCATCTGCACTCCACATTTAAAGCGGTATCATGTCAGTTTCAACAGTCATTGCTTCCCCCAATGCATCCTGGGAGCTGCAAAATGTTCAGGGTGCTGAGAGTAGGGCCCTATTCGCTGTGGGTTAAACCACAGAGTCTAGGACTTGCTGATCAGAAGGTCGCTGGTTCGAATCCCCACGACGGGGTGAGCTCCCGTTGCTCGGTCCCTGCTCCTACCCACCTAGCAGTTCGAAAGCACGTCAAAGTGCAAGTAGATAAATAGGTACCACTCTGGCGGGAAGGTAAACGGCGTTTCTGTGCACTGCTCTGGTTTGCCAGAAGCGGCTTAGTCATGCTGGCCACATGACCCGGAAGCTGTACGCCAGCTCCCTCGGCCAATAAAGCGAGATGAGCGCCACAACCCCAGAGTCGGCCACGACTGGACCTAATGGTCAGGGGTCCTTTCACCTTTACCTTTTATTCCCCCTCATAGAGCTATGATTCTTCTCAGAGTGGTTTAACTGTCAGTCCTTCTTCACAGAGAACTATAGGAATTGTTGCTTTGTGAGGAAAAGAAAGTTTGGCAACCCTTCGCAACAGGGAGCTTGCTGTAGCTGGAGTAATATAACTTCCACCAGCCTTTGCCAGCACAGTTAAAGGTGCACCCTTTTATCCTGGCTTTTGACAAAAGAGTTGCATATTTTAAGGACCCGCCTCATTTCTGTGGTTGCAAGTTGTTTAAAACTGTTTTGAACATGGTGCTCTAATTGTTGTAACCTGCCCTGGGAACTCAGGGTGAAGGGCCAGATAATAGTGATAACAATATCAGGCAGGGCAGTGCTTTTTTCTGGGGGGACACGGGGGGACGCATACCCCTAAACATTTTGTGAATCTAAGTTTGGCCTCATTAAGGGGCAGTATTTCAATATGAGTAGGAAAATGAGAGAACCCCTAAACATTTTTTTAGGGGGAAAAGCACTGAGGCAAGGGCATAGCGGGGGGTGGGAGGCAAGGGGCAGCTGCCCTCCTTGTAAAACAATAGAAATACTTAACTGACCAATTACATCGTTTCTGTCCCCCCAACAAAAGTCCTACCCCACCCTAACCAAGTCGTCCGTCCCCCCTCCCAACACTACTGTCTACTACACCCATGATATCACAGACGATGAGACTGCGATTCAACACTATCTGGAGACAATCCCTGGTAGAGTAGAATATTACCCATTACCTGTCCTATTAAGAAGTATACCAAAAGGCAGGGAGCCGAGGGGCAGGACTAACCACCTGGCAGCACCTGTGCGGTGCCCATACAGACTGTGCATGTCAAGTTAAGTCAAATAACCTTTATTGGCATCACTTAAGAACATTCAGAATACATTCAGAATAGATAGGCCAGTGCGATCTCAAACTGCGCATGTGTGGCGACTGAACAGAGTGTGCATGTGCAGCGCCCGTATGGACAGTGCATGCACAGCAGCCCATACGCACACTGCGCACGTACCCTCGGCCGCTCTACAGCTGGGGGGAGGCAGAATGTCATCTTGTCACCCCCATCAGGGTGGCACCCAGGGCGGACCGCCCCCTGCCCCCCTCCGTGTGCCCCTGCCAAAAGGTGGGAATAAACAGATGCCAACATTTTCATGTCTTGTGGGCTCTGGGGGCAGCGGGGTGGGGTGAGGGCGGAAATCTACGCTTTCCACTCTGGTCTTCAGTAGAAGGCAAAATAGGGGTTAGGATTGTAGGGCTGCAGATGTCATTGAGGCAGAGAGTTCCACAGATGCTGACATCAACGGGGAGGGGGGCAGGACATATCGAATGGGAAATGTACGGAACAGACTAAGGTCACACGCACATCATATGTTTGGCGCACTTTAAACAATACAGTAATGGCTTCCCCCCAAAGAATCCTGAGGACCGTAGCCTGTTAAGAGTGTTGCTCTCACAGACCTACAATTAAAGTGTTCTAAGACTGCTTTACATGTGGATGTGACATGGGGTTGGAGGAAAGAGGGGTAAAATGATGTCCCAGTAATCCCGTATTAAAACAACAGCCAATAAATGAGAAGTATTTCTGGACCCAAACATGCCGGACTGTGTGTGTACTTTGTGAGGAGAAGGGGTTCCACCGTGAAAGATCAGTCGCGCTTTTCTTTCCTCAAACCAGGATATTCCAGTAGCCCTGACACCAAGACTTCCCTCGCCCAGATAGCGCGAGAGAAAGGAAAAAACAAACAAACTCAATTTTTACTTCAATGCGGATGCGCTCCCGGTCCCACCCGTTCCAGGGGGCGCCTGAGCAATCCATAGACACGCGCGTCGTCGGAGATTCCCACTTTCTTGGAGGTGAAGGTGACAGCCCGTCAGGGAGAGGCAGCGTCGCCTGGCCTTTTCGGGGATCCGGAGGGCTTGGCGCGCGGTGCAAAGTAATGGAAGGGAGTGGAGAGAGAGTCCTCTGGGCGACCCTTGGGGACCGATTCTCGGCCTTGCTTCTTCTTCTCCTCGCCATCGGGGCGCCTGGTCCCTCGGGCCCGGCCACAGAGACGCCTCGCCAAAGCCTGGGATCGGGCAGGGTGGGGCGCCAGCTCTGTCGAGGGGAGAAGAAAAAGCAGAGAAGGGAGAGGCTGAAATCCGATTTCACACCAATTTGGAAGAGCGACGTCAGCGCTTCTTTGAGTGATCCAAAGCCTCCGAGCGGACAGTTTTTTTATTTTCATTTTTTAAAAAGAATTCCCCACGAGGTAGAAACTTCAAAGGGCGGAAGAGTAGATAGGAATCCGCAAGTAGCGCGCAACGGCCGATCGTTCTAGACGAGGCTGATTGCCAGTCGCGATAGTGGTTATTAATAATATGATGATGAATGGCTTTTACGAAAAGGGATCTGATACCTGTATAAGGATAGATACAGTCGCAGAATGTCAAATGACCTTGGATAGCCTAGCCTCGATGGCATCCATCGTGGTTGTTTATTGTTATTGTTCTTCGGAATAAGTGCATAGTTAGAATAATTGTCCTTTAGAATAACGGAAAAAAGGAACTGGAGGGGGGCGCCCGTCGTCAACCTTACACCAACTTAGAAAACCCTCAATAACTTTCGTGCTATTCTTTTTTTATTATTTATGAATTGGGCAACTAAACTCGAGAATCCTGGGTTTATTTTATTTTATTTTCACTTTGACTTCTCCCTCTCCTAATTTCCTTTAAATACCTGCAAATTGACAGAAACGCTGATGTACAGAACTATCGCCCTAATCTCGCCAAATGTTTAAATCTTGTGGCGACCAACGAAAGAGGTTTGAGACGCCTGCTAGAATTCTTAAACTAGAGGGGAAATGCTGTTATTAAAAATAAACAACGACAACAATAGTAACATGGTTAACTATTAACTAATAATAGTTAATAATATTAACAATGTTAATAATAGTATTACTAATAATTCATGAACACATTGATAATGATACTAAGAAATATTAATTTATTTAATTTGTATGGATAGTATAATATATACAATATCACATATGATATAGCATTAACTGCAGTAATAAATATTGCCTTCTTTAATTCATATTAATTATGCTGCAACGTAACTATTAATATCTTTAATTTGTTTAACATCATTTAAATTCCGTTCCTGCTCTCTAAGGGAATCAGAGCAGTGTTCAATTAAAGCACAAATAAATATTAAGCAAACAGCAAAAAACAGTAAATTTCACAACAGCCAAAACAACTAGGAACATACCAAAAAACCCCACACAAAAAACCACATTAAACAGAAAGGTTTTAACGGCCCCCTACCCAAATCTAAGTAGGGAAGAAGCAGTGTGGGTCTTCCAGGGACTCGGGATAGCGTTAATATTGCCACCGCCATTTATTATATTACTTTAAGTGGTGGTGGTGTGGGTGTTAAAAGCCTGCCTTTACACGTCTTTAGTTTTGTCTAGGTCAGGAAGCAAGAACGAAGGAAGAGCGAAAGTTCCTGAGTATTTGAGACAATTTAGCTACCGCAAAATATATTGCTCAAAGTCATTAGGGGAAGAAGGGATGTTATGTATATATACATCGGTAACGCTCAGGCTATCAATGCAATATGTGTAATAATCTCATATTAGGGACGATAATTAAAATATCGTACCGGAGTATATCTTCGCCGAGTTGTTTCCACAATGCTGGTCGCGTTTCCTTCCGTCTGTTGTATCTATCCTTAATCCTTCGTCTCATTTCTAGAAGAAGACGTTTGAATTAAGCTTAGTGAAAGCCTTCTTTGGGATATTTGGGGTTTTTTCTCCATCTGAATGACAAAGAGAAAAGAAGCCTTTTTTAAAGGGGGGTCGATTTTATTTTATTTCGAAATTTATTATCTCATTCACCCTTTCGCTATTTTGGAGCTACCACCCAGTATTGGTTCCACTCAGAGTAGACCCGCTGAAATCAGCAGAGAAGGCCTACTTAGGGTTCATTTATTTCAGTGGGCTTACTCTGCTCGGAATTTACATACAACGCAGTATTACTTATAGGAGCTATGATTGCTCATTATTACTAATCGTCGTGGCACTTAGGAGACAAACTGTTTTCAAATTCCTTCGGTAGAGCTTATTCGAGTACGCGAGGCAAGAGTTTGTTTGCTTGTGTGTGTGTGTATGTGTGTACACATATGATGTGGACGTTACACGATCAAACGCAAACCTGTTTTTATTATTTTTAAATACCCCCACCTAAATAAATTAAATAAATTAAAAATCCTCAAGCGAGTCATCCGGCACAAAACAGCCACGTTTGCCGTGCTGGACTCTCGTTGGATTTCACCCGAACTGCCTGACTGGGATTCGCCTCGGCCCCACCCCACCCCGCGTTTTAAACAGAGCGAATGGAATTTTAGCACATTGGTGGGATCAAAGGAACGGGGAAGGAAATGGCGATTGCAGTTGTACCTTATGAAACGGGACCCCTAAAGGTCTCTCTCCCCCACACTCCAGTCTCATCAGAAATCTGGAAACGGCTCTTATTTGTGGTGAGCGGGGGAGGGAAAGGTCTGTGGGCTACCCCTTGATATCCCCATCGCTGGATTTACTGAAATCGAATAAAAAAATAAAATGGGATTGTGTGTGTGTGTGTCCCCACCCCTTCCTGTAGAATCCAGGAAAACGACCCCCCCCCCCGCAATGTACTTGTGAGAATGTGTTTACTGATTTATTTATTTTCATTCTGGATTTATTGCTGCATTTTCCTGAGATATGCTTTGTAAGCAGCTTGGATAACGCAGTGTCTGGGCGGCTGATCAACGCGGCTGAAATAAATAAAATACCCCACAGATTTCAAATCACTAATTTATTTTGGGCTGGCGGGGGCAGGGCGGAGGCGGTCGCGTGCAGGTTCTCAGAATGGCATCCCTAACAAGGGGAGGTCGGACAATCCGTTCATAAGCTGTTGTTTAAAGCAAACCAACAAACAAAAGCGCCATTGATTTTATCAGGAGAGATTCCAGCAGGTGTTGGAAGTCTCAGCGGAAACAATGGGCATGAAATGTGTTGGGAAGGGGCGGGATAGAAAGTGGGAATGATCTGGATCCCACTTCCCAGCACTGAAAAATAAATTCAATTTCAGTCCATTATACCTGCTTCTGGTTTATGCCCAGATAGGATTAAAATCCATGAATGATGAATCCGTGTGTTTTTACGGATTTTTTTTTTAAGTTAAAACGAACATCAATATAATTAAATGAGAACTATTGTTGAATTATGATTATGATAGAATTTATGACCTGCCCTTTACCAACAGATCCCCTGGGGAGGATACAACAATTTAAAACTGTTAAAATATAGTACAGTCACAGGAACAGGGCTGTATTATTATTATTATTATTATTATTATTATTATTATTATTATTATTATTATTATTATTAATTCTACTTGGTTATAGAATCAAGTTCCTTTATTTCAGTGGGTCTACTCTAAGTTAGTCGGATACAACCCCTTATTATGCATTGATCCAATCTTAGGAGTTAATTCCTAGGGGTCAAAGTCCCTTTGCCGCCTCTCCATTAAAATATTTGAGAGTGCTACCTCCCCCCCCCCCAAGGTTGATGGGCATTATTATTCAAATAGTATGTGCGAGCCCCGTCTTGTGATCGATTATGTCGACGGGGCTCACCTGGGCTCCCACCAAATTTTATTCAGCTTGGCACCACTGGCAAACAAACGTCTAGACCCCATGCATTTCCGAGGGAAGTTTTCACACTCATGTTTGACTTTCATGCTGAAATAAATGTAAAACACACATGCCTGAGGAAATCACTGTCATATCTGCAGTCGCGATATCAATTCCTCCTATATAACTTTTGCATTACCGAAGTCCCACTTTCCAAAACTCATCTTTGGACATTTGGATCCTGACCCCAAAGGGAGATAATGAGTTCGAGCTTTCTAAATCGTGTTTACTTGATAGATTATATTAATTGCAATGAAGCGGTTTTCCGCTGCGTAGTGCAATGGGGCGCAGGCAGAGATGACCGTTTAGGTCCTGACCGTCAACAGGTCGCTTATTCACCTTATTCCCGCGGAAAGCTGCCGTTAGTGCGCGCCTAGACTTTTTTTACACGCACGCACACACACACAAGTTCAGGTCGCGATTCCAATCTAAGCGTTTTTGTAGCCTCTTCTTATCCGTGGGAATAAATCCGCAGTTTGATTCCATGCGCGTTTGCTTGGGAGTAAATTCAGTGACTGCCTTCTTTGCTAGGAAACTATACGGGCTTGCAGCTGTAAACACGTGCTTAAACTCTGCGCAATCCTGGTACCAGTGCCACTGACGTGTGTATGTGTTTTCAACCAGTGGATTTCATAACTACTTAGGTTTGTTGGCTAAACTGTGTGGAGCACCTTGAGACAGAGAGTGGACGAACAAGAAGCTGCTTTATCCCATTGGCAGCGCCTCTCTAGCAATTCAGACAGGACGTCTATCTTCCAGCCCTACCTGGAGATGCCCGGGGTCCAACCGGAGACCTTCTGTGTGCATAGCAAATCCCGCCGGCGATCACCCAGAGCTGCTGAGCTTTTTGTGGGACATCGCCCTACCCAAGCACCCGGAGGGACTGTGTCTCCCAGTCGCCCTGCCGTGCCCCTGCCTTCCTATGCTACTGTCTGCATCCAAAACAGACGCTCTCCCACCGGGCTGAAAATACTTTATCTGAAATATCATCTGAAAGTAGATGACTCTCCAAAACTAGGATACAACCTCCCATCTGCTTCCTTATATTCTGCCGTAAACTGCCATAGATGTTGGTGGAGAAAACCAACGTTTGAAGGAGGTGGACTTTGGTAAATTTCGAACGGGGACTCTCAGCTAAAATAAATAAACGAAGCCAGCCGCACAGTCCCAAGCCAATTTTAATCTGGAGCAACCCCCACTGTGTTAAGTGAAACATCCTCCCAGGAAAGAGGGTGCCTAGGATAGGATAGCACCCATCGAACTCTGCCGGACTTACTTCTGAACAAGTGTAGGAATTCGGGGATTCATTGAGGATAAGGCAATGTACCACCTGCACTCTCGGAGCGAAGGTCAAGGGTGGGAATCGCAGGCGAGGAGAGCGCCGCTGCGCTCAGGACCTGCTTTGGGATTCCCTTGGAGGCGTTGGGTTGGCCACTGTGACCACCACAGGAGATTTTGGCCTGATCTTTTGTAAACCCCGGTACTGATCTAACGATCTAATGGGGGTGGGGGTAGGAGAGGCAACTGCCCCCCTAAATCAATAAAAATAAATACAAATCCCTCTAACAAAAATCCCGGCTACGCCAATGATTGCAGGTTGCACCGAGATCAGCGCTCCAGGCAGGGGGGGGGGTCTATTCTGAATCTAATGAAGCTTCAGCTTCAGGGCCCCTTATCTCGCAAGAGCCCCAGAAGCAACCACAATTCCAAATCGCTTTTTAAAAATGGGTCTAGTAGACCTAATTTGAGTTGCATGGATTTGAGTGAAATTGCTTGGGTTTTTTTGTATATATTTTAACAAACCCAAAGTTTGAGAGTCAATAGCACAGATGTTGTAAAGGTTGTTGCAAACAACCGCATTGAAGGAGATAATAGTAGGTACCCAGACCTCTTGCTGGTTGCAAAGAGGCCCCCATAACAGTTCAAGCTTCAGGGCCCCCAAAAAGTAGGTCGGTCATTGACTCCAGGTAGTTACAAACCCAAAACGGCTGCCGAAAGGAAAGAAAGGCCAGTTGTGGTGTAGAGATTATACTGCCGGATTTGGACCCTGGGAGGTCAAAATGATTACGATGATCAATCACCACAATAACCCTGTGAGGTAGGTTAGGCTGAGAGGCAGTGGCTGTTTCCAAGATCCCCTAGCGAGCTTCATGGTCGAGTGGGGATGTGAACCCTAGTATCTTAGGTCCTAGTCCAACACTCTACCCATTGCACTACACTGCACATGAAATTGTCTGCGCACCCTTGCCCCACTGCCTCTCAGTCCCTAACTCACAGGGTTGTTGTGGGGATTAAATAAGGAGAACCGCAAATGCCGCCTTCGCGTTCATTGGACGGGGGGAAATGGGATAGAGATAGATGATGATAGATATAGATAGATTAGATATAGATAGATTATAGATAGATAGATAGATAGATAGATAGATAGATAGATGATAGATAGATAGATAGATAGATAGATGAATGATAGATAGATAGATAGATAGATAGATGATAGATGATAGATAGATAGATGATAGATAGATAGATAGATAGATAGATAGATAGATGATAGATAGATAGATAGATAGATAGATAGATAGATAGATAGATAGATAGATGATAGATAGATGATAGATATAGATAGATGATAGATGATAGATGATAGATAGATAGATAGATAGATGATAGATGATAGATAGATGATGATAGATAGATGATAGATAGATAGATAGATAGATATAGATGATAGATAGATAGATGATAGATAGATAGATAGATGATGATAGATAGATGATAGATAGATAGATGATAGATAGATAGATAGATAGATAGATGATAGATAGATAGATGATAGATAGATAGATAGATGATAGATAGAGATAGATGATAGATGATAGATGATAGATAGATAGATGATAGATAGATGATAGATATAGATAGATAGATAGATAGATAGATAGATAGATAGATAGATAGATGATAGATATAGATAGATTAAGATAGATGATAGATAGATAGATGATAGATAGATAGATGATAGATAGAGATAGAGATATATACCGGTAGATAATAGATGATAGATAGATAGATAGATAGATAGATAGATAGATAGATAGATAGATGATAGATAGATATAGAGATAGATGGCCAGCCAG
The DNA here is from genome assembly GCF_964234715.1 of Podarcis melisellensis. NCBI lineage: Eukaryota > Metazoa > Chordata > Lepidosauria > Squamata > Lacertidae > Podarcis > Podarcis melisellensis. The sequence continues at coordinate 11,422,796 of NC_138547.1, read as the reverse complement.
CACCAGAAGTAACCCTACTGCATCGCCAGGAGGCTAGGAATCGAGGCCACGGGATCCCCAGTCGCTGCGGAGAGATCCCTTTTCCTTTCCGGGAACTCCTAAATAGCATGTTATATTTTTAACCTGTTCCAAGTCGCAGAGCCTATTGGAACTTGGACGTAAAAGACGTAGGGCGTAAAAGAGTAGGCACCTGCTCCGGGAAGCAGGTTGGTGTCCACCTCCCCGTTCTCATTGAGTGACCGCAGAGTGGGGGCGGGTGGAGGAAGGAGTGTGCGCCTTTCCTGTGATTTATACCTCGGCCAAGGCGTGTAGGAGCGAGCTTCCCGCTCGACCGCGCTGGCTCTGAAGGCTCTGCTATAAATTACCCGCTCGCCGCTGCGCAAAAGCTGCCGAAGGCCGGCGGGGAATTAAAAAGCCCCAGAATGGGCCCTTTGAACGCCAGGAAACCACATTTTTGAAAAAGGCAAAAGAAGGGGGAGGGGGGAGGAGGAGAGCCAGGAAAGGCTAATTAAGGGAAGGTTCCCTCACTATCCGCCTTCTCCCAACAGACATCGTGGAAGTACCAAAAGTCCATTGATCGGAACTCGCGGGCAATTAGGCTTTTCCAACGGAGAAAAGGGTGTCGCTGGCACATGTTTCCAGGAAAAGCATCCAGAAATCTTAGGGCCCGTTAAAAAATATGCAACCCCCTGATCCCCTGAAAGTAAGCATAATTGTGTTGCATAGAAAGCTGCCCTATACCGACTCAGACCTTTGCTCCATCCAGCTCAGTATTGTCTACACTGACCGGAAGCGCGGCAGGGTTTCAGACCAGGTGCTTCTTCCGGTCCTTCCTGGGGATGCTGGGGTTTGAACCTGGGACCTTCTGGGCGCAAAGCTCTACCCTGAGGCAGGGCCCATTCCCCATTGCCTGGGGTTAGTTTAGTGGGATTGACCTCCTAGCCAAGGTTGCAACTTCAAACCTAGGACTGAGATGCGGTGACACCCCGCCTCCACCGCAATGCTGTAGGACTTGAACGCCCACCAGAGCCCCGGCCACCGTGGCTAGTAGCCGGGAAGGATGTGCGGTTGGAGTCCAGCAACATCCGCAGAGCCACAACTCCCCTGTTACTGTAGAATCCGGGGAGAAATCCTCGGCTTCCATTGATTCCGAACGGCAAAGAGATCCCATAGGCAAGAGTGTAGCCCCCGGATGGGCGTTCTCATTGGCGAAGGTTCATCTTACATAAAAGGAAAATATAAATCCAGTCCTCTTACTTATCGGAAAACCATCAAAGCAAACGGCTAATGCTCTCCAGGAACCAATCAGATTAGCAAGGATACCAGGCTGCCTGCACATATTTATGATGTTCTGCAATGGTTCCCTGTTGCTATCCCATAGACTAGCCTCTCCCCGCACCCGTTATCGCAACATTCCTGGCAACGAGTCTGGCAAGAACAGCTTACTTCGTTCGATGCTAGAAGCGGGAAATTAGGACCACCGTCCACCCCAAAAAGCATTCGGTTCGCGAGTCCCCTGGAGGCAAAACTAAACGCTGCGAAAGATTACCTTAAAACAGACGCGAGATACCATCATCACCACCATCTTCCTGGGTGGAGTGTTTTTATGCTTAGAATCTTATTTTGGCACTGAGCTGTATACTGTATAAATTTGTTGGTGGTAGTGGTTGTATCCAACTAAATTCTACTTCGAGCAGACCCATTGAAATTAACACACCCAAGTTAGTCATGTCTATCTATTTCAAAGGGTCTTCTCTAACATTTGCTATATTAGAGCAGCAGCAACGCCGACGACGACCCGGTTTAACGCGTGCTTGGATCACTTTTGCAGCCCTGTAACTGTTCCAAATGTGATCCTTACGTGGAATAAATTAACAGGCTGGATTCGCTTCATCCGCACAAACAGCTCCTTTCCGCAACTAGGGCATTGGAGATCGGGGCCGATTAGAATAAAGTACCGTAAACCCCTGGCTGGGCTCCCAGGCCCATTTACTTTCGGATTAAGCTTGAAGGGGATCTGATTTGTTTACAACTATTGTGGGAGGACTCGAATTGAAACCGAATTCCGCCGTGCTCCCCTGGGGAGCTTGGTTGGAAAAATGGAGATGGGTCGGAGTGGGTTTTGCCCCGCAGCAGAGCGCACACGGTCTGGGGTGTGAGTTCAGCTTCAGGAGCGCCCGCAGGAGTGTGTCTGTAGATCAGCCCTTTTCTCTGAATGGAAAGGGGCGCCCTGCAGAAAACAATCTTGATTCTGTGCTAATAAAATTGGAGCAAACCAAACCGAAGCAAGGAGGGATAATTGTCTCTCAGAAGTAGGAAAGGGGCAAAACGCATTCCCCGCCACGTTCCCTTTCCTGGATTGCGTCCTCACTAGGGCAAAGTGGGACGCTATGGTGCTAAACCAGCGTTTCTTGCAGGCCTCTCCGTGAAAAGGCTCAGGATCAATGTTACTTTATTCCGCTGCAACCGGATATAAGAAAAGGAGTTAATTCCGAGCGCTAATGACAGGGATCTCGAGGTATGAAAAGAGGAAATCCTCGTTGGTTTTGACAAACCGAAGCAGTAAGTAAAAAGAAAGGGGAGGGCAGAATCCAGCCAGCGAGGCCCAGGAAATATGTAAAGGCAGCCCAACTTAAGCCATGGAGTCGCCCTTAAGTAGTGCCGAAAGGTGACTCTTTTGGCAAACTGCTCTGGCAACCAAAGTCGGGCGAAGCAAAGGTGGGCGGGGGTTGGAGGTTGGGATAAAGAAACCCCAGAGAAGGAAATGGGTTGGATTTAAGCAGGGTTCTCCAAAGCCGGCTTGTTAGCTGAAGGGGAGGGAGGTAGTAGTTAAGATTTCCTCTAAAAGTGCCAGGTAGGAAGATCTCCTGCTCTTTGGCGATAGAGAAATTCCCGAGGGGAGGAAAATGTGCTCTGCTCTTGGAAAGCGGGGACGAAGAAGAAGAAGAAGAAGAAGAAGAAGAAGAAGAAGAAGAAGAAGAAGAAGAAGAAGAAGAAGAAGAAGAAGAAGAAGAAGAAGAAGAAGAAGAAGAAGAAGAAGAAGAAGAAGAAGAAGAAGAAGAAGAAGAAGAAGAAGAAGAAAGGGCGCATTTCTAGATGCGTCCTACGCTTTTGGAGAGGTTCATGGGCCTTTGGAGAGCGTCGGTGCGCCCTGGGCCGCTGGGCGCGCATTCCTTCTTCGCAACTGTCCAACCCAGCTGCATCTTTTAATATACATATACATATTTATGTTTATATATTTTACGTTAAAATGCCCCCACCCTTCTGGAGGAGCCAGCCGTCGCGGCCCCCCTTTCTCTCGCACCCTTTCCACAACGACCCACCCACCCCTCTCCCTCCCTCTTCCCAGTTGGACCTGGCGGCGAGCATGTCAGAGTTCACGAATCTGGTTTAGGCGCTTTTAACTTCCAGCTGTAAAAAGACGGATATTAAAGCCCTCTAATGGATCCCGCGCGAAAGAAGGGATACATTTTCACGTTTCAGAACGGGGAGTGGGGGAGGAATCGCGTCTGGGATAACACACACACAGCATTAAACATTCGAAAGGGGTGGTGGGTGGAAGGAAAGACACCATCAAAAGCGAGCTGAGGAACGCGCCGTCCCCAGTCTCACTCAACACACACACCCTGCACCTGGCATTTGAGAACAGAGTGAGGAGGTCGAGGCTGTACAAGGGCATTTGGATAGGGCGTGTTTTCTTTCACCTGGCAAGTTATGTGGGAGAAAGGCAGGAGATATCAAGACTGGTCAAGGTGATAGCAAGACCTGGTATAAGCTAATAGGAGGAGTCGGGGATGCCAACTTAAATAAAATGATGGGGGCAGCAGGTAAGCCCTGACCCGCATACTCAATCACAAGACGTGGTGCATGCACACCATTTGAATGTCAATGCTAATCAACTTGGGGAGGGCGACCCCTCTAATATTTTATTGGGGGTCCTGAAGAGACGTCTGCCCCTAGGAGTTGGCTCCTATGGCAGGAGCTGTGTGCATGCGTTTAATAAACTACTAGAAGGGAATATGAGGAGGGGGACCATTCCAGTGTACTAACTAGCCAATGATATTTGTGTGTGTGCGCGCGAATGGCGTGGAGAAACTGGATACTCTCTTAATAATACTGGAACTTGGGACCATCCGATGAAGCTAAGTAAATAGCTTGTTAAGGCAATGCTCTGCCTCAAAGAGGCTCCATTTTGCTGCTGTTCCATGGGCAGATGTGAAACAGCAACCTAAGTGTCTTTGAGTTGTTCGCTCCTGGAGGAATATCCAAGGTTCTGAATGACACTGAGCTCTTCTTCTGGGTGTTCATTTGGTTCTTAGGGTAGAAGCATTCTGGAGAGGGGGAAGCTGAACCACTGAAGAAAGTGGGGGAAAGGCTGAGGCTCAGTGGTAGAGCAGGGCTGACATTTTGGCATCTGAGGCGAACTACAAAATGGTGCCGCTCCTGTCAGGGAAGGAGGGTTGAGTGAACGTCAGGAACAAGGGGGAATCAAATCAACCTTACCTGATGATGTTCCGTTGCGCCAGAAGCGGTTTAGTCACGCTGGCCACATGACCAGGAAAGCTGTCTGTGGACAAACGCCGGCTTCCTCGGCCTGAAAGCGAGATGAGCGCCGCAACCCCAGAGTCGCCTTTGACCAGGGGTCCTTTACCTTTTTACCTTACCTGATGGTTGAAGTGCTATTCAAATGGGCCTGCTCTAAATCAGCCCAAGACAGCCCAGAGAGCAGCCACCTCCTACCTAAGGGTAGTAGGATGTCAGGAGTGCCTCCCATTGTCAGAGAGGGTGCTGTAGAAGCAGCAGGTCCAAGGAGGGCATGATAGCAGCAGCAAGTGACACATTCCTCGGAGGCCAGATCTGCTGCCCCCCTGGATCGTGCCACCTGAGGTGGTCACCTCACCTTGCCTCAGGGGTGGGCAGGCCCTCTGGTAGAGCATCTGATTTCTACACAGAAGGTGCCTAGTTCAATCCCTGGCATCCCCTAGTAGGGCTGAGAGGGTCTCCATGTCTGAAACCCTGGAGAGCTGCTGCCAGTTTGTGTAGGCAATGCTGAGCTAGATGGACCAACTGACTGCCTCAGTAGAAGGCATATTCCGATGTTTTTAAACTGATTGCCTAAATGATATTTGGCGTGTTCAGTGAAAACAAATTCAGCAATGGAGGAATGATACAGGGTTGTGCTCCAACATTAGTCATAGTCGACCCATTGAAATTTATCGGCACTAAATTCAGCATTAGGTATGTTAAATTTCAACAGGTCTATTCTGTGTATAAATTAGATGGAGACAACCCAATGATTCTCCAAAAAATGGACATGGAAAGAATAATGTTCCCAAAGTCTCTCATTTTGCACACCTTGAAAAGTTTGAAACACAGCTTAAGTTAGAGCTATGCTTGGAAAGTTTAACAGAACAACAACTAACTACTACCCATCACAAGAGACCATGAACTTTGATTTAGGTGACTCCATCAGGATTATTGGGGTGCTTTTAGGACAGGACTTTGGGGGAAGAACTCCAGAGCTCCGTGGATAAACCAATTGGCCTTAGCAAGGGGCAAATATTTAAGCAAAGCAGGGAAAAGGGCAATGGGAGGTGGAAGGAATCTCTTCACCCTTCAAGCAGTAGAAAATTCCCACTCCCCCCTCAGATTTAATAGATGGTGTTGGTGGAATTTCCCAATATTTTTTTTCTCCACCCCTTTTCAAAAATATCTTTGCCAAGCATTCCCCTACTTTTGTCAGATTCATATAACTATTTACTCCCAACAAACATAAACACAAATTTAATAAACAGCAACTAATGATAATGATGACAATGACACCATCATCATTTGTTGTGGGGTAGGGGGGTTGTTGTCTTCAGTGTTACCCCTGCTCTGAGTAGACCCATTGGCATTCATGAACATGACTAAGGACTATTCATTTCTGTGGGTCTGCTGCTCTGAGTAGGACTTGCAATCCCCTTGCAAAAATTGTTTGTTTTAAAGAAAATTTTCCCTTTCTTCATTCTATTTAAATATAATGGCTTTAAATATATATTCTGGGGAAACGGGTGGTTTACACATAATACATTTAAAGTACTCACACCTCCCAAAGAACCCTGGGAACTGTAGTTACCCCTCACAGGACTACAATTCCCAGCACCCTTAAACTACAGCTCCCAGGATATTTCAGGGTGGAGTCGTGTGCTTTAAATGTATGGTGTCTGTGCAGGCTTTAAATATATGATTATATCTTCAACTTCTGGTTGCTGCATTAAATCAGTCCATTCCTATTTTTATTTTACTGTATTTTTACACAGGTCAAAGCCCCACTGAGACCAAAGGAGTATAGCCTTTCCTAATAGGAGTATAGCCTTACCACCATCAATTCCTCTATTCCCAATGTTCAGGTTATGAGTGCCCTTGCATTGATGACCCAAGTTTTAAAGGTAATGGGACCCCTGACCATTAGGTCCAGTCGTGGCCGACTCTGGGGTTGTGGCGCTCATCTCGCTTTATTGGCCGAGGGAGCTGGTGTACAGCTTCCGGGTCATGTGGCCAGCATGACTAAGCCGCTTTTGGCGAACCAGAGCAGTGCACGGAAACACCTTTTACCTTCCCGCCAGAGTGGTACCTATTTATCTACTTGCACTTTGACGTGCTTTCGAACTGCTAGGTGGGCGGGAGCAGGGACCGAGCAACGGGAGCTCACCCCGTCACAGGGATTCGAACTGCCGACCTTCTGATCTGCAAGTCCTAGGCTCTGTGGTTTAACCTACAGCGCCACCCGCGTCCCTACCGTTCCCCAAAAGATGGAAATGTCAGCAGGCTTGTGGGAATCCTGTGTTCTGAAGTACATGTTATCTTCAGGGATGGAAAGAACCCTACAGAAGGAATAACTTTTAAAAGGCCAATTAGCAATGGAGGAGGCTTGTACATTAGGCCCAATCCTCAGTCTTCAGCCAATCCCCTTTCTTACCAACCAGTCGGGAGATGCCTGTCATTAGCTCTGGCTCCCCCTACTGCTGGTCTCCTTGCCTTACACTCTGCCAGTCCCACGCGGCACCAGCCACTTCTGTCAATGAGGACTGAGCATGCTCAGTGAGCACAAAATGCTGAAGGACTATAGGCGGCTAAATGGAAATATGTAGAGTGGGGAGAAAGAGAATGGAGTACAGTGGCAGGAATCCTGAGAAGAAAAACTCTATACGGCAACATTTTGCTGCAAGTTCCATGCTCCATTAATGGAGAGGCATGCCCAATCCTGTGCACATTATGGAGAAGCATCAGAGTTCAGTGGTAGAACACATGCTTTGCCTGCAGAAGGTCCCAGGTTCAGTCCCCATTATCTCCAGGTTGGGATGAGAAAGATTAACTGACTGGAAATCTGGGCAACTGCTGCCAGTCAGTGTAGACAACACCAGGGGACAAGCCATTGTCTGATTCAGTATAAGGCAACTTCCTGCATTCCAGTACAAAAGTCTCATTGTGTTTAAAGGAAGCTTACAATTTCAGCCTTAATTAAGAATAGAAATAAAAAGATACACTATCATTTCCACTTCAAAGCATAGTTATATACAATATGCAAATCACCATGCATTTGATGCAGACACACACACACACACACACACACACACACACAGACCCTTCCTATGTGCAATTTGTTAAACACAGACAAGTATTGGAAACATCAGTGTATTTTTATGGCATTCAACACACACACCCTCCAGCTTGTACCATATTGATAAAGATCAGAGTAATTAAATTACCCATTAAAACTAAATCCAAAATAATGCTTTGCCTAAATCAAACATAATATCTGTCAAGCACCAGCATCGGATACTTGACAGTGGCTACCCAAAAAACGGAATCTCTGGAACCACACGAGAAAATCTTGCCGCTTCTCTCAGCATCTGATGATCAGAGCTACAGTGCCTCTGGTACATGAACATTTTCAATCTGAGGGCCACACTTGCTTCTTTGCAACCACCCAAGGGCCACATCATGCCAGTGATGGCAAAAGTGTATAGGGCAAAGGATGTAAATTTTACCTATATACCGTAGTTTCTGCATACACAAAATACTCCATTCATCTAAGCAAAAGGCAGCTCAAGCCTGAGGTTGTCATCCCTGTCTCCCCACCCCATGTGCTAATATGACTGACATGACCTTCAGATTGGACCATCTCATAAGAAAATAAGAACTGCATTAATCCATCTCCTTCCAGGGGAAACAGCACTTGTTAGATTTCTGCCTGCGGCACCTCCCTTTAAAGAACCAAGGATTCCTATGCCAGGGGAAATTTGTGCTACATGTCAAAGAATCCTTTCTGCCCCTACACATAAATATCTCCCAGAAAATACTGAAATTTATCTTCATATGAAATTGCCATGCATTGGGGCCAATGGTCCATCTTGCCCAATACTGACTGCTAGAGTTGTAGGTAGCTTTCCAGGATCTAAGGCAGCATAGGTGCCAACAGCCTGGGGCCCTGGGTGCTCCATGAAGGGGGTGGGCAGGCACCCACACATTTTGGTGCCAGGGCCATGCATGCTGCATGGCGCCCATGGTCCCAGGCACTCACAATTGCAGGGCCAAGCCGGCAATCCTATCAGGCAGAGAGATTTCCCCAGCATCTGATACCCGATTGAAAAGAGAGAGAGATGCTAGGGACTGAACATGGGACTTTCCCCTTGCAAAGCAGATACAGAACCATGAGGCAATGGGTGCTACCTAAATCATGTTAACTTGAGAAGATGGTGAATATGGAATGTTTCTACCTGAAGCAGATGCACCACCACCTGGCTATGGTTCCTCTGTAGGTCAATCTTCTAATATAAAGCTGTGAGGGGGCCTCCCATATTCCCTTAATCTTGCAGAAGCACAAAAAGCTATGGTGAGCACACACATGTGCGCGCACGCACACACAGAGACAGACAGACAGACAGACAGGCAGGCAGACAGAGAAACCCACGCTAGGGACAGGTAGAATCCTTAAAATAAGCATGCTGAGAAGCCTTGGAATGCTGCCTGACTGCTGGGGAGGGATAGAATGGAAGGAAGTGGTCAGAATCAGAACCATGGAGTACCTCTACACAGCAACATTTTGTTTCAGGCCTGTTGGCAAAATGATGATGAGATGGAACTTTCACATCATATCCAGCACACAAGGTCTTTCAGCTCACCTATTTAGGGCACACATCCAAGGCACACCATTGCTTTCACAATGGCTGGGCAAATATAATTCCTCCTCTAACAGCACTCTCCCTATGTGATTCCCAGCAATAGGTATTCAGGGGCATTATTGCCTCTGACAGTGGTGGGTAGAACACAGAAGGTGGCGCTGTGGTTTAAAGCACTGAGCCTCTTGGGCTTGCCGATCAGAACGTCGTCGGTGGTTCAAATCCCTGCGAGGGAGTGAGCTCCCGTTGCTCTGTCCCAGCTCCTGCCAACCTAGCAGTTCGAAAGCACGCCAATGCGAGTAGATAAATAGGTACTGCTGCTGTCTAATTAACTTTTTAAGACATGAACTTTAGGATTTGTTTCACTGTGAACAAATCAGTGAGAAAGTTTAGTAGTACCAGGCACAGCTGTCTAAGTAATATTCAGGTAGACTGTTCCATTGAATCAAGCAACATCGACCCACAGCAGGGAGGTCTCTGTGGCCCTCCCAATGTTGCTGGACTCCATGTAGTCAGCATGCCCTCTCTGGGCACAAACAAAAGAACATTATAAAAGCCTGCTGGATGAGGCTATTGATGCATCTAGACCAGCATCCTATTCTTACAGTGGCCAACCAGCGATCTGTGGGAATCCTGCAAGCTAAACACAAGTGCAATAGCACTCTGACCACATGTGGCTCCCTGCAACTGGTAATCAGAGGCATAATGCGTCTGGCAGCAGAGGTACGGCATAGCCACCACGGGTAGCCATTAATAGCCTTGTCCTCCATGAATTTGTATAATCTTTTTCTAAAGCCAGCTAAGTTGGTGGCCACCACTGCCTCCTCTGGGAGCAAGTTCCATAGTTTAGCCATGAGACAATGAGAATTGTAGTCCAACCACATCTGGAGAACCACAGGTTCCGTGTTTTTTGGCATAGAAGTCTTCATTAAAAGCCTCCTTTTCATCTTAAGCACATTACTGGCGCAAGCCGCACTCCCACAGAATCCCTAATGATTCATGCTACAGAAGCAATGCATGGCAGATTTTCCTGAAACACAGGCTGCTGCTGCTGTTGTCATCATTAGCACAAACATTGTTCAGCTTATGGGAACGATTCTGGGAAGCTCACGACAGGGGCCCACTAGTCCCCAGCGCATGGGGAAAGGCACCCAGTCCTTCACAGATCTTCACCTGGGCCCATTAGCACCTATAATGGCTCATTAATTCTAGGCCGGGTGATCACACTGCAGGTATATTCTTAAAAGAGTTAATTTTTAACTGAGAAGAATGCTGACTGGGGAGAAAAAATAATGCAATACCATTTTGCCCCTGAACAGAGTGGAGAAGAAAGAAGCTTGAGGAATTGTCACCGTTCAGCTTCTGTAGCAGCCTCTTCACCCCACCCCCACCCCCGCAACACACACACAACCACCACCACAAGGACATTTGAAGGACCATCTCCCCCATCGGAATGGAGAAGAAACAGGAACAACTTTTTCCCATCAAACAAGTGGTCTTATCCTTTCTACTGTAACTTCTTTTTTAAAAAGTGATGCTTATTGTTGTCATAGTCTTATTCAAACCGCTTTGTGAGGTCCACCTGGTATATAAATGCCATAAGAATATAAATATATGCTGAAGTTGTTGTTTTTTAACAAGTAGCACCCAGCCCTTGATTTGGGTTCCAAAAGAGCCTATGTGGAATGACAGGCTAGGCTGAAATTTTGGGCATCTTTAGTTGGGGCGTAAAGCTGCATGCATACCACTCATTTAGAACATATTCTCCACACACCCTAGAATTCTGGGAATTGTAGTTTATCCTTCACAGAGCTATAATTCTCAGAACCCAAGGATTATAATTTTTTTGAGGGGGTTTTCTTTAAATATATGGCATGTGCACAGTCTAGATCTCACTCTGCATCAAATCAAGGAGTGAACGACCTGTGGTGCATGAAAGGCTGAGGCTGCAATCTTATGCACACTTTGCTGGGGCCAAAACCCATTGAACTCTATGGGGCTTATTTCATGCACACATATAGGCTTGTACTGAAACACATTTAACAGCACAGTCTGAACCAGGTCTACTCAGAAATAAGTCCTATGCAGTTCAAAGGGCTTACTCCTGAGTGAGTGGAGTTAGGATTGTAGCACATAGGATTATATATTTCAGCTTCATTTCCTTCACCATTAAGGATGTGGGCTGAGTGCACACCATGCATTTTAATGCACATTCTGCCCCAAAATAATCCTAGGAACCAAAGTTTACCTTTCGCCATGCTTCAGTTCCCAGCAGTCTTAACAAACTACAGTTCCCAGGATACTGGGGGGGGGGGGAGGCATTCTTAAAACGTATGGTGTATCCGAAGCAAAAATGTAACTAAATCCATACCTGCGTCACAATGACTTTGTTGGTCTTTAAAGTGCCACGAAATCTGTTTTGGCTTTTAAGCAAAGCATTGTTTGGCTATGCCTCCAAGAGGTAGGGAATGAACACTCCAGACTTTCCAGGGATCAAAGCAATTCCTGTAGGAGGCCTTTAATTCACACAGAACCCTTCGTCTGGGTAGTGGATAATATCCCATTCCCTTGTGTAGGATTTGGTTGTAATAACCAATAATAGTAATAATAATAATAATAATAATAATAATAATAATAATAATAATAATATCCTCAGTACCATACGATTTAGAATTCCATAAGAAAAAAATACCAAGACAAGACCTGCTAATAATATAAATAATATATAAACATACAACAACAACAACACAGTGGCATACATTTTATTGAGTTTCATAAGCAAAATTAAACAAACAAACAAATAAATAAATGATTAAGACAAGTATCTGGGCCTTAAAAAGTTACATTTAGCTCTTGGAGGAATATGCAACCTTTTGAATGATTTTCAGGGCAGAAGGGCATTCTGGAGACAGAGAGAAGCTGAACCATGGAGGAAATGGAGGGGAGGGTGGATCTCAGCTCAGTGGTGAGGCATCTGATTTTCATGCAGAAGGTCCCTGGTCCAACCCCTGGCACCCCCAAGTAAGCTTAGGCGTGTCCCCTTCCTGAAACCCCGAGAGAGCTGCTGCCAGCCAGTGTGGACAGTACTGTGCTGGATGGACCAATGTTCTACTCAGTAAAAGTCAGCTTCCTGTGTTCCTAAATTAGTAAATACGTGTATCTACACATAACCTCAGTTTTGTAGACTGAACATCTGGTCGGGGATTCGTTGTAGATGCATAATAATCACACGCCATGTTCTATATAACGTTTAATTGGGGCGGCAGTCAAGCGTTAATGGGGTCTTGGGTACCTTCAGAGATAAATCCGCATAAGCAGTTTGTTTTCGAAAACTGGAGGCAGATCCACGTCCTAGAACTCCCCAGTGCCTTTTAAAACTACAATCAGAAGCCTCCTCCTTCATCTTTACCTGCCTTGTGCATTTCCGTTTCAGGCCTCTTTGAACAGCGAGTTTGGAGTAACGTCTGAAGCCAATAGCAGAAATGCAAAGCACGTGTTACTGCAGCACCATCGCCAGACACACTTACTCAGAAGTAAGTCCCACTGCGACCAATTTCATCTACGCTCGTGACCCTGTGCATGCGTGCACGGAAGCAAATCCCACTGAATTCAATGGGATTTACTCCCAGGTAAGTGTGTATACGATGGCAGCTTCAGTCCCACCCACCCACCAGAACTTTATTTTTCTTTTAGTTATATGGGGTTTCTCTCGTTTGCTTTTTAGGATAACTAATCTTACAAAGTTTGCGTTTCAAATAATTGTAAAAGCAGGTCAGCCCGTTTACTCTGAATTAAAGCTGCCTTGAATATAATAGGACTTTCCCTTCAAAATTAGAGAGATTCGAGGTCGGAGTGTTTCAGATCAGATGTTTCAGATCAGATGTAATAATAACGGTTGAGATGCTGGTGGTGCAATCTTTAACATACTTACAAGGAAGCAAATTCCATAGTGATTCAGTTGGAAGTCGCGTCAGAGTAAACAGGCTGAAAAATTAGGAAAAGGGTTTATTGATTTCTGGGTGTATCGGGTTTTTCAAACTTTCTTCAAAGAAAGGGGTTGATTTCTCATGCGAATTTACTGCGTTATTTCAGATGTCTTGGAAATATTTAGCTGCACTCATTCAAGCCTTAAATATAAGCCTCTTAAAATGTTTTTGAGACATCTGAAACACTAAGGGATTCCACGCGTTCAAAGGAGAAACTCTCGTGTTTCCTTCCTGGTTCCTGTTGCTGTTTTTGCAGTTTTTAAAGTGAAAATTCAAAGCCGAGGAATGAAATTTGTTCAATTGATTTTGTAGTTTGGTTTTATATTTTGAAGAAAATGTGTTGGGTTACAGCGGGAACATTTTTGTAAATTTTGTTTAAAGAAATCATTAGATTAATACCTCTTCTTTTCGGACCGTTACCCGGTGTTAGAAGTTTTATCGGGAAGGTGTGAAGGGCTATGTACCGTTCAAAATAAGCTGTATGTATAACCTTTTCGAAACAAACTTGAAAACGATTGTACTCAATCCAACCCAATAAAGGTGTTTCATAGAGCGCAATCTTATGCCTAGTTACTCAGGAGTAACTTTCGCTATCTCCAGTAAACCTTCCTCTCTAGGTTTCAGATCGCACCCGAAAAGTCCTGTTGATTAATCACCCCTTGAAATAAACGGGGACATCAAATAAGCTGAATTTTGCTTGATCACTAACCTCCATCATTCCCATTCTGTGTCTGCAAATATACATATTCTTTGAAGGTTATGTTAGGATATGGGTGATTGAGCTTTAAATCTGACATTTTATATAATATTATTCGTCTCCCAAGGGCCCGATCGAACCAATTAAGCGCGCTCTACCTCCAGCCTATTTCAATGGGGAAGAAAACTTACGCGCCAAACTTTTAAAGACACATATATTTAGCACTGTCTTCTTTTAAGCTGAATGCAGCCTATATTCTGCAATCCACTTTTAGCAATATTTGGAGTACAAATGGTTAAAGAATATGTTCAGGGGGCACGCATTTTTGAAGCCCAGTCCATTTCAGCGGGGATGTTTAGATATCACTCTTGCTTCAATTCATTTTCGAATGATTGTTTTGGAGCTCTGCAGGGCGGGTGGATGGAGCCCAGAAGGTACAGGCTTATCTGACCGCGATCCCCGCAAACATCCGGGCTTTCTAACAGCCCCCCTACTCCCCGCTTGATTTCAAGAGCTAGATAAGCAGGTGCTGAAATTTTCCCCATTAGGAAACGGGGTTTTAAAATGCCTTTATATCCTGCCTAAATTAACCAACTGACCCAAAGCATTTTTCAACCTGCCATCCCCTCGGACGTCCCTCCTCCTCAAAGTTGTGCCCCCCCCCTCCCCAACCATTTTATTTTATTTTATTTTATTTTATTATATAAAAGTCCGTGCTTGCATCAAGCTAGCCTTGCTATGCGGGTGCCTCTCTTAATATACTAGGAAAGTATTGCCAGGAAGCGCACAGAACCGTAGCTCAGCCGCAGAACATTTTGCCTGCACGCAAAAACTCCCAGGTTCAGTCCCCAGGGACATCGCCAGGTTGGGCTGAGAATATTCCCTAGCCGCTGCCAGTCAGTGTCGACAGCACCGAGCTAGGTGGCAACTTCTTCCTACGTGGTCTTTGGACATTACAGCTTTCCGAGAAGGCTTTGCCAGTATTGTGAGGAGTCGGATGAAAACGCTCCGCACATCCTTGAGGAGCCTCTCTAATTTCCTGATTGAGGGGCAAACACACGCTCCCCTTTGATACGAGTTTGCAGGGGTGCTAACTGGAATAAAATATGGGGGGGTGAGGTAAGCCCCGCCCCGCATAATCGATCACATGACACAGTGCACACACACCATGGGAATGCCCATCTACTTTGTGGGGGCCCGGACCCCTCAAATATTTTATTGTGGGGACCGAAGCCCCACGGCCCCCATGAGTTGACTCCTATTACATGTGTTTGGCAAAGCCATTTCAAACCCGTCTCAGCGCGCCTTCGCGGAAACAGAAACCGTTTGTCTGAATGCCTCTCCTTCTGATTTCTAAGCAGACAAAAAGTCGTTTCTCGTTGGACTGTATGATCCTGTGTACGTTTATTTGGGAGGACTGTATTTTCCTTTGAAATTTACTTAGGCGTATAATGGCTGGGATGATAGTAACACGCTAGACTTGCAATATTTGATTGGAATTTGTTGCAATATCGTTTATAACTTGTTTACTTTACCGCTGTCACAAACTGAACTGGGCTGGGAATTAAGCATTTGATCTGATTTACTGTCGTGTTGTTTTACGAACACAGCAACATTTTTAACCGATTGAGCCTTTCAAATGGATGAACCGAATAGGTTTAATCAGTTTACCGTGGCCATCCGATCAGAGTGCCTCTGAGTAAGCTTGGTGAGGACTGCGCTGTTAGATATAACAACCTGCCACTGAAAGTTGCCTACTTTTACATGGCTGCTGGTGGTGTTGATTTTTGTCTTGTTTTTATAAGGGCAGATCTCTGCCGCTAGGAGGTTACAAGTCCAAATCCGACCAGGGTGGCATCGCTCCTTTAACACGGACTAGAAAAGGGGGCTGTGTGTCTGTCATGTCATCTTTGTTTTAAGGTGCCCTTCACGCTTTAAATATTTCAGTCGCATTGCACGCCCCCTTAAAAGACCAATAACCCACTCACACCTTAAAGGATAAACAATAACAGCCACTCACTGTGGGGTATAACAGTACAAGGAAAAATGACCACACACTTCTCTAAGCCTTCCAGATATGATACACACAGAGGAAATATAGTAGTCAGAGTTATAACACTTTTAGCTGCCATGGATCTCGAAAAATTTTTGGTTCTTGTGTTTTGCTCTTCCTTGAAAATAATGAGAGATATAGGCCTGTTAGATCTGCATCATATCATATCATATATCATATCATATCATATCATCATATCATATCATGTCTTGTCATCATCAGATTGTTCCCAGTGCTAGCCCTACTCAGAGCGAACCCACTGGAAATAATAGGCATGACTAACTTAAGGCCATTAATTTAAATGGGTCTACTCCAAGTAGAATTTTTTAATTATTCTTTTATTAATTTTTATGGATACAATCCCATTATTTTTAGTAGTAGTAAGCAGTAGCGTCACTTCATTTCTGCACCGCCTTTCCTCCCGAAGGAGCCTAGGGCGGTTAACAAAACTAAGAGAGATAAAATGCAACCCACTTAAAGCACTGGTAGAAACATTTAAAACGACATTATCTAGAGAAAGAATTGTTAAGCGGCACCAATTTACATCCAATAGCAGACCAAAAAGTGCTAATTATTGAGTTCGACAACAGTTAACTCCCCAAAGCCTTGAGGAACAAACGGGTCTCCAACTGATTCCGAAAAGATGTCAGCGATGCACATAAATGTAATTCCACAGGGATATGTTATATTATATACGCCCCGCCAGAGCTGATATAAGAGATGTTGGGGCTGTATAACACAATGCATATTATCTTGTTTTAGACAAGCGATTGTGGGGGAAACAAAGGACTTGGAAGACGGAATGCGGTCTCCAACCAAGAGCCCTGCTGGATCCTAAAGACCAGGGGTCAGCAACCTTTTTCAGCCGTGGGGTCCACCGTCTCTCAGACCATGTGGCGGGCCGGACTATATATTTGGGGGGGGGGATGAACGAATTCCTATGCCCCACATATAACTCAGAGATGCATTTTAAATAAAAGCACACATTCTACTCATGTAAAAACATGCTGATTCCCAGATCGTCTGTGGGCCGGGTTGAGAAGGCGATTGGGCCGCATCCGGCCCACGGGCCTTAGGCTGCCTACTGCTGTTAAAGACGAATGCATTTCTTGATTATCTCAGTCTGCCACCGACTAAGCAGCGTGCTGGATCCCCACTCCAGAAAAGCTCCAGGAAGATTTAAAAGGTAAAAGCGAGACCCGATCCCAGCCGAAGGGAGGCAAACTCATTTCAGGGGGGAAAGATATCGGTACAAACCCAGACAAGTCTACTCAGAAGTTAACCCCCTACTGCGTTCAAGGGGACTTGCTCACAGGTAAACGCGGACAGCGGTAAAGCTTTGAACACCCGCCTTGACAGCTTCATTTTGGCTGGGATACTGTCTTAAGTAGTTTACCACCATCATTTTTCATTGCTATGTATTTATCAGAGTAGTTGTAATGATTACAGCACATTGTAAGTAGCACAGTGGTTTCAAGTTTTCACATAACGTAGTCCAATCAATGTTACTTTTATACCAAAGTGTGCAAGATTAACAGTTCCAGTCCGGCCAATAGCACAGTGGAAGAGGACCCGCCTTGCGTGCTGAGGGTCACAGGCTGGAGCCAGTCATCTCTTGGTATGGCTGGGGGAAACCTGGTCAGAAACCATTGGCGTAGCCAATATTTTTGTTTTTTTGGGGGGTGGTGGTGGAGGGATAGGACTTTGTTAGGGGGTGCAGAACCGACGTGATTGGTCAGTTAGTTAAGCATTTTCTATTCTTCTATTTCCGCCCCCCTTGGCTTTGCCCATGTCATAAACCCTGGAGAGCTTCTGCCAGTCAGTGTAGACAAATACTGAGCTAGTTGGACCAACGCTTTGACTAGATGTAAGGAAGCTTCTTCTGTGCCCGAAGTAAGGCAGCTTTTGAAGTCCCCAGAGATATCTGAACGTGCGTCTGCTCAGGGCCGGATCTAATATGAACCTAATGAAGCTTAAATCTTCAGGGCCTCTAATCCTGGAGAAGCCACATAAACGAGCTTAGTCCACATTGCACGGCTCAAATTGATTAATTGGTTCTTGCATATACTTCAAGAATCCCAATTGTTGAACGCATCGGGATGTGCGTTCGAGGGAAGGATAGGAACTTAGCGGCAGAGCACGTGCTCTGCACGTAGGTCCAGGTGCGGTCTCGAGTGGAATCTCCTGGTGGGGCTGGGAAAGACTGAAACCTTAAACCCTGGAGAGCTAGATGGACCAAGGGTCAGCTGCCAGCTTCCTCTGCCCCTCTAGGTGGCAAGAGGTTCCAGGGACTTAGAGAGCGGCGGGGCTGGGGTGCTGCACTCCTTCGAAAAGGGATCTCGCAAGGTGAGGAATGGGAGGGGGAAGCGGCCCTACTTTTGCTTGCAAGACTTGGGTGTTGGGGGGGGCGGGGGAGTCCAGCGGTTAAGAGGCTGAGCTGTTAAAAGTGGGTGGTCATGTGATTATAACTCTGGCTCGGGATTTGGTGACCCTTATGTAAGCCGCTAGTCCTCAAGCTCCCATCTTCACTATTAATAATACTGTGCTGCTGCAAGGATTACTGAGATGATTATTTAAAAAAATATATCTGCAGTGTTTGTTGTTGTTGTTGCTAATCTGCCTATCTCCTACACACACACTCCGTTCCTATCTACTAAGAACTCCAGTTGCAGCATCTGAATTTGAGATATTGGGTTATTTTATTTATTACATTTTTAAACAAAGCCCTGCCTTTCTTCCAAGGAGCTCAGGCTGAAGTCCACGTCTTCTCCTACCCATTTTATCCTCCTTAGAGCCCCGTGAGGTAGGTTAGGTTGAGAGGGACTAACAAAAGCTCATCATGAGAGAGATTCCAACCTTGCTGGTTCCGCGCTCTAGCCACTAGGTACAGACAGAGAACGATCCCCCCGCTCAGCCAGATCTCCTCCTCTCTTTAGCTTGAACCGAGCTTCGAGAGTCTGGCAGCGACGAGCTTGCTTTGGGGTAAGAAATTGGAGCTCAGGAACGCTGCATTGAGGCGCATTGGCCAGAAGAGGGCAGAGTGCACACAAGGCTTGGTAACGCGAATGCTGTCGATAGTTGGAGAAGGCACAGAAGCTCGAGCCTTTTGTCAACCACTGTTAGGACGCAGGCCAGCTTTAGGCTGCGGGGTCGTTAAGTAAGGAAAGCTGCATAGCCAGACCCTGGGAGGCTCCGTTATCTATTCGGGTGTGAGGGAAGATTCTGAAGCAGTCTTCACCGGCTGAGGTTGGCCTACAGTCACTGCTTATCTCCACAGACAGCCTAGGCTAGCAACTACAAAGAGTAGGGCAGGGAAGCTATGGCCCTGCTGGACTACAAATCCCATCATCCCTGGTCATTGGCCGTGCTAGCTGGGGCTGGTAAGAGTCCAACAGCATCTAGGGGGCTGCAAGTTCCTCTGTTCTGGGCTAAAGCATAGAAGGACTGTTGCCAAATACTATGGCAAATCTTCCTCTCACCACCTTTGCACAGGGGAACACAGAAAGCTGCCTTATAGTGGAGTCGGGTCCACGTAGTATTGTCTACACTGACTGCCGCTGGTTCTATGGGGTTTCAGACTCAGAGGTCTCTCCCATCCCTACCTGGAGGTACTGGGAATGAACCAGGGATCTTATGCATGCAAGACAGCAAACTGTCTCACTGAGCTGCAGCCCTTTCAACCATGAAAGGCTGCAAAGTACGACCCAGTTAGTGAAAACTGCGTTTGAATAGGTACATAGGAATGAGCTGGCTGCGGATTAAAGGAGATAGTGACAAATGGGAGATTTTTATATTTAGAAAAAGGTACAGCCTCTCCCCAAATCAAGCAACTGATAAAGACAGCTCCAGAGTGTAACAGAAAGTAAAATTGTAATAAATTAGGGAATGGGGAAGGAGTAAACCATCTTCTCTCCAGTTTTGAATGGAACCATCTTGTATGGAATTTAAAACTCCCATGCCCAAACAAGAAAATATTCATCAATTGGACTCTGAGAGTTAAAGTTCCAAGGGAAGGGGGTTCTTTCCTTTCCTTTCCTTTCCTTTCTTTTCCTTTCCTTTCCGTTTCTTTTCTTTTCTCTTTCCTTTCCTTGCTGGGCTGCATGTTAGGGAGCCTGTTCACATTTGGGCATAATCCAAAGTGTGATTTTCAAATCCAGCCATGTTGCACAACTGGATTTCTCTGCCATCTTCCAGGCGCAAAACCCATTTAGTTTAGAAAGTTGCTTTTGGAAGGGGTACTTAAAAGAAAGAAACAGATAAATAAAACACATAACTGTTCATTCTGTTGATGAATCAGAAGCCTTTGGTGTTAATCTTTTGCTAAATTCAGCATCTTTATATCTCTCTCCCTATAAAATCCTGAGCTCCATAGCAGGCAATGCAGGTGATGGGTTGTCAGATTTAGAAATTACTCTATTCATTTTCGGTTGTTGTTTTTTAATCCCTTGGCAATTTTTGGTTGGAAGAGATGGGGTAGATAAATAAAATTAAATGTCTTCTTGTCCACCTCTGACACCAGAAATCCCCCTCCCCAAAAAAACTTTGGTGTGTGAAATATGTTAACAATAAGCCCTAATTAGAGAATTGCTCCTCTCCGTGGCCTGAATGAACCTCCTAAAATCTACTAGCTGCCTCGCTGTGATCATTTAGCCATGGCAAAAGAAAAAGAAAAAAGGAGAGGTGCAAAATTGCATTTTAGGCTACATTTAAAGCACTGCACCAAATAATCGTGGGAACTGTAGTTCGCCCCTCCCCATAGAGTTACTGTTCCCCATACCCTTAAGAAACTACCTCCCCCAGGATTCTTTGGGGATGCTTTAAATGTACTGAATCTACAAAAAATGTGTATGAATACTGAACATCTGTGATAGTACAGGGTAATGTACTGAATGGAGAACTGAATCGCCTGTGTTCCCGCACTAAGTCATGGTGGTAGTTGCCATGCACATTAAGGCTGCTGTGAACCTATGCATGCCTGTCTACTCGAAGTAAGTCCCACTGAGTTTCGTGGCACTTAGTCCAGGGAAGTAGGTTGCAGCCTAAGGAATTCCAATGAACTCAGGAGAGATTTACTTTTGGGTGAGCTCACTGAGGCTGCAATTCCATGCTCTCTTTCACAGAAGTCTTATGAGAACTTTATTCCTAGGGGTCAAAGTATTGGATCCAGGTATCGGGCAGAGAGAAAAGCGGAGGTGTGTGTGAATGAGTGGGAAGGAGAAACGAGTGGAATTGTTAAAGGCTTTGAAAGTTTCCTTCGGAACATTCTCTCTTTCCTTTGGGGAAAGTGGAAATCAGGGATTGGGAACCTGTGGCCCTCCAGACCTTGATGGAGCACATTTCCAGTTATCCATGACCATAGGGCAGTGGTGTCCAAACTTTTTTTCAAAGAGGGCCAGATATGATGAAGTGAAGGGCCTTGAGGGCAGACCAAAGGACCGACCAAAGTTGTTGACCTTTTCTAGGACTGAACTTGATGAGCTTTTTTATGATTTTACCCCAGAGTTGTTGAGTTTTTTTAGGATTGAAGCTGTTGACCTTTTTTTAGGGTTGAAGTTGTTGAGGAATGGGGATCCTAAACCCCAGACCATGAATTGGTAGACTGCAAAGTGGAGGGAGGAGGCTCCAGCCAGGCAATATGGCAGAAATTCCTGCAAAACTGGATGGTTTTTTTGGGGGTAGACTGCAATTGGCTTCTATCGTTGGTGTTGAGATCGGTGGTTACATTGTAATGAGGATTTCATGAGGCTGGCCTGGCCTTGAGGAACGTTCACTGGGAAGTAAATCTCTGGGTCCTAATTCAGAAGTGCTTTGATCTAAACGCGGAGTGTAGGCACGGGCTGCAGCAAGGAATTGAAAACGATTTCAGGTCTAAAGTTGTGTGCTGAATGTTATAGAAGGGATCAGATATACAGTAAGCCATTCACCTCCCCAGGGCTAGCCTAAGACGTTTTGGCACCTGAAGCGAACTACAAAATGGTGCCACTCCTCTCCAGGGCAAGGAAAGATCTGCAGCAAGAACAAGGGGTATGAAAATTTAAACTGGGAACAAGGGGTGAGTGCAGATCAAATAAACCTTATCCACAGAGATCGTTGCGAGGGAAAGGGGGCTCGCTTTGAATCACATCAGATGGGTGCAGGCAGCTTAGGAGACTCCAGAGGGTAGCCCCCGCCATTTCCTCACTAGGGGTGGGAGGTGAAAGGCAGCACCTCCTATTCTCCGAGAGGCTGCGTGGAGCGAGCGGTGCAGCCGTCGCTGCCACTGCGAACCGTGTTTATGGGAGACAATCTTACTCAGCTACGAGTGATCGCCAAAGAAGAAGGTGATATTCCTTGGGTGCCAGATCTGCTTGCCTCTGTGGATCCTGCCACCTGAGGCGGTCACCTCTCCTTGCCTCATGGGCAGGCCCTGTACCTCCCCCGCCCCCGTCTTTTCCTTTAGCCTCTTACCTCTAAATCTATGACGACTTTTACAGAGTTCCTGGATTTGTTTTATTTATTTTTAAGGATGTAGGGGAAACAGGAATAAGGGTTTGTAATCTACACGCTGGTAGAGTAAGCGAGGTAATTTATCCAGCATTCATATGCGGCCGTGAGACGCGTCTTGGTTGTGATCTAGGTCCTGCGCAGAAATACCCCACCACCGCGCGCTTAAATTTCGAGGAAGAAATGAAATGGCTTCCATTAAGATTCGGGGACTTAGGAATTTCCCTTCTTCTCCTGCTCTTGCAGAATAAAACTAGAGAATAGGGCCAAGTCGAAAACCCCTCACCGCACTGACCTGTCTTCCATAGTTTTATTTCCTACAGGAGCCTTGACTTCAAACGTGCCCAGGATCGGATCGCAATTGTCTTTCTTTAAGTTCCGCTGTCTCTTTCTAGAAGGAAACCCCAGGGGATGTTAACCTCAGCAACCCAAGGGGCACCCCCAGCTGTTTATCTGGAAACAACCTCCTATTGATCTCAGAGAGTGGCTTCTCCGAGTAAACAGGAGCCGAAGCTCTGCTTGACCCTTTCCGCAACACACTGCCTCTTAGCGTAGGTGTCTCCGAATGAAACCGGGGCTTCCTTCCGAGTAACACTTCTGACATCTTCCTTGAACACGCGCGCGCGCGGTTTTCGATGGTGCTTACTCCATTCCAAGGCAAGGTTGAAAAAGTGAGTGCTGGCACTAAATTCAATGAGGGCGATAATAAATAAGAATTATCATCGCCACCATCACACTAACTTTCAAGTAAAGGCTTGAGCATTGGGGCTTCTGTTCTCCAACAGTCCTTTAACCCCAGTAGTAGTAGTAGTAGTAGTAGTAGTAGTAGTAGTGATAGTAGTGGTAGTGGTAGTAGCAGCTTGGGATCCTAATACACGCAAACAGCTTTGCACTTAAATTTCGCATCAACTCTTCAGTAAATCTTAAGGGTTCTGCGCCGTCTTCTTTCCCCGTCTGCGCATCCTCTCCTTTGAAGCCCAAGTCCGGATCAAGAAGATGAATTTTAGAGCTTTTTTTGAGTGCCCGTTTCTAGGTGCGGCGGGTGTCTCCCTCCCCTCACTGCCATCCCACGCTCAATACACACCTCCTCCCTGCACCTCTGATCTTTTGGTAGTCACTGGAAGACTTAAAAAAAAAAAAGGTGAAAATTGCTACGGTGACTAATAGGTATTTCTAAGAGCAAAGGTTTCTCCGGAGAGTGGGTTAGGACTCCCCACACTCTGTGGAATTGGGCTGCGAGGCAGGAGGTGGCATATTCCTCCTCGTAGCCGTTCCAGCGATTTCTCCAGCCGCTGTTCGTTCTCTGCACAATCTCCTCCGTGTCTGGCAAACTCACCATCACGGATCTTCTAATTCTGGACTTTTTCTTCGTAATTTTACGAGATAATTGGGTCTAAATCCGGAATTGTTTGCATTGGGAGGAGCGGCGGGAGGCGGGGAGAGAGGTTTTATTCCAGGGAAAACATCAGTTTTAATTAAAGCGAGCCGGGTTTGCTGTCGGATTTC
The DNA here is from genome assembly GCF_964234715.1 of Podarcis melisellensis. Lineage (NCBI taxonomy): Eukaryota > Metazoa > Chordata > Lepidosauria > Squamata > Lacertidae > Podarcis > Podarcis melisellensis. The sequence continues at coordinate 11,398,907 of NC_138547.1, read as the reverse complement.
GAGCGGAATCGCCTCCTGAAATCTAAAGAGCTCTTGATTCCTATTATTATTTTAGCTTGATCTCAAAATTAAATAATCACAGCATTCCGCACATACGTACGCTTCTGACTACAAAGAAACAGGCCTGTGGCAGAAGATAGGACGAATATATATATATATATATATATATATATATATATATATATACATTCAATCAAATAAACTTTTTAAAAAATAAGGAAGAAAATGACCTAAAAAGAAAACTTTCTAAAATGAGATAAACATCCATGGACAGTTTCCTTCAGTAATACAATTTAGGCAAAACCGGAAGGGAAAAAATATATACCCAAGGAAGGCGCAGAAAGCCCTTTAATTTAAATAACTATCAAATAACTTTCAATGCATTTTCATTCCTCTTTTTTATTCCATCATTTTTTTCCTGAGGAGTTTGCCCCCTGATCCTAATCGAAGAAATATTGTGCATTTTAAGAAACCTCAGCGGGAAAATAATTTCCCATATCTTCAGAGAGTTAATTGAAACAATCGTGTTTTGTTGTTTTTTAAAAAAAGTTCACCAGAAGTGGAGTGTGCTTGTGTGTATTTAAACCAACCAACTGGCTGCATCTCATGGTAGCCTGATTTGTGAGAAAATATTTCAGAATAGGGTAAGGAGAAAATAATGTTCTCACAGACACCAGAAAGTGGCAAATGATATTGAATTAATATTTACAACTATTCCCGTCCTTTTGCTGAGGTGCAAGTTATTGTTGCTGAGGCCAGTACATGAAACTGTTACCCCTACGTTGTCGGGATTGATGCAGCACCACACGTACAAATGCACACACACACACACTTTAACGTGCGGGTCAATACAAGGCGGAGGAATTAAAGACATTTGTAATTTCTGTATCCCGCCTCACACTCACAATCCATTCATTAATCTCAATTTCTCCTTTTCGTTCCCTTATTGGAATAGAAACCGCCAGGACCGCAGAAATGTTAAGAACGGAAGGTTTCTCTCAAATATTCCTGGCTTGGGTCTATCCTTGATTACTGGCAGTGCGTAATTGTCCGCCCGGGTCCCCAATACAATGGAACCATCATCTGTTTCCGCTCTTGTGCTCCAGGGCGCAAAAGTAGACACAAAGGAAAGGCCCAACTGGGGGCGCCCCAAAGCGGGTTTCAGAGCGTGCTTATCCCCTAAAAGAAATCTCACCAGTTCGACCCTCTCCATAAAATCACACTTGCCTGTATCCCCTATCCCCACTATACGCGGCAGAGCAGAACCCGCCTTTTCCACCAGAGCGCTGCTGTGCGCCTAGGTTTGACAACCACTTGGAAACAGGCCAGCAAGCGGTCCCAAAATTGAGGGGGAGATGAGGGGCATTTCTAGACATGACCCCCTGGCAGCAGCTGAAGCCCCCCCCCCCTCACGCCCATCTCTTCTTATTCAGCAGCATTCAAGTTCATAGAGGGGGTGCGTAAAGGCGCTTAATTTTCTGGGCGCGCTGGACAGAGGCTCGCCGGACACTCTCTCTCTCTCTCTCTCTCTCTCTCTCTCTCTCTCTCTCTCTCTCTCTCTCTCTCTCTCCCTCTCCGTGTGTGTGTTTGTTTTGAGAGAGAGATCATGGAAGAAAACCGAACTGTGCGTGAGATTCTAAAGTGTTATCTCCCCTCCCTCTCCAAACACAACCGGGTGAATCATATCTACGTCCACATCATGCTTTTAAAGCGCTTTTAAATTCACACACACACCCCACGCTGAGTGCTGGGAACTGTACCCTTCACAGATCTACACTTCCCAGAACCCTTAAATAACTCAGTTCTCAGGGTTCTTTGGGCCAAGGGTGAAAATGTGCTTCAAATGTACTTTAAATATATGGCTCTGTACAGGACGCAAGCTTCCTTTTGGGATACCGGGATCGATCAGACTCCGCTATTTGGGATCTGAGAAATAGAAGCATGTATTACTTCCTCTGTCTGTCTGTCTGTCTGTCTGTCTGTCTGTCTGTCTGTCTCTCTCTCTGTCTGTCTCTCTCTCTCTCTCTCTCTCTGTGTGTGTGTGTGTATTATCCACCAGCTCCTTATCTTTCTCCCGGGGCCTCTCGCCAGGTGCAAACGCGGCCGTCCCATTCTTTTATGCCCCAGACAACAAAACAGAAAAGCCTGGTGGGTGCCAGGGCTTCTATGGGAGGGAGGCGGAGAATGGGGGGGGGGGGATAGGAGACGGGGCGGATGTAACCGCATCCAGCCCCCTGCGCCCGCTTGCCAACGCCGGTGCCATGCTATAGTAAGATCAGCCCTGGTGGCACAGCCGGCGGCCAGCTTGCACGCTTGACACCTCTCCCTGTGATCTGCCTCTCCGGCTACTACCCCTACCCTTCCCACACTCCCGGACCCAATCCAGCCACAGCATTCCTTCCCCACCCTTCCCACCTCGTATCCCCGGATAGCACGCAGGTGGCAGCGTCCCGGAAGAAGGGGACCCTGGAACTTAGAAACCTCAAACGAGCCCCGGAAGGTCCCAAGAAGACGCCGAGTACCTACCTCCCAGCTGGGCGAGAAGGGGGCCCGCCGGCTTCTGCAGGCTTCCGCCGTTGGGGCTGGGTGGGAGGCATTTGGGGCGCAGGGTCATTCTGCCTAAGATGGGTGGCGTGCCAGCAACTTTGCTTTCCTCCCCATTCAATCAGCCCCGTTCAGCAAGTTCCTAGATCTCATGAATTCCTTCCACCGACCGATTGGCAAATCCGCCCCCCAATGTCCAGCCCTTCCTCAGTTTCTTTTTTCAACTTTTCTGTAAGTAGGTCCCCTCACCTGATTTTCTTTATTTCCTTTCCTTTATATCATCATCATCCCGTCCACTCACTGACACTGAGTGTTCCAGGATGCCAGCAGCCCCCTCCCTTCCCTACCGACCCCTCCATCCTCTCTATCCTCTCACTACAAACTGGTTACCTGGGCAAACTCCGCTTCTAATCTACACCTGGCTGGAATCCTTTCCCATCATGATCCGGGGTGGAATGGGAGCGGGAAAAAAAGAAAGAGGGGGGGGCTTGCTTTTCTTTGCCTCCCATCTTACTTTCTTCTCTCTCCCCCCTTTATTTATTTTAATCGTCTCTCTCCCCCCGTTTTCCCCCCCGCGAGTAAGCGACGGCACTATTTGACGTCGAGGAAAACCGCCTCACCGCGGCGCAGGGATATTAGGAGCACCAATTGGGAGTTCAAATGTCAGCAAGTCCCCCCCCCCGCTTTTTGGAAAAGGGAGGGGGAGGAGGAGGTGGCGGTGGTGAGGCGGCTGGCGGGGTGGGTGTGTTCCTCCGCCGCCGTTTTTTTCCTCCGCTTCTAAACGGAGCGTCTCCTGGCTCGGGACTCTTGCATGGCACTGTGGCGTGGAAGCGCTCCGGGGGAGAGCTTCTGCCCGCGATTGCATGCCGTGCCGGGGATCCCCTTGCTCCGGGGAGGGCCTCGCCGCCCCCTCCGGCCCGAGAAGGGCTCAGGAGGCGCCCCCTAGCCTACAGGTGACCCACCCTGCCTCTCTGCTGTCGGGGCGCGATGCTCTGACTGCCGATGGGCGCCCGCCTTGTCTCGGCAGCGCTCGCCTCCTCTGCCCCGCGACGCAGCGGTCCTGATCCCGGCAGGAGCGGACACTAACCGCCTCCTCCCCCTTCTCCCGCTTCGCCTCCGCAGCCAGCCTTCGCCCCATGGACGTAGCGACGGGCCCCGAGTCGCTGGAAAGCTGTTTCAACCGGGGCTCCACTGACTGCTCCAAGATGCTGGACGGAATTAAAATGGAGGATCACCCGCTGCGATCGGGTCCCGCAACTTTAGGAGTCTTGTTAGGTGAGTCGACTTCGCTTTCACCGCGCAATGTTCAACTCCCCTCCCCTAAAAAAGAGGAAAAGCCTAGAATACTAGTTTACTCGGGGAAAGTCCCGGGCCCCCGATCCTGAGTCCGCTGTACTCTTGCTTCAAATACTGTACTTGGAAACAAACCGGTGCTGTCAGGACGGCAAGCGGCGAAGGCTTCCCGTGTAAACGCGAAGTCCTGTAAGTCGTTTTCAGGCCGATCCTAGAAAAGGCATCGATTTGCCTTTAAGGGGCTGAAGGGGTCTTTTCTTTATTTAATGCCCTGTGTGGGATTGTGACACGATCTGGCTTGATTTTAAAAATTGCTACTATTTTTAATAATTTTAAATATAGCCACTTTTCTTTGACAATCTGAGGCTAGGATTTAGATTTCCCCGCCTTTATATATTTATTTTATTCGCGGAGGGGGTGCTAGGTGTACATAATGTCGCTGTAACATGCTTTTTTAAGACTCGTATTTGTTACAAAGGGATAGATAAATAAATCTCAAGTTGCAAAACTTTGAACCGAAGATGCCGCCGGCCAACTTCAAGAAGGGGGGGGGGGAGGCGCTACTTTTAAGATGCCTTTGCCAATCTTCCGACTGAATAATCCTTTTGAGACTGAAAGATACACGCATCTGCAGCTTTGTGTTCACGCACGTCGGAATGGGGATTTGCCACAACCCAAGCGAAGTCCCTGCTCTGATTTAGCTTTGTTGCTTCACTAAAACACAGACACACAGAATATTAATTTACACTCTTACTTCCCCATCCCCCAAATACTAACCCGTAGGACAAAAATCTCCTCCTTACCCCTTTTAACAATGTTCCAGAACGTATTCGATTTTACTTGAGTCACCTTGGAAAATGAACCAACAGCACTGAACCCACTGTTGCAATTTATTTTTTATGTCCCTTGTTTCTCTTTGAAATATAATGTTCTCTTGCATTTTGAAGCAAGTTTTATTGGATTGTCTCTGCTGGGACTTGCAGAGTATGGAACTGAGGCTTCAAAAAGAAAAAAAGGAGAAACTTCCAAATGGGACAGGGGTCCCCTCGCATCTCCTGACTGCATAGCACTCCTGTTTACTTAATAATGGCACCCCCCTCCCGTCACCACTTTTTGTAGTTTGTGTTGATCTGTGGACTGAAGGCTTGCAAGCCCACTAACCTGGGAGTAAGCCCCACTGAATTCAATAGGACTTCCTTCCAAGTAGGTTCAGGTAAGGATTTCAGTCTGAGCCGACGAAAGTTTGATGCCCTAATCAATCAATTATCCTTTAAGGTGCTCCAAGTATCTGAGCTTCTGCTTTTCTAATCGCAGTAATACCATATAGCAAAACAAATTTAGCAAAAAAGGAAAGAAGAAAGGATCCAAGCAGCATGTTGGATTATTCTCAATGTTAACTTCCTAACAGTTGGCCGGGTAATACTTTTGATTGATTCTCTCCCCCCCCCCCATCCGCCGCTTTTGCTAATCCTGGGGCTAGGATTTGATCCACACACACACCCCCACGCATACACACTTGAATCATCATCATCATTTTAATGACACACACACACACAAAGTATTAATATTAGGTAATATTAGTGCATATAAACTCTGCTTTTAATACCAAAGCAAGCTGATGAATTATGCCATTCTAGGACTGTGGGAATCTATTGCAAGGACACAGACACGTGCTTTCGCTTGCATTCGTGAACAAGTCAGTTGTATATTAAAACGTGTGTGTAAATATCCTCACCACCGTCATTCCCAGCTTCGGACGCAATCCTGTACACCTCGCTCCGCATTGCACAAGCCAGCCCAGCGTGAAAAACAGAATGATTAAAAATAGAATTCGGAACCGCGCTGCACTATAGAAAGTGAAGAGTTCGTTTTTGTTTGCTTTTGCTCTTAACACGCAAAGGCCCAATTGCGACCCTGGGCTTAGGGATTGTTAAACTCAGTGGCGCTTACTTCCGAGTAATCAGATGCTCGTCTCTCACTGTGCCACTCCTTTCCCCTCATACACCCTCTCGCAGCAACAACGAGCCACCCAAATAGCAAATAAAATTTGGCCGCGTAAACGCCATACATGTGAAGCATGCTTTTTGTATGCTAGGGACTGTAGCTCGGTGAGGCGTAAACTACAGTTCCCATAATTCTTTTTATGTGGGGCGGGGCGGTTTGGAATGTGATTTTAAAGTGTTTTAAAAGAGTGAGAAACAACGTCTTGGCAACCCAAACAGTAGGTGAATTTTTAAAAAAGCAACACTTTTAATAGCAGTCTTTGCTCTTGCCTGAGACTCTTGCTCTTGTGAACGTGACTGCGATTATGTAACGATAGTGACATGGTCCTTTGTGAAAGCTGCACCATCCATTTGGGCCCCTTTTCCCCCTGCCCCGCCCCCCCTGCGAACCGTAAATTGTTAAAGGTGCTGGGAACTGTAGCTCTGTGAAAGGGAAACTACAGTTCCCATTATTCTTGGTGTGTGTGAACACGCTTTCAATGTATTCTTTTCTTCTTCTTCCAAAATTCACTCCATCTTTTACATTGTCTCTCTTTCTCTGCTACTTCGTCTCCCCACCCCTTCCTTCCCTTCCTCTCCAGGGTCAGACTGTCAGCACCAGGCGGTCTGCGAAGGGTGCCAGCGGCCCATCTCGGACCGCTTCCTGATGCGCGTCAACGAATCCTCTTGGCACGAAGAGTGTCTCCAGTGCGCCGTGTGTCAACAAGCGCTGACCACCAGCTGCTACTTTCGGGACCGCAAGCTTTATTGCAAGCAAGACTACCAACAGTAAGTGGGCGCAGCCACCCTCCAAATTAGGCTCTCTCCTTTTGCACGTCGGAACAGTATGTGCACGACCATGCCAAGCAATGTGTTTTCAGATCTAAGCAAGCATTTTTTTAAAAAATCAATCCCAATACAATCTTGTTTACGCTAGTACTTATTTGGGGCGGGGGTACCATTCTCAGTTTCGGGGTGCATCTAATTAAACCTGGCTTTGGAAGATAGTGTCAAGCAATCAAAGTTAAAGGTCATTCGCCCCACAATCTCCGCGCGCCTTCCACTTTTCTTTAGAACCTTTGTCGCACCATTAGGAGAAGTTCTATCCTTGCGTCAGAGGGATGTCTGTGGGGTTGGGTTTTTTTGAGGGGGCGATACTAGGAACACGAGGCGCCGGCTCTTGCTCTTTCCAGTGCAGGAGTTTCTTTCGATAACTTTCAGCTAAGTCTGTGGCCGATCAGAAAAGCACATGTGTATTGGCTTAGTTAGTGATCTGAATCACTAAGATAAGGATTAGGTTGCGAAGACATCCCTAGCATCGTTTCCCATTTGAAGTCCGAAATTGGTTTGACTTCGAAGTGAACCCTTTTTGTAATAAAGATGAATTTCCCTTCCCACGTTTCCTTTCTAACGGGTCCCACTATGCTCAGCTGAGACACACTCCCAAATTTACAACGTCGATCCATGAAAATACGTCCCCCCCTTTTAAAGATTTAGTCATTTTAACTGAGTTTTGGGTTGGTCTGGATTCCACCTTCCCTTTCATCGAGCAATTAACAAATTTAAATGATTGCAACCGAATTTGATTTTGCGCCACACTTTTCTTGGGAGTAAATCCCTCAGAATTCGACCCCACTGACTCTAGAGCGGGTCATCCCCCTCGTTATTTCTTTATAACGACATTTGCAAAGGAAATAACCCCTAATTTTTCTACACAAACACCTATTTTGCTTTTTACTTCTTGATTTTAATTTTCCTGCGGCCTCTTTTGAAGATGCAGAAACGCTGAATGGTTACTTGTTTGTCCTGCAGAATGGAATAATATTTGTTTTCCGATTACCTACTTTATTAAAAAATAAAAAAATGCATATAAACAACACTCGCTTTAAAAAAATTCCAGTGGTGGGAAATTTTATACCAGCAATTAAAAACCAAACGATGTTTGCAAAGTCCCTTCCTTAAATAATATTGCTGATTTGATGATTGGGGGCTGGGCTTCAGAATTTAAAGTTAGCGTGCATATATTCTATTACTGTACGATTAGCTAAACTACTTTGGTGGGAACTCGGTGGAAGGAGATATTGTAAAATACTGAAAGTGGAAGAGAAAATCTAGCAAAACATTTCTAACAAATCCTGATTTTGTGGTTGGGAGTAATTTAAAGGCTGAAAGTATTCTTTTTTCCCATTTGGAAGCGGGGAGGGGAGATAATTATATATAATGATTATCTGCTAAGAGATCGTGCAATATAGTATGATATCGAAATAAGAGGAAGTTTGTGCCTATGTGTTTGTTTGTTTGTGTGTACGTATGTTTGTTTATATGTGTGTGTGCGCGCGCGCATAGGCGCCAACTCTAAGGGGCCTAGACCCCTTCGCCCCCCGAAAAATATTTAGGAGCGCCGGGCCCCCCAATATTTTATTCAAGTTGGCGCCACCGTATATGTTTCTGTGTCCGTATTGTATTTATAGAGACATCGTGTCACAAATCAGATTAAGTGATATTTAGGCTGTCCTTTTGCATACTTGCCTCAGAAGAAGCCCCAGCAGCACACGTTGCAATTTACTCCCGAGTAAACTGAGTTGCCGGCTATTCCAGAGGGCTTTTCAGACAGGGAGCTGTTGGGGGTTGGAGATAATGGGAAAAAGGAGGCGAGCGTGTCTTTGGGTGTGGAGAAGTTTTCTTAGTTTCAAGATCGGAGAGTAAGAGAAGAGATACTGAAAGACAGGGAGCGTCATTTTTCCTCACCCCCCCTTTATAAGAGGTGAACACACAATATACCCCTCTGAGGTAGGTGAGAGAACAAAGGCATAGACGATTTACTCACTAAGATTTCTTAATAAAGCAACCCCCATATTTTCCTGAATTTTACAATACTGCATTTATTTTCTTAGTTGTTTTTTTAAAGTCCCATCACGTTACATAGGGCTGCAAATCCAAGTCTGCAATCCTATCCACGTTTACCTGAGAGTAAGTCCCATTTGAAACAGTTGCACTTACTTCTGAGTAAGCAGGAGTAAGCTCGCTCTTATTACCTGGGATTGTAAAGGGGTCTTAACTTGAAAATAAACTGGCCAAAGTCGGGTCCGCATCACGGAAACCAACCGGGCTAATCCGGATTCAAAATTAGAACGCTTTGAAGCGCCAGCATCATTTGATTCGCCCAGTTGAGTTCTGCCGGGCCGGAGCCCGAAGGCGATCGTGGACTGCGAGTCGGAACAATTCGGATTAAATCCAGTTCAGACTTCATTCATTGAATTTTCAGAGAGATAGGCTTTGCAACCCTTCGGCTGAAGCAGAGGCGAGTCCTGCAGACTTCGGTTAAAATAAAATAAGAATCAAAACGGACTCGGAGCAAACTTTGGGCTTTGTAAACAGCGCGGTTGAAACCGGCGCGAGTTTTGCTCAAGACGGGTAGAAAGTGAAAGAGAAGCGGGTGGTTCCGCTGGGGGAACCAGCCCTGCTGCCTCGGAGCACCTCCGGGCAAGACAAGCCGCTACAAGGGCCGGCCCCGGCTTCATAGCTCCTTCCTCCCAGCTGCTGGGAGGCCCGGCTAACAGCGGCTGCCTCGCTGCTTTTAGAGAGCGGCAGCAACGGCGGGTCTCCAGCGCCCAGAAATCCCCCAACACAGAGGCTCTACTCCGCTCTCTCCTTCCCCCTTCTTTTTCTCCTCCAGAGTTGCCTCCAACTAAGTCCTACTCAGAGAAGACTCATTGGAATGAATGGGGCTCAGCTAATCATGCCCATCAATTTCAATTGCTCTATTCTGAGTAGGGCTAACAATTGGATGCGCGCGCACCGTTTTCTTCTTTTCACTGGCCTTTCGCTTTCATTCTCTATCCCCTCACTTTTTGTTTCCCCCGGGGTGTGTGTGTGGCAGATAGCCCTGTCCCCGGGAGGGGGGCGTCCTGGGCTGCGTAGACACCACGCACTTAAAGCACGCTCCCCCAACCCCAAGAATCATGGGAGCCATAGTTCACCCTTCACAGAGCTATGGTTTCCAGCACCTTTTAAAAGTACAGTTCCCAGGATTATTGGACGGGGCGTGAGTTTCATTGACAGGTCCAGCCCCTCTCCACGTCTACTCGGAAGTGAGCCTCAATGGGGCTTATTCCCAGACAGGTAAGTCGTGTTAGAACTGCAGCCTTTGGAATGCATTTGGTCTGTCCACGAAAGCGCACGTGCCAAAATTAAACCAGGTAGTCGAAGGCACAAACAGTTGTTTTCTCATTATTTCCCTTTTTATTTTTGGGAAAAGTAAATTAAAATAAACACTGGCTTCAGAGAAAAGAGAGGCCAAGCAATAAGTGCTACTCTCAACAGGCGGGGTGACTGTGGTTATTAGCCCCGGAGAGAAGTCACCATTCTCCCCCGACGGCCAACTCCGCAGGTCACCCTCTCGGGCGGGTGTCTCTCCGAAGAACCCAGGAGAAGCACTTCGAGGAAACGGCCTTCCCGTTGTTTTGTTTTTCCAGCACAGGCGAGTAATCTGGACGCTTAGCGTCTGCCGGAGAGCCCGTTGGCTGTCGGATCGCGTCTCTCTCCAGCTAGGGCCGGTTGCCTTCCGAGGGGGCTCTCTGGCACTGCCCGTGAGCGCGCAGACACGCTCGCCCGGGAATTTGGACTGCGAAAAGGCTTAGCAGCACAGTGACGAAGGAAAACGGATAATATCGAGAAGCAGGGACTTCAAGTAACCCAAGCCCGTACGGCCTTGAGACAGGCTCGGAAAGAAAAGCCGTCTATTTTTCCTTTACGCACCCGCCAAAAATGGTTGGGCCGGAAAAGCAAATATCCGCGGACCCAGGGCGCAGCGCCTGGCGCTTCTCTTCTGGGCCCCACTAAGTTCTATGGGGAGCCTCTGACTCACTCCCACCCTCGTCCCTGCCTGCCAGGTCCGGGCTGCGAGTCTTGATCGCCTTGTTCAAAATAAACGGCGTCCGTAGAGAGGAGCGCACGGTTCTCCCGCTTCTAGGCCTCGCTTGGAGAGCTGGCGGTGAAGGCCGCGACTCCTTTCTGCCTTAGGGGAATGAGGGGACGGGGAGGCTAAGATTTTGGAGCCGAAGATTGGGAAGTCGGTGGGGAAGAGTGGCAGCCCCTCCGCGAAGGGCCACCTTTAGGGGTGAAGCCACAATCTGTTTGCTCCCCCTATTGAAATGGACTCTTGCTCTTAAGGTAGCCATATATGCATAGCGATACATTTAATGGATGCCCCTGAATATTGAGAATTGTAGTTTGAGGGTACTGGGAATTGTAACTGTGAAGTGTAACCATTTATCTGTATGCACCTTAAAGAAAAGTGAGCAAAGAAGGTGCTCAGAAAAGGAATATCACATTTAACTCAGCCAAATGGACTTACATTAGCCTAGGTCTGCACTTCATAAAACTAGAAGTAATTTCATCCATCTTTACATAAAGCACACACACAATTGTATAACACAGGAGAGAATCGTAACACCTTTCCTGAAACTGCTGGGGGTTGAAACCATGGAAACGAGAGGCAACCTGCCTGGCTGTGAAACTAGAACTTGCTTTTTGAAAATTCAAGGAAGGTGGTGATGGAAGCGTGTCAAACTATTGCATTTTGGACTTGAGGGATAAGGTCCTAGTCCTCATGGCAGTAAGGGCAAAAATCTTCCGAACTGTCTGAAAAATATGGCTTTAAAGACTAGGATAGCTTCAGTCTTGGTGTTTGAGGCCTCACTCCCCAATCCCAGGGTGAAGGCAAAGTATCCCATATTGTAGTCTACTGGTTTTACAGGTGAGTAAATAAGAGAGAGACCAAGAAATGAAATTAGTTGGGTTTGGTCTTGAAACACAGACCCTCTGAGCAGACAGATAAAGTGTAGTAGTGAAACCCGTTAAAATACTTGATATATCACTTCAGGAGTGCAGTTTCAGCTTCTGAGTACCTGTACAGGCAATTAAGTGTATGTGTGTGTGAAACCAACAAGTTACATGGCCAAAACAGTTGTATATTTTTCAGAATGTATGTTGTGATCCTTTTCATGATGGCCTAAGAACTTTATTGCTACTAGTGCACAGCAGACCTGTCTTTGTCTGCCTGCCTGCTTCTCTGTCCGTCTATCATCTACCTGTGCAAAGGTGACACTTTTAAGGCTCCTTACTTAGAGTGAAGATGACTTCCTTATTTTAAAGTAATTATAGATGAATTGGGTGGAGAGGTTGATGCTTCTGAGATTACATTTCTTGTGACTTGAAGTGTGTGAGTTGGGGGGGGGGAGAGAGAGAGACTCCTTTCATTTAGCAATTCCCTGCAAGTTAAGGCTCTAAATTCAACTACAAATACTCAGCAAGAACTGGGTGCTGTGACTCTTCCAGAAGCAAAGCAAATAGTTATACTTAGAAAGTCACTGTGACTATGTGTAGTCAATGGATAGCTCTTTTTAAATCATTGCCCTCTTAGTTGTTGTTTTTTGCTTCAGTTTGTAATCTCTTTGGGGCAGAGATCTTGTTGTTCTGTCAAGTGCCCTGTACTAGGATGAAGCCTTAAAACTCAAAATATGAGCAATTGTCTTTCTTGGACATCTCACACCATTCATTCCATGCACAATCTGTATGTCAGGGTGTAGGTTGTTGGGGTCTTTTTTTTTTTGCCTTGGAGCTGATTTTCTCTCCCCCCCCCCCGTTTTCTTTCTCTTTCCCTCTCTTCCACTTCATGCTTGTCACTAAAATTTAGGACCCTCTTTGTGCCCAGAGTGGGGTAGAACATGCTCCCTTCAATCGTCGCGACATAATAGGACTCCACAAGTAGTCTAGGAGCTGACAAAAGGCGACATCTCTTGTTGTACATCACCTTTTGTCTAACGTTCAGAAGGTTCCCCCAAAGATCCTGAAGTGAAGCTTGGTTGGGTGGGGGGAGGAAAGCTATGTGCATTTCATAGCGACAGCCCCAAAATCCCTCACCATGGAAACTGTGTAGTAATCTGTTAACGAGACATGCAATGTATAAATATTGCCAGAGTTGTATGGTTGGAGATTAATGTCCTTTTATTTCAGAGTGACACCCCAAATGTGTTATTTCAGATGGGTGCTTCTGTCCTGGACCTGTAAGCTAAAGAAAGTTTACACAGCATTGAAGTTCAGCTCTTAAGTGACATTTCCTTTAGCCCTACTGATTTGAATGGAACCCTGTTCTGAGAGTCTTAAGATATCTGACAGAATGCCTCAATTGTAAACAGAGAAGACACTTGGTATGTCAGTAATATATTTCCCACCCCCCGACCAAACCCTGTTGGTTTCAGGTCCATGGCAGAATAATTATTTGTAGATTTCCACAATCCTTTTTCATATTTTTACTCCCATTTGAATAACAGTCACATTTTAGGAATAATGAAAGCTTCAAGATGTATACAGTATCATTCTTATTTTGTTCTCTGAAAGGATTTTTTTTATTTTTGCATGGGGAAATGGTGGAATATGATTAATTAACATTCTAAAAAAATAAGCATAGAATATTAGATTATGAAGTTGCTAGGAAAAAACAGAGAAGTCAAAACTGGAACACAAGCTTAGATTTCCTTGGGGAAAATATCTCAAATGGGAGCTGTACATGTCAATCTACTAAATAATGGGGCTTTTAAAGTGATTAATTTGTTGGTGTATGTGTGTGAATTTTAACTGGTGAGGCTTGAGTTAAATGTACAATTGTTTTGTAGGTTTTTGGTCCGGTGTGCTACTGCAAGTGGGACTGAATAGGATGGCTGGCTTCTCTTTACAACAGTGTGGTTGGATTGGTTTGGAGCTTCTTTGCAAAAAAGGCATCCCATACTGAAGTGACGGTGGTGTAAATTTATTTACATCCAGTGTATTTCCACATTAGCTATAGGCTATAAGAGGAACAGAGGGCATAACATATAAATTATCAAATAGCAAAATTCATATTGTACATATGCATACAATGGTCAGAAAGGAGACCAACTTTTAAAATTTGTTTCATCTAAACATTGGTGATGAGTCCACTGGAATTTGAATCACAGCCCTACCCTGATAGGAGTGCGTGTGTGTATTAGTATTTACCATTTTTAGACATTTACTATAATTATTTATAGTCTCACAAGAATGAAAATGATCACAGATGAGCAATGCAGTCCTGTGTAGTTAAGTCTGAATGCGTCCAACAGGACATCTGTTTATGATTGCTACCTAAATTTCTGAACATTTGAAAGACACAAATGAGTTTTGATAATTACCTGTATGGGGTGGCTAGTATGCACTGGTGTGTGAGAGTATACGGAGATTTTCAGCAATGCAATATTTTTGCAGTTGCGCACTTTCTTAATTACTTACTTGCATTTTTATTATCAGAGGTTACTTTACATTATCAGTGGATTGTTTAATTGTAACGTTAATATAAGATGTTTTCATTAGTTTATTCTTGATATGACTGTTTACATTTTGTCATTATCCTTTAACTGTTAGCGGGTTGTGTAAAACTTACTGATGTTGTAACCATGAGCGTAGCTTACTATGGAAAGTGGCATCCAGAAAACAAATGATTGTGATTGTGTGTGTGTGTGTAGCAATGGAGAAAAAATATTAAAATATATGCATGTGTTTAGGATCGCAGACCAAATTTACAAACATTTGAAGGAGTGAGTGATACACGTGTGTGTGTGTGTGTGTGTGTGTGTGTAATTCACCAGGGCTGTTAAATGTTCTGTTTGGTATGGCTAGCAATGACTACATTTTAAAATTTGTTTTAGTAAATGTAACAGTGGATGCACCCCTGCAAACTGGAAAAGAATTTGTATGTATGTAAAATAATGTAACCTATATACAAAGTACACAAACTCCATTCAAGGAGCAACAACAACAACAACAACAATCTGAGGTCTCTTCAGATATTGTCAAAGCTTTCCCAATCGGATAAGGTTGCAATGGCAGGGAGGCAGGAGAGGCGGGGGGGGGGGGGGGAGAGAGAGAGTTTGGTGCAATGCTATGCAAGGCCGGGCAGGAATAAAAAGATATCAACATGATGGCCTTTTGTTAGATCACAGCACCTCGTTTGACATGACAAGGTAGCCCGCTGAGCCTGCTTCTGCAGACCGACAGCAGAAAATACAAGCAGGAGGAGGAAGAGGGAATGAAGGAGAGGGGGTGGGGGTGAAAAGACACAGTAAATCAATTTGTTCCCCTTTCCTCTGAAAAGTTCTTTAAATGAAAAGGGGAAAAAAAACCCCCAAAAACTGTGCTATTAAACATACTTTTTAAAGGAAAACCTACCAGCACCCCAGTACTAGGGTTTATTTCCTGACTTTTACGTCATTAGGAAAAACAAGAAGGTGTTAGACTTTAAAATGCTGTCGTGTTTTCCAGTCCACATACAATCACATTGATCTGGTTTGTAAAAATGGAAGTTCCATAGAAGCTGGGCTCCATTTAGAACAAGTGGTGAGCTTTCTATCTGCTGTAATGAAGAAGAAATTGAAGCCTATGGGACAATGAGAATGTATGCCTATCCCCTGAACCCTATTAAGCTGAGGGAGTTGTACCTCTCATTTTCACCATCTTGAATGTTCATGCATGGGCCTAGCTGTCTTGCACTTGCTTATTCAGAAGTAAGGTAGGTGTGTGTGTGTGTGC
Organism: Podarcis melisellensis; assembly: GCF_964234715.1. Classification (NCBI taxonomy): domain Eukaryota; kingdom Metazoa; phylum Chordata; class Lepidosauria; order Squamata; family Lacertidae; genus Podarcis; species Podarcis melisellensis. Next base: position 11,383,485 of record NC_138547.1, on the reverse strand, counting down.
GTGTGTTTGTATATTCTCTTGCAATCTATTGTCTGGAGTAATCAGTAGGAATCAGTGGGTGGATTGTGGCACACTTCAGCTAGTTGTTACATGAGCACAATTTTTACAAAAGTGCCTTTTGCAGTTAAGATGGTTTGGGGCTGGTGTGAGCTGTAGTCCAGAACATCTGGAGGGCACCAGGTTGGGGAAGGTAGATGAAGAGATAAGCTTGTCATCACATCACAGCTATGGCTGTGGGCTTAAGTGGTCGATCAATCAACTAAAGCTGTAGTTGATTAAGATGGCCACTCTTAAGCAGCAAAGACAAATTTCCATCAAAACCAAAGGCACTTGCTTCTGTGTATGGCGTGTTTAGAACTGGTGTATGATGCTGATGTTCTGCACTCCTTACACAGAAATAGGTTCTGCAGAAACCAGTAGGATTCATGACCTAGTTTTATAATCACTGTATAAGAGCTGGAGGTAGAGTTCCAGCTTTCATGTAATCTACCTTTTAACAGTGTTCCTTAATTAGGCCAAAGTATGTATCTGCATCACACCTTAACTTAGAGCATTTTCCGTTGAAATTGACAAGCTGAAATTCTACGTTCATCTGCTTAAGATCAGGCAGGACCTGTAATTACCTTGAATCCCACATGGAAAAAGCTCACGGCTCAAACGTAGAGGAAATTTATATGTTTTATAAACAATTGTTCAGTAGCTTTTCTCTGTTTTTAATACTAAAAAAAGAATATAACCCTTTTTCTTGTTGGCTGGGTGATAAAGCAACCTTATAGTATATATTTATTTGAATGTCTAGGCTGCCAACCCAGTGCATGCCTGCTAGGAAGGAAGGAAGAACCACTGAATTAAATGTGGGGATGGTAAACACACTTAGGATCTCACTGTAAATACGCTGGAATTTAGCCAGCATGTCTATCCAGGGAAATGTGCTGGCCTGCTAATCCTTGAATTCTCAAACTTTTCCGCCAGAATAACCTCCCCCGCACCTAGATAATTTTAAGAGAGGCAAGAGATTATTACATTTTCTTCCTTTTCTTAAAAAAAGCGGGTGGTGGTACAAAACGAAACCTCCTTGAATGGGCTCCTTTTCGAAATAATGAAGCCAGTTATTGGGAGCTGTTTGGAATGCTGGCGAATGGAATGCAGGTGGCGAGATCAAAGGTGTATGAAAAACACAATTTATCACCCGAATTTCACTCCCACATCTGTGAGATTCTCAGATAGTATCAATCCCAGATCAAGGGCTTGTGCGCACGGTGCAGGAGGCTGCAAGTGAAGGTAGGGGTGCTCTGTTCTTGGGCATGGGGTGGATTGTGCTTGCCAAAGTCTGTCTGCTCAAAGTGATGGTCATTGCATGCACCGTATACTGGACCAGGGCTGCAGTGTTTCATCCCTTGGATTTTGAACCCAAGACACTCTTCTAAGAAACTGCAAGCAACGCTGACATGACATTAGAGGACATTAGACATTAGGCTTCTCTGTTTTTCATTTTTTTCAATCTTAAATTCAGTTCTCCACATTTCCACATCAGTGTGCGAATTTTTTAAAAAGTCCTCATGAAAATTCATCAGCATTTTGTTATGAATTTCTCCTGGTGCACACATGTCTCTACGCAATTTTACCTAATGCACACATTTATTTTTTTTGCAAAGTGGTTTCTCAACGTAGAATGAATTTTTGTATGTTATTTCCCCAAATCTGATTTTTTTTTTAAAAAAAACACCACACACCTTGCCCCTTGTACACAATACTTGGCTGGAGAACTGTGTTGCAAAATTCAGAGCAGTGCAAAGCTTGAAGGCTGGCTGCATTTTGGGTTTTGTATCATTTCAGAAAGTGCAAATTAGGTTTGCAAACTGAATTGAATCCTCCCCCCTCATCCCCATGTGGAATTAGATTCACTTGAAGGCCAAGCAGGAGTGACTTTACTAACACCTACCTCCAGGGTCTAGCTAGCGGCTATCCTGTATCTATTGGCAAAATGAACTTCCTTGAGTATTGATGCTTGAAAAACTGTGTCCCAGCTGCCAGATATGCAGAACTCTAAACTTGCTTACTGCTTTGTGACACAGGTCTCATAAAGGCCACAATCCTAACCCCACTTATTTGAGAGTAAGCCCCATTGAATTCAGTATGACTTACTTCCGAGTAGGCATGGTTTGGAGTGCAAATGTACAAGTGCACATTTAATGTACAAATAATGGATCAACTTGTCATTTTTCACGTATCGGTTAAGACTTACATTTTTTAAAAAAATCTTCCAAGATCCAAAATTCTTCTAAGATCCAAACAACTATTCATTGTTTAGAGGCTTTAACAGCTGAGGTTTTTTTCTTATATAAAGATCATCATCATCAGCAGCAAAAAGCTCATCTGATCTCATTTATATTTACTTGCAAGTACCTTTGCTCAATTATGCATTTTTTCTTTTTAAAAAACTGCTTACGTTGAAGTAAATATATAATTATCAAAAGAACCGTTATTGAATTGCCTCTATTGAGCAAATAAACAGACTGTGAGAATATTCAGTCTATAAACCGTATTAACGGTTACAGCCAGTGCAAACCCTCCTCAGAATAGATCCATTGGAATGAATGGACATGGCTAACTTAGGTTCATTACTTTCAGTGGGTCTAAATATAAAGTAGTTGGATATAACCCGAAGCCTTTCTTTTTTTTGTAACTGAAGCATAAGAACATACGAAGAGCCTGGCTGCTGGGTGAGGCCAGTAGCCCACCTGGTCCAGCACCCTGTTCTCACAGTGGCCAACCAGATGCCTGTGGGAAACCAGCAAGCAGGAGCCGAACTCAAGAGCGCTCTCCCTATCTGAATAGCTCAGGTAGTAGAGCATGAGGCTCTTAATCTCAGAATCGTGGGTTCAAGCCCCATGTTGGGCAAAATATCCCTGCATTTCAGGGGGTAGGACTAGATGATCCTTGGGGGTCCTTCCAACTCTACAATTCTATGATTCTATTAGTGTGGCTTCCAGCAGCTGGTATTCAGAAGTACTGCTGTCTCTGACCTTGGAGACATGAGTAGAAATGAGCAGGCTTTTAGACATTTAGTCACTCTGCCCGTCTCACTAATATTTTTGACTAGGGGCCTATAAACCAGTTAAGCCAGCTTCTTTGGAATTTTCACTATTTACTATTTACTATCCTTGCCAATTCTAAGTGCCGCCATTTTAAACCTTATACTTCCAGTCACGGATATTTGAGATCCTAGTGTTTCTTTGCTCTGCCAAAACATGGTTTATGGCTTGGGCTCATGGTCTGAGAGAGGCTTTTTTTGTTCATGGGAACCTGCTGAGCAAGAGAAGTGGGAGCAAACATGCAGAAGAGAAGCTTAAGAGGGGATATGTTTGCCACCTTCAAATGTCTGAAGGGTCTGTTGCCCCCAAAATGGAGCAGCCTATTTTGAGGGTGGGTCAGGAACCAGTGGGGGGCAACCCGCAATTAGGGCAAATGTATCATTTTCGGTTTTTCTCCTTTTCTCATTCCCTACCATGTCTTAAATTTAGTTCTCCACATTTTCTCAACAGTCTGAAATTCCTCCTTTGTGAAAATTAATCTTCATCTTTGTGCAAAATTCTCCTGTTATATACATGTTCACATGTAATTCACCTAAGAATTTTTTTTTGTGTGGCAAAGCAATATCCCCTAAAATGATGCACTTTCTTGCATGATATTTTCATGAACATTATGCAATTTTTTGCACACTTTTTACCCCGGTAGATGCATTCATTTACACAGAGAAAAACACCTTGCAAAATTTGGAGACAACAGGTTTTGAAGGATGGCTGTGTTTCAGTTCATGTATTGTTTTAAAAAAGCACTGCTTGTGCAATTTTGCCTTTAAATGCAAACAAAATGGAATTTCTCCCCCCCCCCCGCTTCCCTACTTGCAAAGAAGCAGATTTTGCTTAAACATTCAGAGAATCTTCCTAATGAAGATAATAACAAAAAATAAAATAGAAAGCTGTTTCTAAAATAGAAAGACTTATGGGAGCTACTTAAGCCTTGGGCCTGAGGTTCTCCAGCTCTGATGTAATGGGTATATGTGCCTATCATTGAGGCCATTTTAGACACTGCAGTTAAATGGTCTTAAAGGAAGGAGCTCTTTAGATGGCACCGTATAGTCCTTTGCTGACTCCAATATTTTGTAAAGCTAACCTGGTTTGTGTGCCCTCTTGCTTATTCAGCTGAGTGGGGACAAAGTGTGTGTGTGTGTGTAATCTGAAAAAGGAACTCCCCAAATAGCAAATTAGGTTTGTTTCTTTTGTGTTTTTCTGGAATCCTGGAGAATAGGGGCAGTCCCTGCTAAAATATTAATGTATTTTTAATCTTTGTTGGAAGCCACCAAGGGTGGCTGGGGAGGCCCAGCCAGATGGGCGGGGTACAAATAATAATAATAATAATAATAATAATAATAATAATAATAATAGTGGGATGGTTGGTTGGAGTGCCTGCATCAGAGGTCCCAAGCACTGAAAATATTATAGTGCCCCCCCCCCAAGTAATTCAAAATAAAGACAATACTAAAGTGTAAAATAAAGTTTTAAAGTAAAGCATAACACAGATTTGTTTCAACACCTGACAGGACCCGATTTCCTTGCATTATTTTGAATTATGTTAATCGGGCACACACTCACCCCTCATTTAGGAGGGGGATAAAGAATAAAAAAGAGAACAGAAAAATGGGAGAAGAGTGGAGTGTAAGAAAGTCTAACAAAGTCCTGATTTTTCTCATGGTAACTACTTGGATGCTTTTTCGTTTTAATATCAAATTTCAAATTCTTTCCAAAAAGAAAAGTTCTCATTCCCCCCGCCCCCAATGCCACTGCTTTGCTGGTGTTCTTAAGAACACGCTTCATCAGCTCTGTAATCCAGCGTGGTCTGGATCCCTGTCGGTGACCAAGAATGCCACCCTAATCCCACTTACGCAGGAGTAAACCCTACTGAATTCAACAGGACTTACTTCTCGGAGCCTAAAGCACCCAATTCCTGAACATTAGCTTAACATTAGGCCGTTCCTTCCTCTCTGCTCCATCAAGCCCTTTTCTGTTTCTCTTGGAGCGATTGAAATGTTCTGGGTTACATAAACATTGCAGCTCTCCTTCTCTCCCCCCCCCCCCCGTCTCTCTCTTCTGTTTGGTAACGGTATGTCGTTTTGTAACTCCCAACTTGGAGAATCTTAAAAGAGAGTTTGCATTAAACCGAGGCGTTGCCGTTTATGCTCAGCAATGCCTGGGTCTCACAAGACAGGCAGAAATCAAGGTAGCAGCGGAGTTCCTCTAGCAAGGAAGACGCCTTCTAAAAACCTATTCCTGTTTAAAGTGCAAAAGGGATCGGGCTCCATATCCTAGAGAATGAGAACAAGGCGCCTTGTTGGCGTTTAGCACCGGGATCACCCAATCTAGCTGTTGCCGTGTGAAAATTATTTCTTGGGGAAATAATGTTTATACATTTTTAAATTTATTTTATTTTTTTGCCTGGGCTGTTGGGTGAGTAATGTTGCATCCAAGCAAGTTCTACTATGTTATGCCCATTGTTTCGTATGGGTCTACTCTTGAGCTGAAATAGCATTGGATACAACCCACTGGGTCTGGGTTGCTTTGTGCAATTCTTTTCTTATTTGTAAATAACACACATAACTTCCTCTCATGCATTCTCACATGCAAACAGTGATAGCCTTGTCCTCTATGAGTTTATCTAATCTCCTTTTAAAGGAAACTAGGTTGGTGAGCATCATTGCCTCCTGTGGGAGCGAGTGCCGTAGTTTAACCATGTGCTGAATCCCCCCCCCCCCCAGATTCTCTAACTGTGTGGTTTTCATCACAGCTGCTCAGTTTCTGGGGACTTCGTCTCTCCAGCCTGGACATACCTGCTACTCTATTCAGCTTATGGAACTTCCTTTATTTCAAATAGGGAGAAAGGACTGGAATCACACTTTCATCTGTTGCTGTTGCAGTAATGGAGGAAAGAGAGTTGGTAGATGGTGAGGAGAGAATCGTGTGTGTTTTCAGGAAGCTTTTTGCACGATGTTAAGTGGGTCTTGCTTGCTGCGGAATCAGTCTGCTGGTGACCATGTTTCTTGCCTGTGTATGATGGGTGTCATTTGAGGCCAAAAATAACACACATCTGCTCCTTGGAGGCCTATAGAATTCTCTCCCTCTTTGCTTTAAATGTTTATTTGTTAACATTAGACCTTTTAAAAGCCTAGCCTTGACCTGAAGTCTCCAGAAGAACCCACCTTTTTCTCTCTCCTACCCCCCAACCTCCGTCACCCCCCACCAACAGATAAAAGTCTGACCAAGTTTGTGCAATTTCCCTAGTAAGGTGTAATTGACAGGGCAATGAAGGCTCAGCTGTTTGACTTGAACTGCATGGGATGTAGCGGTTTATAAGGACTTTGTGCTTGGCGTTGACTTCCTTAATATATTTCAATCTGGAACTGACAGCACTTCCTAATGGGTCTTGCTTAAGTTTCCTTCGTCAAAATAATACTTTTAATTTACTTTGCCTTTAGGTTCTCTCCTTCCAGTCACCCAATTTGAAAGCAGCTCCATTCTTAACCAAAAAACATTAAACCTCAAAACACATTAAATGTATTAAACTCCAAAGTGTGTGTGTGTGTGTGTGTGTGTATGCATGCAAGCCTTAGTACTTCTTCAAGCAAAGATTAGTTATGGGGCATCTCATCCATAGCAACCTTGCAATTCAGCCTTCTCTGGTAGAATTAGTTTAGATGCAGATAATCAATCATACCTTTACATATAAGTCTCTGTGAGTTACTTTGGGGATTTTCCCTGTTTTACATTTCTTTATTGCTTCCCAGATTTGCTCTGTCCTGTTTTCCTGATTCCTGCTTTGAGTAGAAGTTATAAATTCAATTCTGGAACTTCCATAGTTCATTCTAGCTTTTCGTTTCCTTAGATCAGGGGGTAGGAAATCTCCCTGCCCCATCCCAGAGGCTTTATTTCCTTAGGGGCGTCCTTCCAGGGACTACATGGCAGTGATGGGAGGGACCAGAAGAGAAAGTGGGTGGGGCTACATGAATGAATGACTGAATCTTTATTTGCATCAGCCATCAGCCATAGCTACAAAAGAACATTGCAATATACACAGAACAAAATAAAAAGTCAGTTATATAAAACACAGTTTAGAGTCCTGAATCAGCAGTCAAATAGTGGATCTTATTCTCATAGCCCCAGCTAGAAACCTTGCGACTTTGCTGTCATCTGCTCCTCTTGATCTGCCAGGAGAAAAGACACCGTGGCAGTGGTTGGGCAGCCCGGAATAGACAATAAAAGAGGGGTGATAATGTCATTCCTCAGGTTTTTGTAAAGAGTGCAAGCCAGGAGGGCATGCGCCACTGATTCGGGGTTGCCATCTCCACAGGGAGGGCGGGGCTACATGCAAAACTTATCAGGGTAATCGACTCTTTGCTTCATACAGCAAGCTACAGTCCAGCCACACAAAAGTCAAAGGTTTTTCCGATAAACACATTTTCCTATCCATTCCCCCAGGTGCCAACTCCGTTGTCTTTTAGGCACCTTTCCCAAAATGCCTACTAGAATACTGTCTACGCAGAAGGAAGCCCTATTGAAATCAATGGGACTTCCAGATAAGTACATTGAGTATCATGGTATTACTTTATAGAGGGGTGCTTTTTGGGGGCAGGGGGAGGACGGGAGGCTTAGGCTTGAAGGAGGTAAATTCTAATGTGCAGCAGAATACATTTTAGAAAGAACCCCCTGGCCTCTCCAACTTGGATGGTTTTAAAAGAGGATTAGACAAATCCATGGATGACTACTAACCATGATAGCTTTGCTCCACCTAAACACCTGGAGGAAGTAATGCTTCTGAATGCCAGTAGCTGGAAACCACAGGAGAGAATGCTCTTGAGTTCAGATCCTGCTTGTGGGTTTCCTGCAGTCATCTGGATGGCCACTGGGACAACAGGATGCTGGACTAGATGGGTCATTGGCCTGATCCAGCAGGCTCTTCTTATATTTACAATTTTTTATATACAGTGGTACCTCGGGTTACATACACTTCAGGTTACAGACTCCACTAACCCATAAGGTTAAGCACTTTGCTTCAGGATGAGAACAGAAATCGTGCTCCGGCAGCGCGGCGGCAGCAGGAGGCCCCATTAGCTAAAGTGGTGCTTCAGGTTAAGAACAGTTTCAGGTTAAGAACGGACCTCCAGAACAAATTAAGTTCTTAACCCAAGGTACCACTGTATGCTGTAAGCCGCCCAGAGTGGCTGGGGAAACTCAGCCAGATGGGCGGGGTATAAATACAGTGGTACCTCTGGATGCGAATGGGATCCGTTCTGGAGCCCCATTCGCATCCAGATCTGAACACAACCCGCGTCTACGCATGCACGTGACGTCATTTTGAACGTCTGCACAAGCATGGGCGGCAAAACCTGGAAGCAACCCGTTCCATTACTTCTGGGTTGCCACGGAGCGCAACCCAAAAAGCTACTTTAACCCAATGCATGACTGTAATAAAATCATCATCAAGTTCTTAAAAAAGGGAGGTTGTAACCAGTGCTAGTCCAGCTCAGGGTGGACCTGTGAAATGGATGGATATGGCTATCTTAGGGTCATTAATTTGAGTGAGTCTACATTGAGTAGAATTTAGTTGGATGCAACCTGTTCAACAAGGACATTAGGAGTGTGTGTGGGGGGGGGGAAACTGAAGTCACCCTCCACCCATGAGAGGCCATCCCAGGGTAACAGCACAAAGCCCAAAATGTCCCCTGTCCGCCCAACGACGAAGGGGTGGAGGTGATCCTGTCATCCCAAGCCTTCAAAACAGACTTCCTATTCTGTGCCTTAACATGAATAAGGGGATTAGGATTGGCAAATTTCCGTTAGCTCACTCTACCGGACAAAAGATCCCAAGGTTTTAGTGTCACACTGCCTGATAAAAGTACAGGAGCTTGTCAATCAAAGGGGTCCGAGGCACTTGTGTCCGTGACATAATCTTATTAGAAGATAAACCGGCAAAATCCCTTTCATGAGGAAAAGTTACATTTAATTGCGCCTACAGATTTTCCTCCTTCCTACTATTCCGCACCCCCTCGGGGGTGGGTGTGTTTGCACAGTTTGCAAATGATCAAGATCGCCACTGCCAAACTTTCTGAATGGCTAGTGAAAAGTTTTCTGATAACCAGGGAACTGTTGTTCATCATTGTCATCCTCGAAACACTGATGATGGGGTCAATGAAATCTGGAGCATCTGCCTATAGGAAGTTGAGATTTTGATGGAAATGCTGGTGTGCATCTGCTCATACAGATGTTGAACAAGAGCTGTGTTTGGAGTTCTTCAGTTCTTCAGAAAGTCCATCAGATCCAGCATCCAGCTCCCTGTAGTATCTAAAAGGCTGTGGCCAAGAAACTGAAATGTAGGGAGCTGCTTTATGCTGAGTCAGACCATTGGTCCATCTAGCTGAGGGTTTTCTACTCTGACTGGCAGTGGCTTTCCAGGGTTTTAGGCAGGGGGCAGTCCCAGCCCTACCTAAGGATGCCTACCTGCATTGTACCTGAGACCTTCTTCCTTCAAAGCAGATGCTCCACCACTTAGCTATGGTCTCTTGTTATACTGTGATTGACCATTGGGACTTCTGGCTCAGAATTGTCTGCACTGACTGGCAGCAGTTCTCCAAGGTTTCAGGCAGGGGTGTCTCTCAGCCCTACCTGGAGAGGCTGGGGTTTGAACCTCGGACCTTCTGCATGTAAAGCAGATGCTCTACCACTGAGCAAAGAAATACTTTACCTGAAGGAATCATCTAAAAGTAAAGTAAGATTATAGTCTTCGTGGTTCTGGACAAAGCTTGCCTGGAGATTGAACCTGGGACTTTCAGCATGCAAAATGGGTGCACTTTCATTGGGTTATGGATGCTCCCTGAATCCCTGAAACAAAATTCTCACCACACTGCCTATAAACATATCTCTGCTCTTTGTGTATGTGAGTGTCTAACCTGAAAAGCTTAAAAAATGCACCAACCTATTATGCTTAATGTATGTAGGGTTTGGTGTCAGCGTTGTTTGTGCTGTTCACTTCTAATGTCTCAACAAATGAAACGGATTTGTAAAAATGTGACATGGAAAAAATACAAGAGACATTACACATACTTCTGTAAAACAAGAAAATCTTTAATAATAATAAAAAGAAAAGCCAAAAAAGTAAAATAAAAATGCACCAACCTTTTTCCTCATCTGAAGATGCTCCTGCATAGGAATGGACAAATCTGTCAATTTTTATTTCTCTTAATTTCTCATTTTTCAAATCTTAGATTCAATTGGCCACATTGTCGGCGACAATTTGCAGTTGTTAAAAAATCATGAAAACCCATCAGACCTTTAGTATAGATTTCTCCAAAAAAAAAGTTTTCTCTGTTGTTTTGAGTAACATGTACATTTTTGCAAACAAATGCCCCTAATACAAAGCAAATCCACATAGTATCTTCACTAATAAATGTGTTTGCCTGCACACTTTCCCCTGAATGTAAAAAAAAATGTACATGTTTGCTCACATTGTTTGGTCAGAGAACTGCACCATGAAATTCAAGGAAGCACAGCTTTCAAAGGATTGGCTGGCTTTCGTTTGTCCAGATTGGTTTGAGATTTGCAAATTGTGTAGGTTCTTATTAAAATGCCCTTCCCTTTTTCTTGATATCCATTCCACATGAATAGGCACTGATGCTGCTTCTCAAGATCTTAAGTGCTAGGAGGAGGTTACCCACTATTTTGATAATAATAATAAATCAGTCAACAGTACCTTATCTCTTCCTGGGTCCTGGGAGTCAGCAGTGCACCATGGTGTCTTGTGTAAAAGTTTCACAGCCTTGACTTTTTCTTCAGAATGTTTTTTTTTCCTTTTGTGGTTATCCCTAAGGTAACCCATTTTTACTGGTCCCCACCTTCTCCCCCACACCCCACCCCTTCAGTGCCTCCTTTACCCTGTCAACTGTTTGGAAGTCTGTTAGACCAAATAGTAACATAGGGCCTGCTGGTCTTATTACTTTAACTGGGCTTGCAAATTCTTCCTTCACCCCTTTCATTGTTTTCTCCTCAGCTAAAACTAATAAATGCACAGTGGTACCTCAGGTTATGTACTTAATTCGTTCTGGAGGTCTGTTCTTAACCTGAAACTGTTCTTAACCTTAAGCACCAATTTAGCTAATGGGGCCTCCTGCTCCCGCCGCTCTGCCGGAGCACGATTTCTGTTCTCATCCTGAAGCAAAGTTCTTAACCTGAAGCACTATTTCTGGGTTAGCGGAGTCTGTAACCTGAAGTGTATGTAACCTGAAGCATATGTAGCCCAAGGTACCACTGTACAGTGGGGGCTGGAAGCTAATCCCCCTCCTTCCCTTCCCTTCCTGGCAGTCCCTGTTTTTGCCTCTGAATTCCCAGCTGCTGGAAATCACAACCTGGAAGAGTGCTGTTCTGCTCACATCCTGCTTACGGGTTTCCCTTTGGTGCAAATGGCCAGCCCCTGTGGGAGCAGAATGCTGGATTAGATGGGCCACTGGCAGACCCTCCAAGTGTCCCTATTTTCCACAGACTGCCCCTGATTTAGAGAAGCCATCCCGGTTACTGATTTGATCCTGGAATGTCCCACTTTTCTTTAGGACGTCCCTATTTTCATTGGAGAAATGTCGGAGGGTATGGAGCTATCCGACTCCTGAGCCGTCTGAAGGGAAGTTAAAAAAAAAAAAAAGTTTAATGTTTTATTATGTTTTCATATATGTTGGAAGCTGTCCAGAGTGGCTAGGGCAATGCAGTAATAGTAAAACTATCATTATGGAATGGGACGTCCCTATTTTCATCAGAGAAATGTTGGAGGGTATGGCAGAAGTTTGATCCAGCAGGGCTCTTCTGACATTCTTATGATGACTGAATGGGCCCCTATACCTATTCTGTATAGTATCCATTATTCTACTAAGAGTAGACCCACTGAGATTCACATATCTTCACTGTTAATGATCAATGACCAGTGTTAAGGAAACACCACCACAGGCCCCTGAAATACATTATCTAAATGTGCAGAACAGGGTAATCAATCAATCAATCAATCAATCAATCAATCAATAAAAATAGCATTGTGTGAAATAAAATGGGAATGAACTTTTTAAAAGAGGAAAATAACATGCCTGGGTTCTGGCAAGTTTTGCTTGCTGCAGGGCAGGACTTTGCCCCACTTAAGAGTGATGGATATATTTTGATTTGGGAGGAGTAAAGGACATAAAATGCATCTTATCATCTTGACAGATTTGATAAGGAAAGCTTGATAAAGGTTCTACACAAATATTGCGGGGGGGGGGGGAATAGTAATATAGGAACACATGGGTCACTAACTCAACCTCTCCAGAGTTACAGAGGTATTTGCATTCATGGTAGGTTTTTCGTTTCGTTTTTTAAAATGTCTTCGCTCCAGAGCTCCTGAGACTCATTGAGATTAATGGACATGGCTACCTTAAGTTTGTTAATTTCAGCGGGTCTACTTTGTGCAGAATATAGATGCAAGCCTCTTTTGGGGCAAGAGTAGAGTGAAAAAGAAGTGCTGCTATGGAATTCTAGTGGAAGCTAACCTGCTGGGTTCCCTCCCCCTGCCTCACTGAAGGAGAATTCCCTGCCCTTGAAGAGGGAGAAATGAGCTAGAGGAATACTTTAGAGATCAGATTTCAGAGCCTCCCAGACTCTTCTCTGCACCCCCCCACCCAAAGTTGAAATGATTTGTGTTCAGGGGTCTGTGACCCACAGAGACATCAAACAGCCAGCCAGCGAAGCACTCAGAGTTCACAGGGACAGTAGATGGGAGATGACCAAGCAAAAGACAATGCAGATGGTTCTAATCAGGAAGAGCCTGTGAAGAGGGACACGAGAAGGACCCTTCGGACGGCCCTGTTGATTTTGGAGTCCCAGCTAGGTGCAGTTATCTCGGGAACAATTTGGAATGAGAGATTTCGATGTGGTGTAGGCTTGGTGGGTGTAAAATAGAGTAAAGGGGGGTTTCTTACAACAGCATGATGCCGTGTGCAGTGCTCCTTTTCAGGATACTCCATTGCCTCCCACCTGCCTCGCAGGGTTGTTGTTGGCAGGATTGCAATGAGATAATCTGCATGAAGCCAGCTGAGCACTTGGAAATGTTAGGTAAAGGTAAAGGGACCCCTGACCATTAGGTCCAGTCGTGATTGACTCTGGGGTTGCGGCACTCATCTCGCTTTATTGGCTGAGGGAGCTAGCGTACAGCTTCTGGGTCATGTGGCCAGCATGACTAAGCCGCTTCTGGTGAACCAGAGCAGCGCACGGAAACGCTGTTTACATTCCCGCCAGAGTGGTACCTATTTATCTACTTGCACTTTGATGTGCTTTCGAACTGCTAGGTTGGCAGGAGCAGGGACTCACCCAATCGTGGGGATTCAAACTGCCGGCCTTCTGATGGGCAAGCCCTAGGCTCTGCTCTGTGGTTTAACCCACAGTGCCACCTGCATCCCCTCAAATGTTATACAGATGTAAAATACTATTTTATGAAGGCAGCAGATGAATGGATTAACTGACTGCCACACTTTTAGGCAGGTGGCTGAATCGGGGTAGAGTGTGATTTATGGCTGGGTTGAAATTTGAATAGATGGTGTGGCTGTCTTGTCATTTTTATACACAAGGTGTGAAGTGGTGGCTGCTGCCAATTGGAACTGGTGGGGTGGAAGGCAGGGAGGTGAACAGTAGGCAGGCCCAGAGCCAGTCCTCATACTCTTACTGTCTGCTGAGTTCTCAAAGGGCAATCCTGAGACCAAGGAGGAGGAGGAAGGTGATAATCAGAGAGACTTCCTGGGCTGGCTGTAAGACGGCAGGAGCTATTTGAGGTCAGTGGGACAGGTGCTCCATTTGCTTGAATGTACCAGCTGCTCCTGAAAGCATGGACTCTTATTACAGAGCAATCCAGCCTCATCTCTCTTGAGTGTGTACTTATAGAGACTTTAAAAATGGTTGAAGGCATTGATGTACATTGCAAAATAAAAGAGCTTACAGTCTTCCAGTGATGGTGGTGATTGTGGGTTGTTTCGATGCTTGAAAAAAGCTTCCCCATTCCCAAAGCAAAAAAATAAAAATAAATTCTCAAAGCCAAGTCCTGCAGTCCCAACAGCCTCAAAATTCCATCTGTTTAGATTTGAGCATGCTTAGCCTAGCCAATGCCATTTTGTTTCCACACACAACCTGCCAGCCACATGCGCGCGCGTGCACACACACACACACACACACACACACACACAATTTCTCTGGTGATCAGCTGATTCTGCTTGGTCATCTTAAAAAAAAAAGTCTCACATCTGCCTACCATATGCTTCTTGATGCTTGACTTACATGTGTGTTTTAGGGATGTGTTACCTTAATCATATTTATTGACCAATCTGGGAAGGGAGTGACATGGAGAATAGTTGCAGATTTGTAAGGCCTGGAGCACACTTTGATGGAGACCCTCTGAATGGTGAAGGGGTATACTCTAGCATGCTGATTTCTCTCATGTGCGACATGGGGGCTCTGCATGGATGTTGTCTGTGAGATCTTTCGTTTATCCATTCATTCATTTATTCATTTCATCCTCCCATCATTATCTGAGGAGGAGGGACTGCGAAGGGCCCTTAAACTGCTTGGATACTCTCTGGTTGGTGGAGAGGAGGGGCACACCTATCTCCAATTTTTTTTTGTTTATTTTTAGTTACTGCACTTACATTCTACCCTTTCTCAAAGGAGCTCAAGGTGGTGCACACGGTTCTCCCCCCCCCCATTTAATCCCTACAACAACCCTGTGATGTAGGTTAGACTGAAAGACAGTGATTGGCCCAAGGTCTCCCTGAGTGAGCTCCATGACTGAGTGTGGATTTGAACCCTGGTCTCCCTGGTCCCAGGCCGATACTCTTAACCACTACACCACATTGACGCTCCTTTGCGCCAGTGGATAACTAAACTGAGCAGTCATGATAACAAAACGTTGGTCCAGGTTGGTCCCCCACCCCCGGATTGCATCCCAACTGAATGAGCTGTCATGCTGTGCAACACAGAGGAGAGGTCAGTGCAAAATTCTTCATCCATTTTTATGTTCGCTTGTTGCCTGTCACAAAAAAATAACAATACAGCATGTCTTTAGTTGCTCTGCAGTAATAACCCTCTTGGAATGTTTGTTTTAAATTGGTTTGTGTGACCAGACAGCAAAATCCTACGAAAGCCAGTTTTAACTGCTTTTTCATATGGTGCTGTTTCTGTGTTCCCTGATGGGTTGGTTTAGGATATGCATCACATATGTACCCCATGTATCACCTCATTTCCAGGGCAGATGCTTATGGTCAGTTATGGAGAATTTTGTAAGCGGACAGCAGCCCCTTGAAGTCTAGTGGCGACAGCAGCTTCAGCTTATTTTATCATGTTTATCAGACAGGAATTATAGTGCAAGAGGAAGAAACATTAACTGTTTAAACCAGGGACAACCATTTTATCAAGAAAACCATTTTTCCCACAGTGGAAACAGAGATGTCTATGGGAAGCCCCCAAGAAAGATATGACTGCCAAAGCACCACCAGAGAGGCAGTATTGTGCTGAGTAGCAGTTAAATCCATCCTATTGGTATTCAGAAGAACACTGCCTTTCTAATGAGGGAGGTTAGCAGTGATTGCTAGTCTTATCCCCAAAGATTGGTCTAATCGCCTCCAAGTTAGTAGCCACCCTCCTGCAATTGTAAATTCTATACATTTATTCATGCTGTATATACGTGAAGAAATCTCTGTCAATTTGTCTCGAATCCAACTCAGTTCAATTCAGAGTGCTCAAATTAGTGTTCAAAGCCCTGAACAAATTAGGCTCCAAAAACCCGAAAGACCACTTATTTCTCTACAGTCTCCCAGTTATCAAGATCAGCAGGGGCCCCCTCTTGGCTGATCCACTTCCTTCAGAAGTCTGAGAGGCGGTGGCCTGGAGAGGGCCTCCTCTGCAGCAGCCCCTAAGTTGTGGAATTCCCTCACCAAAGAGGTGTGTCTGGCTTCTTCACTGTGCAGCTTTCAGTGAATGCTGAAGACACATCTCTTTATCATGGTCTTTGACAACTGAGATGTGTGTTTTCAGCACCCCCTCTACTTTTGTGAATGTAATATTTTATTTATTTCATTAAATTTATATAACGCTCAATTGTTAAAAAAAACTTCAAAGGAGTTTATAAAAGAGTAAAATTGAGGGAAAAATTTACAAAATACTATTTTAAAACATACACAAGTTATAATATGAAAACAGATTGAAATTACCTGAAATTCTAAGCATGTAGGTAGGCTTGTCTAAGCAAGAATGTTTTTTGCAAGCACTGAAAAGAGCAAATAGAGGGTGGCTGCTAGACTTCAATAGGCAGGGAGTTCCAAGGTGCAGGTGACTGAGTGCTTACAGATGTTGAATGGGTATTAGGTGGCACATGTAGTAGTGCCAATTCTGCTGATCAGAGTGGCCAAGTGGGCACATGTGGGGTGAGACAATCTCTCCAGTCAACTGGTCCCAACTTGTTAAGGACTTTATATACTAATAGTAGCACCTTGAACTTGGCCCAGTAGCAAATTGGCAACCTGTGTGGGCCATAGCTGTCAAACCAGCTGCAGTTGATGAAAGGCACTTCTAGCCTCTGCAGGAGCAGGACTGGATCCAGAAGCACTATAAATAATAATAATTTATTTATACCCCGCCCATCTGGCTGGGTTTAGTGTATTTTTAATCCAACAAAAGATTAAAAATACATTAAAACATCAGTCATTAAATCTTCCCTAAACAGGGCTGCCTTCAGATGTCTTCTAAACGTCAGACAGTTATTTATTTCTTTGACATCTGGTGGGAGGGCATTCCACAGGGCAGGCGCCACCACCGAGAAGTCCCTCTGCCTGGTTCCCTGTAACTTCGCTTCTCGCAATGAGGGAACTGCCAGAAGGCCCTCGGAGCTGGACCTCAGTGTCTGGGCTGAACGATGGGGGTGGAGACACTCCTTCAGGTGAACCTTCTCCATCAGGGGGAGTACAGCCCCATACAGGGTATAAAACTGGCCAATTTCTCTGAAAAACATGTTTTTACTATTTTAAAATGCTAAACTTCAAATTATTGCAACCCAACCTGCTGGTGAAGGGCAGGTAATAACAGCAATAACTACCAATCAGTTTTCCTTAGGGTGACCCACAAATTCTAGTTGTCTGTGAGGAGAGTGAAAAAGCAACCCCCCCTCTTCTTCCATTCATAATTTTCATAAATCTTCCATGCTTCCCCTTTCCCGTCTCTTCTCCACCCCACAAACTGAAAAAACCCTTATCCAAGATCTAAAGCAAAAAAAATTAATTATGGGGCCTTGACTGATTGTAGTTTCTCCACAGAAGTATGGTTCTAATCCTTATTAACCTTCCCCAAAGTCATGCATGAAATATGACTTTTGTACCACACTTTAGACCATGTGTTTTCTCTTTCCCAATATATTTTTCAAGCTATCTTCAGCTCTCTTGGGTTCCCTATTTGAGGATAGGTTGAAATGAGGCAGCCTCCAAACAGATCCAGCAGAAGACTTTTTTTGTGGAGGGGGTTAGCAATGAAGGGCGGGGGGGGGGGAGAGAAAGGCATATCATTCTAGCTTATGAACACAAATTGCATCTGATGACTTAGCTTTGAATCTTCCCCCCATGCTGTTTTTATTTTATTTTTTTTAAAAAAAGAAAGTATATTTACTCTTGATAGTGTCTTCAATTAAATTGAAAATGGTCTCTCTCTGACAGAAGTATGCTCTCTCCCCTTCTCTAAAAAAAGCTGTCACAACCGCAAAATTACCGTAAAAACCTGTTTCCAGTCAAGTCTTGCTTTACCACAGCACGAAGTTTAGCTATTTTCTTGTATGTGTTCCAACTCTTAGATAAACAAGCCCTGCGTGCTGTCTTTGCTAAAGGAAAGATGTGCACTCTCATAGGTCTTAGAATACCACTATGTGTCTTTCACACTTCCCTGCAGTAATGGTATTACATAGGTGTTAGTTGTTGTTGTTTTAATTAAAAAAAAACACCTTATCAATGAAGCTCTGACATTTTAGGGTGCTTCTGAAGCCCCTTCAGATGTGATTTCTGCTTGTGCTTTCCTGATGATTTGGTATCACGGTTGTTAGATGCCACCCTGCTTTTGGGGTAGGTGCAACTCCCAGCTCAAATCCCCTAACTTTGCATTCTGTATATGTTCCAGGGTGCTTTTTTGGTCCCACTTCTGTTGTCCTATAGTGCAAGAGTGCCCCTCTGTTGGCAATAACGCAGTGACATTGGAAAACCATTGCAGAGCAATGAGTGATGTGTGGATGGTATAAATTGACCACTTATTCAGGGGTCAGCAAACTCTTTCAGCCGTGGGCCGGTCCACTGTCCCTCAGACCTTGTGGGGGGCTGGACTATATATTTTTCAGGGGGAAGAACGAATTCCTATGCCCCACAAATAACCCAGAGATGCATTTTAAATAAAAGGACAAATTCCACTCATGTAAAAACACGCTGATTCCGGACCATCCGCAGGCTGGATTTAGAAGGCGATTGGGCTAGATGCGGCCCCTGGGCCTTAGCTTGCCTACCCATGACTTATGTACTATTCCTGTGTCATTGACATATCCAGTGTGGAGGATACCACAGACAGGGGAACTATTCCCCATCCTTGGCCTTGTCTCCAAAGGTCACCTCTGATCTCTTTATCTTTCTGATACATTAAAAAAAAACAGTTCTCAGTGTTCTGTCACACATTCATGTGACCAAGAGACTGAACATGTGGGGCTATGCAGATGAAAGGGAAGGGACAGTGCAGATAGGCTCGCTTTTCAGTACCTGAAGTAATCGGGGGCAGGAAGCAGGGTTAGTTCCTACAAAGTTGTGTTCCATTACATGGTCATCATCAAAAATGTTCCCAGCTCCCATAAAAAAGCTAAGCCTCCAGAAGACACTAATTCTTCTTTTGTAGGTATCTCCTCATCCTGCCATTTTTGCGCATATAATACTCTTACTGCTGTTGTTGTATATAAGAATAGGTTTGTCTGCCTTTTCGGCACCTCCAACAGTCAACTTAAATAGTTTATTTCATTTCTAATAAACCATCTCCCCCAAACCCTTAGCCACTCCGCATGTCCACCACATATTATAAAATGTTCCTTCTGTTTCTTTACATTTCCAACAAATATTTGACTCAGACTTATACATTTTTGCTAACTTACTTGGTGTCAGATCCCATCCGTAAATCATTTTCATAAAATTCTCTTTTAGAGCATAACACACTGTGAATTTAAAATTTGATTTCCGCAAACTTCCCCACAACTCCTTCTCTATATTGTGCCCCACATTTCTAGCCCAATGGACTTCTCACCTTCTATTCTGCTCAGTTTACTGCATCATAGTTATGCCGCCCTGCGGTGCCCGCTAACCTTGGTGCCCAGTGAGGTGGAACCAGTTGCAGTGCTCTAAATCCACCTCTGTTCAGGCTTGTGGTAGACAGGGTTCACTCTTGTTTTTCCTTACAGTGACCCTGTGAGGTAGGCTAGGCTGAGAGCGATCACACACCAGTAGTGGATAGAGCTGGAGGCAAAGTTGGGCAGAACAAGGGACATGACTCTTAGCTTTGCATGGCAGGTTACCTTCCAGCCTTGCAAAAGTCAAAGGTTTAGGCACATACATACATTGCCCTCGCCATTCTTCCTCCAGGCAAGTAAGAGGCATTATCACAGCTTAAATATGCATTTCAGCTATGCAGAATGTCTGAAGAGGGTGCTGGGACTCTGAGAGGCCTGGATTTGGCTCCTGGGTCCAAAGTCCCCAACCCCTTTGCTCTCTTATTGCAATGTATTAATAGCCTCTCTGGTTTAATCCTGCAAGGTGGGAGGTGAAGTGAATGCAGTGTGCTCCTGGGTACAGAGTGTCCACATAGGCACTGCCTCCCTTCCCCTCCCTTCAAGTATTCCCCCCCCCCAATATTAAATAAATCTCCCACCTTCCCTTCAATAGCTACCCACCCCTGCTGTCATAATGCAGGGCCTTTTGCTCACGTTGCAATAAAGGCCAAGCCGAGGTCTCAAAGAGAGAGAGAAAAACGCATCCCAGCGAGAATGCTGCCGGAGGTGATGTTTGGAACAGCTGTTTTTATGAAGCCATAAAAAAGGAGAAGCAGCAAATGCTCAGCAACACCCATTGGAGGGAGGCGTGGGGCGATGATGGAAGGTTTTACTAGCATCTTCAATAGGAGCTCCAAGCAGAGAACCAGCACAGCCTGATTTTGCCAGAAACTCTCCCTGTGCTTCAGTTTTCAGACAAGCAGTCTGGAGGAACTTGCACTCTGCACAAGCTCAGAAACAGAATGGTCCCCTCCTTTTGGTGGGTGTATTGCGCATGTGGGCGGAGCCAGGGTTTATGTTTGGGGGGGGGGCATGACGCTTACCTGTCATTATCTTCTTGTCTGGCTCTGCCAAGCAGATTTGGAATGAAATGTCTCAACGGCAGTTGTAAATTACTTTCTTTGAACCCCAAGTGCTCAGAAAAATCTGTCAAGATATTTCTACAATTTCTACTTTTAGTTAAATATTTCTATTTATTTACTTGATGGGGGGGTGGGGACAGCTGCTCCTCCACTCCCCCCCGGCTACGCTCATGATTCTGCAACATGTTATCAATAGGAAAATAAGAACTTAAGAAAATCCTGCTGGATCAGGCCCATGGCCCATCTAGTCCAGCATCCTGTTCTCAATGTGGCTAACCACAATTTCTGCGGGAAACCTGCAAACAGGATTCATGCACAAGAGCCCTTTGCCGTCCTGTGTTTCCCAGCAGCTAGTATTCAGGCGCATTGAAGCCTCTGTGGTGGCAGGGCATTGCCATCATGGCTAGTAGACATCAATACCAGTGCTGCTTTTGTAGAAAAAGAAGAGCTGGAACCCACCTTCTCTTAGAGTGGCAATGGCACCCACCTGAGAGATGCCAGAATGGAGTTTGTGCGAGTTTTAGCTGCAAAAAAGCCCTATTAGGTTCCCCTATTACTCCATGGATTTGTCTAATCCTTTTTTAAAAAATGGTGGCCATCACTATTCTCTTTGGAAGTGAGTTGAACTATGGGCTTATCCATACTTACTTGTGCCTAAGAAAGAGTAAAGGTAAAGGTAAGTGCTTAAAAGCTCTGTGTCCGAGCATTCTATCTTTTTTCTTTTTATCCTGGAGCTTTCCCCATGAAAATCTGCTCTTTAGCTCTCAGTCGGAGCAAACGTCAATTCAGGGTTTCTGCAAATTGTCGTTTGCTCCGATTGAGCTTTGAAGAGCAGGTTTTTGCATGGAAAGCTCCAGGGCTGAAAAAAATCGAGTTTTTAAGCATGGGCTCTTCCTGGAAAGAGTGGAGGAATGGTAAGTGTGGGTAAGCCCTATGTCCTCATGAAGCACGATCGTATGATTGCTTTCTGGGGGGGTGGCATGCTTTACTGCAGCAAAAGCAAGACAGTAAATAAGCCAGGATATTTGTGAGTTGAAAAGATACAAGATTTCAGTAGGAAGTCACAGGACATGCACTGATGGAAATGTAGCAGTTACAGTATGTCCTTCTTGAAAATTATGCAGGCACAAGCAGTATTGAAAGTAGGACATCATATAACTTCACCAGTTATATCCAGGTGATATAAAACATCAGGTGCAAATTAACTCTTTTGTTGTTTTGTAGAAGAAGATATTTTGCAGAGCTTTTATGTATACAATCAGTATGGAGACAAACCAAATTTATATGCCTGGGAGATATTTTATTTGTTTTTTAGTATTTAGAGATGGCTTATTTAAGGGTCAACGCCGCCGCCCCCCCCACCTTCCCAGGCTGCTTCCAATAAAATACGTTGCATCAAGTAACAAGAACATCAGAACGATAAAACATAATTCTGCTGTTCTTTTATCCCAAGTTTGTTTTCAATCATTATTGCTGCTCTGTATTTTATTATGGTGCATACCATGCTGTGTTCCTTGAAAGGAAAGAGAAGCATATTAATAACAAATAAATAAAGAATAGCCGTAGAAATAACCACAAATATGCCAATGAAGTAGTCCTGCATAGATTTCATTAATGCTTTGCATAACTGGTTCAGCTGGTTATAGGAAGGGACAAGGGAATCAGCTCCCTTGCAGCCATGGCTTTGCAATCTGTACATTTTCAAGGCTGTCTTCTAGTCATGAGGACTAGTCGCTTATAGGTTTTGCAACTTTTGCTTTAGTATAAAAAATATGTTGAGTTTAGGATTAGCTGCAAAAAAAACCAACCCCTCATAAATTACGTGTTGCCAAAGGACCCTGAAAAATATATGCTGTTTGGTAGAATTTTATCTTATATACAAGAAATACAGACACATGGGACTCCCTCTCTGCAGAACAATGTGAAATTTTGTTTTCCTAATGGTCTTAAGTAATTTTCCAACCTGATCTGTCTCATACCTGTTATTTTTATTGGATTCATTTGATTGACTTTGATAAAATTTTCATTAAAATGAGGGTTAAACACTTACACACACAGTGCAACTGGTTCTGCCACACTTGGCACTGAGCTTAGGGGTCACTGCAGGGCATCCCAACTGCGAAGCAGTGAACTGAGCAGAATGGAAGGTGAGAGGTGGTGAGCGGTCACCAAACTTTGCCCTCGCACAGGGGGCACCGCTGAAATTTGGAAGACCAAATTCCACCCCTGGAAGGAAAGCAGGGATGTGCAGGCCTTCATTTTTTGCAGCAGGTTTTTTAATAAGCTTATACAGTGCAGTTCCAAAAAACGTGGGCTAGACAGAGTTGGGAGGAAACTTACTTGAACTCCAGGGCAAAGCCAAGTTGAAAGACAAGAGGAAAGCTTTCCCCTTATCTATTAGTTCACCCCCTGCAGTTGTGGCAAGCCCATGCAGAATTTTCATGCGACTCTTCCCAAGTCAGGCCTCTGGCTTTCAGCAGGGAAGCCTCCAGAGAAGCGTGAACTGTGAGTGCTCTTTCTGTAGCCCCTAATAAATGGGGTGTTATTAGGGATAAGTATAGAGGAGCTTTTTAAGAGCTATAATTAAGGCGTGGGGTTGTTTTAAAGGAATATGAACTGGAAACTTATCCTGCTCAGTCTCAGTCTCTCTCTCTCTCTCTCTCTCTCTCTCTCTCTCTCTCTCTCTCTCTGTGTGTGTGTGTGTGTGTGTGTGTATCTGTACGTGTGTAAGAGAGAGATCAACTCTCTCAATTTCACTATTTATTTATTTTGAAGTTGGAATTGAAAATCACGGGGATCAAAGAAAGATCAAGGTGGAGCCCAGCTTCCCTTTCAGTACAGGAATTTTTGACCTGAAAACAGACTGTGCACATTTATTTATTTGGTCGCCATAAATGTTCCACTCTAATCTGTCAGTCTAGGACCCTTATATTGATTATGGTTTCCAGTTCCAGCCATGGTGAACTGGAGCATGTCCAGGAGGAGGGCTGGGTGGGATGGTGAGTGGGTCTGGAACCCAAGTCTTATGAAGAGTGGTTGGAAGACTTGGGGTAGGTATTGCCCGGAGATACTGACTGGCTGTAGGCTCTCCAGGATTGCAGACAGCACCCACAAACAGTCTACCAGTGGGAACTTTGCCAATGACCTCCTGAAACCTTCTTTTCTTAGGCACATAGGAAGCTGCCTTATGCTCAGTCAGATCATTCCTGAACCTAACTTTATACTGCTAACACTGACTGGCAGCAGCTCTCCCAGCCCAAACTGGGAGATGCTGGGAAATGAACCAACCCAATGCATGTGCTCTCCTGATGCATTTCCCACTTTGAGGTGCTTATCAAAAGGTAATGCTTTGCCCTGGCATGCTGGTAGCTCTGGCTTGCTGACATCCCATTACAGACGGTGGGGTCGGGTGGGTGGGGGTGCCTTTCAAATGGAGACTTCATTGAGAGTTTGAGTTCTAAACTGAATTCAAAGTGACTGGACGCGAGCTGTGAGCAGTCCCCAAAGACTCCTGTCGCGGCTGGAGAAAACACTTAAAAGTTTCTCAAGTGCGCTTGGGTTCAAAAGTCAGGGCTGGCTTCAATTAGTTCGGGAGAGCCTCTGCAATCAACGGTTCCTGTGGTCTTGTAGCAAAAGGGTCTAGCATAGGGCTCCACGCAGCCTCTCCGAAAGCAGTCAGCCTGTACCACTTTCCTCGGCATTGGAATGAAGTCTTTCTCATTGCAGCTGCCTGCCTGTGGTGTATAGATGAAATGATTTAAGTGGCTTTGGAGAAGGGGAGGCAGAAAAAGCATGCCCAGAATAGGCGGCAGGGTCTTAGAAGGTTAAAGCATTTTGGGCTGGCATCTTCCCAGAGCTAGTGATGGGTGAATCGGTCCATTTTGGCTTACCTTTGTTTCTCATTTTTCCAGTGTTAAGTTCAGTTCTCAACATTTCAACAAAAGTTTGCATTTTTTATATAAATGTACTCCTCGTGGAAATTCATCAGCATTTTAGTGTGAAGTTATTCTAATACTGTACACACAAGTTTGTATCCACTTTTGACTGACCTACCTTTTTTTGCGAAAAATTTCTCTGACTAGAACACATTCTTGAATGTTACTTTCACAAATATATGGGTTTTAAATCCACACTTTGCCCAAGGATTTGCATTTTTATATACCTTGCATCAGGAGTCAGCAACCTTTAGCAGCCGTGGGCCGGTCCACCGTCCCTCAGACCATGCGGTGGGCCGGACTATATTTTTTGGGGGGAGGGGGAAATGAACAAATTCCTATGCTCCACAAATAACCCAGAGATACATTTTAAATAAAAGCACACATTCTACTCATGTAAAAACACCAGGCAGGCTCCACAAATAACCCAGAGATGCATTTTAAATAAAAGGACACATTCTACTCATGTAAAAACACCAGGCAGGCTCCACAAATAACCCAGAGATGCATTTTAAATAAAAAGGACACATTCTACTCATGTAAAAACACGCTGATTCCTGGACCATCCATGGGCTGGATTGAGAAGGCGATTGGGCCGCATCCAGCCCCCGGGCCTTAGGTTGTTTACCCCATCCTTACATGGCTGGTGATCAACATTGCAAAATTCAGAGAAATGCGAATTTTAAAGAATGTGTTTGGGTTATGCATTGTCTCATAAAGTGTGAAACCTTTATGTATTGTTTCATAAAGGTCTACATTGATCCAAAACAAAATTCTACCCCATCCATAAGAATAGGTCCTTGAGCTGCAATGCCAGCAGATTATGGAGTCTAGATTAGACTCTATCATCTATTTACATAATAGCTCAAGGACTCATTCCAGCCAGGTAAAGGTATTCAGCAATGTAAGAAGAGTCCAGCATACTGTTTTCACCGCTGCCAACCAGTGGGAAGCCCACAAGCAAGATCTGAGTGCACAAAAGCACTCTCCCCTCCTGTGGTTTCCAGCAACTGGTATTCAGAAGCGTTGCTGCCTCCTATTGTGGAGGAAGCAGTGAGGGACATGAGCTGAAAAAAGCCCTGGTGGGCCAAGTAGAGAAGACTGGAGGGCCGCATCTGGCTCCGAGGCCTGAGATTCCCCGCACCTGAACTATGTTGACAGGTGGTAAGGTCTCTAGCACTTCCCATCTCTGACAGTTTTAAAATGCAAGACCTCTCTCTTAAGCACCCTTTATCTGTTCTTCCTTAAGATGGTTGAGAAGGAGTGTGTGTGTGTGTGTGTGTGTGTGTGTGTGTGTTCGCAATGGAGGTGATTTGCCGGAGAGTCATAAGTCAAGTTGAGCTGTTGAAATACCTTATCCTCTTGCTTATCTCTTTCCACACTTATCTCTGCTGGGAGATTTATGCTAACACGCTCACGGGGAGGTTGGAGGCTATTCGTACGGTAATTGTCGAGAGCCAGATGCCTTCAGAACGTACAGCTCCTTTTTATTTATAGCCAAACATTAGCAAGTCTGATGGGTGACTTGCCTCTTCAGCAGGCAGGAGGAAGTCCAAGTTTCTCCTTGATGGTTTTTGGCGTGATGGAACCAGTCTGTGGAAGGAATAAATCTTGGGGTGGAGATGGTGTATGGGCCATTTGCCACTTCAGAACAGTCAAGTACAAACCCTCTTAAATCATTCTTGCTCCTCCCCTTTCGATCTCCAAGAAGCTGTTTTTGATCATAAGTCATTTCCATCCACAAAGCTGTGATTTAGAGCCACGTCAGCTCCCCAGTTTATGTCTTCATTGCCTGTGTCATGAATGGTGAGAGGTGGCATCCGAACCATGGCAGCCAGTCCCCAAGGGCTTAAAAAGTAGAGGTACAGCGGAACCTGTGGACCTCCAAGTGTTGCCAGACCACAACTCCCATCATTGGTCATGCTGGCTGCAGCAGATCAAAGTTGTTCAAAGCATTTATATCCCACCATTAGGCAAAAAGCAGCTCTTACAGAAATCCATGGTTCCACTCCTCAGGGTCACAATCTAAGATTGATATGGCATATGAGGAAAAGTTGTTAGGAGGGAGGAGGGAAAAGCAAACTCAGACACTATTATTTTTCATGAGATACTTATCAAAGTCTGAGCTAATGTCACTGTCAGTTCTGGCTGTTTTGCCCTTGATGAAAAGCAATCCCTATCCAGTTGGATCCAGAAATGAAGCTGATGATAACATCCAGATCACTCAAACTAACAAAACAGGGCAGCTTCTTCCACGTGTAAAAAAAGGAAGCAGGCTTAGATCTGTGAAAGTTCATTAAAGTATTTGTTTTAAAATTATTATTATTATTATTACTACACTTACTGATTTTCTTTTCTTCTTTTACAAAAGTAACTCAAAGCGACTTAAATAACATGTACATTAAAGCCAGCATGAAAACAAAAACAAAAAAATCTTAAACTTATTCATAATTTTAAAAGGCAGGACTAAAACATTCCATACTCTGAAGAAGGCTGAGGCAATTAAAGCCCAAAGGACTGACAGAACGGAATTTTTTCCCCTGGTGCCAAAAATAAATATTGATGGTGCCAGGTGAGCCTTCTTGGGGGAGAGCATTCCACAAGCAGGGAGCCACCACTAACAAGTCCCGTGTTTTTTGTTTGTTGCTACCAGACTTCATGTGGTGGGGGCAAATGGAGAAGGACCTCCGATGACCATTGCAGGGTCTGAATCAGTTCATGTGGATTGTTCATATATACAGATGTATCATTGAGTATGTTCTGCTTTCTCCCGGCTATAAGAATCTTCTCTTGCTTATGAAAAGTAGACTTGGCAACTGCTCTCCTATCCTGCTTGCACCCCTGAAAGAGCATACTGAAGTTTCCAAGGCAACAGGGGAACCATCCCACAAGGTCCTGATAATCATAATCACCTCATGCTTCCCTCCAGCTGCTCTTAAAAGCTTACCTGCCAGTAATTTCCCCCATTTTACAAGATATCTCACAAGCCTATCTTCTAATCCAGGCAGAATTCTTGTGGATTTCACCTGGTTGGACTTCCTGATTTACTGCCCCCCACCCTCTGCTCTGTTGTGGTATGAGTTCCCAATGAGCTGGTAACGCTTTGTCCTTGCCAGTACATCTGCAACCTGCTGCCACCATGCCAGCTGGCTCTCATGCCCTGGAAAGGAGATGACACCTGTCCCCTCTGGGCTGCAGCTGTGCTTCTGCTGATCCTCACATTCTCCTTCTGAAGTGGATGGTTTTGGTGCCGTGGCTTGCCTAGGCTCAAGAAAGTCCTGAGGGCATCCGAGCAGATGGAAGGAGCTTCTGTCAGCAAAGTTTCTGGCTAAAGATCAGTGGCCATTGGGAAATCCTCAAAGGAAGAGCTGTTCCCCAACTTTTTCTTGTTGCTGTTTTCACTGGGCTGCCAAATGCTTGTTGCAGCTTTGACTTCTTCTAAAAAGGAATTCCAGCAATATATACACACACATATATATATGTGGCAAGGATACACGTATGTGGTGACCTCATGACAGCTCAGGAAATCCTCTCAGTGTAGTATTGGCCACGGAATCTAGATCTGTAAGGAATTTTGGTTGTGGGTGCGTGGGAGGCAAATGAGGTTCTAGCCCTCATGATTTCAAATTATGCTGCAGGGGGAAGGGTAATGACTAGTAAAGTCTCAGCAGTGGCTAGAAAAGATTACTACTGATAATCCTGTGCCCTGTGAAGCTGCAGGATACATTATATGGAATAAGAGAGGCCACACTAGGTTGCAGAATATACTGAGGTTGTGTAATTCAACTTTTCCAGTTGCAGAATTCTGCTTTTTATTATTTAAAGTGTGGTATAGACACAGGAAGCCGCATAGTGTGAGCTCCTGGTGCCCAGGTGGGTGCACACACGCCAGAGACATGCACGCACACACCAGAGGGGGCAGGCAAGTGCATCGGGGAGGGGGTGTACGTGTGCATTGGGGATGGGGTGCAGATTGTGGAGGGTGAAGGATCCCACCGCGACACTCCAGCCCTTGCTGCCAATACTGCCGGAGCAACCCTGTACCACACGGGAACCAGGCAGGGCCATGCTGCGCTGCACTGCCTGCCCACGCAGGGGGCAGCCTGGCCAGCTGACAGCACTTGGCAGCATGAACCAGGTGCCCCCATGCTGTTGTCCCCAGCACAGCCCGGTCCAGCGCTCCTCTCCACAAGTGTTACTTCCTTCTACTCTAGGAGAGGAGCACTGGGCACCTGCTTTGCACCCCTCAAAAATCCATGCCTGGGGCCATGGCCCCTCTGGCACCCCCTCACACTACTGCCCCTGGACACATGGCCTGGAGTGTGGGCTGGAACCCGGATCCAATGACCTTTTTTATTTTTAGGAAAGTGACATTTTTACAAAATATTCAATACAGCAGAGTTCCATATTTTTATGCTGACAGTCATTGCGCGCAGGAGGGCTAAGATTGAGGTATGCACTTTGGAAGTCTGTACATAATCTCAAAGCGGATGTGACATTGACAGTCCGGGCATGGATCTTCCAAATGTATTCTGTTTTGCTCTAAAGCAGTTGCTTTTTATTAGATCTGTTGTGCTGCAAGACAAGGGCTAACTTTTCCCTCACCCCCACAGCATTTTCCTGATCTAACTGCTCCCTGAAAGCTGCTGTTTAGCCTAATGGAGGGAAACCTATACAGGCAAAACATAAAGAACAGTAGTGTTGGCTGCTTTAAAGTAACATTTAAAAACTCAAGTCATCTAGTAATGGATTTCCTCCAGTTTAGGCTCTCGTGCTTGAGGATGTTTCAAGTCCTCATGGAATTGAGGCTAGATTTGTTCTCCCGAGAGAGAGGTAAAGAGCACTACAAGAACCTCTTCAAAAAGGAAAAGGTGTAGTTTCCCTCTTTGATCTGCAGTTTTCAAATTTAAAGGCTGATTTTTCCTACCCACTTCCAATTTATTTGGAATCCCTCTGCCTTTTAATCTATGTTACAAAGAGGAAAGAGATCTCAAACTGAGAGGACGCTGTTGGAGTGAATGGAATTCCACTCTTGGGAAGGGTACATTCGACTGTGTGCCTTGCAGCTACTGTGATTCCATTGTATTGCTGCCTCTGGGAATGCAAAGAAAATTATTACACAGCCCTTTCCTTCCAGAGACTAGGAACACTTTTTCTTTATTGAATTGCAAGTAATTGCACGCTTCCTTTTGATGTACCACAAAGGTGCTGATTTTTGAAATTGTGGCTGCTTTGCAAACAGATTGAATTCCACACACACAGATTATTAATCCACAATGGTAGTGAACCTATGCACATTGGCCTAGGAGTTAGCCCTACTGAACCCTGTAGGGCTTGCTTCTGAGTAAGTGGCCCTCCAGGTGGCCTGTTGATCGAACATTCATCTTGATCTTCTTGCAGAAAGCTGAAGCCAAGGTTAGATGTAATTAGTATTTACTGAGTTTTTGTTGGTTTGGGGGCAATTATATGGGGCAGTTCCTAAATTGTCAGCATATCTTCCCATTCATTCTGTGCTTTTCAATGCATTTCCCTGACACGTTCCAAACCACCAAAATCCCAGTTGTTCTTAAAGGTGGGTGTGTCTTGCTAGGGCAACAGAGCACTTTAATCTACTATGCAAACCTAATATTCTGGTAGGTATGTGAATCCCTCCCTCAAAATAGTGACATTGTAGAGGCACCAAAATCTGGGACTGTTTTGACAAGATCCTTTAACTCATTGATAGCCACGGACATTTGTACACTAGCAGAAACAGTGTGAGGATCACAGATTAGCCTCTAACCACAAATTAAGTGGTGTTGGTAGTGGGGACTGAATAATCAATGCTGAACTGCCAGAATGAAATTACATGTAGCCAAACATACTTAAAGCTAATTTCATTGTGGTGTTTCATATTTGGTTTAAAAATAGAAGACCTTCTAATGCCCAATAATGTAATGGGAAATTCAGAAGTGCAAGGTTCCTTTGTGATAGTCACAGCCACACCTCTTTCAATGTCATACAACCTGTTAAGGTTATACAATTATAATAATTATGGATGCAATGAAATAATCAAGCAGTTCTCCATGTGCTGTCTTTCAGCTTGATATATTTTGTGTGCACATATGTGGGCAAATGATTTTGAATGTTCCAGTACCTTCTTTCAGAGTGACTTGTGTTTTCCATGAAGTTCTAGTGAATGTCACAGAACTTGTACACTGTTCTCTTGAAACTGAAGCACCTTGTGTTTTCAGTACTGTGTTCTTAAATGCTTGGCTTGGGAGCAGATAGAACAACAACAACTTGGTGTTCTTCCTGTTCATCTTCTCCAGAATGACCCTAGGAGCCAATCCTCTGTGGCTGACTCACCTTCTTTCACTCTGATTCTCTCCAATCAGCATGAAGTGAAGGGAGATCTCTCAGTGGCTAAAAAGCTCCCCTTTCGTGCTCTAAGATGCTGGAGACAGAGACCTTTCTACATAAAGTTGTGAGTTGAGGACCCTGCACCCGTATAGTGGTAAAATAAGACACAAGGACACATCTATTTTAGGTTAATGGGCTAAAGAAGGCCACAGCTTTATTGGTTACACCATGTGAGTGGTATTGGCTTAGGCACTGGATCAAACAACCTACATTTGACCCCACCCTGCACAGCAAGGTTGTTAACCTTTTTATAAGGTTAACAACCAGTGGGAGGAGCTTGTTGATGCAAATACAACTGGAAGCTTCCCCTGATGTCACCGGGGGTCGTGCCATGGCCACCAGCAGGGCATCGGACAGGATCCATGACCGCTGGATTCCTGTAACAGAATACCCCAAAAGGGGAGGGGTAGGTGATGGCCACACCCCGCCCACCAACACATGACACATATTCCAATGCCTAACAGGTCTTTGAAATCCTATAGCCCAGCACTGCTACACCATTGCTATAAAAGGACTAGCAATTTTGTTGATTGCAGCTGGATCTTGAACATTTCAAGGAAGGGACTGGGCTGCTGTGTATCACCAGATAACAGAGGATTATTATTTTTTTAAAGGACACCAATTTGCAATATTGTGTAATATTGTGTAATATTTGCATATGTCCATTTATATGTAGCTATAGAAATTTGGAAAGAAGGAGTATGATTTAAATAGAAAGGCAGTACATCTCACCTTTTGGGGGAAGATTGTGACCAAGTAGCCTATGTGCTTGTTCAGTCTGCTGTCCAGGTGCTCACTCCTGAGGCGTGACTTCAAAGGTCCCTGATGCTCTCCCCTCTTAGGTGTTTTTATCTCTTATAAAGGACTTGGACCAGACAGCCCTTCAAACAGAGGGCTGTCCCTTGTAACTTAGGACATATGGCCACCCTGTCCCTAGAACTGGAAAAATTGTCAATTTTGGTTTCTCTCAGTTTCATAATTTTCCAGTTATCCTCCCAGTTCTTCACCTATCCATCACAGTTTGAGAATCCTTTTTTTAAAAGTCTGCTTGAAAATCCAATGGCATTTTACAGGTTCTTTTTCTTGGTTTGAATGCCATTTTGACTAATACAAACATTTCTGCAAAGTAGTTTTCCTTTATCCATTATCGATGATGTGTGTGTTTTGATATATACTTTGCCTTAACATTTGCAGTTTCAGAGGAGTGTGGATTTCAGAGGAGTGTGGATTTCAAAGGATGGCTGCCTTTCAGTCCACTTATTATTCTGGAAAGTTAGAATTAAGGAGGTTTGCCTTTAAATGCAAATCAAATCAAAACTCTCCCCCTCCCCATCCACCCTGAAGCAAATCCTCCATTCATTGGGCCCCGATCTTAAACAGAAGAAAGCCAGGAGTGAATGGTCATCAGGTCACTATCACAGCATAAGAATCAGATCTCATCTGCAGTCATGGGCTTGCAGCCAACTAACCTGCTCAGAGTAGACCCATTAAAATCAGTGAACCTAAGCCAGTCAGGCTTATCAATTTCAGTGGGTCTGCTCTGAGTATGACTAATGCTGTGATCCTTGCGTAGCCATTTAATATATTTTAGGGTGGGGAGAGACACCAGACATTTAAAATGAAGTGGGTTTGGTATTTCACATCTTCTCCCGACAGTAGCAGTGCCTCTGGATGGCCGGGGGCACATATTTTCGTTATCTGAGCGTGATGTTCAGGTGCCATTATCTGAGCATTTTCACTTGATTATGGTGCATCATTTTGCTTGCCCAGTTCATTTTGCATCTGCCCTAGGAGCAACCTCGAGAAGAGTCGGCTTTGATTATTCTCCACCGCCCCCTCCCCCTCCCCACACAACACCCGTTAAATAAAAATAGGGCATACATAATTAAAGGAGCCAAAGCTTTAACCTAGCAGAGAGACAGTAGGTATAATTTCCTACTTAGTGCTTAAAGGCCTCCCTTTATTAACTGTTATGAAGATAGCTGTTGCTTACTAAGCTCATTTTTATACACACACACACACACACACACACACACGGAAATTGTTTTCGCTTGGCCCTCCCTTTCTGCAGCAATGGAGATCAGGCTTTAAAAGAATGGCTGGGAACTGTTGGCCCTTGACTGGAGGTTGTTCTCCAGAGAGATGACACCTCCTTTCTTCTCTCTATCTATTATGCTAGGGCAGACCCTCCAACTGTCCCCATTTTCCAGGGACACCCCCGATTTAGAGAAACTGTCCCGGTTTCTGACTTGATCCCAGAATGTCCCACTTTCCCTTAGCACGTCCCTATTTTCATTGGAGAAATGTTGGAGGGTATGGAGTTATCTGACCCCCGAGCCGTCCAAGGGCAATTCTGTATAGGGAAGTTTTTAAATGTTAAATGTTATATTAGGTTTTTATATATGTTGGAAGCTGTCCAGAGTGGCTGGGGCAACCCAGTGAGATGTGTGGGGTATAAATACTAAAAAAAACCAAAAATGTTATGGAATGAGACATCCCTATTTTCATTGGAGAAACATTGGAGGATATGCTAGAGGTGAGGAACCTTTTTCAGATCAAGGGATGCATTCCCATCTAGGCAACCTTCTGGGGGGGGGGGCGGCACATGCCAATTGTGGGCGGAATGAAGGACAAAAAGGAGGCAGAGAAACAAAAGTAAATTCTTCCATTTTTACAGTGGACTAGATTCTACACACACTCAATTCACCCCTCTCCATCCTCCAGCCAGTCAAACAGGATGTATTATAATAGTTTTTTAAAAATTTATTTATTTACACAACAAGGGAAAAAACACACAAAAAAACACAAATACCAAATTACACACAAATTACAAAAATAACCATAGACACAATTTTCTTGGCAAACAAGAAAACATCTATTGGTCTTAACACTAAAGACCCAACTTCCCGTCTGTTCCATATTTCAAATTCATATTATTTATTGCCAATACACTTTTTTCATAATTAAACTAATTTCAATAAATCTAATTTCTTCTATCTACCTAGCAACTATTACTGAAGTTCCTCGAATGCTGCAACAGAATTTAAACTACTATATTTATTTTTCAGATATTCTTTGAAAACCTCCCAATGCATTATAAGAGTTCAAAGACAGATGTCAGCCAACTCAAGGGGGTGGAGGCAAAGTATGGGCTGAAGAGGGTGTGTGTGTGTGGCCTCTGGACAGTTGCAAGTGAAAGCACTAGAAGAAGGTTGAGAACATCTCCACTCAAACCTGACTTTAGGAGTAGTTTAACAGTCAAGCCCTCTGCCCAGGGAACACTGAAAATTGCAGTTCTGTGAGAATCTTCTTGGGGGTCTCCAACAACTCTGAGCACTCTTAACAGTTCCCAGTATTCTTTGTGTGGGACGCCTGTAAGGCATGCTCCTGTTTTAAATGTAGATGTGGATGGTCTAGAGTCTACATTGCAACCAGCCCTCACTGCTAGAAAAAGCACAATAAATTAGGCAGAAAATACAGGTGGCAAAATCCTCATTTTCTATGCACAATGGATGGTCTCCAGCTAAGTTTTACTCAAAGTGGGCACCCACTTAGTCCTGTTTAATAATTTCAGTAGGCCAGCTCAGGAAGATTAATGATGGATACAACCCATGATTTTGGTGTATCGTCTGCATACAGAAATATTTTATATAGATGTACATATATCTCAAATAATAATCAGTGTCTCCTATCCATAGTTTTTGTTGTAAAGTGCAGTGGAGGGATGCCTTTATGTCCCTTTAAATTATTCTGTGGGCTTTAAATTCTTCTGGCAGAGGGTGAGTGGTGTATGGAACTCTTTTTCTGTCCCTTTCCACAATAAAA
The DNA here is from genome assembly GCF_964234715.1 of Podarcis melisellensis. Classification (NCBI taxonomy): domain Eukaryota; kingdom Metazoa; phylum Chordata; class Lepidosauria; order Squamata; family Lacertidae; genus Podarcis; species Podarcis melisellensis. The sequence continues at coordinate 11,348,804 of NC_138547.1, read as the reverse complement.
CCCATCCATTTTCTTGAGCATCCTTACACCACAAATCCTCACCCTTTAGGCAGGTCCCACCACAGTGCTCTCTAGAGCATTCAAAACCGCAGTGCACCATGAACCATATGCTGTCATCGCTGCTCCATCACCAAGACATTTTTAACCTGATCATGTAGTGGACATCTGTGGCTGCCTCTTGGGGTGGTGGTTAGAAGAAATGTGAAGATGTCTACTTCACTGAAACATCCTCTCTAACCCTGGGAGAGATGTGTCGTACACTGTTGCATCTTTTAAAGTACTTTTTTTTTTGTACGTTTGTTTCAGCAGCAGGCAAACCGGTTTTCTCTTCCTTTAAGGCAGAATCAGATGCACTAGGCACGTCACACATTGCCTTGCTCTGTTCTTGGCTGCTAGGGAGACAGCCATTGGTGCACTGTGGGAGCTTCAGCTGCCACTTTGGTGTGCAACCAGTTGCAGGGCTCTGTTATTTGCGTCATCCTGCAGGCAAGAATAGTGTTACCACACTTCAACACACTTCCAAATTCTGTCCCCCCCCTAATGCTGTCCTTTACACACCCACACCCATTCACACTGTCCTTAAATCTTAGGTCTGGGCTGAAATGCCCCATCACGTTAGGAATGGCCATAGCTCAATGGTAGAACATCTGCCTATTATACAGAAGATCCCAGGTTCAATCCCTGTTGTTGTTGTTGTTATATATTTATACCCTACCCTTTTCCCTGGCGGGACTCAAAACAACTTACAGATAAAATCAAGAACAGCTAAAAACGTAGGGGGGAGAATCATTTAAAAACAATTAAACAGTGTAAGAATTAAAACAATGTGATATATAAAATCTATTAAAATCATATAAATAGATTATTATTATTATTATGAAGAAGAAGAATGTTTTTTGGTAGATATGGATCAAAGCCCGAAGAACAAGAACTGACCTCTCATCTTTTGATAGTGGCCTGGGCTGCAATTGCTAAGTTTTGGAATACTTTTGATCTCAATAATCGGACTGTTGGTATTCCAATACTTGGCAAATGGCTCTTCTTCAAAATATCTCACATCAGCTAAATGTGTCTAGGGGCCAAAGTGCTCAAGGTCCCTTCTTTGGCATAATTTTAGATAATGATTTTACAAACGAAAGACACCGCAACTGAAAACCTAGAGAACTACTGCCGGTGGGACAAGGCAATACTAAACTAGATGGATCAGTCTTCTGACTCGGGTTTCTGAGATTTAATTTTCATGTATATCTTAACGGCCATGAGGACTAGGAATGAAGAGAAAGAGCTGCATTCTGTCCCTGCTCAGTTTTGCGTTCTATTCCTTTCTTACCTTTATTTGGAAAGGCTTTATTTAACATCACAAATCAAAACAAACAGTCCAACATGCTTTGTGCAGCGGCAAAATATCAGAATAAAGTGACTCCATATGAAATTCCTGGTTTGCATCAAACATTTTAAATGACTTTAAACAAAACAAAACAAAACCCTTAAATGGAACAAGTAGTGAGCACTCTCCCCAACCCCCACTTTTTACTGCTAATAAGTCACAAATCTTAGCTTGTTATCCTGAACGCTAAGTACCTGATTATTGCAATGGTTAACTTGTAGCGAAGCCTGACAGTCAAAAAGTTATGGCCATTGTAAAGTGTATGGAACAACTTAATAGTTGGGGGTAGGAAGGGGGGGCTCCAGACCTGGTATGTTTTAGGTAAGCAGACAACTCTGGACAGTGACAAAACAGGGTGAGCATCTGGAACCAGAGTGGCAGGGACAATAGACAGTTTCCTTTCTTTACAATCACACACACACACACACACATTTGGAAGAGATAGGGAAAGGGAAGAATTTTTATTCAGTTTACATTTAAAGGCAAACTTGCATAATCTACACTTTCTGAAACAACAAGTGAGCACATAGCCATCCTTTAAAGTTAAGTTTTGCAATGCAATTCTCCAGCCAAGTAGCATGTAAAAAAAAGGTAAAGGTACCCCTGCCCGTACGGGCCAGTCGTGTCCGACTCTGGGGTTGTGGCGCTCATCTCGCTCTAGAGGCCGTGAGCCGGCGCCGTCTGAAGACACTTCCGGGTCACGTGGCCAGCGTGACGAAGCTGCAGCTGGCGATCCAGCACCAGTGCCGCACACGGAAACGCCGTTTACCTTCCTGCTATAAAGCGGTACCTATTTATTAACTTGCACTTAAGGGTGCTTTCGAACCTCTAGGTTGGCAGGAGCTGGGACCGAACGACGGGAGCTCACCCCGCCGCGGGGATTTGAACCGCCGACCTTACGGTCAGCAAGTCCTAGGCACTGAGGTTTTACCCACAGCGCCACCCGAGTCCACAAAAACCATGTGTGTGTGTGTGTGTATGTATGCATGTGTGTGTGTGTGTGTGTGTGTGTGTGTGTATATATATATATATATATATATATATATATATATATATATATGCTTTCGTAGATTTTCACGGGTACAGGAATGCAGGTTTTGGTGTCCTCGGGTGTCTTCCCGTGTAAAAGTTGGGGTGTCTAGGCGACGTTTCGACGAGGTCTCACTCGTCATCTTCAGGCTGGTGCTTTCGGCTTCTTGTTACTGGAACAGAGCTCTGTTCCAGTAACAAGAAGCCGAAAGCACCAGCCTGAAGATGACGAGTGAGACCTCGTCGAAACGTCGCCTAGACACCCCAACTTTTACACGGGAAGACACCCGAGGACACCAAAACCTGCATATATATATATATATATATATATATATATATATATATATATATATATATATTTTCCTGAGGATGTTAAAAAAACAAATCCAAAAACTAATGTAAAAATGTGGATAACTACATTCAGACTGGGAAAACAAGTCCTGAAGTTGATTTAGGAACACTGAAATTGACATGTTCACCTGTTGCTAGTTAGGTGTTTTGTCTAGCTCTGGGAGTGTGTGAGAGATAAATGGACCCACAGCCGAGCCTATCTGTGTCAACATGGAAATTAGCAGAAATAAGATCTCAGTGAGACTTTGCCAATTTTTGATAACATTTGATGGCTCAGTGTGCAGTAGCAGCAGTATCTGACAGAATCTGACGCAAAGCCATCATTGTTTGATAGGCGACATGCAGTATCCGTCAGTATTTGACAGGATTGGATAGGAGATTTGAAAAATGATTGAGTGTACTTTTAATATACCAGTTTTCTTCAATTTAACCAAAACCAAAACCATGGAATTTCAGTAGCAAATGTCAATTCTGAACTTTGAATACTGGTTTTGAAACTCAAAGGTGTGATGTTCTGCAACTCTGTGTGTGTCTAAAGTATAGAGACTAGGTTGTACTTCAACTAAATTTTACCCAGAGTAGGCCCATTTAAATTAATAGACTTAAGTTAGTCATGGCCATTGATTTCAATGTGCCAGGATTCTTTAGCTCTTTATTCAGAGCATTGTGCTAAAATTTGGGAAACCCCCAAAATCCACAGGCCAATCTCTCATCTAGACCAGCATCATATTCTCACAGCCAGATATCTGTGGGAAACCCACAAGCAGGACCAAGAGTTTTGGAATACAGTGGTATCTCAGGTTACATACGCTTCAGGTTACACACTCCACTAACCCAGAAATATTACCTCGGTTTAAGAACTTTGCTTCAGGATGAGAACAGAAATTGCGCGGTGGCGGCAGCGGGAGGCCCCATTAGCTAAAGTGGTGCTTCAGGTTAAGAACAGTTTCAGGTTAAGAACAGACCTCCAGAACGAATTAAGTACTTAACCCGAGGTACCACTGTACTTCCTTCCCCCTGGTAATTCAGAAGGGAGGTGTTTTTTAAAATGAACAAAATCAGTCAATCAATCAGTCAATCAATAAATCTAAAAACAAAACACAAAAACCTTACATCAAAGTTTGAGGCTGTTTGGATGATTTGATAGTAGAAAATGTGCAGGGACCCTTTGCTCTATGCTGAGGGACTGGAGAGGTCAAATGTGGTCTCCAGATTTTGACAGGGTTCAGAGGTCTTTCCTTATCCCAAGGTGGGGAAAATGCCACATGATAGAAATATATAAAATTATGCACGGCAAGGAGAAAGGGGAGGAGTCTTTTCCTCTCTCAGCACTAGAACTGGTGAAGCCAGAGGTTGGAAGATTCAGGACAGACCAAAGGGAGCAGTGCATGAAGTTAAGACTACGAAATCTGCTCCTGCAGAAGGAAGCAGTGGCACAATTCATCAGGCTTTTCTTAGCGCTTACTGCATGAGGATATGCCTACAGGCACATAAGAAATTGATGTCTGTTTATGCATTTCTCACCAGCCAACTAAGAACACAAAGGGGGAGCCTTACTGGATTGGACTGAAGGGTCCCTCTAACCCAGCAGCATTTCCCCACACATGATGGGAGGCAGTCCTCACTTGGGCACTCAGCTTCACCTTAAAGGAGGGTAATGGAGAAGAACTGAGAGCTTTTGAAAGCCGTGGTTTTAAAAATTTGCTCTTTGCTTCCATTTTCTTGAGAAGAAGGGGTTAGAATGATGTGGTTTTCAAACACGCTAATGCACAAGGTTCAAGTAAATGGTGTTCAGCCTGATTTGCTTGCACAAAGCTTTATGTGGTTGTTAGACAGTGTTTGGTCTTTACCGAGCATTCGTGCTGATTTGTCTACTGGGCGGTTACACATCAATGAACGTTACCCCTTATTTCTTTGTGCAGTGTTTATGTATCAGTCATTCATTGACCCCACTTTCTCCTATCACTGTCCTAATAGCAAAAAGTCAGGGTTAGTGTGTTGTTGTTGTTTTGGTAAATGGATTTGTTGCTGCTGCCAATCAGAGTAGGCATTACTCAGCTAGATGAAGCAAGTTCTGACCCAAGTCAAGGCAGTTTTGTGCACTTTATCTTCTGGATGGACAATGGCACCTTGATCCACATGAGAGGTGGCAAACTGGTGTGCTCCATGACAGCAGAGTCTGCATTTACTCTCAGGAAGACACATACTGTCATGATCCCCATGGAGATGTCATGGAGGGGATGGGCACATCCCAAAGAGGTGGGGGAAGAGATCAGGGAGTTGGAGCAAGATGGCCCAGGGGAGAGATGAGGGGGGGAGAAATTGGGGCCTCAAGAAATGTTGGAGGTGACTCAGAGGGTCAGTAATCAAGGGAATCCGGAGCTGGAACATGGGGGCGGTTCCAGTGGGTTTTCAGAGATGTGTCCTGCCCCCTGTGATACTGGACAAGTCTCATCAGGCAGCTGTTATGGGGCTGCTGCCAGCCCCTCTGGTCAGTAAGGAGCCTCATCTGGGTGAAGTGCCTGAGAGTAAGTCAGATCTATCTCCAAGGACACAAGAGATGCCAGCTCTGACTTGAACAAACCTCACAAGCCCGGCCCGCTTGCAGAAGCGCCTGTTTGCTTTCCCAGTGCAGGAGTGCCTGTTGTTCACCATGCTAAGGCCTATGTTCACCCCACTCTTCAAAGGCATGAGGCAGGGGGAATGGCACTTGTTGGATCAAAGTGTCAGTTCTTGCTTAGCTGTGCGATTCACCTGCTGTGCCTTTATCTCTTGCCTTGCCTATATATCGCTCTGATTTACGCATTAAAGAGTTGGGCAGAAACAAGTTCTTCATCCAGCAGTGAGGGCCAGCACATGTACATAAAACCCAAGCAGACTTTCATCTTTTAAAAACACATAAATAAATGCAGATTTCCAGGAACTATCTCTCTCTCTCTCTCTCTGTGTGTGTATGTGTATGTATGTATGTATGTATGTATGTATGTATGTATGTATCAGAAAGAGCAAGAGTGAGAGCAAGAGAACGAGAGAAAAACAAGCTTTGATTCAAATTTGGTTTGATAATATTTGGGAGGTTATGGGCTGTGTCCAATCCTGGACACAGGATTGTATAGGCATATACAGAGCAGATCCTAGATCTATCCATTTTAATGGGTCTATTCTGAGTATCTGGATACAAGTTAGTGGCCCTAGTCAAAATGATGGTACAATTTCAGGGTCTCTCTGTACCTGGAAATGACTCCCATATATGCTGGAGGTCGATGACAGCTGTTGTCCAGAATGTTTGCAGGGTACCTGGTTGGTGATATCTGCCTGAGCATAAAGTTCTTCAACTCTGGGTCCCCGGATGCTCATGGAAGGCGATTCCCACGTCCCCCTAAATGTTGGCCACATTGGCTGGGGCTGATGGGAGTCGTAGACCCCAAACATCTGGAGGGCCGCAGGTTTCCCATCTCTGAGAGAAAAGGAGCTTGGCAGTGTTAGGGGAAGAATGGATAACGAGAGTGGAAGGAGAATGCCAAGACAGGTTGCCAACTGGCTAGGGAAGAAACTGGCCAGGCTGGTTCATTTTGTTTTGTTGATGCTTTTGGGCTCTTTACCAGAAGAGTGAGGCCAAGTTCCTTACCTCCACCCTTCATTCTTTTCTCTCTCTGTCCCCCCCCCATCCACAGTTGTCAGCCTTACGTCATGACTGGAGAACCTCAGACTCTGAATGTGGCCCTCCAAGTTTCTCTGTCTGGCCCTCAGGACTCACCCCAAGCCATGCCCCTCCTTCCCAAGCCACTCCTCTCACTTCCTTTAACTCTGTTTGTCCCTCTTGCATTCTGAGAGGGAGGAGAAAAAGACAGGGGCTGTAGAAAGAAACCCCTGAATTTGCACAGCTGGAGTATGGCCTTCTTAACAAAGGTTAAAGGCACACTTACTGCTCTGCCCCATTTTTGACTCTGACACCCAGAAAAGTATCAATATTATTATTATTATTATTATTATTATTATTATTACCCGCAGGCTGAAAACAGTTCCTCCTTACCTCTGCCAAAGGGGAAGAGATAGCTTTTGCCTTGGATATCATGACAACCCACTGTCCCCAGACAACACTTGTGGTGGACTCCGCCCCCTGGCCCAGAAATATATTCCTCAGACACTGGCCTGGGTGAACCAGGGTTTTGCGTTCCAAGAACTGGAAGCCCCAATGTCAGAGGAAGGGCAGTAGCTCAGTGTTAGAGCACTGCTTTACATGCAGAAGGTCCCAGGTTCAATCCCCAAAGGCATCTCCAGGTAAGACTATGATTATCTCTCAGGCTGGAAACCTGGAGAATCCCTGCCAGTCAGTGTAGGCAATACTGAGCTAGATGTCCCATAGAGGTCTGACAATGAAGTAACATGGTTCAGTGGTATTCTCTGCTTTCATACCCTCCAACATTTCACCAATTAAAACCGGGGTGCATGCTTTTCGGTGCTGCACTCCCATGTGTGCCAGCTAGGGCTTCTCTGCCCCAGCCTCCCATTTCCATTACCAACAGCAGCTTCCTCTGTGAGCACCCCACCAGCTCCTCCTCCTTTTCAATGTTGTTGTTGTTGTCTTCGACTTCCTTGGCTGCTTCTTCTCTGATGGTGGCGGCATCAGGCAGAGGAGGTGTGGCCTCAGGGCCTTGCAGGGGTGGCCTGGCCTGCATCACCAGTAGCTCCTTCTCCTCCAGTTCCATGGACTCTGACATGGGTGCCTTCCTTTGCATGGAATATGCATGTCTTTTGGTACTGATCTCTCGCAGGAGCCAGCTGACTTGCGTGAGAGCTTGGCACCAAAAACAGGACATCCAATCGGAAACCGCAATGGCTTCTGTAATTCCAGGATTTCCTGGTCAAACGGGGGCTGTAGACAGATATGTGCTTTGCAAGCAGAAGTTCCCAGGTTAAATCACTTTGGCTGAAACCCCAGAGAGTCACTGCCAGTCAGTGCAGACAATGTAGAGTTAGATGGAGCAAGAGCCTGACTCAGTACAGTGGTACCTCGGGTTAAGTACTTAATTCGTTCCGGAGGTCCGTACATAACCTGAAACTGTTCTTAAACTGAAGCACCACTTTAGCTAATGGGGCCTCCTGCTGCTGCTGCTGCTGCGCCGCCGGAGCACAATTTCTGTTCTCATCCTGAAGCAAAGTTCTTAACCTGAAGCACTATTTCTGGGTTAGCAGAGCCTGTAACCTGAAACATATGTAACCTGAAGCGTATGTAACCTGAGGTACACTGTATAGGCAGTTTCCTCCCTTGAAAGGCATGCAGTCACTCTGATGACTGATTCCCCGCCCCCTTTTTAAAATCCTTATGTTTGTATTTTTAAAAATATATATACTGAAAGGCAATGTTTTAAAAGCCCACAATATGGCTTAGGAAACAGATTGCATGCTTACTCCTGCTGTGAATACGTGACAACAATGTTTGGCTGTTCCACTGTGGGCTGCCCCAATAGCCAGCAGGCTTCTGGGGCCTACGAAAACAACTTCCACACTGGTCTCAGTTGCTGTGGTGAAGCATCCATGTGCCCAGGATGAGGCTTTGTGTTTTATCCCACCAGCTCATGAATGCGGAAGAGGGAGACAGTGGTCTAGGAGGGGGCGGGGGCGGGTAGAACAGAGTCACTGAGATTTATCTTGTCTTTTGGCTGACAGTCAAGGCAAGTGATTGCCAAGGCAATCTGGCACTTTTTAATCATTTTATTTCTCTCCCTCCACTCTCCGGGGAGACAGGCAGCGTTTAGCAGTCTGCTCAGAAAGACCTTGGGGCAGATTTCAGCGGCGGTGGCTCTGAGGCTCCGATTATTAGCTCTGCTCTTAGGAGCGGGCTCGGATCTTTCCCTGGGGACTCAGTGTGAAAAATTAACACCAGCTCAGTGGCGGATCGGCGGCGGCGGCAGCAGCAACGGAGCGATGTAACTGTAATTACTCCATTGATATTCCTCACACAATAACGCTGTCATTGGTCATTTACATAAACTTCGCTCTTTCTCCCCCTCTGTATGGGGGTGAGAGTGCGTTTCACACACACAAACCACAAAGAGAAGGGAAAGAGGGGAGATAGGTTGCTTCAGACCCTAGGCTGCATTCATACCAAGTGCTTAGAACACATTCACCCTTCAAAAAGAATCCAGGAATTGTAGTTTGTTCAAGGTACTGGGAACCGTAGGTCCATGGGGAGGTAAACTACAGTCTCCGGGTTCCTTGGGGATAAAGAAAAATGTGCTTTAAATGCATGGTATATATGTAGTCAAAGGCACAAGGCTCTGGAAGGTGTTTCCCTGTTATCCATTCTGCCATTTCCTCTTTGCTTTCTAGTTCCAGGGTCTCCATGAAACACACATGCACACACAGAATAGAGAGGCTGGGATGAAGGGAAAAGAGATGATGGGCAACTGTTACCTGCTCTGCACCACTGCTGATAGCTTCTGGGAGAAGAAATGGGGACAGTCCAGAAAACAATGAGCTCCAAAATTTGGGATGGGTTGCTTGTGTATTTCCATGTTGGATTTTATGTGTCTGTCACCCCCTCCATCAAAGTTCACAGAAATGTAGGGCACCTTGAGTTAGACCCATTGGTCCATCTAGCTGACTATGACTGGCAGCAGTTCTCCAGGCTGTCATGTCAGGGACTTTCCCAGGCCTAGCTAGAGATGCCATTTGGGACTGGACCTGGGCCTTCTGTGGAGAAAGTCATATGCCCTACCACTCAGCTGCATTTCTTCCCCACAATTGAACCAAGCCCCAGATTGCTTAGCTCAGCGCTGAACACATCTGAACCAGGGACCTTCTGCATGCAAAGCTTAGTGTTAGGGAAGGAAGAGGCCACACAGCTGCACAGGATACTACCGCTTTATGCCTAATTAGACCATTGATCTATCTAGTTCAGTATTGCCCACACTGACTGGCAGTGGCTCTTGAAGGTTTCATCAGGGAAAATTCCTAGCCCTGTGTAGTGGGATTGAACCTGGGACCTTCTGCATGGAAAGCAGATGCTCTACCACTGAGCTACAGCCATTTTCCAATTTTGGAGCAAGCGTCCATTTGCCTGACATCCAATTCAACCCTTGAATGGATCTGTCTGTTTTTAAGAGGTAGGACTTGATGCTACTAGAGTCTGGTCTGTCTCCAGGAGCAACCTGTGACGTTTTGCTGCTGCAGACAAAACATCCTGATGCTGCCCCAGCGCCCCTGAGGCTGCCTCCCCCACAGATCCAGACTCCCTCTCCACTCCTACTATTGTGACCATGCTGCCACGCCTCACCCTTACAACTGCACCCTCACCTGCTGGTATCACCAGCAAGGGCAGAGTGGCTTACTTCCCCGAGCCATTTCTAGCGCTTTTCTGCTGTGGGTAACCATTCTGTTCTCTCTTTGGTGTGGATGTTAAGAAGGTTAATCTGTGGCTAGATCCAACTCACAAAATTCGGTCCTATCAGAATCCGGGGGGTATAGTACTGGGATAATTAACATGACACACAGAGCACACAGTCCCCCTGCTCAGCTGATATGTGCAGATAGGCTGAGGATAGGGAGTCTGATGCCTCTGATAACCAGAGAGCAAGTCAAACCTCCACCCCTTCTTTATTCTTTTGCCTTTTGCCACTGCTGCTAAAATCAGCAGGGATTTGGGACACCAGGAGCAGGGGCAGGAAAAAATGCCAAAGGGGCTGAATTTTCTGGAGGGTTACAGCTTTCCCATCTCTACCATAGGCACTGTGGGAGGTTGACTTTAGTGATCCAAGAGAGGGCTGAAGGGGAGCTTTCCATGAGTGACTGTAGCAGCTCTCAGAAGTGATAGCTGCTACAGTAAATGAGAGGCTTCTAACCATACTTCTTCAGGGGCTTAGTCTGGGCTTTCTGATTACCAATGGCTGTTTTATCCATGAGCTTCCTGACCTGGCATCACATAACAAGTGCATGTAAACTCTCTCCACTTCACTCAGATCATAATGGATGCAGCATTTTGGCAATTAGGATCCAATCTGCCCTTTTATTTCTGAGAGTAAAATACATTTTTAAAGTAAACTTTTTTAAAAAAATAAATTGCTGTGCAGTTGTTCTCCTGCTGTATACAACTTTTGCCCTCCTTTCCCTTTTCCAACCCTGCTTTGTCAAACATACAGTCTTGATGGGTTAACTGTGCTCCTGGTGGGCTGCTGATGTTGCAGCTGTGTTCACAGTATGTTTGTGTGTCAGAGAGCAAGATAAAAGAAGTTGACTTTGTTGGAAATTGGGCTTTAATTGCTTAATTAAAGACTTTGGAGTGTCAGATCTTCCCAGGGCCAGGGCTACGAAAATGTTAATCATTTGTTTGCAGCCCACAACATGGATTATTTGGGTTGGGGGGGCACTGCTTGCTTGCCACACAGCCCACCTCCTCATCTTTCTTGCCTCAGCCCCTCTTCTCCACCAATGGGCCTCTGGGGCAAAGTGTTGTTATTGCTGTCACTGACGAAGCCCCGAATGCCACAGCAGTGTAGGTGTGTGGGGTGTGTTTGGAGTGTTTCAAATGGGGAGGCATTGATGGAAGCCACAATTGCTGCATCACCCCCTCCTTTTTTTTTTGTATTTCACAGGATGAATATTTAATGAAGCCCTACCCGTGTGTTTATTTGGTTAGCTTGTCGATTTTTATTGTTCCGTCAATAGCTTCTCATCTAGGACGCGGTGATGATCTTTAGTGGAGGCCCCCCTGGGAGGCCCAGGCGTTAAATGCAATTATGGATTTTGGAGACCCCCGCCACGGGTTTGATATTTTCCCACTGATCTAATTTGCAGGCTGGTAGTTTATTGTTTGGCATTTTAATGGCGTCAGGACGCCATTGGAAAATTTGATTTCTCTTGATAATTTCTCCTCCCCCTAATGACATTAGCGCTGATCATGGAGCTGCATGGATTTCTAAAAGATGCAATATATAGGAAAATCTTAAAATTATTTTCTTTTAAAAAGAACAACAACAAAAAGAAGAACAAGAACAAACGGGTGAAGATTTTGAACTAAACAGAAAACGGGCTTGCTTTACTATGCAAAACATTCTTTTGCTGTTTTAGGTTTGGGGTTGGGGTTTTTTGGCAGAAAAACACATTCTACTTACAGAAGGGTGCAGTGGTAGAACACGTGCTTTGCATGCAGAAGGTCTCAGGTTCAATAGCTACCTGCCTTGTAATGTAACTACTGGCTTATCTAGCTCAGTATTGTCAACCCTGACTGGCAGGGGCTTTCCATGGCTTCAGGCAGGATTCATTCCCAGCCCTACCTGGGTATGTCAGGAATTGAAACTGGAGCCTTCTGCATGCAAAGCACATGCTCTACCACTGAGTTATAGAAATAACAATATTGGGATGGGGGAACACAGGGAAGTTTCTTATACTGAGCTGTGGTTCCTTTGATCTCCAACTGGCATCTCCAGGTAAGGCTGGAAAAGTCTAATAGAAAAGGGTCAAAGCTCGGGGAAGAGTATGTGTTTTGTCCTGCAGCAGGTCCCAGGTTCAGTTCCTGGTATATCCAGGATGGCCTGGGAGATACCCCTGCCTAAAATGTTAAAGAGGTACAGCTGATCAGTGTTGACAAGAACACTGCATGTACTACTACACCTCTCTCTGTGTCTTCTATCTGGACAAGCAAAAGTCACAACCAGAGTTCAGGTTTACACGCCAGCCAGGCAAAAACTCTTTGGGCAAGAAGTAAGGCTAGTGGTGTATGTGTGTGAGAGAGACATGGGGAGAGTTCTAAATGGCAGATAGTCACCAAGAGGGGAGCATATTTGCTCTCTGGGCCTGAGGTTGCCCATCCTTGTGTTAGAGTGTAGGATGAGGACATGATTCGCTGGATGACTTTGGGTCCCTTGCTGTCTTGCAGTTGAGGCCACACACAGGGGATTAGCAGGGATAAACTGGGACACACCATGGAGGCTTCCTTGAAGTATTTGGAGAAAAGTGTGGGATAAAAATGTCATAAATGAAATGCAGGGAGCCCTTTAAAAACCCACAGCCCTTTTGAATGTTGCATGAAGTCATGTGTTAATCGTTCTTCAGCCCTTGGAAAACGAATTATTTAATTAACTACATAAGACAGACTGAAGAGGTTTACTTTTTCCCTGATTAATAAACCAGAGGGATTCTAGATTTATTCAAGACTGGTATTCCACAATCAGTTTCAAGGTGTGTGGATGTGCATGAATGTGCATAAATATGTGTACACACAGATGTATCAGTACGCAATGTTCTTCTGTGCCCTGCACACACTGTATGCATAATTATGAAGAATACAAGGCAGGGAGTGCAGGGAGTCAATTGTACTTTCCCCTATATGAGCAAGCCATTCAAATAAATCATATGAGACCAACTAGATCAAGGCCTGATCTCCCCTCCCCCACTCCATGGGCCACCCCACCCAGACCATGCGAATGGAGCTCCAGCAGATCATGAAGGGTAACTTAGGTTCAATCATGCAAAAGGAATGAATGAATAGTGATGGATGGCGCCTCCTCTGTTACCTGATGTCACAATGATATCAGGTGACCTGCTTACTACTGATGTGGCACAAAAACTAGTCACAGGGGCTTGTAAAGTACCATGCACATCATATACGATGTCAAGGTGCAGGGCAGTGCGTGTGGCTTGACAAAACAGCACTGTGGGCCATAAGGTTCTCCACCCTGACATATCCCATTTACTAATGTGAGAAAGGAATGGGCAATAATAGGAGCATGATCTATTTATGAATGGGAGTGACAAGGGTGTGGAATTGTCAACAGATCCCCTGTGACAACCACTGAAAACATGCCAGATTCATCCATGTGAGAAGAACCTCAAGAGAGCCTATTGGATCGGGCCAATTGTGCATCTGTTCCAGCATCCTGTTCCCACAGGTGGTCAACCATATTTCTGTAAGAAACTGGCAAGCAGGATCTGAGCATAAGAGCAGCGCTCTCTCTTCCAGTGGCTACCAGCTACTGGTACTTGGAAGCATTACTGCCTATGACCGTGGACTTGGGAAGTTGCGTTATATTGAGTCAAATCACTGGTCCATCTAGCTAAGCTTTGTCCATGTCTAGCAGTATCTCATTGGGGTTTCAGGCAGGAATCCTTCCCAACACTACTCAGAGATGTCAGGGATAGTGTGGCCAGATTACAGTCCAGATCCAGGTCCGGTTTCAGGAACTGTAAAGATGGGTGAGCCGTTGTACGCTCCCATCAACAGTTATATCAAAGTGCAATCCATCGAATACTGATGGAGTTTTTGAAGATTGCTCGTTTCTCAAACAGTTCCTAAAAATAAGCCGAGGGGGCTTCACGGTTGACAGCGTTCTGTCAGCGTAGCGAGCCTGCACACGCTTCGTGTCAGTGGTGGGTCCGAAAAAGGCAGAGATTGCCTTACATCCGCTGCTTCTCCCTTTAGGATAAATGGCAATTTCATGTCGAAAAAGGTAGTCTCAGATTTCCGCCCACGTCTCCTTCCTGACAATGTGGTGTTTTTTCACGGTGGGGGAAGAAAAAGGAGAAAATGCGCGGAAGGGGAAAACCCAATTCCCTTCTGCAAGGCCTGTCAAAGTCAAAACTTTTTTCAGTGACATGCTACCATCCAGGCTCGCGGTTTCCCCCTTTCCTCTGATGCCGGGAGAATGTTTCTTTTCTGTCTTTCAACAGAAGTGCGGAGGCCGGGCGAAGCGAGCGTTATAAATCTCGCCAAGTGCCAGAACTGGGCGGTCTTTGTGGTTTTGCAAGTTCATGCGCTTTCCAGAGAGTCGAGCGACTCTCTCCCTCTCCCTGCCAAACACACACACACACCACCTCATTTCATCCATCAAAGCAGAAAAACTGAGCAGAAACATAAATGAAACCATTTCAAAGGAGCTGCTTGTAGGAGCTTTGCAGAGAAGGCTGCTGTGAAGGAGGCTTTGCAGGGAATCATAGAGCCAAAGGCTCTCTGTATTGATTGATTGATTGATTGCATTTGTATCCCATCTTTTCTCCAAGGAGTTCAAGTACATGGGTTTCCCTCCTTCTCATTTAATACCCACAGCAACCGTGGGAGACAGGTTAGGCTGAGAGGTAGGGAGTGGCCCAAGGTTACCCAGTAAACTTATGGCCAACTGGAGATTTGAACCCTGGTCTCTCCCAGGCCCTAGTCTGACACTCTAACCACTATACCACTCTAACTCTCACATTGGATCACATATGCACTGGTGAATCTATCATCTCTAATCTCTCTAATCTCTCTATCTCTCTATCATCTATCTATCATCTATCTATATCTATCTATTTATCATCTATCTATCATCTATCTATATCATCTATCTATCTATCTATCTATCTATCTATCTATCTATCATCTATCTATATCTATCTATCTATCTATCATCTATCTATCTATCTATCTATCTATCATCTATCTATCTATTTATCATCTATCTATCTATCTATCTATCTATCATCTATCTATCTATCTATCTATCTATCTATCTATCTATCATCTATCTATCTATCTATCTATCTATCTATCTATCATCTATCTATCTATCTATCTATCTATCTATCTATCTATCATCTATCTATCATCTATCTATCTATCTATCTATCATCTATCTATCTATCTATCTATCTATCTATCATCTATCTATCTCTCTCTCTCTATCTATCATCTATCTATCTATCTATCTATCTATCTATCTATCTATCTATCTATCTATCATCATCTATCTATCTATCTATCTATCTATCTATCTATCTATCATCTATCTATCTATCTCTCTATCATCTATCATCTATCTATATCTATCTATCTATCTATCATCTATCTATCTATCTATCTATATCTATCTATCTATCTATCTTTATCTATCATCTTATCTATCTCTCTATCTATCTATCTATCTATCTGGAACCCTTTTCAGCTTGAGGGCCACATTCCCTGCTGGGCAACTTCTTGAGGGCCACAAGTCAGTGGTGGGTGATCCAGGTGTACGCATCCCTCTGGTAAGAAAGAGGCATCACCAGAGTTCAAGGACACATTCCAGGCAAAAAAAACAAACCCCAGGGTGTGAGGCAGGGTCAAAGAGGGCTTGTGGCCTGGGAAGAGTTCCAAGGGCCAGACGGGGAAGCTTGGAGGGCCACATTTGGTCTCTGAACCTGAGGTTCCCCACCAATGGTGTAGGGGGTACAAGGTGCCTGCACTGACTTCCCCAAATGTTTCTGTTCCTACCTTCACCACCACAGTCTTCCTGTATGGTGCAAAATGTTCAGATGGGGTATTCTATACATTCTGCTGATTGCAATTAGATGCCTCCCTTTGATCAAGAACTTTCTATTGTCAAAGGGATTCCTAATTGCTCTTAGATGCCTACTTGCATCAACTGAATGGATTTCAGGATGCCAAGTGTTAGCTGTGATATGAGTGAGACCAGCTCATTCAGACCTGTACGCACATTATGTGGTCTTTGCCCTCAGCACCTCCTTCTCTGGTAACCTTGCAAAGGCCATGGCTTTACTACCTCTTGATCTTTTTTTTTAAAAAATCTCACATTCCCAACTAGCCACATCCAAACAAGGATGGCCAAGGTCTCGATTTGCCGGACTCAGAGGCCTGGGGAAATGGTCCATTCTTCAAGGCCCATTGCCGCTGGAGTTAGAGAAGTGACCAAGTTTTGGAAGGGGGAGGTTTGGCTGAATGACACCAAATGCCTGAACCTCCTGGTGATTTGTTAGCGGATGATGGATGAGTGCTGCTTCTCACTCAGCAACGCCACTTGGGCCCACAACCTTTCTCCAGGAATATCTGTCAAGATGTTAAGTGGACGGCTGCGGTTGGTGGTGAAATAAGACCTGTGTAATCTGATGTTCCACTTAGGGAAGGAAAACACAAATTCCTGGCACCTCAGACAGGGCTATGCCTGTTGGACATGACTAAGCACTTTCAAAAGGGCTGCTCAGGTCCTCTCAGATAGCCACCTCCGTTATAGTTTTTTAATTGGGGGGGTGATGCTGTAGGTCTAATGAAGTTGGACCTATTTTCCTGGGTATTGTTCTTGAGGGTGGTTCGCAGCAAACGTGATCCAAGCATGGTGGTGTGTTCTTGTTTCCTTGTTCAGAAGTCTTTGTTCTGAGCGTGTATAATTCAGAGACCTGCAGGGATCATTTCCCCTCAGAGAAAATTCAGCTTCATGTATTCCATCGATTCTTCCCCAGAAGCAGCCTTCTGGTTTGAGGTGGGCATCTTGCTTTAGGTGAAAATTCCTGTGGACCAAGGATGGGAAAAGTTCAGCTGATGTGCCCCCCCTGACCTCTGACCCTGCGAACTCCCCTTGGGCCACACCCATACCCCTTGGCCAACTTGTCTGGTGTTTTTGTCTGGATGGAATAGGTCTTTGAACACCAGTGATACCTCTTGTTTACTTTGCTGAGGCTTAAGTTGTTTTAAACTGGTTGTTGTTGTTGTTTTTTGCATTGTCCCCCACCTCCTCAAACTGGCACCCCTGACAGCATCATCAGGATTAATCCCCTTCCCCATAGACAAATTATCCTGCTGGCAGACCTCTTTGGTCTCAGCCACTGCTCCTTCACTGCCTGCTCCAAGGCTGGCATGTGCAAGGGACCAGCTGGTACATACGCAGGCAGATTTGGCCCAGCAATCGCTAGTTGCTGACCCATTGCCAAGCCTCTTCTGTGTTATCCTCCCCTTTTTTATAACCCCTTTGCTCAGTTTGCCTTGTACATGGAGAGATGGCTGGGGGGGGGGGGAGAGAGAGAGAGAGAGAGAGAGAGAGAGAATGAATATTGTATCTAGTTTGATCTATGTGATTTAATTTGATGGCCAAGAAGAAGGATCCCAGTGACAAACTATAATATTCATGAATGCATAATTCCCATTCTTTAGCAAATGTGAACTGTCCTTCTTCCAGGCTCTCTCCTGTTCTCTCTCCATCTATCTATCTTTTAAAAACAAAATATTTTGGCTTTATTTATTTTTTTCCCCTCTTCTCAGCATGAGCTGACTGACTATGATTTCTGGATTCTAATTATAAATACAGAGGAGAGGTTTGCCAGAGAAAGGGAGATGAAGAGGGAGAGGGGGAGAGGGAGAGGGAATGTGTTCAGATCTCTGCGTCCAGCTCCATTCAGTCACATACCAAAATATGTCATTTGTTCTAAAACAGCCAGGAATTAATAACATAGCTGCATACCCAAAGAGAAAATGCCAGGCCTTCAGGCTCAAAGTTGGGTAGAAGATACTTCTGCATAAAACCAAATGCTCCCCGCTCCATATAGACAAACTACATTTGCGTGCTGTTTTCTTGAGATCCCAAAACATGTGATAACGAATATTTTGGGCTGCTGCCTCTTTATAAGGAGTTCGTTTGCAGAGACGAGGTTTGAACAGAGAGGCATTTGTGGGTCACAGAAACTTAAGAGTTGTATCCAAAGTTAATTGTACTCAGAGTAAAAGGTAAAGGGACCCCTGACCATTAGGTCCAGTTGTGACCGACTTTGGGATTGCAGTGCTCATCTTACTTAACTGGCCGAGGGAGCCGGCGTACAGCTTCCGGGTCATGTGGCTAGCATTTTTAAGT
The DNA here is from genome assembly GCF_964234715.1 of Podarcis melisellensis. Classification (NCBI taxonomy): domain Eukaryota; kingdom Metazoa; phylum Chordata; class Lepidosauria; order Squamata; family Lacertidae; genus Podarcis; species Podarcis melisellensis. The sequence goes on along the minus strand of NC_138547.1, from coordinate 11,330,450 downwards.
CACTTCTGGCAAACCAGAGCAGCGCACGGAAACGCCGTTTACCTTCCCACCGGAGCGGTATCTATTTATCTACTTGCACTTTGACGTGCTTTCGAACTGCTAGGTTGGCAGGAGAAGGGACTGAGCAACGGGAGCTCACCCTGTCGCGGGGATTTGAACCGCCGACCTTCTGATCGGCAAGTCCTAGGCTCAGTGGTTTAGACCACAGCGCCACCCGTGTCCCTTGTACTCAGAGTAAACCCATTCAAATTGGGTCTGATGCAGCAGTAAAAATTAAAAAAAGTTGAGAGGAGATACGATAGTCATCTTCAAATATCTGACAGGCTGTCACATAGAAGATGGAACATGCTTGTCTTTTTCTGCTCTGGAAGGTAGTACCCAAAGCAATGGCTTAAAGTTACAAGAAAGACAATTATGACTGAACGTCAGGGAGAACTTTTTGACAGTAAGAGCTGTTCAACAGTGGAACCGTCTCCCTTGGAAAGCGGTGGACTCTCCTTCCTTGGAGGTATTTAAGGAGAGGTTGGATGGCCATCTGTCAGGGATTCTTTAGCTGTGATTCCTGCATTGCAGCGGGTTGGACTAGATGACCCTTGGGGTCCCTTCCAGTTCTACAGCTATGATTATACAATGGACATCCCTAACTTAGGCCGCATTCACCATGTACATTTAAAGCACTCTTATACCACTTCAAACAGTAATGACTTCCCCCAAAGAATCCTAGTTTGCTAACATGCATGCTTTTCCACAAATGATTTCAATGAATGTGGAGCCTTCTGAATGTTAATTCCCCAATATGTGCATTTTTAGCCACATTTGCCCCTAATATACACATTTTGGTACGCATTTTGGGTTGCACAGTAAAATTTGAAGCAGTGCAATGCCTGCATTTCAGCTCATGTACTTATTTATATTTTAGAAAGTATGAATTAGGTAGGTTTGTGCTGAAGTGCAAATTGAATTAAATTTCTCCCCTAATGCTTAGGGGTAGCTTTCATGTTTGAAATTGCTTGCTGGATCGGGCTGTCCATGTCAGGTCCAAGACCCTTGGTGAATGTTTGGCCATGAAGGATGCCAATCTATTTCTGTACTCAGTTGTGGGGGGAAGAGGTTCCAAGTCAATGTTTCTGAAATCCCAAAAGCAGTCTATGAGCTTTGCTTGATCTGTATGATCAAGGAGCCCATTTATGGTTTCTGGGACTTTTGAGGTAACATCACAGTGCATCACAGGCAATATCTTGTCATCCTTACACAGCCCAGTGAAGATAAGCATGCATTTGTATTATTACTATTGCCATATCACACTGGTGGGGTCTGAGGTTGAACGACTTCCCTGAGATCAGTTAGTGATGGCAAGATTCCCACACAGGACTGTTATTTATTGCATTTCTATTCCACCTTTTCCTCCAAGGTGTTCTATTGCATGGGTTCTCCCTCTTCACTTTTAATCTCCATGAGAAACCTGCAAATTAGGTTAGGCTGAGGGGCAGTGACTGACCCAAAGTCACGCAGTGAGCTCATGACCAACTGGAGATTTGAATCTTGGTCTCCCAAGACCCTGGTCTGACGCTCTAACCACTATACCACACTGGAACTCAGCAATGTAGCAATTGCTAAGCTGAATTTCAGGGAGCCTTTGAGCGGGTGGGGGTGGGGGCAGATGAATTAATCTAGTAACCACAAAATGTAGACAGTAGCTCAGATTGCTTTTTAAAAGGGGTTAAATAAATTCAGGGAGGGTAAGTCTACCATTGGCTATTAGGGATGACAGCTGAATGTGGCCTCCTAGTTCAGCTGCTGGAGAGCAACAATGGAAGAGAGAGGTTGCCCTTATGTGCTGCTTATGGACTTTCTGGAGGTGCCTGGTTAGTTCAGGGATAGCGAACCTTTTTTAAGCCTGAGAGCCACATTCCCTTCTGGGAAACCTTCCAAGGGCCACATGACCATGATTGGTGGAAGCAATAGTGGACAGAGTAACAAATGTCAACCTCACCTTTGTAGAGTAGGCTAGCTTCCGAATACACACAGGCACACCTTTCCAGGCAGGCAAAAACACTTGGTGTGTGAAACAGGGGAGGGTTCTGAGGGCCAGACAGAGATGCCCGGAGGGCTGGATTTGCCCCATGAGCCTGAGCTATACATGCACAGTTAGCCAAGATGGAAAACAAGTTTCTTGAACAGACAGACCCTTTGCTTTGGTCCAGCCAGGCTCTCCCACATTTTCTTCTTAAGAGATACTGTAGTTTCATATAACGTTCTATGTTTCCTTGAACTTCTGTAATGGGGTGGGTCAAATGGCCTTTGTTGGGGTTGTGGGTAGGTCTGGTGAGAAGAATATCAAGTGCAGACACTCTGCAAAAGAGCACAGCACACAGAGCACCCCTCCTTCCAGTTGGAAGCATCACCATTCTCAAACTCAAACCAGATGTGAGACACACCGCAATAGTGGTGGCTGCTGCCAGCAGCTCACAGTTTGCTTTTTGTGTAACTTGGAATGAAGCGAGCCTTGCGGACCAGTGCCGAGGACAAAGCTAGTGGGACATGGGGCGGGGGGGAGAGAGAGTGTGTAAAAAGGCCACATTTGAAAAATCTGTTTGGAGAATAAGGGAGGACAGGGCTGAAGCTGTGGGGCTGCTGCACCCAAAATCAGGTCATGGAGTTTGTGCTCCCCAATGTTGGGTCCCCCAGAATTGGTTAAGAACATCGCTAGAGGCCAGTGGCGAATCTAGTTCAGCATCCTGTTCTGACAGGGGCCAAACAGATGCTTGTGGGAAAGCTGCAAGCAGAATTTGAGCACATGATCCCTCTCCCCTCCTGTAGCTCCCAGTGACTGGTATTCAGAAGCATTGCTGCCTCTGGCCATGGAGGAAGAGCACAGCCATCATGGCTGGTAGCCTTTGATAGCCTTATGCTCCATAAAATTGCCTAATCCTTTTTTAAAAAGCCATTCAAGTTGGTGGCCATTGCTGCCTCCTGTGGCAGGGAGTTCCATAGTTCAGTTATGTGCTACATGAATAAGTACTTTCTTTTGTCTGTCCTGAATCTTCTAACATTCATCTTCACTGGATGTCCATTAATTCTAGTGTTATGGGTGAGGGAGAAAAAACCTTCTCCATCCATTTTCTCCATGCCGTGCATAATTTTATAAACTTCTATTATGCCACATTTCACTCTAAACTAAAAAGTCCCAAACACTGCAAGCTTTCCTCATAGGGGATTTGCTAGGTTCAAAGTATTTATCCCAGGCTTAGTCAATCCAAAGGCAGTTCTTACCAGCTGCTAATCGTAGGGCTGTGGTGGTGCTCATCCCTATACCCTACAGAGCCTGAAGGGGGTGTTGTCTGGCCTGAGCACAGATTGCCCCAGTACACCAGTCAGCTAGGCCCTAGACTCAGCAATGGGGAACCATCGTCCATGCTCTTACTCATAAAAACTTTAAACATATGCCACATCATGTTTGAAGGTGCTTAATGTATGTCTCGACTGGTTCATGCATAGCACTGGTGTGCCAGCTATCAGTGGCCTCAGCGGACACCACACCAGTGTGATAAATGGTGGGGGCAAAGATGGGGCATTTTGGGGGTGGCCACACATCTTTGGAACTCCCTAGCCCAGGAAGTACAGATTTGTGACCTTTTAAGCAGACTCTGAAACCAGCAGCAGAAACCAGGGATGGATGGATGGGATCATTCTATTTCTGCTCTGTGCTAGCAGCTCATTTCAACCCAATTCCACACCTGTGGATTGAAAAAAACAACACATTTTAGAAACCCACCACTCCAAAATGCATAGGGTTGTATCCAACATTAATCATACTCAGAGTGGACCCATTGTAGTTCGCTCAGTTGTAGACCCATTGACCTGACTAGATGTCTAGCATCGGATACAGTCCATTCAGATTCATGGACATGGTTAACTGAAGCCTCATTAATGCCAATGGGTCTACTCTAAGTAAATCTTAGCTGCATAAAACCCACTATTATTTTTTAAAACACATTTTTGAAAATAACCTTAAATGTGTACAATTTTTAACCTAAAATGTGCCTTTTCAAATGCTTTTTGCTATGTTTTTCACTCAAGAACAGTGGCACAAACATAAGGGAAGGGGAATAACTGAAGGGTGGCTGTGTTTTGATCTGCATATTGCAGATTTGGTTGGTTTGCTTGCTTGCAAATCTCAACTGAGCAAAAGCCCCACACCTCCCTAACTGGGCCTTGAAGACTAACAATTCTAAGGGGGGGGGGAATAGCAAGGCATCCCCCAAAGGCCCAAACTGGGGCACTTCCTCTATCAGGGACAGCCACCGCGAAAAAGGGATGATTAGAATCTATATGGCTACGCACCCCTCCTTCAAACATGTCAACAGAGGATACCCTGATGGAATCTGCCCTTAACTAAGAAGGTAGTTCAGTGTTTCTCAGGCTGGTAATCTGACCTTGGGATCATAGCTGTTTATTTTATTAACACACTCTTTTCACAAATGTGAAAGCATGCTTCTTCTTTTTCTAACCCCTGCTTAAAAAACCCCTCTGTCCCCCTCTTAACAAGCAGCGTAGTACAATGTAGCATGAAACTGTGTAATGTGGTAGAAAATCGCTAATGTAATAAAACAGAGCCCCTTGAAGAATTGCTTAAAGCTTCATTATCCTGCTTGTCTAGGCCTTGACTGACCCTGTTTCCAGAGAGAGAGAAATGTCCGAGAGAGGAGAGAGGGGCAGGCGTGGGGACGGGGAGTAACAGGAAGGGACTAAACAGGGATATGAAGAAGACGGCTTGTTTAGTCAAAAATGGGATGTATCCCAGGGCTAAAATTGAAGGCTGTTCAACTGAGAAGTTCTAGCTGAACAATCTTTTTAAAATAATCTTTTTGTACTGTTTTGAGAGGTGCTTTGTAAGGGCCCTTCACTACATGGGCTTCTATAAAGAGATATTGACTACATTTGTACAAGTCAACAAATAACCAAAAATGATTCTTAAAAGTAGCTAACGGTTCAAGGAAATCTCCATGTTCAAAAGGCGTTTGGCTCTGCCTCCTGCTCCTCGTGATGCCACCCTATGCCAGTGGCTTGGGCTTCACAGCATAAGAAGAGTCCTGCTGGATAAAGCTAAAGGCCTATCTAGCCCACCATCTTGTTCTCTCAGTGGCCAAACAAATGTCTCAGTGGAAAACGCACGAGCAGGACCTAAGCTCAGCAGCATTCTCCCAAATTGTGATTCCCAGTCACTGGTCTTCAGGGGTGTACTGTTGCTGTGGGTGACAGGGCATGCCTGTTATCCATAGCTTTAATGAATTTGTCTACTCCTCTTTTAAAACCATTCAAGTTGGTGACCATCACCACATCTTCTGGGTTGCAAATTTTTGCCTATGAGATTGTGTGGGCTGAATCCCGAAGCCCTCCTGGCTGAGATATGTAACCATGAAGGAAACTTTGGGGCAAGGCTGAGGCTTTGGACAGTTCATGCCACCCAGACAGATTAGCCAAGACTAAGCCGTCCTCTGCCTTCACATGCCCATAGATCAAACTTGCCATCTGAAAAGACCAGCAAAACTCCAAACGAATCAATCCCTGCTCCTTACGAGAATAACCTTAAGCAGCCTCTTTGCCTGCTGGTGGGATCAAAAGCCCCACCAACAAAACGCTGTAAATTTGATACATCTCCACAAGGGCCCACTAGTCACGGATAATATACATTTGGTAACCAAAGCCCCCTTTTCCCCTGAGTTTTTCTTCTCCTTCTCCTTGTTGTTGGCGTAACCCAATCCCCTTGTCTGCATCTCCCGCTCACCTCATCCCTTACTCTCAGTGGGCCCTCCTGACCCTGCTGGGGCGAAGGGACCGGACAGTAGAAAAACACGCCAAGCATGAAAAGTGGCAAGTTGAGGGCAAACATGACCCCTCCAGCTCCTTGTTAGTGATCTTCTGAGAGTGTGGCAGAGTCAGCTAGAAAGGGAAGGTGGAGGGGGCACTTCACAGTGGCGAGTTATGGGAGGCTGGGCTTCCTCAATCTTGAGAGAAACTCAACATGTTTTGTTTTAATCATGGGGAGAAGCGCTGGCGTGGCACTGCGCGAGCCGGACTCTGCAGTCCTTCGCAAGGAGGGTTTTCTCAAAACATGCTAGGAAAAACAAAAGTCAGCGAAGGAGGGAGGGAGGGAAGGCAAGAGAGAGGACGGGACGGACCAGGCCAGCAAGTTCTTCTCTAGGTTTGATAACAGGAAACACAGAGGATGCTGGAGAAAGGAAAATTAATTAGGCCGGGAGGGGATGTTTCTTCAGCTATTCTGGAGGATGCTTCATCATGCTGAAAGTGATGTGCATGCAAAGATGTGCATGAATCAGGTTTAAATCTCATACACTCTGACCTGTTTCACAATGTCCTTACTTTTGGCAGCCTCAAAAATATACTGAGCGGTTTTTTTGGGGAGGGGTGTTGTATTCCAGTTTTGCTAAAGTGAGGCTTTTTGTAATATATACATCTTTGCCAAGCAATTTCCCTAAAATAATGCATTTATCATAGGTTGTTTTCACTAACAGGTATATTTATTTGCACACTTTACCCCAATAAACGTGTCTTCTTCTTTTTTTACATATGCCCCAAATTCAGAGCAGTGCAAATTATGAAGGACAGCTATAATCTGGTTCTCATGTTGCTTTGGAATGTGATAATTAGGTAAGTTTGCCATTAAAAGCAAACTGAATCAAAATTTTATTCAATTCCTAAATGGGAGCTGTGAGATCTGCAGGTCTTAAGTTTTTGCTCTCTACCTCACATCTGTAGATGTTGCATTGCATTCCCTAGTAAAGTAGAATGTATGGATGCAAACTGCCTAAGGCACATATTGTTTGTTGCTTTTAACCTAGACCAAACAATGTTAAACTATGGAACTCACACCCACTGGAGACAGAGATGGCCACCAACCTAAAGGTAAAGGTAAAGGTACCCCTGCCCGTACGGGCCAGTCTTGACAGACTCTGGGGTTGTGCGCCCATCTCACTTAAGAGGCCAGGGGCCAGCGCTGTCCGGAGACACTTCCGGGTCACATGGCCAGTGTGACATCGCTGCTCTGGCGAGCCAGAGCTGCACACGGAAACGCCGTTTACCTTCCCGCTGGTAAGCGGTCCCTATTTATCTACTTGCACCCGGAGGTGCTTTCGAACTGCTAGGTTGGCAGGCGCTGGGACCGAGCAGCGGGAGCGCACCCCGCAGCAGGGATTCGAACCGCCGACCTTTCGATCAGCAAGTCCTAGGTGCTGAGGCTTTAACCCACAGCGCCACCTGTGTCTAGATGGCTTTAAAAGAGGATTAGACACATTCCTGGATAGGGCTGCCAATGGCTACTAGCCACAATAGCTATGCTCTGCCTCTGTGACTGGAGGCAACAAGGCTTCTGTATCCCAGTTGCTGGAAACAGCAGAGGAGAGAAGCCTCTTGTGCTCAGGTCCTGCTTTCCCACTGGGAGAACAGGATTGGCCAGATCTAGCGAGCTCTTCTTCTGTTCCTATGTTCTAATGTCAAGTTATAGGGCAACAAATGAATACATGACAGAGGTGTCTGAAGTTATGCAAGGCATGGAGAAAATGAATACAGAGAAACCGCCTTTCATAAGCAGCCTGCAAACTGGAAGCGGACATCTTTCCTGTGTCCTCCACCCCCTTCCTGGGGTCTTGCGTGGCAGAAAGCACCAGCCATACCTATTTTAAACACAAGTGTAATGGTTTATAGCCCATGGAGGGATAATTACCAAGTACAGAATCACAGATTTTTATAGCAGGCTTTTTCCCAGGGGCGCTGTTAGGGAAACTGCATGTGTCATGTAGCCAATTTAGATAATGATTCTGATAAAGATAAACGGAATTGTTTATTATAAGTAATTGGGCCGGCCATGTACCCAGTGACACGGATACGCATGCGGGCTCCAGAAGAGAGGAAGCCATCTTTGGGCCCCACACCCTTAAAAAAAAAGAACCATTTGCACTAATACCATCTTTCACAAATTTTGAAGAGGAGAATGTCCTAAGGAGGTTCAGACACAAGTTTCACTCTCACATTCCATTCCCTGTGTTGTATATTGACTGGGTCTGAACTGAGACCACCACATTTTTAAAAGGGTTTTAAGCCACCTTTCAAAGTACACTGTCCGCATGAGGCAACTGACAAGGCTGTATAAGCAGTGTTGCCTCCTTGAGATGTTGGATTACAACTCCCATCACCCCTGACTATTGGCTAAACTGGCTGTGGATTATGGGAGTTGTAGTCCAACAGCACCCATAAACCTAAGGTCTGAAGGATTCTTTTCTAAAATGCATGAAAATACATTTTTTTCTCTCCCCCCCCCCCACGTGTCATCAACAGCTTAATATTTTTTTCAAGTTCCACACAGTTTAGGCAAATGCAGATCTGAATAAATGTGTCTTCGGCATATTCTTAAAGACCAACAGCAATGAGATCATGTATATCTCCCTGGGGAGGGTGTTCCAAATTGTGGGCCCACCACTGAAAAAGCCCTGCCCCTAGTCCCTACCAGCAGAATGGATATTGCTAGCAAGGCAGATAGCAGAGTCTCAGACACTGGTCTTACTGCTTGGGCAGGCTCATATAGATTCATGTGGTCCTTCAGATAATAAGGTCCCAAATCATTCAGAGCTTGCAAGGCCAAAACAATTGGTTTCAGTAATGAATAGGCAGTCAAAGTAACCAAAACAGAACAGATATCCTAGAATTCACACTTGCATGTTGAAAGGACCATGGCTCAATGTTTGAGCACATTCTTTGCATGGAGGTCCCAGGTTCAATCCCAGATATCTTCAGGTGGGTCTGGGAAGGACTCCCTGCCTGAAATCCTATAGAGCTGCTGCCAGCCGGTGTAAGGTATCCTTCTGTGTTTATCCCTGGATAACCAGAATGAGTGAAATACCCATGACCTATCATAATCCTCACTTTCCTCTCTCTCTACAAAGAACATGATAGGGGCAATGCACAGACTTACCAATATCATAGTATGTCGTCCATCCCAGACTGTACAATTTTATATGGCACTGGGGAAGGGAAGCTCATTTCCATTCCTCCTGCAAAAGACAAAAACTCTTTGTAGATGGAAAAATATAACACATAAGAGAAAGAGGTATTAGGTTTCCTCTGTCCTCAGTGTGCTATTTTTTTCTCAATGCAGGCCAGCAGTTACTGTACAATTGCCTCACCTAAAATATGAAATGCTGTTGGTCAGGAAGGCTTATCTCACATTATCTGTTTTTTGTTTGTTTTTTGCCAAGTATGTAGTTAAGAAAGTAGGAACATGAGAAGAGCCTTGCTGGATCTATATAGTCCAGCATGCAGTTCTCACAGTGGCCAACCAGATGTTTGCGGGAAACCAGCAAGCAGAATCCAAGCAAAAGAGCAATTGCAGTTTCCAGCAATTGGTACTCAGAAGCACTGTTGCCTCCAGATGTGGAGGCAGAACACAGCCACTGTGCCTAGAAGCCTTCAATAGCCCCTTCCTCCATGAATTTGTCCAATCCTCTTTTAAAGTCTTCTATGATCCTGATTGTCACTGCCTCCTATGGAAGTAAGTTCCAAAGTTTAACAGGGACTGGCAGGGATTTAACTTGGGATCTTCTGCATGCAAAACAGATCCTTCAGAAATTTGTCCAATCTTCTTTTAAAGCCACCCAGTATCAGTCCCTGGTCTCTTAAGGCAGTCTGGGGCAAAGTTTGATACAAAAGTTCAAAAACTGTTGTGATTTTGCAATACAACAAGGCCTACTTTTCTTTAAGTATTTTGATGGGTTCCTCCAAAATTGTCCATTAAGAAATGGAAATAAAATTGAATAGGGAAAACTTCAGTCTCCTCCCCATAAATAAACTTTTCAGGAAGTTCTAGAGCACTTTTGCAGAGGAAGCGATGCTGTACTCAGTTTGCAGCTTTCCCTTCTTGCAGACATGAGATGTCTCACTGATCCTTCCTTATCTCCCTTGAGATAAGAGGAAACAATGAGTCTCAAGTGGAGCATCTTATCAAGGTTATTAGCGCACGACAAGATACATTTTTCAGCCCTCTATCAATCACCAGCGGATGGCCCCCAATTATAAGGTAATTGCTACTGTTAAGACTTTGACAGCCTTCTCAAGACCAGTTTCCTTGCAAGTGCCAGAGAACTGGGAGAGAGAGGAGGGAGGTGGAATCTGCTAAAAAAGAAAAAGTGTGACATTTCCTCTTGTGGCAAAATTAATGGCGTTGTTCTCCCAATGCTGCAATTTGGTGTGTGCTTTTGTGTGTTTGGATCTGAGCAAAAGGTTAAATGAGAAACTGGCTGTCAGATTTCCCTTTCAGACATTCATCATTACATTGCCTTCAGGGTAAGGCTGTGGCTCAGTGGTGGAGCATCTGCTTTCCATGCATAATGTCTCAGGTTCAGTCTCTGGTTTCCAGGTAGAGTTTGAAGAGAACCCAGTCTGAAATCCTGGAGAGCTGATATCTGTCAGTATGGACCAGGCATAGGCAAACTCGGCCCTCCAGATGTTTTAGGACTACAACTCCCATAATCCCTCACCACTGGTCCTGTTAGCTAGGGATGATGGGAGTTGTAGTCCCAAAACATCTGGAGGGCCGAGTTTGCCTATGCCTGGTGTGGACAATACAGACCTAGACAGACCAATTGGTCTAACTCAATGTAAGGCAGCTTCCTGGGTTCTTATTTAAAATCAGTTCCATGAGGACTAGAACCTTACTTTATCTTTATGGGAAGGACCATAGCTGAGTGGTATTGCACATACTTTGCAGGCAGAAGGTCCCACATTGAACCCCCTCATCTCTGAAACCCTGGATAGCCACTGCTGGTTAGGATGGGCAATACTGAGAAAGATGGACCTGTGCTCTGATAACACATGGCAACTTCTGATGTTCGTATGCCTTTCCACAACTTGCAGGAGGAGCCTGACAAAGGCATTTCATGTGTCTCAGATTTTACGCTTCGTTTCTTTCGTCTCCCCCAACACCCCACCGCCTTTGCAGCTTTACTTTAGAAATTACTTTGGCTAATCAGAAAAATACTCTGCCTTCTCAGCCAAGGCAAATACAGTAAAATAGAAGCAGGTTGCAAAAAATACTGTTTTCCTCTCCATCACGAGATCCCCCCCCCCATCTTCCCTCTTTCTCTTTTTCTGCAATCCTAGGGCGTTTTCACACCAATTAAAGCCATGGGTTTGGAGGAAGGAAAGGGAGCTGGGTTTGCAAATGAGGAAGTGGAGTGGGGGGGGGGGAGAGAGAAAGCACACCATATTTGTTTACATCAGATGGCAAGCACTCCCCATGCCAAATGTATGTTTTAAGTTAATTGCTACAGCAGGCCTCCTCTCTGCCTTCCATGAGGAAGATGGTTTCCAACTGCTGAAACCCCCGACGTTGATCTCCGCAATGTTTTCCTGTATTTGCACACTCTGAAATACCAAGGAGGGGTGCCCCCCCCACTTCAGGAAAAAACGCCAAGATAATTGTGGGCCATTAGTGCTTGCTGGAGATTGTTTTATTAATGGAGCCTGGATATTGTGACGATCATGGCTTTAAAAATGCATGGATAACTTTAGACAGACTCCTCTGGCATTTCCCCTTCTCTCTCTCTTGATCCATCAAAAGAAAAAGAATTAAAATGCGCCCAGAGATAAATGCAAATAGTTTGGGTTGGTTTTTTTTTTAAAAAAACAACCATACACACACACAAAAAAATCCCCTTCAGATTCTGGAAGTTTGCTCTTTGCAAATGAACTGAAGTCCAAATGCAAAGCGAAAGGAGCTGAACGGGGTTTATGTAATTGACCTGAAACAATTCCTCAATGCAGTCTGTTCCTCTGTACAGACTTGAAAGCTGGGTTGAAAGCTAATTGTAGGCACTGCAGCCTAGTGTCAAGTCAGACCAGGTTGCGGCAACCAATATACAATATTCAAATTTAAGTTTTTAATTTTCACGATTTACTTTTGTGTCTGTTACAAGCAGGGGAGAGGTAAGGAGAGATGCAGGAACTAGAAGCCTTGCCTCCTGACCAATAGGTTTTCAGACTACTTTACTGAGATTGCACTCACATTCAAGCATATCCTCCTGTTCATAAGGACTAGAAACTTAGGAAGATATATATCTATAGGGTGGATTTGGGGAAACCACATTCTGCCAGGTGCACGAACTTCCATGGAGTATGTGCTGCTGTAATATAAAACTGAGAATCGCACAATTAACTTAAAACATGCGCACGCATGCTTGGTTCCACTGCCAAGTATTCCTGTACATAACAAGGTATGTAAAAGTGCTATATAATGGAACAAACAACAGATACAGCATAATTAGCTAGTCAGGGGGACATAAGAGCAGATTCACTTAGACATATACAAAGATACAACAGCCCAGCTACTTCTTCAGGCCTGCGATAAAGTTTTAGTTTAGATTTAAAGCAAAAGGTGCCAGACACATGTATAGATGGGTGGGGGGAAATGCATGAATTTAACAAGGTAAGAAACAAACGCAAACAAACACGAATTCTAAGTCCTTCTTTGCTAGAGCAGTCAACATCATTCCAGTTCGTATACAAAACATATCTGGTCTCTAGGCTTTCATTACATCACAGCAACCCAGCCAATGGCTATAGAGAGCATGCAGAATTTGCCTTTCCCACCCCTAAATTCCTGTGACTTTTCCTGAATCAGTCTGGTACAGTGGCGTAGCGTGGGTTGTCAGTACCCGGGGCAAGGCAAGTAATTTGCACCTCCTAACCCATGGATTTGTGCCCCCTAACCCTAACCCCCAGATGTTGCGCCCGGTGCGGCCGGCCCCCCCTGCACCCCCCACGCTACGCCACTGGTCTGGTAAACTGTTGCCACTTGGTTATTTTTGGGTGGTAATGGAGAGAAGAGGCAAATAGGCAAGCTATTTGGCAAGATATGGCTCATCTGTGCAGAAACCCAAAGGTCCGTGACAAGATATCATGTAACTTGAATATGCTTTCTGGGTTGAAGGACTTGGATCCACCTGTAGATGGATGTTCTTAAGGGTTTTCTGTGTGATTATATTGACAACAGGTTATCTGCATGAATGGGGGGGTGATTTTGGGGGGCAGGGGTGCCCAGGAAGTGTGATTCAGGGATGGCAGACCATCTCCATCCTACACCAGCAGAGTTTTAGGGTCAGCTGGCCTGGTGAGAATCAAAAACTGGAGGCGCTTTTGGTCGAAAGAGGCCCTGATAAGCTCTACTGACTTGTAACAAATAGAAGTCTGTGATGGATGAGCTGTGGTAATGTTAGATTGGGGCATAAACACTGATGAAAGAGGTCTCTTCGACAGACCCCGAGGCTCTCCCTTGTAGAAAACCAAGGGAAGAAAGAGACAGTGGGAGTTCAGCAGTAAAAAGAAAAAGAAAACCCAAAACAACTAGATATACGGAGCCATGCCATTTAGTTACAGCTTGTCTGAAAGCCTATAGTTCTTTGATAAAATAAAAAAGGAGGAAAAATATTTATCATAAATCATAATCCTCTTTGGCCACATCTGCACTACACATTTGAAACAGTCCTCTACCACTTTGAGCAAGCATGGATTCTCCCAAGGAATGCTAGAAGTTGTAGTTTATGAAGGATGCTCAGAGTTGCAAGGAAATCCCTCTTCCCATCTCAGAGCTCCTCCTGGCCTGGTACCAGACAGGGAGAAGGGGGGTGGGGGAAAACTTCATGCAATTATTCATTTTATTTAATTATTTATTCTATTGCATTTATAATCCACTTTTCCTCCAATGAGCTGAAAGTGGCATCCATGGTTTTCCTGCTCCCCATTTAGTCTCACAACAAACCTGCGAGGTAGTTTAGGCTAAGAATGAGCGACTGGCCCTCACAGTCACCTAGTGAGCTTCATGGCTGAATAGGGATTTGAACCCTGGTCTCCCAGATCCCAGTCTACATTGAAAGCTCTGCCTAATTAGTTCCCACTTTTTTGAAATGGTACTTGAAATGGAAATTCAGCCATCCTTGGAAGGCCAACCTCATCCGAATTTTGCAGTGCGGTTCTCCAGTACATGTACATGAAGAAAGTGTGCTTTAAAATGCATGTACCAGAAAGCCAGTGGTGGTGTAGTGGTTAGAGTGTCAGACTAGGATCCTGGCAGACCAGGGTTTGAATCCCCACTTGGTTATGCAGCTCACTGAGCTCATCTTGGGACAGTCACTGCATCTCAGCCTAACCTACCTCAAAGGGATGTTGTAAGGATTAAATGAGGAACGGCAGAAAAATGTTTTTTAAAAATGCATATACTAGTGGAAATAACCTAGGGGAAATTGTTTTGTGAAAATGTGTATGGTAAGCAAAATTGCATACACATGTGTATATTGTGAGAAATTCCCATGAAAATTACAATGACTTCTCATGAGGACTTAAAAAAAAAATCTGGAACAGATACATAAAAATGGATAACTGATCTTAAGACCCAAACAACATGAAACAGAGAGAGGTTGCAATTGATAGATTTGCACATCTCTGCTGGGTTTGTTTGTTTGTTTATAAGGACCTGTGTGATATCATCAGCTGCTGTACCAATCGTTGCTCTCATGTATCTGAATGCCTAGCAACCTATTTGTTATTTATTTAACCAAATTTATATGCCACTTGATTGTGAACAGAATCTCTAAGCAATTTACGAAACCGCAACAGCCATTCATACTATCCCTTACTCTCCTCTCAATCATATTTGTGTGGCCAGCAACTGAGAACCAGAGATCACCCTGCATTATGGGCCAGGAAGCGAAGTGTCAACTATGAATGTGAACATACTGTTGAGCAACAGGAAGCAGAGGGAGCTGGCATGATTTCCAAGTTAGGGGGTCTGTCTTTTGAGGGATGTGATATCCCTATGTCCCTGATCAAAAATATACCTCTTTGAGTGTACAGTCATATACTTAGTATATATAAAATCCTGCAGATGGGATAGTGTTAAAAATGCATGTGCAAATCACCCCAGACCCTCTTAAAGTGTGCTTTATTGCTGCTGAAGATTGTGTGTTAACGAATATGTAGAAGCGATGCCAAACGATTTTTTTTTAATGTTATGAATATAAATTGAGCATCTGAAGCCCTCATTATTAATTCACAAGCTCTTCTTGTCATTAAAAACAACAATAACCAACAATTTCATTTTAATAATCCAGGGGGAAAACCACAACCTACCTTACCCAAGCACACAAGGTGTGATTCCTAAACATGCTCAAAAGCAAGTATGAAAGGAGTGATGTTGGAAAGCAGACGATTCTGCCCAGTAACATTGCTGCAACAGAACTCTAGACTTGGCCTTAAATAAGTCGTTATTTCTAAACTTGTATCTATGTCAGCAGAGAAACTTCTTTCAGCCACAGGGCTGCATTCCCAGCTGGGTAGCTTCCTGGGAGCTATATGCTAGTGGTGAGTTGGGCAAGAAGCAAAAGCGGTTGGAGCAATAAATGTGAATTTTACCTTTGAATTTTACAGTTGGTTAGGTTCTTCATGCTCACACACTCCCATCTCTGTCCTCCATCTGGGTAAGCAAGAGTTCAAGGACATGTTCCTGCCAGACAAAAACACTGGAGAACTATGGAAAGCAAGGTTAGTGGGTGGGTGTGGGTGTGTGGCCTTCTGAGGGCCACACAGAGAGGCCTGGAGGGCTGCACCATGGGCCTGAGGTTCCCCAATGCTGATCTATGCACACGATGACCTCCCTTGCTCTGTTGCTTTGCAGACATTCAGTATCTACCTGGGTTTTCCACTGGACCTATAGTTCTATCCCTACTCTGCTTCGCCCTCACCCCACCCCACCCTATACGCTTGTGATGTCGATGCTTGGGAATGGCAACCCAGCTCATGTATCAGCTTCTAAGCTTCAAGAGCCATCTGGCCAGCACAGCTGAAATCTGAATGCTCAACTCTGATGTTTTTAACCCCTTAGATCAAGAAGGCTTATTTACTTCTTATGCCCATATCATTCCCCAGTATTCTGCATCCACTGTGGAGAGCAAGGCTCTTAGTATTCACAACAGAATTCTTCCTGAGTGGCTGAAGTGAGTGATTTTATTTTATTTTTTCATTGCTTTGGGGGCTTGTGGGGAGGGCCCCCCGAAATGCTGGCAGTGTTCACTTATGGCCTGATTTGATTCCAATGACAGCATAATAACTGCCCATATTTTTACGAGAAAAATAATAAATAGAGCATAATGGTGAGCTGAGAGTTTACATTCCCAGTGGAAAGGATACATCTGTTAAGATGAGTTTCATTAAATCCTTAACCGAAACAGACAGGCAAATTTTCAAATTGATTCCATCTTTGCACGGGGCTTGTTGAGGGACTCTGTTGGAGGTGGACATTATGAAGCATTTTGTTTGTTTGTTTGCTTAAGATAAACAATAGAAAAAGGAAAATCATTCCTGAAAAGGAGCTGTTGTCTCTGCGGGTCACCATTTTAACCTCTCAATTAGATTTGGGATCTACTAATTAGATATAATTCATTAGCTGTGAAAATGAGATCAGAATTCGAGGGCTGCCCTTCAGAATACAGAGCGCTCTTTCTCCCCATCCATCATTGTTTTAAGTAACCAATTTAAAGGCAGACAAATGCATAAGCTGTATTATTACCTTGTCATAACTAGTTAGGGAGAAGGACCTGGATGGAGCTGGCGTTATAAATGGTTTTTATCGCATTACTTTGCAGTTATCTGTCAGCCCCTTTGCTTAAGATGAATGTGGGACATATAATCAAATTATCAAGCTGAGATGCCGGAAAACGGGGGGGGAGGGATTGAGAGGAAGGTTTTGTGTTAATTGCTTTGTGTGCATGTGTACATGCTTGTGTGATATTTGCAGTTTCTATACAGTACACACCTGGATAAGGACAGAGGACATATTTCGTTCGGTGAAGTTTTTAATAAAAACCCATGTGATCCATGCTTCCAAAACAATGTGCAAAGTGAAACACAGTTATCCTCCAGATGATGCGGTCCTCCTACCAAGCAATGTGTACAAAAATCCACACCCTACATAAAGTGTGCAAATAAAAAGGCACATATTCATGAAAATCTATACAAGAATGCATTATATTAGGGAAAATCACTTGCAAAGAAAAGAGGGTTCATTAGCCACAATTGCACACACAAAAAAATGTGTATACTAGGAGAAATTTGCACTAAAATTCTGGTGAATTTTCATGTGGACTTTTAAAAAGAAAAGAAAAGAACTGCTAGCGGATGCAAAAATGTGTAGAGAGCTGAACCTAAGAATGGAAAAACGAGAAACCGAGAGAAAGTGAAATTGGCAGATTTGTCCATCCACTCTCCTCGGAGACCGTCATTCTCTATATACTCCTGGGATACTGTCCATTGATTGGAGGCATCCTTTGGGAAAATGAAAACAATGTGAACATTGTTTTGGATTTTTGCTTTTTTGATAGAAGCTTGAAAATTTCTGCTCATTGTTATATTCTCTCTGGATTTCAATACACTCACTCCATATGCTTTAACAGGAGCAGTCACTATTTTCTGATACCAGCTGCTGATAAAAACATTTCCTCTGCTTTGCCCTTGGTGTGAGAACACCTTGTTAATTATTATTATTAGTTGCAGGGCCATCTTAAGCATATCCTGTGCCGTGGTGCAAAGCTCCCTCCGGTGCCCCCTCATTTCCCAGAGTTGTCCACCATTTTTTAGGGAGGACGGTGCTGCCAGCGGGGCTGGAGGAGGCGGGCAGCGGCTGGAGGGCGGGGAAGAGGCAGAGGCTGGACACGGCACCTCCCGGTGAGGCGGGCAAGCTGATGCCGGGAGGAGCCACATCCAGCCTCCACCTCTTCCCTGGCGCCCTCCAGAACTTGGCACCCCACACCACTAGCCTCTATGGGTAAGACGCCCCTGATTAGTTGTCACTCTTTCTGCTCCCTTTAAAGAGTCTTTAGAAGAAGACCGGACTGGACTACTGCAGTGCATTCTATGTGAGGCCGCAAGAAAGCTTCAGCTAGTGGAAAATGTGGTGGCTTGTTTGCTTGTTGGGACAAAATATTGCCAACATGTCATTCTGCTGCTGAATGACTTGCTCTGTCTACTAATTAGCTATCAGGCTGGGTTCAAGATCCTGGTGTACAAAGCCCTATGCAGCTTGTGACCAGGATACCTAAAAGATCACCTCACCCATAATATACCCAACCAAACACTGATCTCTGCAGGAAACGGCCTCTTGCAGAGACCATCCCATTGGCAGCTCCATCTCATAAGAGAAATGAACTGTCCCTTCAGTGTGGTGATGCCTACATTTCAGAACTATCTACATATCACGGCACATGGTGGCTTCACATTCTTTTCAGTACCTTTGGAAGACCTTCCTCTTGTAACAAGTCTTTTAAGTGGAAACGGACTGAAATGGTGTTCAGATTTGTTTTTACAGTTATATCATTTCAGGATAGTTTATGGGGAAGTGAAACAAGTAAGTGAAGCAAATATAAAAGGTAAAGGGACCCCTGACCATTAGGTCCAGTCGCGGACAACTCTGGGGTTGCGGTGCTCATCTTGCTTTACTGGCCGAGGGAGCCAGCATGCAGCTTCTGGGTCACGTGGCCAGCATGACTAAGCCGCTTCTGGCGAACCAGAGCAGCGCACAGAAACGCCGTTTACCTTCCTGCTGGAGCGGTACTTATTTATCTACTTGCACTTTGACATGCTTTCGAACTGCTAGTGGGCAGGAGCAGGCACCGAGCAACGGGAGCTCACCCTGACACGGGGATTCGAACCGCCAACCTTCTGATCGGCAAGCCGTAGGCTCTGTGGTTTTAACCCACAGCGCCACCCGTGTCCCTTGAAGCAAGTATATAAATGCATAATAGAAGTGAAATCTCTGAGAGGGTCATGCCTGGTCACTAAGGCACCACACAGTGCTCAGCCTGTTATTTACCACTCAGTTTTCAGGGGTGCTGCTGGGTGAATTATAGACCAGGGGTGGGGAGCATGTGGTTGGACTTCAACTCCCATCAGCCCCAGCCAGCATGGTCAGTAGTCAGGAGTGATGGGAACTGGAGTCCGACAACTAGTCCATAGCACAGTGGCAGAGCACCTGCTTTGCATGCAGAAGGTCCTAGGTTCAATCCTCAGTATCTCCAGGTAGGGCTGGGAGAAACTATTGCCCGAAACCCTGGAGAGCTGCTACCAGTTAACGTAGACTACACTGAGCTTGATCACTTGGTATGTTGCAGCTTCCCTTGTAGCTTATGCCTCTTCCTGCCTTACCACTAAGCCACCTCACCAGCTAGTGGGTAAGCCATTAGGGAAAGATTCGCCCATGCAGATGGTTCAATAGTTGCAGCCCCATTGCTGGGTGCCTTGACTCACCGCTGAACTTGTGAGTTGCCACTGTTGCACATGTGAGACAATGGGGAAACTATGCACAGGTTCTTGCCTGTGTCATTTGATGTGCAGTGTCTGTGCCTGACTCCCCTGCTCAAAACACTGGAGAACTGCTGCTAGTCAGTGTAAACATTACTGAGCTAGATGGACCAATGAGTCTGACTCAGCATAGGGCAGCTTCTCATGTTCCACTTGTCTGCCTAGCCCAATACTGTCTACTTTGCCTGGCAGAAGCTTTACAGGCAAAGGACTTTCCCTTCTCCTGTGACATGGTATTTCTACCTGCCAAATACCTGCTGCATCAGCATTGTAAGGGCCAAAGCCTTGTTTTTATTGGGTCATGTTATAGATTTTTCCTTCCTTCCTTCCTTCCTTCCTTCCTTCCTTCCTTCCTTCCTTCCTTCCTTCCTTCCTTCCCCACGTCCCTGCTCACCAGTCTGTCCTTTCCAAGTGTCAAATGAAAAATAAATAATAATCCCATGCTTTCCCATCTATCAGCAGGTGGGTACCAATTCACTAATGATCCATTTGCCCCTTTGACCCTCTCCTATGAAGTGGCATTTTGAAAGATGCTCTCTTGTTTCCCCTCCTCCTTGAGGATCAGGGAGAGAGGAGGCCTCGGGGGCAAATTTGTTTTGTACTTCCAAATTTGTGACGTTCAAAAAGTCCCTTGTTGAGAAGCCACCCTTCTGTTCCCTCCTTGCTTTTCTCCCTCTTTTCCAAGCACCCAACCACTTTTGATGCCAAAGTTTGATAAACAGCACCCGTCTCCTGGCACTGATGAATGAGGACCAAGTACCACATGGCACTTGTCTGCTTAATGGGGGTTTCCTGGATGCACTATAATTGTTGAATTACTTATGTGATGGAAATGTGGCTCTCAGGGGGGAATCATTCGAATGAGGAACAGCATCCTGGATAGCGTGGCGGTGTGGGGAGCAAAGTACCACGGTGCTGAATTAAGGTGCAATAATTATTTCATCGTGAGGACCCTTTTTGTTTTGTTTCATTTTGGAGACACTTCTGGAAGACAGCACCCCCCAAAAAAAATTGGCCTAGAGCACTTCTGATGGGAGGGGGGTGGAAATGACATGTCTTGCTTGCTTTTGTCTTATTTTATTTCTTGTGTGACTGGTGGCAAAGCACCTGGGGATTGAGTCCTAGTGGGAAGAGGAGGAGGAGACTTTGCCCTCCAGGCTCATCAGGGAAATAAAAGCTGACAAGGCGCCTAAGGCTTGCTTGCACACATTGGGGGGGCTGCTGATTCTATTGTAGGTATTAAAACCAGTAACCTGCCTGCTTTGCAAATGTGACACCTGGGAGATTCTCTATTCAAGCGGGAGGTGGGAGACCTTCTGCCCCTTGTTCGGTGCCTGAGGCGTTGGGACACCGGTTGAAGGGAGGAACTGCTACCCCTTGGCTGCCGGTGGCAAAAGGCTCCCCCCCCCCACTCTAAACATTGAAGATCATCTTCATTATTCATCCAGCCGCGCTTGAAAACAGCTGGTCTTCAAGGGAAATTACCTAATGAATCAACAATAAAGCTATTGTGTAGGCGTGACATTTGGGATCATAAATTAATGCCTCAGAGAACTGACCACACTTGTCTGGTTTGGGGCGCATGACACCCTGTTCAGCTGCCTGCTTTACATAACTGAGAAGGGGGGTATTGTGTGTGTGTGTGTGTGTGTGTGTGTGTGTGTGTGTGTGTTGGGGGGAGAACAGATCTCCCACTCATGCACTTTGTACACCCCCATTTATAAAATAAGCACCAAAATGATTTACTGCTGTTATTGGAGGTCTTTTTATGAATTGCATGTGCTTTTATAATACTGCATTTTAAAAACCCTATGCTTATGATCTTAAAAATGTTGCAAGTCTCTTGGAGACACGTGTGTGTGTGTGTGTGTGTGTGTGTAGTGACTAACAAGTTCAGGTAACAGTAGTAGGCATAGTAAATTTTTATAATGATAAACTGTACTCCATTTCCCTTTTATTCTCTCAATCGCTGCTCTGGTTTTTTTGTTTCCAAACAGCCCATCCATAGTGTTTCTGGGCAAAACAAGGGAGGGAGATTTGGGGGGTGGGGGGTGGACAGCGTGTACAATTTGGGTTTTTCATTTACTTTCCATTTGCAATGACAGTCTTTGTTGTGTCATATTTATCTTCAAATTAAATGTGGAATTTAAATATTTCTCGAAGGGGAAATATAAACAAGGTGGTGGTGTGCAAGCAGTTCGCTGGTTTTGTTTTTTTTCATTATGGTTTGTTTCATTTGGAGATGGGCAGCTGGGGGTGGGAGGGAGGGAGGGAGGGGGGAGAGTCATATGGATCTGCCTGTCTCGCACGCGCCTGCTCCACAGGGGCTCTCTCTCTCAGAAATGATTCCAGCCACGTGGAAGAAGAACACGAAGATAATCCATTCCGCACTGTCCCTTAAATGATCTGGACATGCCTTCCATATTTAAGGATGCTTTAGTTCATGCAAAACATACTTGAAAGATTATCATTGTAAAACATGCTTCTCGTTTGCATTTTTTATTTATTGCAGGTAGTAGTTGGCTATTTAATGCTTACTCTTTTGAAAGTGCATCTATTAGATAGGGCCACATTCAGTGGGCATCACTAAGGCCCATTCATTTCAGTGGGCTATCTCCAAGTTACACTCAGATAAGGCCCACTGAAATGAATGGATCTGAATTAGTCACGCCTATTATTTTCAGTATGTCTGCTTTGAGTAGGATTAGCATTGGATGCAACCCAGTGAACCTCCCTTGAGTAAGATCATAGGATCATAGAATTGTAACACATAGGTAGCTAATGATTAAATCAAAGGGGGAATAAAGGGAATAAAGCGATGACCCGTTGTTTGGCTGGATATACAGGGGGAATGAAATGTAGTGTCTTTTGTCTTTTTTGCATAATTTTTAATTGAAACTTTTCATCATATAATACAATAGAGAATTAAATATAGTTTCTGTAGAAGATTCTTCTGTGTTTGTCCCAACAGCATATTCTAAAACCAGTTTCTTCGGGTTGAGAACTATGAGCCTTTCCATAACTATCTCTCACTTTTTCTTTTCTTCTTTAAAAAAGGACAACACCGACTCTCTTTTTATGCCAGATTTCTCGGGGGCAAAACACATACTTTGTTTTAGTCACATTCTCAGTTTCAAGGAATGACTAGTAGGAAGTATGTATTCTTATGCAAGGGGAAGCAGAAATGAGACCAAGCTTGTTTGAGCAAGTTTTTCAGATTTCATTTTCCCTGTGACCATTGCTCTGTCAGATCTCTCCTCCTTGGCTGGTGGTGGTTCCTTTCAAAAAGATTGAAAACAAAATGCCGCTATGTAAAATGCTATTTATAGTCATGAACCTGCTAGCTTTTCAGTTATCGCCAGTGCTTCACATGGAAGAGAACATGGCTTTAATTGTTATGATGCCTCCCCTAAAACCAAGGAGAGAAGCTTTAAATTATGCATTTTGGAGGGTTTGGCCAAACTTCTGGCTTTATATACACTATTTACACAATGGGTCATGTCTGATTGGCTGATTCTGCTTCCCGCCTGGAGCCTGGAGCCTGGGCTGCTCCTGCAGGCCAATCAGGTTGTTGCGTTCTAGGATCCTACCTGCCTATTGTTCTAGGATCCAAGCTTAGTACATAACAGTTCTGATGCCTATCCTTTTAGGGGTGCCTATTTTATATTGAAATGGAGTACACACGGACATCACAAGGGTGTTAAGCAAAGATTCA
This sequence comes from Podarcis melisellensis, assembly GCF_964234715.1. NCBI lineage: Eukaryota > Metazoa > Chordata > Lepidosauria > Squamata > Lacertidae > Podarcis > Podarcis melisellensis. Next base: position 11,307,319 of record NC_138547.1, on the reverse strand, counting down.
GAGGTTAGATAATAGAATCATAGAATACTGGAGTTGGAAGGAATCCCAAGGGCCATCTAATCCAACACCCTAAAATGCAGGAATCTCAACTAGGTCATAAATGACAGATGGCCATCCAACCTCTGCTTAAAAACCTCCAAGGAAGGAGAGTCCACCATCCATTCCACTGCAGAACAGTTCTTATTGTCAGAATGTTCTTCCTGATGTTTAGTTGGAATCTCCTTTCTTGTAACTTGAAGCCATTGGTTTGGGTCCTACCCTCTAGAGTAGGAGAAAACATTATCCATGTGACAGCCCTTTAGATGTTTGGAGATGGTTATCATATCACTTCTCTCAGTCTTCTCTTTACAAGGCTGAACATACCCGATTCCTTCAACTGTTCCTCATAAGGCTTGGTTTCCAGACCATTTATCGTCTTGGTCACTCTCTGTACATATTCCAGCTTGTCAATATCCTTCTTAAATTGTAGCACCCAGAGTAGGACACTGTACTCCAGGTGGGGTCTGACTAAGGCAGAATACAGTGGTACTATTACTTCCCTTGATCTGGACACTATACTTCTCTTGATGTAGCATAGAATAGCATTGACTTTTTTTGCTGCTGCATCACACTATTGACTCATGTTAAGCTATATTTGTGTAGCTAGCTCTTCCTGTCTAAGTGTAGAACTTTACACTTGTCCTTTGTGAAATTCATTTTGTTAGCATTGGCCCAGGTTTCCAGTCTGTTGAGCAGGGGTCAGTGCTGGATTTACATATAAGCTAAACAAGCTATAGCTTAGGGCCCCACTCTCTTGAGGGCCCCCCAAAAAATAAATGAAAAAAAACCTGGATGTACATTTTCAAAATATAAGATCAACAATTACCTTGATAAAATACATATTTTGTTATGTGCAAATAGCTTTAGATAACCTATGAGGTCCATAAATTACCATATAGCATATATTCAACACAAAAAAACAGTGACAATTTGTTGCTGACAAAGGACAGCTGGACATATAAAGGGCCCCATTACCTTCTGTAGCTTAGGGCCTCATCAAACCTAAATCCGGCCCTGGCTGGGGGAAATAGCTGAAAGCTCAGGTAGAGAGCCAGTGAGCAAGTAGTTAGTGGCAGCTCCTCCACCTCCTCTGCTCTATTGCTGTTGTTTTCTTGTTCTTTCCCTCTGGGTCAGAGTGAGAGGCGTGTGAACAAGCAGCTTCCAGTAGTGAAGAGAAGAAGCAAGTCTAGAGGGTTCTTGCCCACAGGCCTTTGGCAGGTGCCTGATCATGCCGACACTTGGCGCCAGCACTAAGAAGCGTCATGGCGCAAAGCCAGGCAGTACTTGATCAGGTGATGTGGCTGTAATCTCATAGATTGGAAGCCTCAGGAGATGTAAATACCCAGTGTAGCTGGATTCTGACTTAGTTACACCAGGGATGGGGAATTGGTGCTCCCCTTAGATGCTGCTGGCCTACAACTCCTGTCAGGCCCTGCCAGCAGGGCCAGTGGCCAGAATATTACCACTGTGGGGGGCAGCATTGCTTCTAAATACCAGTTGCTGGAAACCACAGGAGGGGAGTGTTGCAGCTGAGCTCCTCCTGTTTGATGGTTTCTGATTGGCCACTATGAGAATAGGATGCTGATCTAGGTGGGCCATCCAGGGGTCTCTTCTCATGTTCTTATGATTGGAGTCATACTCCGCAGCTTCCTCCACTCTTGCTATAGGCAATACTTGGCAACTGCCTATGTATATATGAAGTTATGGGGCAGTTTCTAAAGGTTAAGTTTCTAACAAGCAGGCAGCTGCTAGAGAGTTGAGCTTGGTACTGTTGGGAAATGTGCTTTCTTTAAAATAGAGTTTCAAAAATCTGCTTTTCCACCACGGTGGCCTTCAAAGAGCTTGTAAAAAAAGATAGCAACAAACATGGCTGAAACGTGTGAACCATGAGCAGCTTAAAGCAGGCTAATTATTAAAAATAACAATCAGGGTGGATTTAGTCTGGCACCTGAAAGGTAAAAGTGAAGGCACCAGGCCAGGAAGCATGTGTTTCACATTTGGGTCACTGATGTTATCATTGTGATCATTGGTTTAGTGGTGACAAAGGTAATAATGACAAATAGTGCAGTGATAGAGTGTAAGGGATTGCAATCTTGCTTATAACCTCTAGATCCCTGCAAGGTTGTCCTTTCCGGTTTAGCAGGCAGGAAATTGAGGGTGAGGGGTAACTGGTTTACGTGAGGCTACTGTGCCTTCATACATAGCTCCATGGCTGAGGAAAGCTATGAAGCTCAGTCACCCCCAGGTTGATGACCAACACTCTGTCACGTACTGAGCTGAGCCAACTTTTGTGGTTGTTCATCTGTCTCATCCTAATTGCTACTAATGACATAGTGCACATAGGCTGGGAGGAAACTAATAAGAAATCAAAACAAAGGTGTTTGTATAGGAAGGTTTAGAAATTCCAGGGAGGCCCCTTGGTTGGTGCCAGCACTTAGCAAAGCTGGGCAAGTGCAAGAGCCTTCAATATTAACACATGGAGCTACCATATACTGACTGAGTCAGATCACTGGCCCACCCAGCCTTACTTACTGTAGACTGGAAAGGGCTCCCCAGAATCTCAGACAACTTGTCTCCCCCATCCGATTTGCTGTCTCTCTCTAAAGAGACATCAAGGGTTGAACCTGTCTCCTTCTGTGTGTCTTTCTGTATACATAAAAATGTAAAATGTTGTCATGCTCTGCAGTTTGCATGGCTCCCGACAGTGTGATGAATGGCAGGTCCGCCCAGGCAAGCTTGCTAAACTGCTGGGTGAAGGGCTTCCCTGCTTTGTTTAATGTGCCTGCAGGAAGGTTTAATGGGTAGAGGGGTCCTTCACCCACTTCACAGAGCAAGCTCCTCTGTGAAGCACCTCCCCTCTCCTATAAAGGGAGGTGGAAGTTAGGGAAAGCTGGGAGAGGGATGAGCTTAGGTGAGGTGGTTGGTGATGTGTAAAGGTAGGGGGGTTGTCAGATGTGGAGGAGAGGCAGTTGTCAAAGGGGTTGGTGGGGTGGGCAAGAGGAACAGGCAGGGCTGGAGCACCTAGTAATGCATATGCACGGAACTATGGTTGCTCCCCAGAATTCAGTACTACCAGTGGTGGACCTATGTTTTTGGAACCCTGAAGCTTGAACTGACATGGGGGCTCCTCCATAACCAGCAACGAGCTCTGGGTAACCATTGTTAACCTCTTCAATGGGGTTGTTCCATGACAGATCACCACAGCTTTACAACATCTGTGCTACTGACTCTCAAACTTTGGAATTGTAGAAAAATATACAACAAAAAATCATCAATTTGAGGTGTGTTACTCAAATGGGGTCTAATAGACCAAAATGTTTTTAAGCAATGTGGACTAAAGTTGCTTATGGGGCCCCTTTGGGATTAGGGGCCCTGAACCCTAAGCTTCATTAGTTCCACCCTGATTACTACACACCACAGGGATGCCATGCCACCAAGGTGCAGCTGGACTCCAACTCCCATCAACCCCAGCCAGCCTGGCTAACGGTCAGGGATTATGGACATTGTAGTCCCAACAACCTCTGGAAAGCATGATAGTGGTTTACCCCGACTAGGGATGGGGGAGAAATTTGATTTTGCTCATGTTTAAAGGCAGACCTACCTACCTAATTCTCACTTTGCAAAACAGTACATGAACCGAAGCACAGCTACTCTTTGAAATTCACGCTTCTCTGAGATTTGCAGGGGAGGTCTCCAGAGCCAAGTAATGTTTACAAAGCTGCACATACTAAGGTAAAATGTGCATAGAAATGCCCAATATTCATGAAAACAGAGAAGAAAAATGTGTTGTGTTAGGTCAAATTGCTTTGTAAAAATGTTTTATATTTGGCAGACTTGCATACAAATATGTGCATATTAGGAGAAATTCACACTAAAATGCTGATGAATTTTCATCAGGACTTAAAAATATCACCCTCCCTATTGTAATCATGCAAGAAGTGCCCTGATGGATCAGGCAAGTGGTTCATCCAGTGCAGCACTCTGTTCCCACAGGGCAGAGTAAACCAGGTGCCCCATGATGGGCTGCTTGGAAGAAGGACCTGAGCGCAAGAGCAACTTTCCCCTCCTGCAGATGCTAGCAGCTGGCATTCAGAAGCATACTTCCTCCTGAAGTGGAGGTAGAACATAGTTATCAGGACTTTAGCTACTGGTATTATTCTCCTCTACAGTGGTACCTCGGGTTAAGAACTTAATTCGTTCCAGAGGTCCATTCTTAACCTGAAACTGTTCTTAACCTGAAACACCACTTTAGCTAATGGGGCCTCCTGCTGCCACCGCACTGCCACGGTGCAATTTCTGTTCTCATCCTGATGCAAAGTTCTTAACCCGAGGTACTATTTCTGGGTTAGTGGAGTCTGTAACCCGAGGTACCATTGTATTAATTTGTATAAGGCCACTCTCTCTAAAGACTTCTGCTGGAACACTGAGCACCTTCTTGTCATGTGAGGAATGCCACTGGAAATAATATTGATAGCATTGGTACTGGAGAATGTTGACTGTCAGTATGTTTCATGCTCTTTTTTATTTTTGATATGCTTTAAATCAGGAAAAGGGAACTGGTGTACCCTTCAGATGTTGATGGACTCAGAATCCCATAAGCTGCAGCTGGCAAGGCCCATGAAAGTGGGTGTCGATGGTGGCTTTCAAAACACAGAAGTGTTTGCTTGCTTGGTGCTTTATATACCACCTCCTGGTAGAACCCCCCACCTTTTAAACTTTATTGTTGTCATCTCCCCGCTCTCCACCAATTCATTCCATCCTCCATGTTTTTCGGAAGTTGCCTTCCCTTTAATTACCAAAAAGCCACTCAAGGCTTGGATCTGTATGGAGAGATGTGTGGAGTTAAGGTTCCAAGTAGCAGCTGTGGGTTTCGGTCTTCGGACCTAGCAGTTGCCATGGCAGTGGTGGCAAATTCCTTCTTGGCTCTTCAAAGTGAAAGACATATTTGTTTTGCAGGCACAACTTGGGACCACAAAAGCTGGCTCTGTTGGTCTCTCTGTCTCTCTCTCTCGCTCCCCCTCTCTCTCTTTGAGGGGAAGCGGGGGGCGGGGGGGGCATTCCTAACACCTGCCAATCTGCACTTTGTCCCCTTTTCAAGCCTCCCGCTGACCAGAAATTCAAATATTTTCCCCCCTTTTGCTAATCTCCGTTGTAATCTGGAGAACATTGGGGCTTTCATGTTCACAGGTTAAACAGTTTTTTCTTACACCCACACACTGCTCTCTCCCTCTCCCTCTCCCTCTCCCTCTCCCTCTCTGACTCCATGTTCATCATGGATTTATCTACCTCAGTGAACAAACTGGAAGTGGTGTGCCTGTGTCTCTCTCTTTCTCTGTGTGAAATCATACGGCTAGCTTGACAAATGGCACAAACGTTTTTAAAATGTTAATATATGGATAGCCCACTGTCCTTCCATCCATTGTGGCATGCAAGTTGGTGTCCGTGCTGTCTCCAGGTGTCCTCATGCCCTCCTTTAGAGAGGACAGTCCTCTGTTTAAAGAGCTGCCCATTCCAAATCTGGTTTAATGATAAAGCCCACTAAGAAGGGACGAGTGACGAGTAGGGGGGCCTCTCAGAGTTCCCCAGCAACCATTATCCCCTGGACAGTAGACTGAGCAAGCACACCATTCGCCCGGTCATGGTTTTGCTCCCCACCAGGGTGAGATGGATTGTACTTCTATTTAAATTATCGTCCCCCCTTTAAATGTGCATCTATACATATTAGCATAAGAACACTTCACGCACTCGCTTGTCTCCTCTTTTTTGAGTGATGCATTTATTCTTTTTGGGAGGGGCCATAGCTCAGTGGTAGAGCATCTGCCTTGCACAGGGAAGGTCCTATTTAATTCAGCCCTTTATCTAGAACTATGAGGACTAGAATCTTAATTTATGTTTAGGGGAAGGGACTTAGCTCAGAGGTAGAACATCTGCTTTGCAGTGGAAAAACCCCAGGTTCATTCCCCAATGGCATCTCCAGGTAGGGCTGGGAGTATTACCTGCCCCAGACCCTGGAGAGTTGCTGCCAGTCAGTGTCAAGAATACTGAGCTAGATGGTCCAATGGTCTGACTAAATATGAGCAGATTTCCTATATGCCCCGTTATTTATGTGGGAGGACCATAGCTCAGCAGTAGAATATCCATCTTGTATTCGGAAGTTCTCAAGTACAATCCCCACCATCTCCAGGTTGGAGGAGACTTCCCTTCTGAAATCCAGAGAACTGTTGCCAACCAGTGTAGGCAATACTGAACTAAATTGACTGATGGGTTTGACTTGGTATAAGTTAGCTTCCTAGGTTCCTGTTTAAAACCAGCTCTTTATTCAGGACCACGTTCACTAGAATCTTGGCCAACTTGCTATGTTCCTCTTTTTCTTTTTTTTCCTTTTCTATTTTAGTGGCCAGCTTATAGCATCAGCTGCTGCAACATTGATTAAGCTGGGCCTTGATGGTGTTACCTGAAAAACATTCCAGAAGAACTTTTGCCTTTAGGAAACAATAGCAAGGATTTGGTGCACTCAGATTGGTTCTTTGCAAGACCAATGTGCGGAATTTTACAGCGTATTTTGATTACCTTTTTAAAAAAGAGGCCCCTTCCTGTTTGCTATCTTTGCTAGTCTGCCAGGTACAGCTTATAGGCGGCCAATATTTTGACAGAGACCACATGGCAACAGAAGGTTTCTGCCATCCTTCAGCTCGCAGCTCTCTCTGTACAAAGTATTCCCTGTAAAGCCTGTGATGTAGAGCAAGGAAAAGCTTGCTGAATAATTTCTCACCTCTGCTACTGACAAGCTGAGCTCACCTTCACTCTGTTGGTTGAAACCCAGGTGCAATAGGGGACCAGCACACATAAGGGTTTCCCATGGGCTTTTGGCTGGCCGTGGAATGCTGGACTAGATGGGCCACTGACCTGAGGACTCTTCTTAGGTTCCGAAGGTTCACACCTTTTTGCTTTCCATTCATACATCTGCTCTAACTTCATTGCACCTGGAAGGTAGAGCACCCTTTCTGAATGCAGAAGGTCCCAGGTTCAATCCGCAAGGGCATCTCCAGGTAGGGCTGGGGCAAACTCCAGCCTGAAATCCTGGACAGCTGCTGCCAGTCAGTGTCGTCAGTACTGAGTGTAAAGATGACAGCTGCCATTAAAAATATTACCTGGAGAAAATGCTGCAGGGCAGCCTTCTTTTTCTAGGCAAGGAAGTGGAGAGGTCAGAAAAAGAAAAGCTACATTTTCTCAGAAGATAATGTTGTAACTGGAGGACCGCCCTGGACTCCCTTATAGTGTATGGATTTTGCTGCCCAAGGAACCCAGTTTTTTTACTCAGATACCCTGCATCTCCATTGGCTTCTGTTACTGAAGGGGTGCAAAAAACACTTGAGGTGCAAGTAAGGGGTGTGGCCTAGGGAGAGGGGTGTGGCCTGGCAAAGAGTTTCAAGAGCCAAATCAAGAGACTTAACTGACCCCCCTGTGTTAATGAGGTGGTGCTTTATCTTTTCTGGTTAAGCAGTATAGAGACAACTGATTGCGGAAAAATGTAGAAAATGGGACACATCTCTGGTTTTCGTAAATTCATTTTCCATCGTTTTTACTTAGTTATTCACATTTTAATAAGTTCTTCAGCCTCCCTGCCACTCAGCTCACTTCATGTCTTATAATAAGGGGCGGCACTTCCCTCCCACCTTCCCAGGCTGCAATTCCACCTCGTTCCCATTGCGTTGGGGGGGGCACCAAGCCCTCTCATAAGATCAGGCTCCTTGAGTGCCCATTATCTCATAAAAGCTGGCCCAATCCCTCCCTGATTTTCTTATTAGGGATGTGGCTTGAATACCCTCTCCCCGCCCTGTCTCTCAGACACAGAGATTTGCTGTGTATATAATCCCAACAATAATCTGGGCCTGATTTCACCTAATTAAATCCTGTCCAAACATCCCGCTCTGTGCCAATATCTCCAAAGACAACGAAAACATCCAAATAAATTGCGGAGGTGGTAAAGGGCAGGCAAGGGTTCCCCAGACACAGCATTCGCAAAAAACAAAACCCACCAGGCCTTTAATCCTGTATCTTTTGAAAAATAGCAACGTCCTTTAAGATGCAAGGGTCACTTTCTTCCCTTTGCCCTCAGCTCCGAGAAGTGGAATTCTTCATTAAACAGCAGCTGGGTCATCATCCCTACAAAAGCCGGTCTAATATCCTGCCAGCTTATGGGGCGGGAGTGGGGGGAGATCCCCAATCAAATCATGATGTACACAGAGAATGGACGGTCATTTTCGATTAAGGAGGCCACTTCAGATCCTGCCTTGACACCAGCTTTTCTCCAGCTTTTCGGAGGTGGGATTATCCTCTGCGTCTATTTAATTACACATCAGAAGGAGGGGTGAAAGGAGCTTGGGGTGGGGAGAGAAGAGGCTATTGATTGCCTCTTTAGAGTCAGAGTTAAGTCAAATAACATAGCTGGGAGGCTGAACTTTTCATGGAGGCAATTTCTCGGTACAGAGGCATTCGCAAACAAGCCTTCACCAGCAAGAAGGCTCTGCGCCGTCTCCAATTAATATCCACAGCCGATTGATGCGAAGGAGCTTTAAGCTCTAGATCTGTATTCCCATCCAGACCAGAAATTCCTGTCCCAGCCCTTTAAAGGAACAGATGTCATATTTATTTATGAAAGTGGGAGAGAGACAAAGAAAAGATGAAAGCTGATTTTGATTCCTGATAGTTCCCTCCACCCTCTAAATTTTCCCTCCTTTTTATTTTGTGCCTTAAAAAAATCATTGTTTTGATTTTTAAAATCTTCTTGCCTAGGACAATGCCCCCCCAACCCCCGCCAGTCCTGAGATGTAGCTTGAGATACATCCAAGATTCCTGATTAAAAGCAGTTTAGCATCATAAGGAAGCTGCCACTTCCAACGTCGAGCCACATCTGACAGTGATTAAACGAAGCAAGCTATTAGATTTTTTTTCCTAAGGAAACAATAGTTAAATATCTCTCCACAAGTATGAAACACTTTATGGTACTGTCTCTGGTCTGGCTCATTTTAAATTGATTTGGATGGAACAGACCCAATACGTCTAACCAGTAGGTTATTACCTGGTGCCCAAGAATTTACAATCAGTTATATGTGGGAGGTATCCCGCCACCCCCCAAAGCCTAGTTTCAGCCTGTCTTTCATACACATGGCATATACCATAAAGATGTCGTTTTTGTAGCAGGGCAAGTTTAAGATGTGTGTGTGTGTGTGTGTGTGTGTGTGTGTGTGTGTGTATGGCAATTAAAGGGACTAGATGTCTGAGACAGAATCAGGGTTGCAACTTCTGGGAAATCCTGCTGCATCATATTCTATGTACAAAATGCTCTGCCTTTCCTGATTTGGGACCCAGGTACATTGTTGTGCATTAAAGCCTTTTCCTGAGGGGTTCAAAAGCTGTTGCAATGAATGCACGCAGAAGGGAGCGGTCATTGCAGGATCTAAACCCCCCCCCCAAATGATTGCATGCATTAGAACAGGTGCAGAGTGCCTGCAAATGCAGCTGTATTTGCTAAACTGCATTATAACAAATGTGTGTAGCTCAGGGGATGCCACTCTCCCCCCCCCACATGTGTGTGTGTGTGCGTACACACACACACACGTGTTAATGGTACCTGCTTGAAATGCCTGCATTTTAAAAGAAGGAAATGGAGGGTATATGGAGTGGGAAACAGATACAGATAAAATGGCTATGGTGCTAGAATGTTCATGCACCCCTGCTTTGCATAGGACAGCCCTCTATAGAGAGGAGTGCTCTATTTGAACAGCTGAAAGGAGAGCAGAGTAATTAACTGGAGAGTAAGCTGATCAGGCACACAGGTCAGCTGGATCTAGGCCACCTCACTGTGCTGAGATGTAGGGTGGTCATGTATGGTGGTAACTAAGAAATAATGTCCAAGTTTGCTTTATTCCCTTCTTCCTCCCAATCCCTTTTCCTTTTGTGTCATGTTAGTGTCATTTCGTTAGTGTCATTTCGGTTAGTGAGCCGGGGCAGCCAGCTGAGCAGGCATTTGGGTCACCTGGTTGCAGTCTGGACTGGGGCAATATGTATTACATTGTCATTTAAGTGACAGAAATCTTGTCCAAATTTGCATCTATGCTTGTAAATTAGCATAAGCAAGCTTTATGCAAATCCATGTCCTCTTTAGTTCTCTTTATTTGTAAGGGGACACCCTATAGAGAGTATAAGCACATATAACTTGTATGCTCATAGGCTGTATTTAGTGTTTGGGGCCAGAGAGTGGGGAAGATTATGTTTTATACCAGGAATAGGGAAACCTGTGGAACTCCAGATGTTGTGGGACTTGAACTCCCATCAGCCCCAGCTAACAGAGTCAATGGTCAAGGACAACGGGAGCTGTATTCTGACAACATCTGCTTCTGGATCAGACAAAAGGTTCTATCTATCTCCCATTTCAGAAAGCTGAAATGAAATAACATGAAAATATATTGCCCAGGGTGACTTAAAATGCTAGATTTGTCTGAGAAAAGGGAAAGAGCATTTCTACATCAGAAACTCAGGATATGAAGGTGACTTCAGGCTAGGGATTGGGGGTGGGGGCAGATTTTATTGTTTTGCATTTCAAAGTGAAGCTAACTGATTAACACTTTCCAAAATGATACATCGATAGAAATGCAACCATTCTTTAAAACTCACACTTCTCTGAATTTTGCTGTGCAGTTCTCTAACCAAGTAGGGTGTCTAAAAATACATATACTGGGGTATAGTGTCAATAAAAATATGTATATTATTCAATAGTTCTATGATTCTAGAAGATAACATACAAAATACAAAATGTATAATTTTAGGAGAAATAGCTTTGTAAAAAAATGTGTATATTGGGCAAAATTGCATACAAACATGTATCTTAGGAGAAATTGGCATTAGATGCTCATAAATTTTCATGAGTACCGTATTTTTTGCTCTATAAGACTCACTTTTTGCCTCCTAAAAAGTAAGGGGAAATGTGTGTGCGTCTTATGGAGCGAATGCAGGCTGCGCAGCTATCCCAGAAGCCAGAACAGCAAGAGGGATTGCTGCTTTTGCTGTGCAGCGATCCCTCTTGCTGTTCTGGCTTCTGAGATTCAGAATATTTTTTTTCTTGTTTTCCTTCCCCCAAAACTAGGTGCGTCTTATGGTCTGGTGTGTCTTATAAAGCGAAAAATACGGTACTTAGAAAAGGTTTCTCAGTCTAGTGGAGAACTGAACTTTGTTGTAAGTCTTATGATGGTGGATTCACATCATATATATATATATATATATTACATTGTACACTGCTTGGAGGTTATTTTAAAAGCAAGTAATTTAGAACTGCTTCTATAGAAATACACTTATAAAATTATACATGGGAAGGAAAAGTGGAGGGAGATAGTATCTCTCTCTTTTATGTAATACAGGAATTCAGGGTCTTTTAATGAATTTGACAGGGCATTCAGAACAGAGAAAAGGAAAGAATCAAGGCACAGTCAGGTTATAGAACTCACTGCTACATGATGGAAAGCTTCCAGCCCAGGGCCAAAATGTGGCTCCAAGCTTCTCTGGCCCTTGTAACTCTTGCCAGTTCACACTTCAAGGCATCTGGTCAATCACTGTGGGAAGCAAGATGCTGGACTAAATAAAACAGATGTGGTCCTCCAGATGCTGATGAACTCCAGTTCCCATCATCTCTGGCCACTGGCCATATTTGTTGGGGCTAATGGAGGGCCAGAGTTTCCCCCATATCTGAGACTGACCTTGTGCTCTGATCTAGCCAGACTTTTCTTCTTATTTTCTTCTGAGCTGAAGGTTTTTAGCTGACTAGAATTATTCAAGCTACATCAGGGGTTGTCAACTTGGTTCCAACCGCCCACTAGTGGGTGTTTCAGGATTCTAGATGGGCGGTAGGGGGTTCTACGGCACAAGCTGAATCCTTCTCCCATTGAGCACTGGTGGGCGGAAAGGAAATTTTACCATCAAGAAAGTTGCATTAGTGGGTGGTAGGTATAAAAAGGTTGACTACCCCAGGCTAGATCTTAAACAGTGCAAAACAAGTGGGGATAAAAGGATGAGGAGACAGAGAGAGAGAGAGAGAGAGAGAGAGAGAGAGAGAGAGAGAGAAAGAGAAAGAGAGAGACTCCCACCCTGGCCTGCCATTTGTTAGTAAAAAAAAAAATCCTTGTCAAGAAATAAAAGATTTCCAGAAAAATCATTTTCTATGAGATGAACTGCAGGCAAAACATCTCCCCCCACCCAAAAGAGAGAAATCTGTTTCTTTATCACAGTCAACTCACTTAAAGACTTTAGCTAGTATGTTTTGAATTAGATATATCATACTTTTAATGCTGGCAGTTAGCCAAAGAAGATTGAGGGATTCATTCAGCTTGAAAGCCTGTAGTGGCAACTTGCACTGATATTGACAAAGGGGCAGGAAAGTGAGCAATTTGAGCCAATGGAGTCTAAAGATGCCCGGAAGGTTTTAATGTGTCTAGGGCCAGATAGCCTTTCTGAAGCTCCACCTCAACTAGGGAGAAGAACTGGAGCTTAGTGGCAGAGTATCTGCCTTATACACAGTTTTTTGCCTGAAACTCCAGAGCCTCTGCCGGTTAGGGTTTACAGCACTGGGCTAAAATGGACTAATGATGTGACTTGTATAAGGCAGCTTCCTAGTTCCTTTCCACCAGTACTTTTCTTCTAGGAGAAAAAGGTGCCTTTACAGTGTACCCTTCAGTACTCCCAGTAAAAAAACAACCCATTTCTACCCATTCTTTTTCACCCTTTAATTGGCACAAGGATGCATTTGACAGGTTTTGAACAGTTGTGACAGGGTTCTGTTGACAATTCCACACCCTCATCATTCCCATTCATAAATAGCAGGAGGGAAAAGCAGAGGAAGTCAAGAATATGTATGCCACTCAGCCCTTAAACATGATTCTAATTATGCTTGTTCCTGTTGTTTTGAGAGAGGAGTGGGTGGGGATGGAATGTTAAGAGCTGTCAGCAGGCCCTCTGCTCAACTGACATGGTTTTGATAGAATGTATGAAGTTGCCAGTGCATTGAGTCAGACGGTCCTTCCATCTAGCTCAATGGGTGGGGAACCTTTTTCCACCCAAGGGCATTCCCTTTGGGGAAACCTTCCAGGTACATTTTACATGGCAGCAGTGGGTGGGACCAGAGGCAAAAGTGAGCAGGGCAATTAATGCATACTTACCTCTTCGTACAATAGTTCCTATACACACACTTCCACACACCCCTCTCTGCTTTCCATCCAGGCAAGCAAAAGGAGTGATCAAAGTTCAAGGCCACCTCTCAGCCAGGCAAAAACGCTCAAGGAGAGTGCAAAGCAGGGTTGGTATGGGGTGTTGCCGGAAGAGGGGTATAGTTTGGAGAGAGTCCAAGGGCCAGATCAAGAGGCCTGGAGGGCTACATTTGGCCCCAGAGCCTGAGATTCCCTCATCCAGCTCAATATTGCCTTCTCTGACTGGCAGTGGTTTTCCAGGGTCTTCAGAAGAAAGAGTTTCCTTCCCCAGGTGTTCTTCCACTAATCAGGAGAGGATGCTCTCCTCTTAAAGAAGCCTACAAGTTGCTTCCCTCTGCAAAGTGTTTTTCAAACTGGGGGGCCCTGGGCTATCATCAGAAGCCTTTCAGGAGATCTTCCATGAGTAGACTATAATGGATGGCAAGCTTCTCAGAAAGATGACTTGTGTGCTACCTCTGATGCTGATGGTCATCTTCACCTGGAATACGCAAGGAGCATTTCATAATTTCTAGTATGTGCACTTGGCAATTCATGCACCATATGTTTAAAGCACATTTAAAGCACTTGACTTCTGCCGAAAGAATCCTACGAATTGTCATTTGCTCCTCAGAGAGATAGAATTACCAGCACCCTTCATGAACTAGAGTTCCTAGGATTCCAGGGGGCGGGGGGAGGACAGGGATTTCAACTGAATTCCCTGATGGTACAAGTCATTTGACAGTGGCATAGACTGTCACAGGAGGTGCAGGCTCTTCTTCATTAGAGGTTTTTAAGCAGGGACTGGATGGCCAGCCTATCAGAGATGCCATAGAATCAGAATTCCTGCATTGGCAGAGGGAAAGACAACAGGTCCTTCAGGGTCTCTCTAGGATTCTGTGACCTTCGGCACAGTGTTCTACCCCTGAGCTGTGGCACCTCCCAGTTTGTCACATCTCACTTCCTCCATCTGATCATCTGAATGGTGTAAACACAAAATGGCTGCCATCAGGTGGGTGACCCTCCTCTTGGTATGTCGCGGAGCAGTGCACAGCAGTAGCCTCAGAGACTCTGGAGATAAATACCAAAAGCTCCTGTGTCTTGCCCTTGGCTTCTCTAAAACTCCTGTTTGTGTCATGCAAGCAGTTCTGTGGGCTGATCCCGGTAAATGGATGGCCCTCTGTGGCTACCGCCAATGGGCCTAGATTAATAGGACATCTCTTCCAGAAGAACGACTCTTCGACCTCCTTTGACACAACATTATTTTATTGCATTGTGGAGAATAATGTCATGAAGGATGCCAGCGCATCTATCAGCAATAAGGCCAAATTGAATATCTAGGGCCCAGAGAGATGTTAAAGCAGAGAAGGAGGTTGCCAGGAATCAGGAAGCCCATGTTTTCATCTCTTCTCTTTTTATATTGATGTGATCCAGGAAATCAGTGCAAGGGGAAGGTCAAGCTTTTTCTTAGACCCCTGAGCCTGTGCATCTCTCTGGTCAACCTGTGGCAAACCTGGAACAGTGGTGTTCATTCTTCTGAGTTGGTTGGAGAAGCACCACAATGGCTGGTTGTTTGCTCTGTGTCTCCCTGGGCCAGAGTGAGATGTGGGTTTGACAAGCAGCCTGCAGCAGTGATTAGGAGGAGCAGGTGCAAGGGGGTGTTTTGTCAGTGGGTCCCCTGATGGAGTGTGGGTCCTCTGCATGCTAGCCCTTTGTGCTAGGCAAAGACAAACTGTGGTTCTGACTGATGGTGGTGGCGGTGGTGGCTCAGATTTATGCTGAGAGACAAGAGGCAGAGATTCCTTAGACTTTAACAGTGTACGTTATCCCTCACATGCAGGAAGCTGTGGAAGTACAACTGCCAAAGGGCAAGTGCCAAAGGGAACTTCCTCATAGTAATTTGGCATTTGTTTGACATCCCCAAAGCAAGAATCTGACCCATCTTAGATCGTGTCTTTCTACCCTTATTACATCATCACGTGAATAGAGAAGGCCTGTCTCAGGAGTGAGGAACCTGTGGCCCTCCAGATGTTCCTGGACTTCAGCTCCCATCAGCCCCAGCTGGCCAGACCAATGGTCAAGGATGATGGAAGTTGTAGTCCAGCAACATTCAGAGGGCCACAAGTTCCCCAAGCCTTCCCTACCACTACTGTGACTAGCTTATATTGCACATTCAAGTATTTGAACCAAAGGGCTGAAGCATTTATTGAGTGGTATCTTTCCTGTATTGTTCCTTCCATAGTTTAGTGATAAAGCACCTGCTCTGCACGCAGAAAGCAGAGCCATGGGGGGGGGGGCTAGCCAGGTTTCTTTGATGTGAGTGAAGCCTCCAAAGGGGTGTCATTGAGGCTCCCAGCCTGTGTGTGTGTGTGTGTGTGTGTGTGTGTGTACCAGCAGCACCGGGTATAGGGCCATTCTCCCCTTTCCCCACCTGGCACACGAGAGCCAGCATGGTGGGGGCAGGATTCCTGCACAGCACACAAGTGCTCACATGCCAGGTGGGGGAGGGACGTGTCACATGGCACGGTACATGCTGCACACCCACAATGTGGGGGGGGGGCGGCAAGTCGGCGCCCCTGGTGTGTACACAAATGCTTGTGGGTGGGAGTGCCAAACTGGGTCTTTGACCTGGTGAAATAAAGCCTAGTTTCTCCCCTGCAGAAGGTCCCAGGTTCGATCCTCAGCATCTCCAGGTTGGTTTGGGAATGTCCTTTGCCTGAAACCATGGAGAGCTGCTACCAGGCAATGTCAACAGTACTGAGCTTGATGGACCAATTATCTGACACAGTATAAGGGAGCTTCCTGTGTACCTATACGCTTTGAGAGCAGGGTGGGGTGAGGTGGAGTGGGTGGTGAAAGCAGCAGATTCCCATGCCCTCCTGTGTGCTGGGCAACAGAAATTATAAGGACATCGGACAAGCAGGGGAAGGGTTTGGGGAAAAAGAGAGATCCAGGTGGAAACTGTCTCCGCTGGTTGGATGACAGCTAATGTTTGCCAGGGAACAATGCTTTTCCACAGATCCCTTGGGGACTTCCAAGCGAGCCATGGAAAGCCAGCCACAGTGATGAAATTGGGAAGAACTACTATTGTTTGTTCTGTTGGTCCGAGTAAACACAGAGGCCTCTCCCACCACAGGTACACAGATGCTATTTGGACAGCTGCACTGTCCGTTTTGAAGGATAGCGCCTCTTGGCAGCCATCAAGGCTGGCTGGATACAAGGCTCACAGTGAGTCGTAGGTCACCATGGAGACGGTGGAGGCGCTCCCCCCCCCAACCGAGCAGCACAGATGGGGGCGGGGGGCATCTTGATGCAATTCAAGGGAACCAAGCAAAGTGTGGTTAGAGGTGAGGCAGACGTGATGTGGCCTTAGCCGCAGAAAGTGCCTGCGTTGCAAGAGCATCAGACAAATTCATGGAGATGTGGCTATCAGTGGTTGCTATCTCTTGTGGCTGTGCTGTGCCCCTGACAGTGTGCCTGTCAAGTAAGGATAGTTACTGTCATGCTCAGCTCTTACTTGTGGGCCTCATGTAGGAAACTGGCTGGCCATTGTGAGAACAGAAGGCTGGACTAGATGGACCACTGATCTGGCCCAGCAAGACTCTTCTGATGTGCTAATGAGGTGTCCAGCCCTGCCCTGGAGTTGAAAGGAACAGTTGCAAAACAGCAACTGGATCTCAAATGAATTCTTTTTAAAATGATGGTGGTGGCTCAGATTTATGCTGAGGAAATGTGGTGTGCACTAGGATCTTGCAATCTATACCAGGCTGTAGGAGAGGGAGGTGGATGGTATTCTATGGCCCCTCCAGCCGCTTTATTGAAACACCAGCTCCATCAACCCCCTCCCAATTGTCATCTCCAGCAGCTATTCATAGAATCATTGTAGAGTTGGAAGGGACCCTAAGGATCATTTAGTCCAACCCCCTGGCATCCATGACAGATGGCCATCCAACCTCTGCTTAACAACCTCCAACGAAGGCAATGCTGGCTGAGGCTGATGGGAGCTGCAGCCTAAAGCATCTGGAGGACACCAGATTTATTTATCAGATTTCTATCCCTACCGTTCCTCCCAGGAGCAAAAGGTGGTGGCATACATGGCATTTCCTCTCACCATTCCAGTTCCACAACGACACGTCAGGCTATAGGAGAGAGAGAGACATAAGGTGGCCAAGCCTCTCTGCATCGCCTCTGAAAGACCAGCAATGTTTGACTCCCAGCTCTCCTTGAAATGGTTCCATTGTAGCTGCTCATTGCAAGAACTCTGTAACTAAGTGCCTGAGTTTGCTTTCCCCCTATTCCATCCGAATCTCCTTTCCTTTTGTGTTATGTCTTTCAAATTGTAAACCTAAGGGCAGGGTCTCTTTTATTTAATGACATTTCCAAGCTATTCTGGAATGTTTTTTTTCAGCTGAAGAGCAGGGTAGAAATGTTTTAAGTAATTACTTCCAGGAAAAACAACAGAAGCTTAATGGGAAAGGCAATATCTGGGTAATATTTAAGGAGTAATATAGGGAAAGAGGGGGGTGGGGAAAGGATCATGCAAACCTGGGTGGATGTCAAAATTCTGGACATTGAGTTCCGATTCGTGCTTGCACATGAATATCATTGGGAAAGGCTGTAGCTCAGTAGTAGAGCACCTGCTTTGCAAGCTTAAGGTCCCAGGTTCAATCCCAGGTAGGGCTGGGAGAGACCCATGTCTGAAGCCCTGGAGACTTACTACCAGTCAGGCTAGACCACACTTAGCTAGATGGACCACTGATCTGTCTCCCTATACGGCTGCTTCGTATCATGAGTGGCCTGCTGTTCATCAACCAACCTGGAAGGAGAGATAAATTCAGGGATGCTGTTGTAGTTGCATCTTGCGCTGAGCAGAAGCGTTTGGCTAGATGGCCCCTAGGATACTATTCCACTCTAAAATGTTATTAATATCATAGGTTCCAGTTCTAAAATAGTGTGTGGACAACCGTACTGGAGTCACCCCTGAACTTTTCTTTCCTTGCTGTATTTACTTAATAACAACCTGCCTCCTCACTGGTTTCAGAATCACAAGAGTATAGACTCCAAATAGACAACATATAGGAGACGTGACTGGATTGGTATTGTCTACATCAGGGGTCAGCAAACCTTTTCAGCAGGGGGCCGGTTCACTGTCCTTCAGACCTTGCGGTGGGCCGGACTATTTTTTTTGGGGGGGGGAGAACGAATTCCTATGCCCCACAAAGAACCCAGAGATGCATTTTAAATAAAAGCACACATTCTACTCATGTAAAAACATGCTGATTCCCAGACTGTCCGTGGGCTGGATTGAGAAGGCGATTGGGTCGCATCCGGCCCCTGGGCCTTAGTTTGCCTACCCATGGTCTACTCTACATTGACTGGCAGCTACTCTCCAGTGTTTCAAAAAAGAATATTTCACCTCCTTTCTGAAATAACAGCTTTCCTGGCCTCGTTCCTGCTAATTTACTCCTTTGATAATAGTCCCAGCAAATCAGTTTTGGATTACTTCTGAGGAGACTTGCATGGCATTGGGAATTCTAATCTTTACTCTGAATTAATTAGCACAAGGGGTTTGGGGCTCTGGCTCCGCCCAGTGTTGGCCTTCCATAGCTTAGTCGAAGCTCCGCCCACTACCAGCATGTTGTTCCCAAGGGATGGTCCCCAGAGAATGTGGCCTTTGATTACAAAAAGAAGCATACATTATACCAAATCAGACTATGTTCCCATCTAGCTCAGTAGTGTGGTAAGGATTTCCTTCTACACCACCTTGTTCTTACTCAGGCAAGGGACTACCTTTTAATCAAAACACGGAACCAAGGAAATTAATTCAAGTCCAGTATCCAGGAGGGATGCAGCATTTATTATAGCTATTGCAGTAGAGCAGAGCTCACCTTAATGTGGTTGTTCAAGCCAAATCGCCAGGTAAGAGGGAGCCTGCCTGGAGGAGAATTAGAACAAGAGTTTTATAGGCAAAGCACATAAAGAGTAATAAAACATCTAAACATTTTAAAAACATAAACATCCCTCTTCGTACATCAGGAAAGGTCACACGTGGCTCCATATTGGTATCTTCACCCCTGCAATCGCTTTGGAGTGCCCCAAATGTATCCAGGCCATTTGGTCTCAAAGGTCATACTTCCATCACTGTTCTTCTGGCAAGCAGCCTTCATTGGGCTGTTGACATTGCTTCCTTTATCTATCTTCCCTTGCTTCTTCTTTTCTCCAGGAAGCTTCAAGGTGTTTTTTTTAAAAAAACAAAACACACAAAAAAACCACTCCAGTGCTGGAGGGTCATTTGTGCCACTTTCAAGGTCAGATCAGAAAGGAATGCAGTGTTGGAATCATAAAATGCAGGCACACATCAAGCCTAATACATTCTAGCCAAAGGTTCAATACAATTAAAAGTGAAACACGGAAACATTATTAAAATAAAAAATATACACATTGGGTCTCTAATTCAGTAGTGCCTACACTGACTGGCAGTGGCTTGCCAGGATTTCAAATGGGATATTCCCAACTCTCCTTTGAGATGGAAGGGATCAAACCAGGGACCTTCTGCATGCAAAGCTGATGCTCTAACTACTGAGCTATGGCCCTTCTCCAACATAGGAAGCTGCATTATAATGATTTGGACCACTGGTCCATCCAGTTCAGTGTTGTCTACACCAACCAGCAGCAGCTTTCCCAATTTTAGAAAAGAGTCTCTCCCTACCTGGAGATGCCAGGGATCAAACATGGGACTTTCTGCATGCAAGGTAGATGAGTATGTACCTTCTTGGAAAGGTTGTCCATCCCTGTTCTATGGAGTCAATAATTGGCCCATGTAGGCCAGTGTTGCCTGTTCTGACTGGCAGCAGCTTTTCATTATCACAGCCAGGAGACTTTCACATTACCTGCTATTATCTGATCCTTACAAACAGAGGTTCTGGGGACAGAATAAGGGATACCTTCTGCATAAGGCAAGGCACACAGATGCTCCACCTCCAAGCTATTATTTTGTTCCACCAATATTTGTCCCCGTTCTTCTATTTGAGGAGTCCCTGGCAATCCTCCAAGGAACACCACACTGTTCTATGGGAAGCACATTGAAAAGCACCGTCACAGATTCCTGGTTTTGGTCCAGCATTGTCCCTCTTGGATCTGAATACCTGCGGAGGGATCATTTCAAAATTCCCCGATGTTGCTGTGTTGTTACCGTCTTGCTCTTTACATGGGAAGTATTTAGATTAACTGGTTCAGTCCTCTTTACTAATGTGGGTGGAGGAAGAATGGGTGGTGGTGTTGATTTGGGAACTGGTGGCCAGGACAACGAATGCTATTTTCATTCTTCCAGCCTCTCTTGTCTACCCGCTCCCCTCCCTCACGCCCCCCTGTTTGGCAACTGTTCCTTGGAACCTCTTGCAGAATTTTGTAGAATCCTCCAGCCGGCCTCCAGCGAAATGCCAAGAGTGAGAAAGCTTAGAAGACCGGCTCAGCCAGTGACACTTAATTTGAAGGGTCTGCCTAGCAGCCAAGAAAGCCACAAACATACCAGGAGGCTGGCAATTCTTTTGCCCTAGCAACGTTGGGCTGACCCCTGAGGCAAAGGTAAAGCTTGAGGAAGAACAAGAGGGGTTTTAGGAAAGTGTAACTCTTGCTAAACCTAGGGCTGTCATTCGCCCGGATTTTCCTGGGATTTCAAAGGCAGAATTGACCTCTGGGAGAAATTTCAAAAGGCAGCACTTTGCCTGGATCTTAGGCAAGTCTATCAAAAACCCCTTGCTTGCTTGCCAACAATTGCATACCCTCCAAAATTTCTCTGATGGAAATAGAGGCATTCTATTCTACACCA
Source organism: Podarcis melisellensis (assembly GCF_964234715.1). Lineage (NCBI taxonomy): Eukaryota > Metazoa > Chordata > Lepidosauria > Squamata > Lacertidae > Podarcis > Podarcis melisellensis. The sequence continues at coordinate 11,286,220 of NC_138547.1, read as the reverse complement.
GGAAGCTTCTCCCACGTTTGATCTCACCGCACACATAGATGTCATATACATGCATACAACTGCTGCCTTGAGCCAATTACAACCTATCCGCTTAATCTACCTCACAGGATTGTTGTAAAGAGAAAATGTGTGAGGGAAGGGATCATGTAGAACACTTTCAACAGTTAAATGGAATTAAATAGAATTCTAGCTGTAAGCTTCCTTTTCCTATCAGCGAAAAAGGCAGGTAATAATAATTATTAACAACAACAACAACAACAACAACAACAACAACAACTCTGGGAATAATCAGGAACATACCAAACAGTAAATCCTGTGGGACTTAGTTCTGAGAAAAATGCTTCAGATTGCAGTGTATGGCTGCACAGTCTTTACCCAGTTACTTGGGAGTAAGCTCTATTGAATACAGTGGGACTTCCTTCTGAGTAGACAGTGTAAGACTCCATTTGCAATAAAGGAATAAGCATTCCATGTGTTTCCTAAGAAATGGCTCATTGAAGCATTGCAATTAAACAATTTAAAGTGGATGCATGTATTTTATTTTCAATATAAACAGGACTCTGTTTTTGTCTGAGTGTGCGCACACACACCACTTTTAATTGTTCTCTGAGATGTGGAACTTAATTTAACCATATACAGTGGTACCTCGGGTTACATATGCTTCAGGTTACAGACTCCGCTAACCCAGAAATATTACCTCGGGTTAAGAACTTTGCTTCAGGATGAGAACAGAAATCGTGCGGCGGCAGTGGGAGGCCCCATTAGCTAAAGTGGTGCTTCAGGTTAAGAACAGATTCAGGTTAAGAACGGATCTCCGGAACAAATTAAGTTCTTAACCCGAGGTACCACTGTACATTAATAGAAGCCATCCATGTAAGTATCCAAGGAAGACTGTTTATTATAAGATGTATGTATGAATTCAGAGGCAGTATGTCTCGGAAGGCCAGTTGCTGAGAATCACAAGTGAGCCGAGTGCTGTCGTGCTCAGGTTCTGCTTATGGGTTCCCCGTCGGGGCATTTGCATTGGCCACTGTGTATGCAGGATGCTGGATTAGATGGGCCATTGGCCTGATCCAGCAAGGACTCAGCTTAAGTTCTACCTCCACTGTGAGAATAGGAGGCTGGACTAGGTGGGCCTGATCCCCATGTCCTTAAGTTATTTTGTTTACCTCCAGCTTTTGTTTTTTTGGAAGCTAACATTCCCTGCCTCTTCCCCTCCAAACTGCTAGGGAAGATTAGCTGCACTGAGGGCTTTTCTTACCTTATTTTGCTCACCCATTTCCCCTGACCCTCCTCTCTTTAATGTGGAACAGTCTTGGATGGTTCCCCCCGCCCAGCTGCCTCTGATTCTTGTTTCCAGAAGTGGAGCCACAAGAGCAGCTTGCTTTTTTTTGATACAGCCTGGAAGAAACCACTTTCTTTAATTTCTGCTGGGTGAACAAAAAAATTAAAGAATTTGGCATATGGATAAAGAGAGTCAATGTGCTTTGCAGAGTAGTTTGCCCAAGAGAAGTGGATTTTAAAGAGCAGCTGGAATGATCTACACATCAGAAAATGGTCTTTTGTGAGCAGGGAAATACTGTGTGTGTGCAGAAGCACTGTCTGATGCTTCCACAGCATAAAAGCTAGAAACCTGATTTATATATTTATTTCTCAGGACTGATACTGATTGGTTTTTTAAAAGCTGATTAGTTAGATTGACTGTTTTTTCCTGAAGATGTTTTATTTCTTTCAGTGATGCTCTGTTCAATTTTGCTTGAATTATGCATTGCCCTGGGGCACTAATGGACGAAGGCTGGTTTTATAAGAAATATATATATATATATATATATATGCAGGTTTTGGTGTCCTCGGGTGTCTTCCCGTGTAAAAGTTGGGGTGTCTAGGCGACGTTTCGACGAGGTCTCACTCGTCATCTTCATATATATATATATGCAGTAAACGCTTTAGCTGACAAATCTACCAATTTTTAATTGGTTGAAGCTTGTAAAAAACAGTCAGTTGCAGGATCCATCCACAGTCTTTAAGCTGGCTGCAGTCTCTCTCTCTCTCTCTCTCTCTCTCTCTCTCTCTCTCTCTCACACACACACACACACACACACACACACACACACACGTTCTCAGCCCCAGACACCCTGCTAACAATCCACTGACAAACTTACAAATCCTTCAGTTCATCACTCAATAATCAAGGTTCTGTATGTTGCCAAAACTGCCTTAGGCTGTACCAGCCACCGTCAGAAACTTGGCCTTAAGTGCAAATGAAGGATAAAGAGATGAGCGGGCGGGCAGAACGTCGGGGATTGTCCGTCTGTTGCCGACTGCACACAGATTGCTCTGCGATTGATTGATAGATGGATGGGCAGAGCTGAGTTTCAGAAATGGCTAATGATCAAGGAGGCTTCCTCCTCCAAAAGGGTTAACGTGGATCTTTTTAATTGTCAAAAGAGCTCCGGGCTATTAGGGTTGGCATATTCTTCAATAATCTGTTTTATTTTTACCTGCTGGGAGCTTAATTAAAAAACAAAGAGGCTCAATTTAAAGCCCATTACTATGCTAATTTTGTAGGAACTGGGCTGCGATTAAGAAGCTTTAAAAGGGGGAGTTTAGTTTGCCCTGGGGGAATGGGTTGGAGGCCGTTTTGATTTCGTTTCATTAGCTAGCTACAATTATTTATAAACTAAATGGAAATCATGATATTAAAGAGTAATAAAAAAAACCTAGTGCCTATGTATTATTGAGTAGCGGAAGTTTCTCCTTCCCTCACCCCTCCCTTTCCCGTTTTTTAATTTAGCATCAAAACGTGCCCGGTCTTTATTACTGTGACTTGCAGTTAACACAGCTAAATGCAGTTGTTAAATATAAGACGCCTTTTATATGGGCCCATAAATTCAGAGCTGTCTGCTCTGCCTTCCCTATAGATCACATGAATAAGTTTATAAAGACATCAACGTGACAATAAAGATGAAGCGCGAGCTGTTTGGGCACAGAGTTTTATGAGACTGTAGTCAAGGAAGTCTTTTAACTCAGAATAAATTATTTTAAGATGCATGGTTTGTAAGACAGGGTGGGTTTGGGGATGGATGCAGAAGAGGCAAGCCTGCAATTGCATTTGGCCAAAGAGCCAAGCAGGGGTTGATAGTGTGTGTGTGTGTGTGTGTGTGTGTGTGTGTGTGTGTATGTGTATGCTATGGATAGCTGAATCTCAGTATATCAGGAATATAGTAAGTTACCTTACCTTGGGCCAGAGCTCAGGCCAAACTGACTGGTAGCAGCTGTCCAGGGTTTCAGACTGGGGTCTGTCCCAGCCCTGCCTGGAGATGCTGGGGATTGAACCTGGGACTTTCTGCATATGAAACCGATATTCTACCACTGAGCTATATCCCTTCCCAGGTGCATAGGAAGCCTTGGTCTATCTAGCTAGGTGTAGTCTACACTGACTGGCAGCAGGTCTCCAGTGTTTCAGACTGGGGTCTCTCTCCGCCCTACCTGGAGATGCTAGGGCTTCAACCTTGGTGGTATTATTATTATTATTATTATTATTATTATTATTATTATTATTTCCTATGTGGAGGAACCGCCAGCACTATCCTAAATCTAGCACTGCATCTGGAGTGTTACCCAGACATAAATACATGTATTAATAGAAGGGTCAGGTTTGTGTAACTAACACAGTTCATAAGTTGAGGATGTTGGAGAATGGTGGATGCTGACTGAGAGCAAGAATAATGCCACATAGGTCTGTTACTCATGTTATGCTGCTGGACCCGAGAGGTGTTGCGACTGATATCCTCTGATTTCTTTATATATAATTGTAATGTAGATTGGAGATTGTCTAGCTGTCAGGAGCAAGTGGGCCTAGAACTAGCAACCTCCTGAGCTCTGTCCAGCTGCCCACTAAGGTTCCCCTAGAGCAGTGGTTCCCAATTGGTGGGATTGCACTTCTATCTTCCAGCATAGCTCTGCCCACCTGGGCAGCCATTGGCTCCCTTGCATTTGACCTAGTTCTAAATGCTTCCAGGGGAAAGCTGGAATTTGGCTCCATCTGTATGATTGTTTGGGCGCCATCTTATCTGTGGCTTTCTTTTCTATTCTTCTGGCTTTTCTATTCCGCAGCGCATACATCTTCCTGCCTGTTCAGGCATTTTGTAAATTCTGCTGCTGCTGTTCCTTCTGAGCTGTGATCCTATACCAGAGATGGGGCACCTCAAGCGTGGGGGACCAGTTGTGGTCCTTGTGACTTCTCTGTCTGGCCCTTGGAACTCCTCGTAGAATTATTATAGAGTTGGAAAGGACCATAAGGGTCATTTGGTACAACCCCCTGAAATACAGGAATCTTTCGCCCAATTTGGGGCTTGAGTCTCATACTTTACTAACTGAGTTCACCCCAAGCCACACACCCTTGAGAGAAGCATTCCATTGTAACCAATAAAACTGGTCAAAGAAATGAAGGTATCTGAAGAAGTGTACATGCACATTAAAGCTTATACCAAGAACAAACTTAGTTGGTCTCTAAGGTGCTACTGGACAATCTTTTCATTTTTTAAAATATATTTCAAAGAAATGAGTTTGGGTCTAGTTGCAGAGCTGCCTCAGAGTACAAAAGGTCATAGGATGAACAATGTTGTTGTTTTTAAAGGTGCATTTGGGGTGAGGTATCTGTATTAATTATGACTCCAAGAATCACCTGTTTGCATCCTTCCCATAACAGAACACACATACCCCACCTGAAGAAAGCTAGCCTGCCAAGAAATCTTGCCTTCTCCCTGAAATGCTATTTTTCTGCATGAGGGAGAGGTTCCTGCTTTTAAAGGTAGAAAAGGCATTCAAATATGTGATCCCTCACATGCATTCAGGAGTGTTCAGCAGCTATGCCACTTGTGGGGCAGGGAGGGGAGGGAGTAGCTGTTCCAACTGACAGTTAGGCGTATGAACCTTCAAGAACATGAGTTTAAAGTCAAATCGGTCAAAGGACTGAGCCTGGGCCTAGCCTCAGAGGTGCCTCAGGGTATGAAAGGTCATATGATGGAGGGGTTTTCAAAGTAGTGCATTTGGGAGCTGGGCAATCGTTTGAAAAGGCTAACTGGGAAGCCCGAGGTCTTTCAGATGTCCCACCCCCACCCCGTCCCCCTGAGCTGCCGCCTGACCTGGCCTACACCTTCACATTCTTCCTTTCATGACTGACACAGTGGGTATGTGCCTCCAGGCGGCCGGTGAGCTTGCCATGGCTCCCGCATCAAAGCAACTGTTTACAGATGGTTTGCTTTGGATGCCCCATAAACAGTATTCTTTTTGTCTCCGAAATAAAAAGCAGCTTAAGCCCTTAATGATAAGGATTTTTTTTTGGTGCTTTGCGAGCCAAGGAGGGTGAGCCAGCGGCTGGCTTAGCGGGCCGGAATGTGCCTCTGTGCACTCCCTGCAAAAACCCTTTTGTTCGTGTCTTTGCAGATTCTGAAGTGGGGAACATCTTTAGGAGCAAATCAGCAACAGCGTGCAGTGAAACCTTAAGATTCTGCACTTTGATAGGGCCCTAATCGGCTGAAAAGGCATTCTGTGGTTGTTGCTTTTTCCAAGGGGTGGGGTGGTTCCTCTGAGCTTTACCACCTGCATAGGCTCTTGATGGGTGGAATTCTGGTTGCCTTGTCTCAAAAAGTAGATTATGAAGAGCTGGGGAACTGCAGGTGAAGGCAATCTGAACAATCCCTGAGTTGCAGAATCTTCCCTACAAATGTTTGAGGGAACTTCCAGACCCTGTTTGCTGAGCATTTGGCCTGATCTGTTTTGCAGGGAGATTAGACTCACACTGGCTATTTAATATGTGTCCGCTCTGATTTGTTTACGTGGAGGTTAGATGATGGTTGCGCCAAAGCAAGGGTGAGCCCAATTTTCCAGAGCATTTCTACATCCCTTTCCTTACTGGAAAAAGTCCGATCTATTGGGCAACTGGGTTTGTTAAGAATGTAAGATGAGCCAGCTGGGTGAGGCCTATGGCCCATCTAGTCCAGTATTCTGTTCTCACAATAGATGACCAGATGCCTGTAGGAAACCAACACACAGGACCTGAGCATAAGAGCTCCCCCCCCTCTGGCAAGTTCCACCAACTGGTATTCAGAAGTATTTCTGCCCCAGCCATGGAGGAAGAGCAGAGCCTCTGTTGTAGCTGGTAGTCACTGATAGCCTCATATTCAATGACTTCGTCCCATCATCTTTTTAAAGCCATCCAAGCTAATTGAATAAGATTGCCCTGTCAGCTTTCATTGCACCACTATAGTTTGCCAGCATGTGACCATATCCTGATGGAAAATAGTGACAGTCTAAAACAGGGTTAGGCAACCTATGGCCTGTGGGCTGGATGCGGCCCAAACACCTTCTCAATCCGGGAATCAGCGTGTTTTTACATGAGTAGAATGTGTGCTTTTATTTAAAATGCATCTCTGGGTTATTTGTGTGGCATAGGAATTTGTTCATTTCCCCCCAAAAAATATAGTCCGGCCCACCACATGGTCTGAGGGATGGTGGACTGGCCCATGGCTGAAAAAAGCATGCTGACCCCTGCTCTAAAAGTACCATTTGAAAATTCCCTGTTACACTCCTAGAAGTGTTTGCTCAGATGTTAGGAGCCGTATTGAATGGGAATGGCTCTCACATATAAGTATGTGGATCTAGCCCATAATACAAAGAAGCCCTATTGAATCTATGAAGACTCAACAACTTCAATTATAAAAAAAGGTCAACAATTTTGGTCGGCCCTCTGGTTGGCCCTCACGGCTCTTCACTTCATCAAATCTGGCGCTCTTTGAAAAAAGTTTGGACACCACTGGGTTATAGGATTGTATCTTACACCATGATGTGAATGGGAAAATTCCTCTTCATTCACTCTGGGGGTCCCAATAAAAACAGATTAGCCTCTGAGTCATGGCAGAGGGTGTTTTCACAAGTGTCAAATGCCATTTGCGCTAAACTGGTGGGTTTCTAAAAGTAGATCTGAAAGAGTAGATCCATTTGTAAATCCAATACATGTACAGTGGTACCTCGGGTTACATATGCTTCAGGTTACATACGCTTCAGGTTACAGACTCCACTAACCCAGAAATATTACCTCGGGTTGAGAACTTTGCTTCAGGATAAGAACAGAAATCGTGCAGCAGCGGCGCAGTGGCAGCGGGAGGCCCCATTAGCTAAAGTGGTGCTTCAGGTTAAGAACAGTTTCAGGTTAAGAACAGACCTCTAAAACAAATTAAGTACTTAACCTGAGGTACCACTGTACTAGCAAAGACAGATCTTGTAACTTCACCAGGAAACCATTCAGAGTGGAAACAGAATCCTTGTGCAGCCTCACATGTGTGAGAGTGAGTGGAAATCTTCAGCATTTGGATGAAGGAAACACTTTTACAAATGGTGTGAAAGCTTAATATGCTCTTGAGAACGTGCTACCTCAATTTGCTGGCATGTGATTCAATCTCACCTGAAAACAACAGTGGCCGGGAATTGCCCTGGGTTTAGAGCAGAGAAGACTGAAGGGGGAAAGCAGCAGGCTCATAAGATCATCATGGGTGGTGCAGCTAATTAATAATATTTGTATATCCTGCTTTAAAGCCCCAATAAGCTCTCAAAGAGGCTTACGAAAGAGCCTCACAATAATTAGGAACAGAAATAGCATTATAAACCACTTTGAGGGTATTGTTTTTGTTTTCCTTCTTTTATAATCAAGCGGTGTATAAATTTTATTAATGAAAGAATGAATGAATTGAATAGCATGGTGTCTCCCTGGCGCCGTGATTATTCATGTGGCATTTTACATGCTCATCTTTTCTTAAAAAATCCAGGACTTTGGGTTATTGCCCTTCACATTGTAATCAATAGCTCTCACTGATGCCCTCAGTAATAAGGGAGAGGGCCTGAGCATCTCAAACTTGCTCAGCCAGCAATTGGTGTTGAGGTGTGTGTGTAGAGATAATGTGTCACCCTCTCTCACAATACTAGAATTTTTTGTCATCCAAGCTAATGGGCAAGGAGATTCAGAATAGGCAAGAGAAAGAACAAGGCAACCGCCTCAGGTGGCCAGATCCACAGGGGCAGTAAATCCCAATATAGATCTGACCACCTGCCCCCACTTATTCCTGATATAGATCTTCATTTACCGCTTCTCTCTCTGGTGGGGAGGGAGGTGCCAATTTGTGGTTCGCCTCAGGCTTTAGACAAATCCATGATGGAACTCTTAATGGGTGCTGACAATGATAGCTAAATAGAACCTCCAGTTTCAGGGGCAGCATACCTGTGGGTATCCAGTTGCTGGGAACAAACAACAGAAGATGGCCACCATTTTCAAGCCCAGTGTGTGGGTTTCTTGGAAGTGTCCAAATGCTACTTGTGCCGTGTGTTCATTTCCTAGCCCTGGTCAAGCACTCTTTGATTGACTCCAGTTTTGCAAAATGACTAGGCTAATGATCTTCCGACTAAGACTGTGGTAGACTGCATTCTGGGTTAAAAATCATTGTTATGAAGAGATTGCATCTGGGCGCACACAGAGTGTCTTTTCCTTAAAAGTGAGAATAACAGCCCTGTTTAGGGAAGTTTTTCATGACTGATGTTTTAATGTATTTTTAATATTTGTTGGAAGCTGCCCAGAGTGGCTGGGGAAACCCAGCCAGATGGGCAGGGTATAAATAATAAATTATTACAGTGGTACCTTGGGTTACAGGCGCTTCAGGCTACAGGCGCTTCAGCTTACAGACTCTGCTAACCCAGAAATAGTACCTCGGGTTAAGAACTTTGCTTCAGGATGAGAACAGAAATCGCGCGGCGGCAGTGGGAGGCCCTATTAGCTAAAGTGCTTCAGGTTAAGAACAGTTTCAGGTTAAGAACGGACCTCCAGAACGAATTAAGTTCTTAACCCAAGGTACCACTGTAGTGTTGTTGTTATTATTATTATTATTATTACAACAAAAAGTCACAGGTGTCATTTATCTAGGATTGGTGGGTAGAGCTTTCGGGTCAGATGGTGGTGCGAGTAGCAGGCAGTTTGGTAGCTCTCAGTGGTTTGGAGGTTTTGCATATCTCTGCTGTAGAAGAGGAAAGCGACTTTTGAAACTTGCCTCTTCAGCAAGTGGTTGCAATTTTGTTCCTGAATGATTAATACAATAAGGACTGTATGAACATGTTAAATAACTAATTTCATGAATTTGAGTTGACGTTTCATGCCTGAAACTGGGTCAGACCTTTTGGAGATAATAACGACCTCCTTCTTGCATACTCCGAGAGCTTTTTCCTTTTTTTTAGGCAGGATTAGTTGTGATTATTTGGACGAAATGAGGCAGGAATAACAGCGACTTTAGTATGCATTTGGATTTCACATGCAGGTTTCTCCATGGGGTTGTTCTCAGCGTGTGCAATCAACCAGTGGAAAAAAAACTTCTAAGCCAATATTGATGTTTTTGGTGAAAGGTGCGCCGGCTGGCTTACGGTTCTTGGCTTATCGGCAAATCTGCAAATACAGGTGTGGACTGTCCAATTTGCTAAATCTCCAGAGCAAACACAGATGCTGCAATGTAGAGAGACGCCTGGCCCATCTCCTGGTCTTTTATTCTCGATAACTACAGGTATTGAAGTTGACATATCACACGCTTCAGCTCTCCCTGTTTATGAGGGACAATCCCTGGTTCCTGGTTTCCAAGAAATTACTGTCCCCCTTTTTATGGATGGCTTATATTAAAATGTTTGTTTAGAGTGAGTTCCTGGATTTGCCATTCTTCAGAATCCGATCCTTCCTTGCTGCAAACACACTGTGAAGGTGTATCCAATAATGTCAGTCGTGCTCAGAGTAGACCCATTGAAACAGATGGACGTGACTAACTGATGTTTGCTAATTTCAGTGAGTCTCCTCTGAGAAGAACTTAGTTGGAGACAACTGCACACGTTTAAAGCTTATGGCTTTCCCTAGAGAATCCTGGAATCAGAAACTTACCCCACCACAGTGCTCCAATTCCCAGCAGCCTTAACAAAATGATAGTTCCCAGAAAATAATGAGCTTTAAATATATGATGTGTATTCAGCCCACATCTCTGGGTAAGGAAAAATCTAGGTTGGTGAATGGATGTATTTTGTACATGAATTTGTAGTCAGAATGAACATTGGCACATTGAGTCTGAAAGGACCCCTGAAAGTCATCTAGTATAACTTCCCTGTTCAGTGCAAGATCTTCCATGCAGAACTAAATTCATGTCCCTGAAAGAGGAACATCCAGCCTTGGTTTAAGCAACTTCCAGTGATGGAAAACCTGCCACTTCCTGGTCCATCTGCTCCATGGTCACAGGATTATAGGCTCACTATAGCCAGTGTGAGAGCCAGTGTGGTGTAGTGGTTAAGAGCGGTGGACTCGTAATCTGGGGAACCGGGTTCGCGGCTCCGCTTCTCCACATGCAGCTGCTGGGTGACCTTGGGCCAGTCACACTTCTCTGAAGTCTCTCAGCCCCACTCACCTCACAGAGTGTTTGTTGTGGGGGAGGAAGGGAAAGGAGAATGTTAGCCGCTTTGAGACTCCTGAAGGGGAGTGAAAGGCGGGATATCAAATCCAAACTCTTCTTCTTCTTCTTCACTGGTCCATCTCAGCATTGCCTATACTGACTGCAGCAGTTTTCCTGGGTTTCAGACAAGGTTCTTTCCCAGCCCTGCCTGAAGATGCCAAGGATTGAACTGGGACCTTCTGCATGCAAAGCAGATGCTCTATCACTAAGCTGTGGCCCTTCTCCAAACAGCTGTTACCATTTAGAAGAAGGGGCCACTTTATATGCTACCATTCCACAGATCCAACTCAAAAAAACAATTAAAGTAGGCCAGGACAGGCTACTGTAAAATAAGCAAAATAAAGCAGAGCTGAGGCCAAATGTAGCTGCCTTGAACATGATTGAATAGAAAGGGCACCCTGATGAAAGGTAGCGCATAACTATTAAAAATAGATAGATAGATAGCGCATCTATCTATCACATGGGTTGTGTCCAATGCTAGTCTTTCACAAAGTAGGCCCAGTGCACATAGCTAATGTAAGTCCATTAATCTCGTATTAATGTGTATTTTAGGAGAAACCCAGATTGAAATACTGGTGGGTTTTCACAAAGCCTTTAAAAAAAACAAATAGGCTTATAAACTGATGTGAACTTGGTGGAGAACTGGGTTTAAGTTTGGGGAGGGCATGAGAAACCGAAAGAAACCAGACCTGACAGATTTCCCTGTCCCTAGCTCTGGGTTCTCATTACTGTAGTTTCAAGTCCAGTTCATATTTAGAGGACGCTTAAGGATGCAAAGAATGAGAGAAAGTTGTTGCTGGGGAAGTATAGGAGAGAAAATGTAGGCCTGCTCAGCATTCTCAGCTCAAGCCTGTGGACTAATCTTTCTGCTGTTTTTGGTGGTGGTGGGTTGTGATGGTAAAAGAAAGCATTTTCCTTTGTAACAAGGAGGTTGTTAAGAGAAAGTATGCGGTTCTCATACATCCGGAAGAGGAACCAGGGGGCAGATCCTTCACCATTTCACATTTGAAGGCATTCTTGTAGCACCGTCTTTACACCCCAGGGATAGCTGCTTAAGCACCAGCTCTTTCTTGACCCCCATCACACCAGCAGTTCATTGTATTAATTTACTCTTTAAGAACCTATCTGGCACCGGCTGGGGTGTTAGTAAATGAAGCCTAGCAGTTTCCTTGTTTCAGAATTGTGGGTTGTATATGCTGTTAGCCATACGCAGAGTGGAGGACCCATTGAAATTTATGGATATGGGTCTGCTCTGAGAGAAACACAGTGGACCTTCTATCTACTTCAGCTCACAATAGAAACTGGTCATACTTGCAATAGAAAAGCTATCAAATGCATTTATTGTATTAACTATTTTCTAGGGGAAAGGGTGCTGGTACTCATGCTGCCCAGGGAATTTCTAGTGGGGAGGGGGATGATAGAGGAGGAGGAGGAGGAGGAGGAGGAGGAGGAGGAGGAGGAGGAGGAGGAGGAGGAAGCCGCTCCTGGGGCTTTCCTCTCCTTCCACTCTGCAGCCAAGAGGATGGAGAGGAGGCCAGGAGCTGCGCTGGAGGTTGGAGGCCTCTGGGAGAGCCCAAGCCTGTACTGGCTGTGCTCCAGGCTGAGGAGAGAGGCTCCTTCTGCCCCTTTCGGTGGCTCCTCTTGGGGGCCTTCATCCACATCAACTCAGGGCAAGGAAGGGGCAGCAGCTCAGCCTCTGGTTTCCTGCCCTCTCCAGGTTCAGGCTCAGGGCCCAGCAGGTCATGCCTGTGGGACAGGGTGGAAGGTTGGACTATCTCCAATTTTGGAAAAAAAGGAAAAGGTGCTGGTACCATGTACCATTGACTGCCACCAGAAAAAAGTACTGGTATTAACTATCTTGCACAGGCAGTTATTGGGTTGGCAAGGATAAAGTAAGGCACACACAAGCATTTTGTGTCCATGCATAATTAGCAATAGTACTAGGAGCTGTGTTCCTGATAATGTTGCTTGTCAGTCCTGCCTACCCCTCATCCCTAACTAACCCCCTAAGCCACCCTACACTGACTTTTTAGATCAGGATTTGGAGCCCATTTTGCTCCTACCTTATGGGCCAACTTTGACAGGTGGGTAGGGCATCCCAACCTCAGAAGCTGAAACAGGGAGTGCAGAAAGGCTGGCAAAGCCCACCCTGTGTCAACCCTTTCAGCCTTTTGTGATCCTCCTCTGCTTCTCTTTTGCCTTCACCCCCATGTTGAAGGTGCAAAGGGAAAGGATCACAAACCTTGGGATCTCAGTGGAGGAGCAGGGATAGCGGGACACCCCCAGCCCCCCACCACCATGAGATCCCCACTCTTTTGTTGACTATGAGGGCCACTCCATTTCTTTTACGGGTTTCTTGCCCACAGTAGTAGATATGATGGTCATCCGAACTGAATTCACCCATTCCCGTCCATTTTAGTTCACTGATGCCCAGGATGTCAATATTTATTCTTGCCATCTCATTTTTGACCACCTCCAACTTACCAAGGTTCATGGTTCTTACATTCCAGGTTCCTATGCAATATTTTTCTTTACAGCATTGGACTTTAGTGGATGAATTTTAGCTGCTAAGGTCTGAGGATGCAGTCCAGGTGCTCAGATAGGTGTGAGCTACTACCTGCCTTCTTGCCCCTTGTGACTGATAACACTTTGCAAGGAGGAGCCTGCAAACAGGGACAACATGATAATTAATGCCCTTTTGAGAGAGCAGGAGTGATCTCAGGCCACCTGAAAAATGTAGCAGTGAGGCCACTCCTTAAGTGGCCACTGGCCAGTTGCAGACATTATTTGATTAGACTGATTTTCCAGATCCATGTCAACAACAACAACAACAACAACAACAACAAACAACTTTAATTTGTATCCCTACCTCCCCAGCTGAAACCAGGCTCAGGGCAGCTAACATCAAATATATAACATTGGTATAAAATCAAACAATCACTGTTCAGGCCTGGTTTGGACACCTGTATGATGGCATATCATAAGAGGAGGGGTGTCCTCTGACAAGCAATGAAATAGAGGACTGCCCTCTGTCAGGTAGGAGGCATTGCCATCCTGATTGTTACAGAAGGCAGGATTAGTAGGTGCACGAAGCAGATTTTATTAAATATTAGGAGAAGCTCCCTAACAATAACAGCTGCTTGACTGTGGAACAGCCTTCCTTGGGAGGAGATCAGATCTCCTTCACCAGACGTCTTTAAAAAGAGGTTGGACGGACATTTGTCTTGGATGCTGGAGTTACATCCAGCATTGCAGAACCTGCATTAAGCAGGAAGACTAAATGACCTCTGAGATTCCTTCCAGGTTAAAGGTGCTGGGTTTGGTGCATAAAACCCCGACACCTTGGGAACAGGATGCCTGAAAGATTATCTCATCCCTATATTGACCCAGTTCATGACTGCAGTGAGGTGACTTCCTCCTGTAGATACCATCTTACCCAGAAGTCTATTCTGCACAATTTAGAAATCAGGCCTTTAGTGTGGTGGTGCCAACCCTTTGGAATGCCCTTCCCTTACATGTTAGGCACCATCTCTGCTTCCTTTTTGGCACCTGCTGAAGACCTCCCTCTTCCAAAAGCTTTTTAAGTTGAAATCTTTCCAAGTCTGCACCTGTATTAGAATTGTCCAACACAGGATAGCGAAGGACCATAGCTCAGCAGCAGAGCATCTGATTTTGCATTCAGGAGGTCCCAGGTTCAATCCCTGCTGCTATCTCCAGGTGTGGCTGGGAGGGATCAGTGCTGAGCTAGGTAGACCAATGGTCCTCTTAGTGTAAGGCAATTTCCTCAAAGGACCAGAATCTTACTTTATCGTTAGGGGAAGGATGATAGCTGAATGGTATAGCACACACTTTGCATGTGCAGGTTCAATCAAGGTAGGGCTTGGAGACTGACCCATCTGAAATCTTGGAAAGCTGCTGCCAACCAGGGTCTGGTTCAGTATAAAGAAGCTTCTGGTGTTCTTCCCACCCCCAGAAAATAAATTGCCCACCATTTTGCTGCTCAGTTTTCTCCTCCTTCCCCACCCCACCTTGTCACATTGCATTATTTAGGGGGTGGTAATTCCTATTTGTTCTGACTCCTGTCTTCCTGTTGACTTTTGTTCCCCCCTTTAGCTAATTCCAAATTTGAAGGGGGGGGGGCCTTGCTACACACCCCTGCATCCCATTCTCTCTAAGGGTTTGTGAGTGTGGAGTGACTCTGCTAGAGCAACCCCACTCTTCCAGAAAAGAAAAGAGAAAGCCACAACAATCTCTTTGGAAGGGAGCGAAGGAAAGGAGGGGTGAACAATCTTTTCACAAGCTGGTTGCAAAATCAAATCTGCCTTGAAGGAACAAGGCGGATTAGCAAGGACCGGGAGGTTGCCGACTTAACTCTACCCCCATGTTTCTTTGGTGTACCTGTCACTCAGAACCCTGCTGCTATGTACAATTAAACACAGCGGATAAAATAAAATAAAAACTCCTGTGAGACCCAAGGAAGGGGAGTGTGAAAAGCTTTAATTCCACTTTAATATCTTTCTGAGCGGAGGGTTCGGAAAGAGAGCAATTTAACCCATGAATTTCCATCTGGGCATATAAAAAGGATTTTAAAACGCCCACATCTACAGGGAGTTGGATCCAGTGCTACTCCTACTCAGAGCAAACTCGCTGATAGTAAAGGGCAATAATTTATTTATTTATTTATTTCTTCAAATTTATAGGCCACTTGACTGTAACAAAAAAAGAAGAAGTCCCCTTGAAACTGTTTACAAAAACAATGAAATTTTCAGTTAAAAACAGTTAAAACCAACAAATTAAAAACCTATGGGGGAAAAACATTAAAAGAAACAATAAGCTAGGTAGGGATGATGGGAGGTGTAGTCCAACAACATCTGGGGACCCAGGGTTGAGAAGGGCTGGTGTCCAGTGGCAGGCAGGGGTCATTCATTCCCAACCCTATCTGGATATGCTGGGGATTGAACCTGGAATCTTCTGCATGCAAAGTGGATGCTCTACCACTGAGCCAGGGCCCTTCCCCTTCTGTAGTTCTTGTCTCTAGACCAGTCAGTGGCAAAGAAGAACCTAATGCAAGGTTTATGCCCTTTTATACAAGGGCATATTCCAGCCAGGCAAGAACACTCATTTAGGGTACAAATCAGGGCTGGTGAGCAATGTGGCTCAGAAGGGTATATGGCCCATGGAGAGTCCTGAGGACAGATTGGGATGGAGGGCCATATTGGCTCCCCGGCTTGAGGTGCCCCAAGATGGGAGGATGTGCATGCTGGTCACGCATCTGATTTGGACAGGTGCCCACACAGAGCCTACACCAATACCTTCTGCATTCATACCTGCCACGAGGCATAGATTCATAAGCTGGAGAGTACTTTAGGCCCGTGAATTTGCATGGGTTTACTCTCAACAAAAAGTGGTACAACCAATGGGCATCAGAAGTAAGGGATTTCAGCCCACGTCTCCCAGGTAAAAGCTATTTTTCTGAACCCAAAACTCCAGCCCACCTCAACAAGTCCAGACACGTTGGAACTACTTAGCTGAAAGAAAAGGCAAGTAAGATGTGACATGATACAAAACTTCGCAAGGCATGGAGAAAGTGAGTAGAGAAAAGTTTTTCTGGCTCTCTCTTAACACTAGAACTTGTGGACATCTTATGAAGCGGAATGTTGGAAAATTCAGGAAAGATAAAAGAAAGGACTCCACATACAGTAGTTGTTAGACTATGGAACTTGCTCTCACTGGAGGCAGTGATGGAGACCAACTTGGATGGCTTTAAAAGAGGATCAGACAAGTTTATGGAGGACAAGGCTATCAACAGATGTTACCCATGATGGAGGCCATTCTGTAGTTCCACAGCTGGAGATAGCATGTCTTCAAATACCAGTTGCTGGAGACTGCAGGAAGGGAGAGTGCTTTTGCAATGATTGGGTCCTGCTTGTGAGCTTTCCAAGAAGCCATCTGGTTGGCCATGATGAGAACTGGAAGCTGGACTAGATGGGCCTTTATTGTGATCTAGCAGACTCTTCTTATCTTCTAATGTTATTATGAAGTGGGAACTCATTATTTTGCAGGGTTGGGGGGCGGGAGGAATAGAAAAATGCTTCTTCGCTCTCCCAAGCAACAAATCAAGGAAGCAAAGTTTGCAGCCAAATGTCAGCTCCTCTCCCCGCCCCACAATAGCAAATCTCTGCCAGTATCTTCTTCCTGCACCCCACTGTTTTTATACGGAGGGAAGGCGAGGAGATGTAGCACATGAAACATTTTGTTTATAAAATGTCGACGCTTGTGTTTTATTTCCCTATGTTTCCCCCCTCCCTCCATACCCCCCACCCGCAATCTAGATAACGGATGACACCACCAAGCTTTCAGTGCCTTCCGCAATAATGCTGCCACAACAGCCTTTCGAGGGGTTATTAATAATAGATTGTGTTGATGAGTTTGGAATTTGGCAATAGACCCCCCACTGGAAAGACATTAACACCGCAGGACTAAGGAGTCCCTCCCTTGCAAATCAGCAACTAAATGGCTTCCTTGATGGGCTCTGGGCATGAGAAACTCCTGTACTGTGTCTCTGAAAACCAACATATGAAGTTATTTTGTTTTATTCAAGCTCCAACTCTCCCCTCTCCCTCTCTCACACTCCTCTTTTTAATGTTCCCATTTGAGAAGAAAGGGCTATTATAAATCCTGTCCATAAGTCATTCCCGCCACCCCCACCATCCTTCAAGACAAAACAAAAACATTAAGGAGTTATTAATTCCGTTAGAATTGCACTGAGGTTATTTTGGTGTAAGGCAAAGTAGGCTATTGTGGGCAGGGTCACACTTCCAAGGGCTGCATCACACTTTGGTGATTCCCCCTGCGTAGGTTGGAAATAGCATCTGATGCTCATGGTGATCATTTTATTGTATGTGCAGGGCGTTAGATCCAGACTAAGACAGTTGCAGTTAGGTCTCATAAGTTAGGATGAATTAAGTCTAACTGATTCCCACAGGGACTAAGTGCAACTCACCTACAGTGCAATCCTATTCATCGCAGTCAGAAGTAAGTCCCATTGAGTTCAATGGGGTTTATGCCCAGGTAGGTGGGCACAAGATTACAGCTTTAAACTACCAAGGGATGCGGGTGGTGCTGTGGTCTAAAACCACAGAGCCTAGGGCTTGCCGATCAGAAGGTCGGTGGTTCGAATCCCCGCGACGGGGTGAGCTCCCGTTGTATGCAGCAAAATGTTTTAGGCCAGCCATGGAATTGAGTCCCAAGCAATTCTACTACTGGTTTTGCCTTGATTGAGCTGAGAAACCTCCATAAACATCTGTGGCTTCTTTGAAAGAAGAAGGAGTCATAAATAGAATACTGCACCCCAAATCTCACACTTTAATTTGACTGCAGCTTTTTGAGGATTATGTTCTCAACAGAAACAATTGCATGATTATAATATTTTTTAAGAAACATCTCTGCATGTGATTGTTGGAGAATGCACTGAGCAAAGTGTTGCCTTCTCTCCTGCATGTAAGTCCCTTCATGTAGAAACTTTGTAGATTCTATGCAGTGGTGGGGTCTGAAACCATACTCTGGAATACTCAGTTCTGCTCAGAGGACAGAGACAGGGAGGCTTGGGATCCTAGCAGGATTGAGCCCAGGCATCTAACCAAAGAGCAAGGTGAAACTGTGGCTGGATGGCTCCATGGGAGCTGGTTAAGTTAAATCCTTCAAAGACAGAGGTCCTTGGGCTGGGTCGAGATGATATGGGGTTGGGGGGCCAACTCCCATCCCTTACAGGGGTGCAATTAGTGTTGGCGCCTTCCATCAGGAGTTTGGGTGTAATCTTTGACACCTCCCTTTCTATGGAGGCGCAGGTTACAGCTATAACAAAGGCGGCATTTTTTCATCTCCACCAAGCTAAGCAGTTGGTCCCCTACCACTCTCGTCCCAACCTCGCCACTGTGATCCATGCAACGGTCACCTCCAGGCTTGATTATTGTAACTCACTCCACATGGGGCTACCCTTGAAACTGACCCAGAAACTCCAGCAAGTACAGAATGCTGCTGTGAGGCTCGTTACAGGGTCCTTGCCGCGGGTCCACATTCATTCAGTGCTATACCAGCTGCACTGGCTCCCAGTGGAGTACAGGGTCAGGTTTAAGGTGCTGGTTTTAACCTTTAAAGCCCTATACGGTCTAGAACCATCATACCTATGGGACCGCCTGTCCTGGTATGTCCCATGGAGGATCTTACAGTCTGCAAATAACAAGATTCTGGGCCCCAGGGAGATCAGACTTGCCTCAAACAGAGCCAGGGCCTATTTGGCCATGGCCTGGCCTTATGGAACACTCTCTCACAAGAGACTAGGGCCCTGTGAGATTTGACATCTTTCCTTAGGGCCTGTAAGATGGAGCTGTTCCACCAGGCCTTTGGTCAGGGTTCAGCCTGACTCATTTTCTCCTTGTATAAGAACAAGCACGAAGGAGGTTCCCAGCCTTGCTCATAGATCCTTATAATATCAGTGGAAACAGTTGTTCTTGGCGAGTATTAACCACTTCCAATTTTAAGCTGAAGATTGCCACTTGTCTAGTTTTAATTTTAATTGTTGGAATTAATTGTAGGATGTATCTTAATTGATTGATCACTTGTATTATGCATATTGTCTTATTTATATGATGTTAGCCGCTCTGAGCCCGGCTTTGATCGGGGAGAGCGGGATACAAATAACATTTATTATTATTATTACTATGTGTGGTGGAGAAACAAGCTGAGGATGGTTGCAGGAGGCTGTCAGATACAGGAGGAGGTGTCAGTGTGGAGCTGGCTTAGCAGAAGGAAGAATGCAAAGCAGCATTAAAGTGAGCGTAGCTGGAACAGAGAGGCAGCAACAAAAGAGTGCAGTGTATATATAGTAAACAGGAAAATATTTAAGGGATGGAGTGTAATGGAAGCGAAAAAGTGCATTTTGGGTTAGGGGGAGCTTTGCCCCAGATTTCAGAAAGAGATTGTAGTTCCTTCTATCTCTGATGATCAGGCTGTGAGTGCTGTTGCTTAGGAAGCATTCATAGCCCTATGGATGCACAAGACAGAGCATATCCTCCAACAAAAACAGGGATGCGCATCTTCCTGGCTGCGCTCCTGTGCAAGTCATGTGAGCTGCATGAGAACATGTGGTGGAAGGCAATAAAACCAGAGCAGGGATAGGGAGGGGATCTGTGTGACCCTCCATATGTGGCTGGACTCCTGTTATCCCTGACCATTGGCTTTGGGAGTTGGAATACAACATTTGAAAGGCCACCGGCTCCCCATCCCTGTGGTAGAGTGAGAGAATGGACTGTGCCATGTCTTACTGCATGGCAGGGGTGTGTGTGTGTCACATTTGGGCTGCTCCCCTACTCTGGTTTTTGTTTTGTTTTAAGTCCATTGGTTTCTTTTAGTTCACATTTGTGGGGAAACACTAATAAATAACTCCTCCTGGAATGGAATGGACAAATGTTTACCTCAAGAAAATTCACCAGTGTCTTCGTGCACGTTTCTCTGCTGGAGAGCATCCTTGCAACATCTGGAGAATTTTGAATTCTAAAGAATGGTAATGGTTGGTTCTCTTATCTTGTCTCCTCCCCCCACCCCCGCCCCCAGATAGAACCATTAACATCCACACAAGACATTTAAAGCAGTATATTCAATAGCACTATTCCACCCCTTTAACAGTTGCGGAGAACTATAATTTGTTAATGGTGCTGGGAACTGTAGTTCTGTGAAGTCAATGTTGTTGTTTAATTTAGATTTCTTGATAATGCTTATTGCTTCAGTTCCTTTAAAACAAGGCAAACCAACCCTGCTGGGTTTTTAGAAGGGGCTTGTACTAATTCTGTTAGTTTTATTTAAAAAAATTATATATAACTGTTGATTTTATCTATATATTGAGAATTGTATTATTCCTACTTGTTTTATAACATCTGTTGATTTTAATGGTATTTTCTTACGAATGGTTGATCTTATTTTATGTAAGTTGCATACAGTTGTGGTTTTTTGGGGGGAAACAATCATTGTTATTATTAAGCAGTAGTATACAAATCTTCCTAAGTAAATACATTTTATTAACTTTATTTATAAAAACATTTATATGCCACTTTTCATATAAAAAGTGCTTCACAGCAATTATACTTAGAATCATACAATGCAAAATGTTAAATGTTTTCAAAACATTAAAATAAGAAATCGGCTAAGCATTATGGAAATATGTATTATAAATTGCCTGCATAAGCCTGATGGAATATAAAAGTTTTCAGCAGGCGTTTAAAAGTTGAAATAGGAAATAGCAGTAGCTAATCACAGAGTAGAAGAGCAGAGACGCTGACCATTACTGAATAGTTATGAATACTGAGTATTCTCTTATTTGACATCCTCCTTTTGCAAACCACCCTGCTGCCACAATTATTCTCCTTAGTCTGTATAGCAAATGACTAGTTAGGGCAACGGTAGTGTCACCCAGAGAGAACATAACCTATCTAGTCAATACAATGTTGTAACATACCATGGGACCTCACGGTGAAGGGTGGGTAGGTAATGGATAACATTCAATTAGTAATAATATAATCTCCTCGTGTTCTTAAGCAGGGGTCAGCAAACTTTTTCAGCAGGGGGCTGGTCCACTGTCCCTCAGACCTTGTGGGGCCGGACTATATTTTGAAAAAATAAATAAATGAATGAATTTCTATGCTGCACAAATAACCCAGAGATGCAACACATTCTACTCATGTAAAAACACCAGGCAGGCCCCACAAATAACCCATCCACGGGCCAGATTTAGAAGGCAATTGGGCCGGATCCAGGCCCTGGGCCTTAGTTTGCCTACCCATGTTCTTAAGACTTGTTTGTCACAAGCTAGTTACCTAAAAGAACCAGTGCTAAAACAATAACTGATAGTTTTGTGCAGTAGAATGCAAAAGGTATTTTTATTTCCTAAAGAGGCCCATCATTCTGATACACAGACAATAACCCTTTCGCAAGGAACCTGCCATAGCAACATTAATAAAAAGAGGAGCAAATGCTATTGACACATATGGGCTACTTTTGCTATGTAATCCTAAGTGTGGGCCTTTAAACCTTACAAAATCTTCCCTTCCTCTTCCTCTTCCACTTCAAATCTTCCTAATTATGCCACCACCATTCTGACTCTGCAGCAGGAAGTTGTGTGTGTGTGTATGTGTGTGTGATGTACTTAAAGCCCATGAGCCTCTCTATTCAATCTACATTGTCCACATTTATTTCTGTCACTGCCACCATGAGTGCTAGTACTGCAACTTGCTTTTAAAAAAAATAAAAAGCACAATTGCTGAATTTCCATAAAGATTCAAAATACAAAAATACCTTAAACTACAATTAAAACCTGTGAGAGAGAGTGAACACTGCAGTCTCCACTGTGCCTCATTCCCGAAGGAAACATGAACCCTGAGTAAGCCGCTGGAACCTCTGGGATTCTGCATCGCTCAGAGATTGGGGTGTTGTGTAACAATATTTAGGTTTGATTCACCTGTTGAGGTGGAATCTATCTTGCTGAGTCTGTTAAGTTCCTACAGGTGTGCGTGGATGAATCTCTATGCACTTAATACCATTTGATGTTCTTGTGGCTGTTGTGGCATGTTTCCTATGGATGCAGAGCCAAACGCCACACACATAACTCCAGCTTAGCCTTTCCCCACAACCCTTTGCAGCATATAGCCTGAAACTACAGTTCTCCCCCAAATAATTGCCGCTCATTAATCCATTCAGCTTTTTTTAATTGCCTGTGCTGCTCTCTCTCTCTCTCTCTCTTTTTTTTAATGAGTTCAACCGGCGCCCTGAACTTTATTTTTTATTTTTAATCTCTCTATATAAAATAGTTTCTCGGCTCCAGAGCAGATTAGAAGAAAATTGCAGCTATAATCTGTAGCGTGCAATTGCCGAGCTTGTAAAGAGCAATGGGTGTTGCGGGAGGGGGAGACGCATTTAGACTCCCAAAGGTGGAGCAACGCTGAGGCAATCTCGGGGACTTTTTGCAAATGAAGGATCGTTTTAATTCTCTTCTTGCGGCAATAATTTGATTCCCCATAAATTCTGCCATCAAAGCGCTGGGAGGGAGCAATGCCATTGAATCTGTGTGGCCGACAGTGATGGAACGGGCCACTGTCAATTACAGGGTGATTATTAAGCAGAGGACGCATCCCTTCAGTCAATGTTTCCTTCACTGCAAGAAACTCTGGATCCTTTGGAAAACATTCTTCCCCCACCACACCGCCCCTTTAAAGCCAGGCTGTGATCCAGCTCCTGAGTCCTGCCAGGATTTTCCTACTGTAAGGCTACAGGGCAGTTTGCTCTATAGAGCAGAGGTGGGGAACTTTTTCAGACTGGGGGCCACATTGCCTTCTGAGAAACCTTGTGAGGGCCACATGTCCAGTAGTAGGCGGAGCCAGAGGCACAAGTGGGCAGAGCAATGAATGTAAATTCTACCTGTAAATGTGAACAGGTATGGCAAGAAAAAAATTTATTTAAAGCACAGCTCAGTCAGTGGTAGTACACATGGCTTCAGGTGGAGAGTCCCAGGCTGGGCCTTTGCATCCTCTTTTTTTAAAAAAACAGAAAAATAAATTGGAAGTGATGAGGAAAACCCTTCTCTCTCTGAGAGGCCCTGAAAAGCCTCCAAGTGTCAGATTAGACAATCTTGAGGTAAGAGAAACCAGTGTTCTGGACTGGTCCTAAATACAGCCTTTTCTTTTGTATTAAAGGAACATTTGATGTTAGGAGAAAATACCAGCTCGTGGAAAGGTAGCAAGATCAGGAAGGCTTCATCCTTGAGGATATGTTTCTTTGTTTATTATCACATTTATGTCCCACATGCCCAGTGGTGGGCAGAGCCAGAGGCAATGAACGCAGTGCAGGATTTACACACAAGCTATGCTACAATTTACGACCTCAGATAATGAGCGGAGCTCTAAATACTTCAAGATTTACCTAATTGGGTAAAAAAATAATAGAATGATGCACATTTGGGGGAGTTAATGCTTTGGAGCCTCTTAAACTCTTACCTCATTTAGGCTCTCAGTGTATCTTAATCTGGCCCTGAATGAATGTAAATATTACCTTTGTATAGTTGGAGGGATTCGAACACAGACTCACACCAGCACCCTGCTCCCTATCCTCCATCCACAAAACAAGAGGTATTCTGAGAGTTCAGGGATGCAGAAACACTTGGGGGGATGCTTGGCCAGTGATGGGTGTGTGGCCTGGAGAAAGTTATGAGGGTCAGGCACAGGGGCCTGTACTGGAGGACTGCATTTGGACTTTGAGGTTCCTCATCCTCTGCCGTAAGACAGCAGCTGACTCTGCACACACACAGCTCTTTGGATTTCCATTTTCACCTTGGGGTACATTGGCTGGTTTCCCCAACCACCAGGCGGGTGGAACTCTAAATGTACCATCTAATGATACATCCATCTAATCCAGTTCTCTCAGTTCTGGTGGCAACTTTCTGGGGTTTCCTACAAATCCTTGTAGGAAGTGTCTATAGCAATGGCTATTAGTCATGGGGACTAAGTTTCAGAATCTCCTGTTTCATAGGCAGTATACCACCAAATACCAGTGACATGGGAGCAACAGCAGGAGAGTGCAATTGTCTTCAGGCTTTGCTTATAGGCACACTGAGAAAGAAAACGCTTCTGATCACATGCAGCAGAACTTGATGATGCTCTGTATGTACCCTTATTATGGTTAGGAGAATCTGTCAGTCTTGGTTTTTCTCATATTTCCACTCTTAAGTTCAGTTCTCCACATTTACACATCATTGTGTGATTATTATTTTTTAAAAGAATCCTCATGAAAATTAACCAGCATTTTACTACATTCATTTATCTGAATGTACACATTTGGGGATGCTGTTTTGCCTAATATGCACATCATTGCCAAATGGTTTCCCCATATATAATGCATTTGTGTGTGTTATTCACCCAGGTATACAGACAACTGCATTGAAAAATTCACAGAGGTGTGAATTTCAAAGGACGGCTGTGGTTTAGTTTGCATGAGAATTGGATAAGCTTGCCTTTAAAGGTGAACTTAATTAAATTTCATTTTCATCGTACTCTTATACAACCCTAACCCCCCTTATTTTGAGGGGTAAGAATGACCGTAGGCCTCCAATTATAACTTCAAAAAGTTGTTATCATTTATTGCATGAATATCACAAGTTTTTCTCTTAGTAGCTGAAGATGGTGTACACAGTTCGCCTCCCCATTTTATACTCACAACAACCCTGTGTGGTAGGGCTAGCCTGAGAGGCAGCAACTGGCCCAAGAGCTTCATGGCAGAGTGGGGATTTGAATTCTGGTCTTGCCTGTCCTAGTCCAATACTCTAACCCAACTATTTTTAACCTTTGGTACGCTGGTGGCGCTGTGGGTTAAACCACAGAGCCTAGGACTTGCCGATCAGAAGGTCGGCGGTTCGAATCCCCGTGATAGGGTGAGCTCCCGTTGCTCAGTCCCTGCTCCTGCCAACCTAGCAGTTCGAAAGCAAGTCAAAGTGCAAGTAGATAAATAGGTACCACTCCAACGGGAAGGTAAACAGCATTTCCGTGCGCTGCTCTGGTTCGCCAGAAGCGGCTTAGTCATGCTGGCCCCATGACCCGGAAGCTGTACGCTGGCTCCCTCGGCCAATAAAGCGAGATGAGCACCGCAACCCCAGAGTCGGCCACGACTGGACCTAATGGTCAGGGGTCCCTTTACATTTTTACCCAGGTGTTATTGAACTACATCTCCCATCATCCCTGCCCACTGGTCATGCTGGCTGGAATTGATGGGAGTTGCAGTCCAACAACGTCTGGGAACCCAAGGTTGAGAAACGCTGGCTCTGTGATGTTCTAAAAGTACTGCGCTTTGCGCATTATCAACTTCTGCCCTGGGTATAGTATGTGTTTGTAAAGCTACATTTGTTTAGTTAGCATTTGGCCAGTGATATAAAAAGAAACTCAAAAAAATTAAATCAAGGAAACATGATTTAAAATCCTGGATAATTTGACATGTTGCAATCGGTGGGCCAAGCAGGAATGAAATCTGGTTTCATCATAGTTTCTGTAATATTGCCTGCAGAAATGGCCAAACGATGCATTGAATTGTTTCCTTGTTACGGCTCTGCGATGTTTGGTGAACCTCTTGAACCGCACTTAATGTGAACAGCAAACCTGACACAGTACGGCTGGTTATCTCTCTCTGCATAGTAAATGAGTTATAAGAAAACCATTACAATCTATTTGCCCCACAAACAGGAGGAAATTAAAGACCCAGGCGAGGTGATTGAAAAGGTAAAAGTTAGGTTGTTTGGACATTATTGTAAGAGTAAACAGTGCAGAACGGTGATTTGAGGGAAGCAGAACAGGGTCGAATTTAAATGTGAGATAACAAGCTAGGGAGGCAATAAATCAGCTGTCCTGTACAAAATGCCAGATGGCTGTACCCTGGTGCAGGAAGGTGTAGTGACCTCAATCCACCTGTAGCCACACAGACTGCAAAGGCCTCCTTTTCATGCTGTCAGGCATCATGGGAACATTCAAAAGCACATCATATTTCTGTAGCATCCTCCACTGATGAAGATCTCCCTTTACTCTTTACCAGCCATGACTGTTGCTTAGTAAGATAGCTAGGGCCAGTGGCGTAGCGTGGGGGGTGCAGGGGGGGCCGGCCGCACCGGGCGCAACATCTGGGGGTTAGGGTTAGGGGGTGCAAATCCATGGGTTAGGGGGCACAAATTACTTGCCTTGCCCCGGGTGCTGACAACCCACGCTACGCCACTGGCTAGGGCAGAAGGCAGAGAGACCAACCATGGATGGAGCCTGAGCCAATGACAAGCAGAGCTAACTAATTTTATTGCTTCTCCTCCTCTTTGCTGAGTTCTACAAGGGCAACACTGGCACTAAAGAGGAGTGTGACAGTCAGGGCCATCCCCTGGACAGGATGAAAGTAAGAAGGCAGGCAGGTAGGGGTTAGCTAAGGGCAGTGTGAGGTTGGTGAGTC
The DNA here is from genome assembly GCF_964234715.1 of Podarcis melisellensis. NCBI lineage: Eukaryota > Metazoa > Chordata > Lepidosauria > Squamata > Lacertidae > Podarcis > Podarcis melisellensis. Next base: position 11,259,680 of record NC_138547.1, on the reverse strand, counting down.
AGTCTTAATGCACAGATTCCACTGCAGTTCTTGAGTGCTCTGCACCACCCCAACTCACTTTTGCATTTCCATACCTTGTAAAAGGGGGGGGTCCCAATTTGATCAGCCAATGACCATTAGCCATGAAAGCTAAATGGAAGCTCCACATTTTGAGTGCCCAGAACCTGAGACAGACACCTTGCAGCTGTACAAACATTAAATTTGCATGTGTTGCCCTGCCTACATTTGCCTTTTGCCCCACCAGTTGTGTGATCCCCAGAAGGTTGCCCAGAAGCTTATCATCTTTCCAAAAAATTGTCACCCAGTACCAGATGCAGTAGTCAAGATGCTAGCTTATCTGCAAAACCTACAATAAGGAACATTACTTCTCATAATCAAGACACAATGAAGCAATTCATTTTTCAACTCTTGACAATAAAACGTTGATCTGATCCAGTCAGACACTTCTTACGGGGGAGGAATCTGCAAGCAGAGTGGGGTAGGGAGAACACTGTTGTGTCTGGTCAGACCATTTGCTTTGCTGCTCTCAGATTTATTGCTTTGATTCAAAAACTGTACATGGGTCATCTGCTCAACTTCCATCCTAAGCCTTCAACAGGTTTACTGCCTTGTGTTTATAATGGTAAGCCATCTAATGAGCTGTGGGTTTGATCAAGAGATATCAAAGTCAGGTCATTTGTCAAGCTCAGTTTCCTGTTGTGTGTGTTTTTGATGTCCTAAAAAAGCCCCCCCCCCAAGTATTTTCCTCTGGCTGAGCTGAATTAAATATCCCTTTCCTTATGTAGGGCTGCCCCACTCTTTTTCAACAAGGGAGCAGATGTGGGTGGGCTGAAAGATGCTCCTGGTGATCTGCTTGCATGTTTAAAAGCGGGAGGTTTCCTAGACTATCACAGAATCCTGTTTTCCATATCCATAAGAAACTAAAAGTTGAGTGTAATGGGTTGCCTTGGGAGGAGGGAAAGATTCTAGGTGAACAGATGTAATTTTCACTTTCCAAAACAATACATGAATTGAAATGCTAAAGTCCTTCAAAATTTGCACATCTCTGAATTTTGCAATACAGTTCTCCAGCCAAATATGTACAAAAAATCACATTCTAGAGTGAAGTGTGTCTAAATATGCATACATTTATTAAAGTAGCATCAACTGCTCTGCAAAGAAAGAGTATACCAGTTAAAACTGCATAGAAAAAGTGTTTAATATTAGGAAAAATATTAATCGAAATTGTGAATTTTCGTGAGGACTTTTATTATATCTTAATTGCAAACTCATGTGGAAATATGGAGAATCAAGGATTGGATGAATGAGAGAAATCAAAATTGACAGGTTTTCCCTCTCTAGTTTCATCCAATGCATGTCCTATTCAGAGAGGACCCATTGGAATGAATGTACTTAAGTTACTCATGTCCATTGAGTACAGTGGGTCTACTCTGAGGAGGACTAGCATTGGCTACAATCCTTTGTCTTTGTGGCAAGTATAGGCAGCATCAAGTGTTAGTCTAGACTAGGACTAGCCTTCAACAGAGTTAGTGTTGAAACAGAGGGGCATGATGGATTTAAGTCTATTAATTTTAATGGGCCTACTCTTGAGTTGAAGTTAGTTGGATACAACCCTATTCCTCTTTGCACCTGTTCAGGCTGAAATGAAATTTGTTTTCTGAATGGATGCCTGAGAAATTAATTCTTTGCAAATTCCAGTATGGAACAGACCAGATCCACCCCTTACAAATGAATACTTACATTAGAACACTCTTACCTTTCAGAATTCACACATCACTGAAATTTGTCAAGCAGTTGTTTTGCTTTAAAAAGTATTCAAGTGTGTGTAAAAAGCTTATTTTTAAGGATAAAATACATTTAGAAATGCACATTTTGTATTTAAATGTGAAGTTAAATATGAAGAGGTATGCAAATATGAATTTTCATGCAGATGATGATGATGATTTTAAATGGACTGGAACACATTTATGAACATGTGCAAAACAGCCTGGATATAGACTGTTTGTTCCATCCCTCTGTGGATTTCCTCCTTTGCTCTGTGATGTCAAGGACTCACTGGGACAGTGAAAGCACTCAGATTTGGCTGGGTCATGTCCTGGGTCTTACACTGGGGAGTAGGGGTTAAATAAATGCCTTTTGCTTGAAAGCATTCCTACTTTACATTTGGACGATCATCCGTGGAAAGGACAAAATGCCATAAAAACAACAGAAAGCTTATCGGAGCAACAATGTTCCTCCTTCCTCCCCCTGCCCCCAGCGTGATGAATCCCCCACCCCACCTGAAAGCTTCTCTCCCCTCCCCAAATGCTTTTGCCAAACATCAGCCTGCTTCCACCCCTCATTACCTTCACCCCATTGAATGTTACTGAAGCGCAATCGGTTTTGCAACGGTCTGAATGGACTGCCCATCTGCAGATGCCTCTTGAAATCCTTTGAAGGCATCCTGTCTTCCCCACGCCCCTTTTGAGTTCAAGGGGCAAGCTTCATTAAACAGAGCCCAATCGGTTTAGGGAGCCAGGGCAGGGGAGATCTGTGCACGCTTTTAATCCTTTTAAGTACTTCCTTGGTTGCATATGCAAGGAAAAGAGAAAAGAATGGGGTCCCAGCATGCTTGGATGCTACCAAAAGCTGGAAGATGCTTCCTCTCCTTCTCAGTATGTCCTGGGGCAAGCAATGGAGGCTGGTCCACTAGGGCAAGAGGGTTACTAGCCCCACCCCAATCTCAATCTGCCCTCAGACAGCCCACAGCTGTATGCCTTCTTGTTGAAAACCAGTCCAGGGGGTGGCGGCGCTACCTGTCAGCTTCTTCCTCATGCTTAGTCTCACGTTTGCCCTTGTAGAATTCATTGGGGTGGGAGGATAGAAACAAAAGTATAATTTGTTGGCTCTGCCTCTCATTGGCTCAGTCTCTGCCTATCATTTTACCTGTCATTTCATTCCACTCCAATAGCCTCAGTGGGCACCAGACACTACTGATTCTATGGTTGCATCAAGATAGTTTTATGAGGAGCTTCACCAAGGAGTTCCTATACAGTGGCAGAAAACTAAACACAAAGTGTATGTACAGGGCCAGATTAAGACCTTTAGAGGCCCTATGCCCTGAAAAGATTGTGTAATTCAAAATAAAAACAACACAAAGCCACAAAATAATATTTTATTGGTTACATTGCATCCTGTCTCTTATCTCAGTGATCAGAAATAAAAACAGAAAAACAAATTATGCAATGCACAATGTTTTTTATGTTTATATGCATATGTAGATAAGAAAAAAAACAAAGTTCATATAACTCAGAAGAACATATAATTAATAAAGCCTAGATTTGTTGCAGCACATAACAGAATATGATTTCCTTGCATTATTCCAATCTACGTTAGTAGATGATGTTTTTTTTAAAAAAATTAAAATCAATATTTTTTTTAAAAATCTCATTTTTTGTGCCCTTGCTTTGCTGCTGCCTGAAGCCTCTTGAGTAATCCAGTGCTGTGTATCCAACACAGTGTCTCTTGGAATTGAGGTTCCAAGCCATTCTACTCCTGGTTTTCCCTTGATTTTGCCCTCCATATATTTTGATGACCTCTTTGGAGGAAGAGCAAGACATAAATGCAATACATTTTTTTAAAAAATGTATTTCAAATCCTACACATGACTTAGATTGCAGTTTTGGGGGGTTCTGTTCCCAACAAAAATAATTGCAATGTATAAAATGCATGTGAGCCCTGCAGAATGCACATGCAGGGTGTCATATAATCTTCTACAAGGAAATTCATGCCAGGAGATTTTCATTCCAGGTCTTCTCCTCTCTTGGAGGGTAAGCCTGTCAGTGGCTACTAGACCCATTGGCTGTGCTCTTCTTCCATAGAGGCAGAAACGTTTCTGAATACCAATTGCTGGAACCTACAGGAGGGGAGAGGGTTCTTGTGCTTGGGTCCTGTTTCTGGGTTTCACACAGTCGTCTGATTGGGAGAAATAAGATGCTTGGCCCTGACCAGCAGGGCTCTTCTTATGTTCTGGAATTCCAACTTGGGATCCTGCTAGGAACCTCGGCCTCGTGACCTGAGTATTATCCCTTTCTTCCTCCGATAGGTTGTTTGCTGCAAAATGCAGTGGGTGCATGGAGAAGATTGCCCCAACAGAGTTTGTGATGAGGGCGCTGGAGTGTGTCTACCACTTGAGCTGCTTCTGCTGCTGTGTCTGTGAGCGGCAGCTGAGGAAGGGAGATGAATTTGTGCTGAAGGAGGGGCAGCTGCTCTGCAAGAGTGACTATGAAAAGGAGAAAGATTTGCTCAGCTCTGTCAGCCCTGATGACTCAGATTCAGGTGAGTCTTCTCAAATGGTGATCAGTCATGTGGCTAGGTAATTTCAATCTCTGGAACGAACAAGCAAAGCTCCTCCCTTTCTTTCCCTTTGGACGATAATGAGAGCCAGTGTAGTGTAACTGATAGAGTGCCAGGCCTGAGTTTGAATCCCCAAGCTACCAGGAAGCACACTTGATGCTTTGGGGCCAATACCTCTATCTTGGCCTGATTTACCTCACCGTATTGTTGTGAGGCAGGAGGAGAAGCAATGCCCACCACCTTGAGCTCCTTGGAGGAAAAAGTGGTATATAAATGAAATAAATAAATAATGTAGAGTTTGGGAACCTCAAGCCAGAGAGACAAATGTCTCTGGGAGTCTCCTCTGGCCAAGACCTTTCCCAGCCACCTCACCAGATTTTCTGCTTTGACTTGGCTGGAATATGTCCTTTGAACTGTGATTATGTATCTTAACTGACCAGCTAGATTGATGTACCTTTGAAAGAAGAGTTTGGATTTGATATCCCGCTTTATCACAACCCTAGGGAGTCTCAAAGCGGCTAACATTCTCCTTTCCCTTCCTCCCCCACAACAAACTGTGAGGTGAGTGGGGCTGAGAGACTTCAGAGAATTGTGACTGGCCCAAGGTCACCCAACAGCAGCATGTGGAGGAGCGGAGACACGAACCCGGTTCACCAGATTACGAGTCTACCGCTCTTAACCTCTACACCACACTGGCTTTCTTGACCGTAGTCTGCTGTACAAAAGTCAAAGGCACATCTCTCTCTCTGCCCACTTCCCCCCTCTGGCCACACCCACCATTGGTATGAAACCCCCCCCCCAAGTGTTGCTCATGAGAGAATGCGGCCCCAGGCTAAAAAAGGTTCCCCTGTGGCAATGTGTATTACTTCAAAATTTGATGACTTAGAAATGCTTAAATTGGGGAGCCCTCCTGTTTATGCTGCTGAGTAGGGTTCCAGACAATTGCCCCAAAGTTCTACTTTAATGGTGCCACAGTTATAACTGTTCCTCAGTGGGTAAATGAAGTGTGTCACACAATAGCTGAAGTGCTTTCCTGCCACTCAGAAAGCTGGAATATGGCACGTGGAGCCAAAAGTTATTCCTAGATTATTAATAGTTAAATCTGAAAGGGAGACATATGAGACACACGTACAACTCTCCTTCAGAATAGAGTAAGAAACAACCAGCTAAAGTTCCCATTGCCTGCAAGCCTTATTCCTAGTCTTCCCTTGGGGTAGGGGTGGAGGTGTTTTTTTCGGCCTGAGGCCCACATTCACCTTACCAGGGCCACATTCCAATGGTGGGAGGAGACAGAGACAAAAGTGGGTGGAACAACAAATGTAGATGCTATCTTTATATGTCATGCTAGTTTCTTCACAATCCCCTTTACAAGCAGGAGGAATTATCAGAGTTCATAGACAACATTCAAGCCAGGCAAAAGTATTGAGGATGTGATGGAGGGCAAGTGAGTGGCATAGTGTAAGGAGAGTTCTGAGGGCCAGGTAGAGGGCTGCATTTGATACCTGGTCCTGAGGTTCTTCACCAATGCCTTGGAGCACCTGGCTGGTCTCTAGGAGAAACCTGATGCTAACTGGATGGACCTGTAGTGGTCCTGTGTGGGCTGAGCGGTCATGTATTTTAATTTGTTCCATTTGCAATTGACCAATAGTTAAAAGTGATGATGAGGATGGGGATGTGAAACCGACCAAAGGACAAGCAAACCCAGGGAAGGGTGGAGACGACGGGAAGGACCCACGGAGACCAAAGCGGCCGCGGACGATACTCACAACACAGCAGAGGAGAGCTTTCAAAGCTTCATTTGAAGTATCTTCCAAGCCTTGTAGGAAGGTAGGCTGTCATTGTTCAAACACCACCATTCACAATCTGTTTCTGTATCATGGTTGTGGCAAAAGCACACACCTCAACTGGCATCTTCAGCTAAAAGAATCATACGTTTAGGGTCAGCCCAACCATTAGGTAGAATGAGGCAGATAATGCTGTGTAAGGCAGCAGGAGCTTGCTGCCCTCTGATACAGGGCAGGATGCTGCCCATTGGCAGTGATTATGGCTGCTTACACACCATGCATTGAAAGCACATACAAAGCATATGGCGCTACACTAAAAAAAAGCTATAGTTTACCGCTCACAGAGCTACAATTCCCAGCACTCCTATCAAACCACAGTTCCCAGGATTATTTGAGGGAACTATGTGCTTTAAATTTGTGGCGTGTACATGTTGTGGACTTATTTCCACTTTGAAGTCTGCAAATATAAAACTATTCCTGCCTCTAGGTCCTTTGTGACTTTGGATAGCTTCCAAATGGACAACTTCCCCATTTTCTGCAGAAGCCAAACTTTTGGACAGTTCATTTTTTAAAGAAATCAATTTCCAAGAAGAATGTTTGTGAACATTCCATTACATCACACTCACTCAGCCAATCCGTGCCAGGGACCTCTCTACCAAAAAGCACAATACAATATAGAAATTGACATGGCAAAGTTAGCACTACCAATTCTTTGTAGGTCCAAAGACTGTAGACACACACAGAGAAAATAAAATTGATTCTGCGTTATTTGACTCATTGAATTCTCATCTCCTCTTCTGTCTCATTAACTTCACCATCTCTACAATCTTAGCATTGAACCTGTTGTTTATTCTTCTGGATGTCCCTGCAGTTTCTTGGAAATGCAGGGTTCAGAGAACTTAGGCATTTTGTTTCATTGCAGCAACTTTCCATTTCAGCTCCACACCTTATTTCACCTTTTTACCTTTGTTGCAGGTTAGGGAGACACTAGCAGCTGAAACAGGCCTCAGTGTCAGAGTTGTCCAGGTGTGGTTTCAGAATCAAAGAGCAAAGGTAAGGTCCTGCCTACCAATAAGACAGAACGGGTTCTAACCAACCAAGTCCAACTCAGTGTAGACCCACTTAAAATTAATGGACCTACCCTGGTCATATCTATTAACTTAAGTGGGCCTGCTCTGACTAGGATCAATATTGGCTACAACCCAGGAGCTGAAGTGGAGCTCAAAAATGCTCTCTTTAATTTATTTTTTATTCAAGATGGAACATTTTGCCAATCTTATCTAACCACTTTAGGTTTCCCACGGATCCCTCTGAAGATCTGTCACACATTTGCATCTAATTTCATTTTGGGTCATGGTTTGTTGACAACCCTAACTGTGGTGAAGAGATTTGGCTTTTCATCAGAAGGAGGGGAGCACATAGACAAGGCAAACCCTCCAGCATTCTGCCAAATAAAATTGGGGTGTGTGTGTTATGTTATGTGGGGCAAATTATGCTTAGTCACAACCTGAAGGGATGAGAAAAGAAAGAGCCCCCCCCCAATGCAACAGAGAATTTAAGCACTCTGCATGGTATTGTTATTAAGCCAGGCTGCAGCATGCTGAGGTGAGGGGAGAGCAAAAAAACATTCCCCTGTGTGGGTTAGAGCTAGGAGGTCCAAGAGTGAAGGTACATGTGGGGAAGGGGGGGGAACGCTTCTTCCTTTCCTACAGCAAACTTACGAGAGAGAGAGAATGGGGGGCCGCGGCAGAAGACACCCCCCCCGAAAGAAAACAAAACCACACCAGGAGGCGCAGGGCAGGAGGGACTCAAAATGGCCGCCTTTGTGGAGCGACGCTGGGATTCTTTCCGCCATGCTCCTCTCCCTTCTTGATGCCTCAGCCGCTTTCTAACTCACCACCTTCCCCTCCCGTGCAGGGGGGGGAGGGAGGGGCCGACACAGCGGCGTGTGAGGAAGGAAGCACTCACGGTAGTGGGTAACACTGCCATATGTGACCTCAGCAAGCTGGCTCGACTACTAATTCTGCTGTTGTTGTTGTTGCTGCTGCTGCTGCTGCTGCTGCTGTTGCTGCCACCTCCTCCTTCCGCCCAGAGATGCACGACTCTACTGTGCAACCACGTGACCATCGCCCGGATTTCTCTCCCCCTCCCCTCTCCCTCTCCCCTCACACCTTGAGAAATGCAAGTTCGCACACATGCTCTTTTCACCCTTCCTTCTTGTCATCATCACAAGGTCCTTCACTGCCTCTTTTGGTGCTGCGCTCTCGCAGGAGCCACAGCACCAAAAGTTGGGACATTCCAGAATCCAATCAGAAGCTGAGATAGCTTCTGTAATTTCAGGATGTCCCGAGAAAATCGGGATGGTTGAGGGGTATGGAATATGGCGATCAAGCATAATAGATATTACAGGATTTGGGGGGGGGGAGAAGTGGAGGACAGGAAGTACAAGTGACTTGTGCATCCTTCTTTGTTGTACTTCCTGTGTCATACCCTAAGCAGTCCCTGCTTAACTTTACCCAAAGTGAGAAAGCACCATAGGTAGAAATAGTTCAGGGGTTGGTAGTCAGAGTGGGGAGGTAGGGAAATATGTGAATTCAAGTTAAGATGCTACATTGGCCATATTTATTTATTTTAATTGGTCTAGTATGAGTAGGAGTAACACTGGATACATAGGAAGAGGAACAGTGAATCACATCTATTGCCTCTCCTAGGACCGCCCCAGACTGGTGTGCTGGTTTTTTTTTTAAGGGGGAATTCTGCAAAATGCAATTGGCACCACAATTTTACATTAGTCCACACACAATTCCACTTTATTTGTTGTTGTGCAATGCTTCCCCAATGTCACTGCATTACTGCCTGCTAGAAGGACACTCTTGCACTACTAGAGATGGTGGCTATGTTCTACCTCCACTGTCAGAGGCATCATGCCTCTGAATACCAGTAGCTGGGAATTGCAAGTGAGCAGAGTGCAGTTGCGCTCATGTCCTTCTTTCAGGCTTCCCACAGGCACCTGGTCAGCCACTATGAGAACAGGGTGATGGACTAAAAGGCCATTGGCCTGACCTAGCAGGGCTCTTCTTATGTTCTACCTTCACTGCCAGAGTAGTATGCCTCTGTATGCCCGTTGCTGGAAATAGCAGGAGGGGAGAGTGTTGTTGCACTCAGGTCCTTCTTGCAGGCTTCCCACAGGCATCTAATTCAGCCAGTGTGAGAATTTGATTGATGTGCCCCTGTTTAGTCCTGATTTTCCTTTCTTCCTCAGATGAAGAAATTGGCCCGAAGGCATCAACAGCAGCAGGAGCAGCAGAATTCACAGCGACTAGGTCAAGGTGAAACCACAGTGGTGACGTGGATGGGACCCTTGGGGTTGATGATGGCATTTGGGGGTTATGGCCTTTTTTCCAGTTCCATTGCATCATTTCTGATTTGGGTGGCCAGCCCAATGCAGAATATTCAAGGTGTGAACCCAGGATATGCTTACACACAAACAAAAAGAGCGAAAGGCTTTTAACCACAGAAGCTTGAGTACTGGGTATATACCCTGCAAGTTGCAGCCAGAAAGAAAGAAAGAAAGAAAGAGAGAGAGAAAGAAAGAAAGAAAGAGAGAGAGAAAGAAAGAAAGAAAGAAAGAAAGAAAGAAAGAGAGAGAGACAGATAGACAGACAGACATAGGTAGAATAATTGTACTATTCCTAGGAGGACTATACCATTCTGGAATGCAGAGGGAGGATTACCTAAAGCTGAATGCTCTGCCATGTTGTGTCTTGTTTTTAAACCCTCTAAACATAGGGAAAGAGGGGAATACATTTACAGAAAAGACTCAGTGAGCATCAGCACTGTTTTTTTCTGGGGGTACCCAAGGGTACGCAGTACCGGCACCTCCCCCCACATGTTAAAAGTGTGGCACTTACTGTAACAACTTCATGGTGAGTACTGGCACCTTTTTTCTTTAAAAAAAAAAGCACTGGTGAGCATAAGAGGACTTTGCCTATGCCCCACTCCCCTCCCCTGCCCTGCTGAGTTGATTCTCCCCTGTGAATGTTTCTTCCACCCATAGTTTCCCAAAGTCAGGCTGATCATTGGGCTTGGAGCCCAGCTTGGCAGGGGGACCCAGGTTAAAAACAGCCTGGAGGATATTTCCGAGGAATAATTGGCAGGTGAAAGAAGCACCTTTCTCACCCTTCCCTTGGATTACTAATCATGCTTCGCATATGTGCATGTTCAAAGCATCCCATATACATTGTTTTAATCCTTATACCACCCATGTAACGTAGTCCTCTGCACCTTAGCCCCATATTGAATACTGGAGGCTGATACATGTCTGATGCTCACTACTGATTGACACCACTTTTTGAAATATTAAGCATGCTTCTAAGTGAAATAAAATAAAATAGTAAGTTCCTAGCAGAGACAAGACTTGAACTTCACGTTTATAGGTATTTATTTATCCTCATGGAAGATAAACCTTCTAGCCACCACGACTATCTTCTGCCTCCACTGTCAGAGGCAATAGGAATATCAGTTGCTGGGAATTATTTGGGGAGAGAACTCTTGAGCTTGCCATCGGCATGTGGTTGGCCACAGCCATCAGGTTGGCCACTGAGAGAACAGGACATCAGACTAGATTGGGCCTCTGGCCTGAAACAGCAGCCAGACTCTTCTAATGTTCAAAATATGGCTCTTGTTAAAAGCTAGTTAAGAACATAAGGCAAACCCTGCTGTATCAAGCCAGTAGTTCATCTAGTCCTGTTTCCTGTTCTCCCAGGGGCCAACCAGATTCCTGTGGGAAATCAGCAAGCAGGACCATATCACAAGAGCACTCTCCTCTCCTGTGGCTTCCAGCAATTGATATTTAGCAGCATACAGCCTCTGACTATGGAGGCAAAGCACAGCCATAAATTCATACACTGCTTGATTATAAAACAAACAGCGACCAGAAGAAAACCCAACAACAACTCAAAGCAATGATGGCTAGTTTCCAAGATGGACTTTGAAACGAGGAGAAGAAGGGCCCCAACCGGCTAGACCTCTTGGCAATTACACCCCCACATTGCTGCTCCTTCGCCATCCCATTAGCATGGTGTTCTTATCTGTTCTTGCTGCTCTGGCACCCTGTGGCGCCAGTTCGGGCTGGCACACTGCTGTGGCAAGGACTGGACAAAACAGGAGTCTCCACCCCAAACCACTTGCAACACTCAGGATGTGCAACCCCAAAGCACTGCATATGGATGAGCGATGCAACAGTCTTCATCACCTGTCTGGCATTGCATCATGTCGGAGTAGACAGCCTGGGATCGTGGGAGTGAATTTCAAGGAAACAATTAGCTACTTCTCGTTCCACCCTGGCAGAAACAAATAGCTCCTTTGAAACAATATCTGATGGAAATGAAGGAACTCTGGGCTTGTGGTTGGGGAGGATGAGGAGAAGGGGCTGTGAGTCAGGACTATTCTGCAGCAGGTGTCAAACCAAATCCAGATCCTAGACTATTCGAAAATAAATTGTGTGTGTGTGTGTGTGTGTGTGTGTGTGTGTGTGTGTGTGGAATGCAGCATCAAAAGACTTAGGGCTCACCTATGCTGCACATTGGTTTGATACCAATTTAATAGGGATAGCTTCCCCCAAAGAATCTTAGTAGCTGGAGTTTGGAGAAGATGCTGAGAATTGTATTGCAAATCTATGGTGTGATCACAATTGGAATAGGGTGTGATTTTTTTGGTCGCCCCAGCTCAAATAGGATGGTGTACTGTAGAGTTGGAAAAGTTCAGAAAAGGGCAACCAAAATGATCAAGTGGGTGGAGAAGGAAAGGTTGCAACATTTGGGACTTTTTAGTTTAGAGAAAAGGCAAGTAAGAGATGAAATGACAGAAGTTTGAAGCTTATGCATGCCATGGAAAAAATAAGAGAGAGAGAAGATCCTCCCCCCGCCCCCGCCGCCCCAGAGCTGGAACTCATCATGGGCATCTATGGAAGCTGAGTGCTGGAAGATCCAGCAGTACATAGTTAAACTATGGAACTCACTCCCACAGGAGGCAGTAATAGCCACTGCCTTGGATGACTTTAAAAGAGGATTGGATACATTCATGGAGGACAAGGTGCCTCCATGATCAGAGGCATTAATGTGTCTGAATGCCAGTTTCATGAAGCCACAGGAGGAGAAAATAGTCTTGTCTTTGGGTCCTACATGTTGGTTCCCCCCAGGTATCTGGATGGGCCCTATGCGAACAGGATGCTAAACTAGATGGCAGTGTACCTATTTTTCGCTCTATAGGATGCACCGGATCATAGGATGCACATTGTTTTAGAGGGGAGAACAAGAAAAAAAAATTATCCCCCTCTCTGCTTAGCACCCCTTCAGCGAAGCGGCAGGAGAAACAGAGCCCCTTCCTTTTCTCTTCCCGCTTGGCTGAAGGGGCACTGCACAGCTCTCCCTCTCTGCTGTAGCCGGGAGAATCTTGCTCTCCCAGCTTCAGCAAAAGGAACCCAAAGCCTCTGGAGCGCAGTGGGAACTTGCTCTGTGCTCTGAAGGCTTCAGGCAGCTATCCCTGAAGCCTGGAGAGCAAGAGGGGTCGGTGCACAACGACCCCTCTCACTCTCCAGGCTTCAGCAAAAGCAACGCGAAGCCTCCGGAGCATGGAGGGAGCGCTCCCTCTGCACTTCGGAGGCTTCGTGTTGCTATCGCTGAAGCCAAGGAGCCTGCATTCGCTCCATAGGATGCACACACATTTCCCCTTAATTTTTGGAGGGGGAAAAGTGTGTCCTATAGAGCAAAAAATACGATATTTCCTGAAAATGTGAACACTGTTATCCCCTTTCCCTGCAGTCAGTCCCTTCCAATCACTGGACTATGGAGGGTGGTGCTTCATAGTGATGAAAATGTTTGTGGTGCCTGCCCCCTCCCCCCTTTTTAAACTCAGCCCCAAATGGAAAGAAACAGGGGCAACCTCAAAGGCCGAGAGCACTGTAATTTCATCAATCTCACAGGAGGAGCTTTAGATGAAGTCAATTGTCTTTCTTTGCAGAAGTGATGTCCAACCGAATGGAGGGGATGATGACCTCTTATACACCGCTAGCACCGCCACAGCAGCAGATTGTAGCGATGGATCAGAGCAGCTATGCCACTGACCCCTTCCAGCAAGGTCTCACACCACCACAAATGCCAGGTGACCACATGAACCCCTATGGTAAGACTCACTGGGAACCAGCTGCTGTTGGCATGTCCAAGGTAGAACATGGAAGCTTCGGTCTAGGATTCCCAAGCCCACACTCTTGAGAGGTCTCCCTGTCCTTTTACAAGGTGGAAAGCCCTGGGAGCAACTTGATCCAGATGTTAACATTAGATGTCGTTTGTATCCAAGGCATCGTTTTGGTCTTCTTCTGGAGGAAATAGAGTTCCTTCCACCAGGGTCCAAAACAAGCAAAGAGGGAAGATGAGTCTCCATTGAGCCTCTGGAAGCCTCTCCTTTCTGTTCTGCTTGTGCTGGACTCTACCAGAAAGACTTCTGCTCCCTTATATAGTATTTCAAAGCAATGGCATTTCTGAATGAAGAATTATGAGCCCTTTCAAGCTCCATCAAACTTCTAGTAACACCACTGAAAATGTAGCAAGCTCTGAATTCTTCCCTTAATTTCCCATCAGCCCTCACCCTCCTCACCCAGCGCCCCCCCTAAATCTTCTTAGCTGGCCGGCAGAAGCCACACATAGATACCAGGGCCCTCCTTAACCCTCTAGCTCAGGTTTTTGGGTTGCCACTATGATAGTGATCTAAATGTCAGGGATCTTGGGAAATATAATTTATTCTGGAAGGAAAAACAAAAAACCAAGGGAGGCAGGAGGAATCTTCCAGCTGTCACTGCTGTCACCACAGCCCTTGTGCCTGTATTAACTGGTTTTTAAAACTAGCCCAGCAGCTTGCAAAATGGTTCAAAAGCTGACCATTTGCTTCTGGAGATGGTCCAGACTTGAACATTATTAGCTGTTTTACCTTTGACATCACAATGCCCTACTTATGTGATATATTGTCAATCCAGCATTCCTAGTAGGTCTCATGGGGATTTGGGGCATGCCTATAATATTTGTTTTAACTGTACCTCTCTGATGGAGGCCTTGGGATCTTCAGCTCTGTGAGGGAGGGGACCATGGGATATTCTCCAGAGAATTCTTTTCACCTTCCCCAAACTCTGTTTCCCAGGATTCATAGCAGTCTTTTGGGTCTCAGATTCAGTGGTGCCCTGTGTGATGTCAGAATTCAGCCCTCCCCACTTCTCATGCTTTCTTTTAAATATTAGTTGAGGTGTCCCTGGTAGCACCCCCAAGCCTCTTCACCCAGTGCAACCAAACCAGTCTCACTCCCCTAAATCTGCCTCTGTTCATGGGAAGGAGACAATGGAGCCATCACAGCTAAACTGGTATGAAGCCAACCAAAGAATGTAGTCTAGATGCTTGCTTCATATTCTAAGGAGGCAGAAAAGAACCCAGCACCCTCAATAACCTGTCTCTCCACTACCTCATCATGAGGAATGCAAAGTCAGATGTGGTTTGGCAGAGGGCTGAGTTATCATCCTTGCTTATACAATTCCTTAGCAATGCAAATTGATGTGCAGACCTTATCTCCTCAATCGTCACACAACAACAGTGTGTGGGGTGTAACATTTAAGATTCCCAATCAGGAGATGAAGGATTTGTGGTTGGAAGATCGCGACAGATCCGAGGCCACCTAGTCAGTCTGTGGGACTGCGCAGGCACCTGCTGTTCTGTATTCCACGCTGAGTCCACCAGGCCACATACTGCTGGTAAAATAATGACTCTTGCCTTGATGGATCAGACCAAAGGCTCATCTAGTCGAGAAAGCTATCTCCTGCCACAGTGGAGGAACTGTGTGTTAAACTGATAGGGGAGGTCACAGGGTGGACTGAAGAGTGGGCAGCTTTTGTTAATGGAGCGAGTGAGCAAAAGCTTTGCTCTTCTCCCAGTTCCATATTTGCCATTGACACCATTTGATACCACCATTCCTGGGAGCCACAGTTTCCTGGGATGGAATGCAGAATCTCTTCTCTGTGACCAAACAGCTTCCCACAGATTGTTTACTCATGTCAGTTAGAAAAGGAACTTTCTCTTTTTGATTTTTCTTTTCTTTTTAAAGCCCTTCCAAAATGCTGCAGACTGCAGTGCAAACAAGTCCTTGGCAAATCCTCACCTCTTCTCCACCCTCGCAATGCAGTCACTAAACTCTGCAGTGATTAGGAGCCCAAAGAAATAAAGCTTTGGAGTTGCAGCCAAATATTAGTCCCACTCAGAGCCAACCCATTGAAAATAATGGAGGGGACTAACTCACCGGGCTGGGTTTAATTAATCCAGTACACTAGCGGAAGCCAGTGCAAGTACTCACACTAGGGCAATATCCCTTCCCCCCCTCTCCCACCGTGTCCCCCCCGTACCTCCCCTAAATCCTTTGCCAGGACTGTACCACTCCAGACTGCTTGGCTGGAATGCTGTAGAAAATTAGCCTCAGAGGGAGCAAGGTTTTAGGCTAGCTTTCTCCCTAATGGGCTCCATTGCTGCATACAGGGAGAATTTTCACTGTGTTTGCTCAAAAATGAGATTTCCTCCACCTACAGTGATATAGCACATGAAAAATAACACTGGTTACACTGGTTTCCACAAGAGGGGCAGCTGCCTCCCCTTTACGGTGGATGAACCATAATCTCCAGACACTTGGCTTTCATTTTGTTTATAATGAGTTAGACTGAATTCACATATCAGTTTATTCTGTTTCCTGGATGTTTCAATAATTGTCAATTTCCACATTATACCGTATTTACTCAAGTCTATTGTGCCATCGAATGTAATGCACACCTTCATTTTCGCAAAAAAATAATTTGGCCAAAAAAGGTGAGCACTAGATTCGAGTAAATACGGTATTTGAGCTTTCGTACAACATAAAAGACACTCCTCAAAATACAGTGGAACGTAGCACAAGTTTAGCACTGATTTCCATGTTATTTGCAAATAACACAGGGAATGAGTACTAAACTTGCCATATTATGTGGCAGAGCCAGAAGTATTTCTTACATTTCATGAAAGCTCAAATACAAGGTGGAAAACTGTTAGGGGAATGTCAGATTAAACTGCCCTGTGAATGCAGCCAAAGTTTCTAGCATTTTTAGAACTTTTACTCTCCCTGTCCACCAAAAATTCCTGCAGATGCCCCCAGCCATGCACATGGAAAAATAGCAATGAGAAGGAGAAAGGGAGAGAGGAGGGGGATTAGCATGTCAGGCTGACCTTGGCATACTCATTTTCTGCAAAAGGGGTATTTTCCATTTTCCAGGGGCAGCAATTAAGCATGAGATTTCGCTCCAAATACAGTGTGAAGTGGCATGGCTCAAGAAAATCCATATCACGTTATTCTGCTGTGTGTGCAGATGGGCTTCCATTGCATGAGGTGATAAGGGAATCCCAGGTCTCTTTCTCTGAGTGAGCAATTCAGCGTGTACTAATGTGCTTGTGTTGCTGTTTTTTGTGCCTCACAGGGAATGACTCGATTTTCCATGACATCGACAGCGATACCTCTCTAACTAGCTTGAGCGACTGTTTCCTGGCCTCCTCAGAAGTAAACTCCATGCAGGCCAGGGTTGGAAACCCAATTGACAGGCTGTACTCTATGCAGAGTTCTTATTTTGCCTCATGAAATTCAAGGGAAAACAAGGGGGAACCCTGAAAAGAATGCCCATCTTCACAGATGACTCCCCAACCCCTCACGTGCCCCCTGATTTCTCAGCTCAGACTCTTACAGCCATATTTTCCTCAGCTCTACCTTCGTGCTGACTTCAGGCTCTGTGACAACAGGAGTGTTAAATTAAGAGAGACTTTCATTTTTTTTTTAAAAAAATGAAATTTCAAGGCTGCTGCCAGATCATCCACAGAAAAAATAAATAAATATCATGGCACTAGCATTGAGCTCAGGAGGAACATGGCAACGCCCAACCACATGGCATCAACAGCCTTCCATTTTGATTCCGCCATCGCAAAGGAAAGCAAGATGAACACCATGAAACCTATTAACCTTTTGGAGCCTCTTTCAGATGCCTGGAGCCACCAACATCGCCGCCATTTTGAGGGGGGGTATTGACCCATGCAGCAAAAAAGGTCGGAGAAACATGTTAGTTGTGGACCAACAGCCAACCGGACTGTGAGACCTTTTCCTGTGGCTCCCAAGCAAATAGTTCCTCTTTCCTGCGTTCCACGCCCCCCCTTTCCTTCCCTGCCCCATAAAAGCCCATAGACTGGTACATTAGTTTATAGCCTTTGTACTGTATGAAACTGGGCGAGAGAAGGGGCAGGGGGGGAGCTGAGTAGCTGGTGAAAAGTAAGACTGTGGAGAGAGACAAAGAGCGAAGGCTCATGTCATAATGATAGTATTTTAAATAAATGACGAAGTAGATGCATGAGTTAGTGGGGAGGGTTTCATTTAGATTAGTAGTAACATTTTGTTTTTTAACAAAAATGAGCAAAAGGTTCTTACGAGACACACAGTTTCATTTAACTTCATTTACTGATATGAGCACAAAACATTAGGGTGGGTGTTCTTTATTTTTAAAAAATGTAATATAACTCATTCTCAAATTCTCCACTTTCCTCCCCCCCACTCATGTGATTGGCAGGCATCTGTTGGGTGTTCCTTATGTTTATATCTACTTGACAGATATATGCAGCGCTCCGTTGTCCCAATCTGGGTTAATTAGGAAGGTCTTTGAGAGAGAGAGAAATCTGTCATGTCCCTTGGGACCCTCCTGAAATGTCAGTCGAGTCACTGTAGAAAAAGCAATGCTGGGGGGGGCTGGCTGTAGTTCAGTGTCAGAGCATCTGCTTTGCATGCAGAAGGTCTCAGGTTCCCTGGCATCTCTAGACAGCTGGGAAAAGCTCCTGTGTGAAATCCTGGAGATCAGCGACCAATCAGACTGGATGGTACTGAGTTAGATGGGTCGATAGCAGCTTCCTATGTCCTCATCTTTGTTCCTATGGCTTTTCCCCAAGCCCTTACTCAGCCTTAATGAACTCCAATCGTTCAGTTACTCCAGAGTCACATGGACCAGTAGATAGCTGAAACTCAGGCTTCAGCATCTGCAATAGAAGCTTATGCATGTTCGCTCAGAAATCAGTCCCACTACTATATTTGATTCATTGGTTAAATCGGGGATGGGGAAACCTATGGCCCTCTGTTTGTTGGACTACAGTTCCCATCATCCCTGAGCACTGGCCCTGTGAGCTAGGGGCTGATGAGAGTTGGAGTCCAACAACATCTGGAGGACCACAGATCCCCCATCCCTGGATCTATTAAAAGTGGTTGGATCAATGAAAAATGCACCCTTCATTAATCAGGTTGCAGGTAGCAGGTCTTTAATTTGTTAAATTATTTTTAATAAGTTAACAAAAAAACAACAACCTCCCAGCAGGTAATGTGATATCTTATTGGAAGCATTCCTTCTATGTATATCAGAGAGGAAAGAATGCTTCTTCTCAGATGTGGTGCCTGCTTTGCTGGATGTGTGAGTTATGAAAAAAACACGGGAGGGTGTTTCCTTCTTGAACCAATCAACGTTTTTCTTCATATGCAGATTTCTGCATATTTTATTTATTAATTGATTCTTTAGCTGCTACCATTCATTGACTAATATTTCTCTTACTGGACTACAGCCCTAGTTGAATGCTGCCTACTGAAAGAGGACTTGGTAGAGCCAAAAACAAATGAACCAATTCAAACCCTACACAGAATGGAGGAAGGGTCCCAAATGTTACTGTGGTCTCGACCGATTCCCCTTTAATCGTAGCACTTTTAAATGAATCCGAAAACAGCAATGAAAGCTATCCTTTAGTTGTTGCTATAATGAGAAAGAACATGAGAATGGGCTCACTGAAGAAGACCAGTTAGTGTTTTCCAGCAGTGGTTTGGAAAGTGGGACACCCAACAGGAGGTAGCTCTAGAACCAATGGCAAAGAGTATCGCCTCCTGACAGGCTGTAAGTCAGGAATCAGGCCAGTGGGGACTGCCCAAGGGCAGACTCAGGTTAATGGGGCAGCACCCCTTTTGCCCAAATAAACCGGCCTCTACTGGGCCCCAAGCTGTTGGATTATCTGGTGGTGGCAAGACAACCATTTACATTTTCCCACAATGCCACCAGAGCAATGTTGCATCAGGAATGGGAATTTAAAATGGATGGTGGGTGGTGGGACCAGGTTATCCATGGACATACATGCTCAAAGAGTGGCTGTGTTGGTATCTTGCAGCAAAAAAACCTTCCCACACCTTAGGACCTATTTATTGTATTGTGGCATGAAAATGTCATTAGCATGGGCAGGGGTCACGGGAGAGGGGAGTTACAGGGACTGCCACAAACACCTATTACTCATCCAAGAACCTAACAACATAGGAGCCCTCATGTTAGCTATCCCTACATGCAAACAGACAGAAGGCCTACAAAAGCTGCATTTGCACCATACATTTAAAACACTATGATACAATTTTAAACAGTCACAGCTTTCCAGAATGAATTCTGAGAGCTGTAGCTCATTAAAGGTGCTGGCCACTATTCCCCTCCCAAAGCTCCAATCCCTAGTTTTGCCCAAAGAGAGATGGCCTCTTAAACCACTCTGGGCACTGTCATTCTGTGAGGGGAGTGGGGGGGGTGTCTCCTAACTGTGAGCATCCTGGACAAACTAGAGCTCCCAGAATTCTTTAAGTGAAGGCAGAACACATGAACAGCAGTGCCAGAGCCAATAAAAAGGAAGAAGCAATGGCAGGCGGAGCCAATTAATTCTAGTTTTGTTGCCACAAAACTCCCTGGTGAGTTCCACAAGGGCAACCTTGAGGCAAAGGAAGAGGAGGAAATTGACAAGCAGTGCCAATGGAGGGCAGGCAGGTGGAGGGGCGGGCTAAGGGCAGACAGAAGTGGGTGTGGCAGTGTCCCATCCCATTCCAGCCTGCACTTCATCCAAACATTGTCCTGCCCTCTGCCCTCCTAAGCTTTCTATGGAAGTCA
This sequence comes from Podarcis melisellensis, assembly GCF_964234715.1. Lineage (NCBI taxonomy): Eukaryota > Metazoa > Chordata > Lepidosauria > Squamata > Lacertidae > Podarcis > Podarcis melisellensis. Next base: position 11,239,523 of record NC_138547.1, on the reverse strand, counting down.
TTGAGAATGAAGAAGCCCTGAGTTCTGTCTCTTGGTAACACAAAAATATCACAGAGAACATGGAATGTAACTGACTTTTCTATGAAGGGAGACACTATCCTTTCAACTAAGTGTCAATGTGGAGCCAAGCCAGTACTGTATTGCCCTTCCACACCCACAGTATTTATGGGCAAAGATCATTTCCCCTTTTATTTTGTGGCAGGAGTTATCTCCCCCAGGAATGTGATCATTGTGTGGTTTTAATCTGGAGACCTTGTGGTCAAAGGTTCTAAAGTAGACCTTTGACCTCTTCTTGATTTGGGATTTATTATTGTAGCATCAAAGCAAAATGCTGATCATCAAATCAAAAGAAAAGAAAAGAAGGAAGCAGGTAGGACAATCTGACAACACACTGAAGTAGATAAAAAGAAAAACATTTTGCATGGCCAAGGGAAAGCACCAAAAAATGGTTGTTCACCTTTACATGCTATGCCAAGGGCAGAAGTCTCATGTCAACCATTTGAGCTCCATTCATACTGGCAGTCCCCCCCCCCACACACACTTTGGCTCAAACAAACTAGGTTGAAACCTGGGTTGCTTCTTCGGATGGGTGGGGGGCATGCTCTGTGCTGCAAGCAGCAGTCACATGCAGGCAATTAAGAAAAATATGGGGTTTCAATGTCCACTTTAAAAAAGAGAGAGGGAAAGGGAGATTTGTTGTTGCTGAGGAAGAGCCTTTAAAATGAATCAAAACATGATTTCCCTCAAAAGTCTTGACAAATTGGATGCTGCTTCTTTCTTCTTCGGTGATCACTCATAGCCGAGTAAGATTGCCTTCCATGAACACAGTCTTAACAGTGAGTCCGTAAATGACTGTGGAGGCCAATTCTGGATCCACACGTCCTTCCACATTGGGGACATTGGTTTCCGGGCGGGAGTTGATCACAGTGAGGGTTTGCCAAGCATGCCGTCCTCTTAGCACGTTTCTCCCTTTCGTCCTGAGTTCAAGCATCTTCGAAGTCCACGACACCTTTGGTAAAGGCTGTTCTCCAATTGGAGCACTTGCAGGCCAGTGTTTCCCATTTGTCAGTGTTTATACTACCTTTTTTTAGATTTGCCTTGAGAGAGTCTTTATACCTCTTTTGTTGACCACCAGCATTACGCTTTCCATTTTTGAGTTTGGAATAGAGTAGTTGCTTTGGAAGACGATAACCAGGCATCTGCACAACATGACCAGTCCAACGAAGTTGACGTTGAAGAATCAATGCTTCAACACTGTACACTGGCATTAGTTCACCTGTCTTCCCAAGTGATATGTAAAAATTTTTGGAGACACCTTTCCAGGATTTGGAGATGGCATTTATAAGTGATCCACGTTTCACAAGCATATAGTAAGGTTGGTAGTACAATGGCTTTGTATTCTGGTTTTCCTGCAAATTTCCTGGTCCTCAAACACCTGGCACTCAGAATGAGGAATGGAGGAAAGTTGCTTATTAGCATAAAGTTATATCAACTTCCCCACTACTCATGGATACTTTTCTGTTGAGGGTTGGTATCTACAGGTTCAACAGAAAGTGCTTCATACTGAGACAGACGACTGGTCCATCTAGCTCAGTATTGTCTACACTGATTGGTAGCAGCTCTGCAGGGTTTCAGGCATGGTTACATGCCCAGCATACCCTGGAGATGCTGGGAATTGAACCTGGGACCTTATGAATGCAGAGCAGATGCTCTGCCACTGACTAGTTTCATAATACACCAAGTAGCTTAATAGTCATTCCACATCCTGAGAGAACTCTGGAAATTGTATTTTGTCAGAGCAGCCACAGATCCAGAATATCTACCCCCAGGATTTTGTAGGAAGCCATACTTATTAGGCCAGATACAACGGTCACAAATTTGACATGCAGTTTTCCCATACGTCAGTGGGGACTAATATGTTGCCCCCTAGGTATTTGTACTCCAATTCCTGACCACTACCCATTCTGACCACTGCCCGTTGTGGCTGCTGGGGCTAACGGGAGTTGGCATCCAACTACATCTGGAGGGCAGCAGGTTCCCCAGTTTTGCCCTATGTAAACAGCATCCGGTCGCTTGATTGGTCCACAACTGAACAGATGTTCTTCCATGTGGACCTCCCTCACTAATTCTATTTGTGGATAACTTTGAATTTCCTGCATTTTTAAATGGAAGGAATGAGCCACATCCATTGGATTGTATATTTGAGTTTTCCTTTTTAAAAGAACACTCTGTTCCAGAGCACAAGTAATGCAGCAGGGACGCGAAAGCCATTCTTAGTGTCATGTCTAAAAAATGCTCTTCCTCTTGTGTTCATTCTAGACCAGGGATAGGGAACCAGTGGCTTCACAGTTACTGTTGGTCTTCAACTCTCATCACCCCCTAGCCAGCATGGCCAGTGGTCAGGGAGTTGTTCACTGACAACATCTGTAAAGTTGCATTCTCCTCACCTGTGTCTGAGGGTATGTTAGGAGCCATATTCTAGGTGTTTTCCCCCAAACATTTGAGTCTACTATGCCAAAAATGAATTCATTGTTTGCCAAATAAGGGTTATCAGAGGACACCATCTAGCACATAGTAACTTCCTATGGCATGGGCTTGATACACTGACAGTTTTAACAGTATATCAAATGGTGAGGAGGCTTTTTGCATGTGTGTGCATGTGTGTGAATGCACGCATGCACACGCACACCCCAACACATATAATGCAGTTTTCTGATCTGGCACAGAAAAGTCTCATTGCCACTTCTTCTGATGATACAACTAAATTCCCCTCTTTATTCTGAAGCATAGAGAATGTGAGTACCATAACTAAGGTCTAAAGTATATATAATATTAAAGATATCCTTTGTTTTGTATTCAGCAGCCTCTGTGGGCCTATGGGGAAGGGGAGTTTAAATCTTTCTCTCCCTGCACCATCTCCCACAAAAACCTGCCCTCTGTAACTGCTAGTTGCTTTACAAGGTGCCAATGGAGACTTGCCTTGAAATGCAGGCAGCAGCTTCAGAGACATGGTTTTCATCAGGATTGTGGGAAGGATAGAAAGATATTCCCCTGAAGTGTCAATGTTTCCCAGGCATTGCAATGGCTGCTACTTACATTAAAAAAACAACAACATGCACGCTAGTTACATTTGTGACACTGACACCATGTTTAATTTGAGGCTAAGAATCTTGCTTTGCTTACATTTCTGAGATATATATTGTTTCTAAAAACTTGAACTCACTGAAACAGATCCAATTGTACACTTTGTTGAAATGTTTTAAGTAGCTTATATTTAGGATGCTGGAGGCATCCTAAATACTGGAATTGATAACCCCTAGCAAAGTCCTTAAGCTATAAGCAGGCCCGCCAGATGTGGCTGCACTACAGCTCCCATCACCACTGGCCATGCTTGCCGGGGCTGATGGGAGTTGTAGTTCAACAGCATCTGGAAGGCCACTGGTTCCCCATACCAGGCTTATAGTGTTATATCCAATGCTTGTCCTACATAGTGCAGATCCATTGAAGTTAATGGGCATGACTAATTTAGGTTTATTAATTTCTATAGCTCTACTCTACTTGAGTAGAAATTAGTTTGGTGTATGACCCATAGTTAGTATACAGATGGAAAACCTGTAAAATGAGGACGCCTCTCCTGTGCAGGGCAAATAAAGTGTCCCTTTATGTATTTCCAAAAATGGGGAATCACACACACCTCAAAAGGATAAAAGAGGACACATATTTGCATAGTATTTGTATATGCATAATTTATATGCATAAACCAAATTTAGAAACAAGGGCTATAATTTAAATGGAAATGTGGTACCTCTCACCCTAGCAGGGGAAAACTGAGACCAGGTGATCTGTGTGCTTGCCTGGTCAGCTGTCTAGGTGTTCATTGTTGATGGGCCCCTGATGCTCTCCCATCTGATGGCACTTCATCTCAGATTTAGACAGAGAATCCCTTCAAATAAAGGAGACCTTTAAATATGATAATGATGATTATTAATTAAATCTTTACACTGCTCTTCATCTGAAGTTCTCAGGATGGCTCACAGCATAAAAAGACAAAGTATATAATAACAGCAAGAACAAAAATAAAGCAAACAAACACATCCCACAAACACATTAAAAAAGACATAGAATATTAATCATCCAAAGACCTGGTTGAAGAGGAACATTATTGTCTGGCCCCTAAATATGTATAATGAAGTCACTAGGCAAGCCTCCCTGAGGAGAACATTCCACAAACGGAGCCACTGCAAATGGATATATGTCCTCTGCGGATTAGGACACCTGACCAGCCTAAAATGTTTTTCTGTGGTGCAGACTTTGCTTGTCATTGTTGCGGCAAAGCAAGGTGTCTTTTTATTTTTGAGCATTGCCATAATAGCAGGGAGCTGGTTCATGGGTTAAGACCAAAAGGGATCCCTCTCGAAGCAGAAAATCTGAGCAGTCAAAGAGGAGGATAGTGGCAGGTCACAAGGCATTCAGGCACTGAAACCACCTCAAGAACCTTCCAAGAGTTCCTAGATGTTGTAATCTCTTGGGGTTCTCTACACCCAACCCTCACGTTTTCAATCCCAACAAACAAATATCTTCTCTCTCCTTTTTTTTTTTTGCAGGGGTAAGCTCCACCATTTGAAGTTCCCCCTCCCTGAAGCACAAAGAAGCAATGTAAAGAATAGAATAGAATAGAATAGAATAGAATAGAATAGAATAGAATAGAATAGAATGGTGTACTATGGTCCCTCTGAGACCACCAGCCTGACATAGTCTTCAGTCTCCAAGAATTTGTTTAAAGACTAGGTGTGTGGAGCCCCTTATTAGCCTTTGGAGACCTTTATTTCAATATATACATAACTGCTTCCCAAAATGTATCCACCTTCAGAAACGGTAGAGAGAGAGAGCTCTCCCTCATCTGCAACCCCTGGTTCCTTTATCATTCTGTGGGTTTGTGTTGTTCTTCCTTCAGCCAAATTCTGCCTTAACTCAGAATTATATATCCTGAATTAGAATGTGCATTCTACTGCTGTGTCCAGTTAATTTGCTTCTTTTTCTTCAGTGGGAGAGTTAGGGTAATTTTAACCTCTGGACATAGGTGACACCCACCCCATAAACTACATGCCCCCCAATGGGAATTGTAGTTTACCCCTCAAAGAACTACAATTCCCAGCACTCTTAACAAACTCACCATTCCCAGGATTCTTAAGGGTAAGCCATGTGCTATAAACATGCTTTAAATGCATGAGGTAGATGCAACCTTAATGGTCTTACGAGGAGCATCCCTCTAGACTGCAATGTGCATGACTTCACACATTTCAAAATGTGGTAAGCCAGCCCTGGGGACCCTCCTGTTCATCCTGCTGAGTGAATCTACAGGATTCTGCCAGAAAGTCCTGCACCACTGTCTCTGCTGCCCATGTAACAATGCACATGTATGCATTGATAAAAATACAAAAAAGCAACCTGGATTTGATTGCATGTTTTATTTGATAAGTGTTGGGTGTTTTGTTTTTGTTTTGCAGTGTTTTATCACTGTGTATATGTAGCCCTCTAATATGGAGCACTGGTAAAACACTACATGAAAAGGATCTGAATATAAGCATACATACAGTCACATCTCAGTCTCTACTCTTTTTGCAATCTTTTATCAATGCCCAGAAGTTAAACAGTTAAATCACCTCGATGCATCCATGTATAGAATCACAAAAAGATTGTCCTTTTTTTTGCAGTGTTTTATCAATGTTAATATGTAATTTGGAAGTATGGGAATGGGGAAAGGTGATGAAAGACCTAGAAAGCTGCAGCAACAGGTTTGTGCAAAGTACAAAATTCAGAAACAAAAAGAAAACAGGAATCAGTGGAGGTTTCCTAATGCATCCATTCCATTTTAGAAATAGGACCAGGGAATCCCAGAACTCCAAAAATCCATGGATGAATTTAAACAAGAAGACTGTCAGAGGTATTCCTGTATAGAGGTTGCTTTGTTGAACCAGAAATAGTTCAAAGTCAGGCAGTTGCCTAGGTGCTATTAAGGGCATCAGACAACTCTGATCCATGGACATTATTCATTTAAAGCTTTCTTCTACAGAAGTCCCATTGAAATGAATGGACATGTATGTGCACGCTCCTGTGCAGCTTCCCTTCATTTCAATGGAGCTTATGTAGAACCCATATGAATTAACAGGATGGGAGAAGCACCAAAACAGTTTAGTAGTCTCACCTTTCTGCTGGACTTTGGCTGTGGTTCTCCATTGCATGGTGGCTGGATTAGACAACCCTGGGGGTTTCTTGCATCTCTGCAAGGATTCTATGATTTTAACAGAATGAAAGCATTTGCCGAGAAACCTTGACAGGCCAGGATTCCGCCAAGCTCAGAGATCCACCTTTCATCAATAGTTTGAACAGCAAACTTTGAATCATAAATAATAATTTAGGGGGGGAAAGGGGGGAGACATCTCCCCACCATCACCACACATTTTCTTTAGCTCATATGGCTGCATTACTTGTATATTTATATATTCTGTATTTATGTTACCAAAATGTAGTATTTTGTAGCTGTTCCAGTTTGTTTAACTTGTAAGATAATGATGCTGATGCTAATGGTTCTTAATATGGTCTCCCATCCCTAGGCCATTTCCCCTTTCAGACATAGTTCCTAACCCCACCCACACCCCTTCCAAGCTCTGTTGGTTCTCTCCCACCAACATCAAGGTTGCAGATTGGACATTTTGTTTTTTATTTAATGACTTACCCTTTCTTAAATTATTTATTAGTGTTTTTGTTGGGCTTCATTTTGGTTTTTTGGGTCGTCCCCCCTCCCCCTTCCAACTTTCACATTCCGCCCCCATCTCTGCCGCTGTCAACTGGCAGTTAAAAGATGTGATTACTATACCTTGTGTTTGTTTTTCCTACAAAAGAGAAAGAGAACGAAACACTTCAGTATATTTGTAAATAAAAGCTACCTGTAAATGAAATGGGATGTTGCTTTTGGAGTGAATTCCCCTCCACCCACTCACTGCATTTCACAATGAAAAAAGACACTTATCACTCACTGGTGTGCAGGAAGTTCTCTGTTCAGTTCCTGACATCTCTAGTGACAATGGACCCCAGCTTGGGCAATGGATCTGCATGAGTCCTTACAGAGCAGTAAGCCAGTCAAAGCAGGTAAGTGGGTGTAGGTTAGCTCATCCCCCTCACCTCCATGTAGAATTTGAACCATTGGGGCACTAAGTTCTACAAAAATCATTCTTAAATATGATATTTAAGGTTTTCTCTATGAATGAGTAAACTTGTTGATTTCAGATTCTCATTTCCCTTGCCTTTGTTCTCCACACTGCCACATCAGTTTGCGAAAAATAAAAAAATTAAAGTCTTCAGGAAATTTCATCAGCATTTCAGTGTGATTTTCTCCTAGTTTGCAGTTTTTTGTATGCAATTTCCCCTAATTTGCAAAGCCATTCCCCCTAATATAATGCATTATTTTCACAAATATATGGATTTATTTACACAAGTATATGCACTTTTTTCGGTACACATTATTGCAAAATTTTGGGAAGAGCAAATTTTGAAGGATCTTGGGTTTTCCCCCATCTGAAGTTGTCAGCTCCCCGGTAAACCCCTCCCCACCCCAATGCCAGCTCTTATGCCTTTACCACAAGTTTGAGTCAAAGTAGCTAGTAGATCATGAGTAGGCAAACTAAGGCCTGGGGGCTGTATCTGGCCCAATCGCCTTCTCAATCTGGCCTGTGGACGGTCCAGGAATCAGTGTGTTTTTACATGAGTAGAATGTGTGCTTTTATTTAAAATGCATCTCTGGGTTATTTGTGGGGCATAGGAATTTGTTCTCCCCCCCCAAAAAAAAATATAGTCCAGCCCCCCACAAGGTCTGAGGGACAGTGGACCGGCCCCCTGCTGAAAAAGTTTGCTGACTCCTGTAGTAGATGATCAAATTTACCTACCTGCCATGACCATTTTTACCTGCTGATTTGGACGCATGTTTAAAGCAGCAGGTTGTTTGGCCAGGTACATGCTCATATGAGTTGAGATGGCTTAGAGGGCTTTTACTTGCTTATGGTAGGCATACTATGTGACCCTGAAGAGCAGCAAACAAGCACATAGAGCACCAAGGTATACAAAAACAACATTCTTCTGCCTAACAACAGAAAGTCATAATTTTCACTGTAGGAAAGGTGGAGGAAAAACCCCAACCAACTGCAAATTAGGTGAGGAGGAAAAATATCCTTTCTGGTACAGTGGTACCTCGGGTTACAAACACCTCGGGTTACAAACACTTTGGGTTACAGACTCCGCTAACCCGGAAGTAGTACCTCAGGTTAAGAACTTTACCTCAGGATGAGAACAGAAATCGCAGACCAGCGGTGCAATGGCAGCGGGAGGCCCTATTAGCTAAAGTGTTACCTCAGGTTCAGAATGTTTTCAGGTTAAGAACAGACCTCTGGAATGAATTAAGTTCATAACCAGAGGTACCACTGTATTTTCAACCAGTGACCCAAATTTCACGGTAAAGGCTCTAACTTGAAGGTGGGTGAGCAGAAGCTCATGCGGTCAAATGGCCCCAAACTCGGGGGGGGGGAGAGACATAAATGCTTTATTCGCTATGATGTGGGCAGAACTGTACCCTCTATCGCAGCTCATCTAGGCTACACACCCTAGGCAAAGGTGTACAAAAATCCATGATTCTAGTCCTAAGGCTGAGGATCTAGAAAGGCCTGACATGAAGAATAGGAGGGAGGAGGAAAAAGGCATGCTCAAGCACAAGTTATTCAGCTTAACAGCTCTTCACATTTATAGTCAATGTCAGTGGCAGTTTTGGCTGCCTTGCTCTAGATTTGATTTACAGTAATATTTGCATTCTGCTTTCCCAGCAATAATGCTGAGCTCAAAGCAGCACACAAGAATAGCAAAAGCATTGCAAATTAGCAAACAATCAGATCAAAAGCCCAACAACCTATAAATAAGGCTTTGAAAAACCTAATTCATCACACAATTAATACAAAGGCATTATGATTCAAAATATCATAAATGGCTGCTGAGCATCAGCCCTGTGCCAGTTAACATACTCTCTGTGGGAAGCACTCCCCACCCCATTCAGACCCAGGAACAAAGCAACTGGAATCCAGGTCAGGAGAACCAGGCAGCTCCTGACACGCAGTCCTCTCCCCAGGCTACTGACTTGATGGAAGGTAGAATTCTCAAATTGTTTGGGCAGATAGTTGGAGAAGCTGAGATTAGGGCAATAGTGCAAAATCTGGGGAGCCTCGGGGAGCCTGAACCTCATTTTTGGTGGTCAATTGAGAACCTTGAAGGTCTTATGGAACTGTAGAGTTGGAAAAGACCTCAAGTGTCATCTTGTCCAAACCCCTGCAATTCACAAATCACAGCCAACGGACCTCTATCATGTGACCATCCAACCTTTTCCTAACTTTTAGTCAGAATCTCCATTCTTGTAATTTGATTCCATTGGTATCTGAAGCAGCAGAAAACAAGCTTGCTTCATCACCTGTGTAGCAGCTTCTCAGATATTTGAAGATGGCTGTCATATCACCTCTCAGACTTCTCCAGGCTAAACATACCCAGCTCAATTGATGCCAAGGCTGCCACCTGGATGACAGACCTCTGCTCCTGTGCATTGATCAACACGCATGATATATTTATTGAATTTATCATATCGCGCCATAGGAGGCGATCCTAGATCCATTCTCCACATCATGAGAAGCGTCACTAGTTTCTGTGAAAGGCACAAGACCAGGCCAGGATGGTTATTTCTTGGGTCAGTTGGCAACCTTAGTGGTATGAAAAAAGGGGAAGGAGAAGACATAAATGAGACTGAGCTCCAACAATGATTAATCAGCAGCATCCTGTTGTTGGTGTTGTGTTTATTTCTTCGGTGTCAACTTGCTGGGAATGAAGACTGATTCACACCCTACAGCTGTACTGCACAAACGGACGGGTAGTTTGAAAGCAAAACACATGGGAGAAAATGTCTGGAGATGAGGAAAAATACCCTGGCTAAGGTGGTGCACCTGAGTATTCTATTCCCCTTCCTCACTGGAAGCATCTTGGGAAATCAGATTATCCTTGAATGTAGAGTCGAATCACCCTTTCAGAAGATCTGTCTTAATTGCTAGTGCCTTATCTTAATTCCTAGGATGCCCACTCATTTTCCTCCACCCCTTTTATCAGCCAGGCTGCTGCTCAGAGGGACACCAGCCTGAGGCAAAAAGGGCTGTCACCCCAAATAATGATGAAAAATCAATTCTGTTCATCTGGAAGGTTAAGCAAAAAACAAAACAAAGCTAGACCCACTGAAATGAAAGGGGGGGTGAGGGAGAGACTTGATCAGTGAGCCTGATTGTCTGTTTAATCCCTATCGTCATGAGTGAGAGGTCTGAAAGGGAGCTAGGTACCCCATCACCCACAAGTTTAATATAAAGGCATGTGAGCCCAGTTTAAATTTGCAACTAGGGATGGTGAAATCTGACAATTTCAGTACATTTCCCCAATCTTAAGGTCAGTTCACTTTTCCATATCAGTTTACAAAAAGAAACAGTCTTCTTGAAAATTAATCTGCATTTAATTGCAATATTTTCCTAATATACAACCCCCCCCCAGTGCTTTCCCCTAATCTCATGCCTATTATTATTATGGAGATATGAAAGGAACATTTCGTACAAAGATTTCCATAATAAAAGACAAAAGTGGAAAGGACCTAACAGAAGCAGAAGACATCAAGAAGAGGTGGCAAGAATACACAGAGGAACTATACCAGAAAGAAATGGATGTCTCGTATACCCGACTCACGAAGAGTCAGACACGACTAAACAACTAAACAACAACAATTATTATTATTTTAAATTCCTCACCCTAAGGTCGCAGGATAGGTTACTACATTAAAATATAATATTAAAAATAGTTTAAAACAACTTATACACACTTAACCCAAATACAGACGTTTCTGTACACGTCTGTATGTTTTTTTGTACATGATCCTTGGCTTGAGAACAGCATTGCTACATTTGGAGCAAGGCAAATTTTGAAATATGGCTATGCTGCAGTTAGTGTCTCATTCTGGAAAGTGCAAAGAAAGTTGGGTCACCTTTAAATGTGAACTGAATCACATTTCTCCATTGTCCCTGTTTGCAAAACCACATTCTTCAAGATTTGGCATGGATTGTACTGAGCAGAAAACACACAAGCCTTACTTGTCCTGGGAACATGTTTGAATGACATATTTGCTGCAATTAAGTTGGTCTGGGTCTGCCCAGTGCCTGGACGTATGAGAGACCCGTTGGAAATCTGCATGAATTTCATGTAGGGCTGCATGGAAATGTTAATTTCAGTTTTTCTCCATTTTACCATTCTTCAGTTCAGTTCTCCACATTCCCACCTCAACTTGGAATTTTTTTATTTTAAAAAGTCATCATTTTGCTGCAAATCATATCCAAATATATACCATTTTTGCATGCAATTTAGTCTAATGTACACTATTTTTGCTAAACCATTTCCACTAATGTAATGCATAAGTCTATGTTAAGTGCATCAATCTGCGCATTTTTTATGCACGCTTGGCCATAGCATGTGCATTTTGGAACACATTACTTGCCTGGAGAACTGCACTGCAAATTTCAGAGAATGCAAATTTCAAAAAAGACAGCCATCTTTTGATTCAAAACTGGTTTCATAAAGCGCATATTAAGTATGCTTTTAAATGTGAATTGAACTGTTTCTCTCTCCATCTCAAGCTCCATGACAGATCTACGGCGGGATATCGATGTACTAAATAAATAGCATTGTAGTCAGGGATGAGCTGGATGAAAGAGAATTAAAATTAGGTCTGTATAAATTATGCAACTCAAAAGGCATTTATTTTGCAATATTAGCTCTGTTCATTGGGTGGGAGGGTACAGGGTGAGGTCTCCCCACCTGACTGCTAGAAATCCCTTTCAAACTTCCCCCCACTTCTTTGCTCAAATCTGATCTCTCCTTGGATTGTTTGCATGCTCCCAAGCCCCTTTTCATGCCCAGAGATCTAGTTGGGGTGCGGGGCAGTTGTAATGAATAACTAAGGTCCTCTGCATATTGAATTTTGTGCCAGGTACCAAACCTAACTTAGGATGCTCTGTCTTCAGAAGTTTTATCTAGCATAACTCATATACCTTCAGGCCAATCTTCACAACCTTAAGGACAAAGGGCTCTTCTTTGTAATAAAAAAAAGCGAAGGCTTTCAGCACATCGTGCAATGTACTGAGACCAATTTTGCATGTGCAGTACTATTTCAGAATGCAGATAGATTTATTTTGACCACGTGTGAGAAAATATCCAGCCTCTGGGCCAAATGTGGCCTGTGAGGGGTTCAAATTGCGCCCATGAGACCATTATCCCCAAATCACACCCCCATCTGCTTCAGCTGCAGGGCAGGTAGAAACATGTTTGCCAATGCACCTTTGTGAGCCTTAAAGTGAGATCCCAATATGCATTGGCCATGGGAAGTCATTGTGGCATCAGGTGGTTGACAGCTGGGCAGTTGTGTCCACTTGTCAAATTTGGCCTGCCAGACTAGGAGCCAGAAAGGTGTGACATCTTGATTTAGAATGTCCTGCCTTCTGAGCATTTTCCTAGCATGGTTCACATGTTTTTACAGCCTTTTGAAAAAGTAACTTGTTCTTTAATGAAACAATTTGCAGCGTGTGTTGAAGACTACATTCTACACCTGAAAACAGAGATAATTTTACTTAGAATCAGTGCTATTTTTCTAAAAAAAAGAGGTGCCGGAACTCACACCTCCCTCATTCTCTTTGAATGGCAATGGCACCCACGTGAGAGGTGCTGGAACTGAGTTCCAGTGAGTTCCAGCTGGGGAAAAGCCCTACTTAGAATGCACTGGCTCCTAAAGCTTCACTTGGTATTCCCTTTGTATTATTATAAAATAGGATTGCCATATCTTGAAGAGGACAACCTGAGCCACTGCCAGCCCAAGCTAGGAAAAGAGGTGCGTGGGCATGGGTGCTACTGCTGCGCCCACATGCCTCTTTCCCCAGCTCAGGCTGGCAGCAGCCATGGTATGCAGAGCAGCCCAAGTCCCAGCTGCTCCCAAGCAAAGAAAACCCCAGATATTTTCGTTAAAAATGTAAAAATCCGCCCAGATGGGCATGTTGGCCTGCCAAGAGAGGACATGTCTGGGTTTCCCCAGGCGTATCGCAACCCTATTATGAAAACGTCTTTCTTTGATGGTGTCTGACAGGAATGGGGAACCTTTAAAGCCCAAGAGCCACATTCCCTTGTGGGCAACCCCATGAGGGACAGATACCAATAGTGGGTGGGACTAGATACAAATGTAAGTGGAAAAATGGATGGGACTATTGCAAAGGGACATGGCATGCAAAAGGTCCCAGGTTACACCCCTGGTGTTTCCAGATAGAGCTGAGAAAGACCTCTTCCTAAAATGCCAGTCAGTTACATTAAGTTACATTGATCCATGAGTCTGCCTCAGGATAAGGCAGGTGCTTGCGTTCCAATTCCAGCCATGCAAAAATCAGAGGTGTTTTGTTTGTGACACACACATCTCCAGGCGACCAGAGGCATCATCACAGTTGAAGGCCATATTGCAGCCAGGCGAAAGCACTCAGTGAGGGTGTTGTCAGGGGGATGGGGTTTGGCCTGGAGAGAGTCCCAAAAGCCAAATAGAGAGCCAGTGTGGTGTAGTGGTTAAGAGTGGTGGACTCATAATCTGGTGAACTGGGTTCGTGTCTCCGCTCCTCCAAATGCAGCTGCTGGGTGACCTTGGGCCAGTCACACTTCTCTGAAGTCTCTCAGCCCCACTCACCTCATAGAGTGTTTGTTGTGGGGGAGGAAGGGAAAAGGAGATTGTTAGCCACTTTGAGACTCCTGAAGGGGAGTGAAAGGCGGGATATCAAATCCAAACTCTTCTTCTTCTTCTCATTCGTCCTCAAGGTCTGAGGTTCCCCCATCTCTGGCCTGTAAAAATTCCTGGCAAAACTGACCAAAGCTCTTCTAGAGATTCGAATGCATGCACGATTCAGCCTGAAACTTCAGCCTGGTTTCCACACTTTTGCACACTTAAGTTGCTCTCCTCCCACTGGCGTGTGCAATCTTGCCAGAATGCCACAGTGGAGCAGCCAGAGCACACTGTTGCCACATGCTTATGCCAATGTACAAACCCCCAACCTGGGTTTGCTTTTTCCTCTAGGGCAAGCAGGATCAACACCTGGGCATCATCCAAGAGCCTTGATTCCCAAAAGAAGAGGTTCCCAGCATTCATGGGTAATTACCATGAGGAACATGATGTGTGCATGCAATACACCCTCCTGTTTGCAATGCACCCTCCTCTCCCATTCCTCTAGGTTATGTGTCTGTACAAGTCAGGTAATGATTATCATTCCCATGCACATATAGAGAAGCCAGACACCAGTGCTCGGCCCTTTGATATCCGCAGTGCTGAACCAGTGAGACTCAGTAAGCCTGGGCTAACTTGGCTCCATGGTCACCAGCCGAGCCAGCGGCTGCCTGATTGTCAAGGTATGACTTATGGTTCATCTGATTGCTTCGGTGATACGTGCTGGATCTGACACCTTCTTTCACACCTGTGTTGTCAGATCCCTATCAATAAAGGCCTCACAACAAGTGCTGCCTTGCACACAAACACATGTGCCCGTCACCTGGCTTTTATTTATTTGTTTCTTTGTTTATTTAAAGATTTATCATCTGCACTTTTAATAAAGTATATCAAGGTGGCTTACAACATGCAATATACATGAAGCATAATGATAGAGATCAATAAATAGCATGTTAAAATGCTTTCATAAAGGGTGGATATAAGAAAGGACTTATTCATATAGTGCATTGTTAAACTATGGAACTCACCACCACAGGATGCAGTAATGGACATCAGATGGATGGCTTTAAAAAAGGATTGGGCAAGTTCATGAAGGCAAGGTTATTAATGGCTAGTAGCCACATTGGCTTCGCTCTGCTTCCAAGTTCAGAGGCAGCCATGCTTCTGAATATCAGTTGCTGGAAACCACAGGAGAGCAGAGAGCTCTTGTGCTTAGGTCCTGCTTGCTGCTTTCCAGGTGGGAGAACAGGATGCTGGACTGGATGAGCTTTTGGCCTGATCCAGGAGGCTCGTTTTATATGTTTGCCTACAGACAAAAGTGTTTAATAGCCTGAGTGACTTATTAGAGCAGGTTGGTGAAATCAGTGTCCCTCCAGATTTTCTTGATCTTCAAAGTCCCTGCTCCCCATGTTCAGAAGAGGAATGTCAAAGATTTGAAATCCATTCTTCATGTCGCAGTTGAAAGCATGCCCTGCATCTTGTGTTCATTCCAGACCAGGAATGGGGAAGCTATGGCCCTCTTGATGTTCTTGGACTCTAACTCCTATCAGCCCCAGCAAGCACAATTCATGGTCATGGATGATAGGACTTGTAGTCCAGCATCAACTGGAGGGCCACACATCCCCCCCATACCTGCATTACAGAATTAATAGTGGCTACAGGGAGCATATGAGCTGAGCCTTGACCTGAAAGACAACATTGGCCCACAAAGTCATGTATTATCTTCTCTGATGGACAATGACTTCTGGATCAGGCTAGTGGTCCATCTAGTATAGAATCCTGTTCTCACCAGAGGTGCCAAGTTGGCCCCAAGACTGGAGAAGGCCGAATGCTCTGGAGGAGCTGCCCACTGAAGCCATGCACCAGGCCCCTTCAACATTGAGGGGGTCTGGCACCCTTCCAACAAATATTCAGAGGGCTGAAGACACTTTGACCCCCCTAGAGTTGGTGCACCTGGTTCTCACAATGGCCAACCAGATGCCCCAATGGGAAGCCTGCAAGCAAGACCTGAGCACCAATAGCCCTTCCTCTCTACTTGTGACTCCCAGCAACTGGTATTCAAATAAATACATTCTCCAACAATGGAGGTAGAACCTAGCCATTGTGGCTAGTAGCCATTATTAGCCTTATTGTCCATGAAATTGTCTAATCCTCTTAAAAAACCATCCACATTAGTGTCATCATCACAACTTTTTGAGGAAGGGAGTTCCACAGGCTTTCCCTGTGTCAGGTTTTAGATTGTAAACTCATCAGGACAAGGGCCTGCTTTCTTGTTCTTACCTTTTCTATACACGCACACAGAGATCTGCTTTATAGGGTTGAGGTTTAAAAGCATAACCAGAATTCCTGCTTG
This sequence comes from Podarcis melisellensis, assembly GCF_964234715.1. Lineage (NCBI taxonomy): Eukaryota > Metazoa > Chordata > Lepidosauria > Squamata > Lacertidae > Podarcis > Podarcis melisellensis. The sequence continues at coordinate 11,223,312 of NC_138547.1, read as the reverse complement.
AACACCATGAGATACTGTGTACTGAGAAATGAGGAAATTACAGGATTGCTAGGGGATCCTCAGGCACAGATAGACCAGATGATGGGAAGCCAGCAGAGATGAGGCCCAAATGCCCCACCCCCACCCTCCTCCTCCTAATGACGCTAATGAGAGTTTTCACCCAATTATAACCTTTTAATCTCTAGGTTGTGTTTTTGCTTTGTTTTTTTAAAAAACAGACCTTGCCAGGCTAATTGGCTTTCTTACAAAGTGAAAAAGCTCAAAGGCAGGTGTGTGAGAATTAAGGGGTAGTTCTCATGTGCTCCCAAGGACTCTTTCAATTCACAGAAATGGGGTCAGCTTGCTACTTTCTGGTGGAGAGGGGTGTGTGTGTAGAAATCGGCCTAATGTATGAAGTTAAGATCTGCACTCGTTGCTTCCTCCACCTTGCCCCTTGGCCCCACGCTACACATCACTGGCATGTGGACCCCAAAGGCTTGACTGGCAGGGAATGTGGCCCTTAGGCTGAAAGAAGATTCTCCACCCCTGCTCTAGGACCTGAGCACATGAGCACTCTCTATTCCCATGAGTTCCAGCAATTCAGAAGTATTAATGACTCCAAGTGTGGAGCCAGAGCATAGTCATTGTGGCTAGCAGCCTAGGAATTTGTCCAGTCATCTTTTAAAGCCATTCAAGTTGGTGGCCATAACTGTTAGTTTCTGTTTCTCACTGAGTAGCTGTGTGGAGTCACAGGACGCTGTTTACATTCCAGAGACCTTGCAGTCTCAAGGGAAAGGGAGACGGGATGTGACGTTAGTGGTTTCCTGTTTCCTTTGTTCAGTTGCTCTCTGCTTTCATAGAGATAGGATGTCTTTTCTGTTCTGCGTAGTTTAGAAATAAAACTCTTTACAATGTAGCCAAACCTCTTGTCTCTTCCCTGTGCTGGGAACTCTGCTGGATAGAATGTGCTTGAGGCCTTATCAAAGGCTCAGGTCATTAAACACGTCGGAGGCAATTTCAAAGGCTCAGCTTGGAGGAAGATGAAGCCTTATCAGCTTGGCCAAGTGGAGTTCCGACAATAACTGCCTCCTGTGGAAGTGAGTTCCAAAGTTTAACTGTGCACTGCACAAAGAAGTTAAACCTGGGATCTTCCTCATGCAAAACAGGTGGTCTACCATTGAGCCATAGCCCTTACACTCTGAGAGAGATTGGAGATTGTATTAACTTAGATCTAAAAGGACCCCATTCTCTCTCTCTCTCACTCTCTCTGTCTCTCTCTCTCTGTCTCTCTCTCACATACACTTTTAAGATCCTTTTCCCCCAAAGTGCAGACTTTTGAAATCCCATCTCGCCTTCCTCCAAACATGCAATAGTGCACTGTTGACCGCAAGTCCTTGAAGATTTCCAGTGTACTTTTTTTAATTCCACAGCTCTGGCACCACATAGGAAATTAATTCAGTGACAATATTTTCATTAGATTATGCCCTGCGTTCTCAATCTTAGGCACATTTGTAAGCTTGTTGTACGTTCTAATTAACCGGGAAGAATAAGTCTGTGTTCTGGGTGACTTCTTGAGTGTGCCAAAGGAATGCATAAATAAATTGGTCTCTGTGTGGCAAAGGCCGCCTACACTGTCACACCCCTCCCACTCACCCCAACACACACAAAAGGGAAATGGTTTATTAGCAAGAATGGTTGTAATTGTAAGAAGCAGTTGTATTGTAAGAAGAGCAATGATGGGAAGTGTTCAATGTTCCTGGTTGTAATTGTAAGAAGCAGTCGTATTGTAAGAAGAGCAATGATGGGAAGTGTTCAATGTTCCTGGTTGTAATTGTAAGAAGCAGTCGTATTGTAAGAAGAGCAATGATGGGAAGTGTTCAATGTTCCTGATCAACATGAAATTCCAGGTTATTAACTTGATCCATGAGGGCTTTTCTTAAGTTAACACTCCTTTTGCACCTTCATGAATGCCCATGAGACTAACATAGGTCTATTCATTTTGGTGGGTCTTCTCTGATTAGGACTTACTAGCTACAACCCATTAGCTGATTTAGGAGTTCAACTGGAGTTGGACTGAGGCATTATTAAGAAAAAAGACTTGTGTTTATTGAGTAAGATATGGGTCATAGAATAAGAGAGTTGTATTAGCCATTGTAAGGTAGTCCAACCCCATGGCTCGATGCAGGAAATGTATAATTACAGCATCCTCCAGCAGAAGGTTTGGCTTAAGGTTTCCAGTAAGAAAGAAGCCACCACTACCCTCTGTCATTGGTTCCATTTTTTTAACTGTTCCCACCTGCATGGCATTTCTCCTAATGCTAAACTGAAATCTACCATCCTGTAGCTTAGGTCCATTAGGTCTACCCTCTGGGGGCAGCAGAGAACAAATATTTGCCCTCTTATATGTCACAGCTCTTCGGGAATTCAAAAAGTGCTATTATGTCCCCGTCCCCACCCCCAATAGTATTCTCTTTTCCAGGCTGAACATACCTACTTCCTTCATCCTTTTTAAAAAGTATTTTTATTGATTTTCCATTTTTAACAATTTTATAACATCATAACACTTTTTATAAAATCTTTTGCTTTGCCGAGCTCTCGACTTCCCTCCACCCGTCTTCTGGTTTTCTTATAACGCATTACAGTGGTACCTCAGGTTAAGTACTTAATTCGTTCCAGAGGTCCATCTTAACCTGAAGCACCACTTTAGCTAATGGGGCCTCCTGCTGCTGCCGCGCCACTGGAGCACGATTTCTGTTCTCATCCTGAAGCAAAGTTCTTAACCCGAGGTACTATTTCTGGGTTAGCGGAGTCTGTAACCTGAAGTACCACTGTATTATCTCCACACATTTATAACATCTCAATACTATATATATCTTAACTTGTTAACCAACCTTAATCACAAATAGAATCTTTCTTCTTTTAAACGTTATGAGTTTTACGTCATTCCTGCTAATGTCTCTATATGTGTACAATGATTCTCAATGTATTGTATAAATTTACTCCACTCTCTCTGGAATGCTTGGTCGCTCTGATTTTGGATTTTTCCAGTCAGTTTTGCCAGTTCTGCATAGTCCATCATCTTTGTCTGCCATTCTTCAACCATTGGTAACTCCTGCTGTTTCCATTTTTGACCTATTAAGGTTCTAGCTGCCGTTGTGGCATACATAAACAGTTTTTGATCTACTTTTGATATTTCCACTCCTATCATTCCCAGCAAGAACACTTCTGGGTTTTTTGGGAAGGTGTACCTAAACATTTTTTTAAAATTCATTGTAAATACTTTCCCAAAATACTTTAACTTTATCAGAGGTCCACCACATAGGATAAAAAATATCCTTCTTTAACATTACATTTCCAACAATTCTTATTTCTCATTCTACACATTTTCGCTAATTTAGTTTGTGTCAAATACCATCTATACATCATTTCCATTATATTTTCTTTCAATGCCATTCATTCAGACATTCCATAATTTTGTTCAGTTTTCAATTTGAATATTGTGCCCAATAGATTTTGCCCATTTTATCATTACTTCCTTAACCTCTTCATCTTTTGTATACCATTCTAAAAGTAAATCATACATTTTCAATAAGATTTTTGTTTTGCCTTCCAACAGATTGGTTTCTAGCTTCGATCTAGAAGTCTCAAAGCCATTCTTCCTCTTATCTTCTTTAAATATATCATTTATTTGAAGATATTGCAAACAACCTGTTAACATCACTCGTTTCATCATATGGCTTCATTTTAAACTCATTATCCATTTCTGTTAGCAACTCCCTACATGTAGGCCAATTACCTTTCATGTTTAATCTTTTAAATGATATTGCTTCCACTGGTGATATTCACCATGGTGTTTTCAGCTCTAATATCTTGTCCAAACCTCATAAAGTGGTTTTCTTATAGCATGGTTCAAAAAACCTCTATGAACTTTAACTTTGTCATACCATAGATATGCATGAAGGAGGAAAGAAGTACTGGTAGGTAGATATCTATATCTATCTATCATCCATCTATGTATCATCTACCTATTATCTATCTATCTATCCATCATCTATCTATCATCTATCTATCTATCTATCATCTACCTACCTACCTACTTCCGCCATCCTTTCCTCATAGGACTTGCTCTCCATACCATTGATGATCTTCATTGTCCCTCCTCTGAACCTGTTGCAAGTTGTCCAACATCCTTCTTTGCTGCAGCTCCCAGAACTGGACACAGAAATCCGGATAGAATCTTGATCGAACTAAGCTTCCTAGGAGAATCAAGTATACACTTCCAGAGTTAACACTAAATACATTACTTCTGGTAAATATGCCACCATAGAGGGCCGTGAAAATTTGTGTCCCGTGCTTTTTAGACTGATCTTCCCATGTACTATCTGAAACCAAAGGGTGTATTGGTTGCCAGATGTGACGTTCTTTTCAGCTCTCCTACCCCACTAATAGTGTTAGCAATGCTCAGAGCAGGCTTGTTGAAATGCATGCACCTAACTTAGAGCTAATAACTTTAATAGGCCTATTCTGAGTAGAACTCACCAAGTGTCAAAAATATTTAATCACACTAGCCTTTTTTACTACCACTTCACATTGCTGACTCATGAACAGCTCATGACTATGTTCCTGGAACCCCTTTTTCATGTGTATCATTTCTTTTGTGATAAAACCACTTGCACCTAGCTTTTTGTTTTTAGCCCAAACAAGGGCTCCTGAGATAGCTTCTACTGAAAATGGCAATTAACCCAATTAACATCATAAAAATCTGAAAGCATAGAGCAGAGTCATTAAAAACAAGAGGCACCACCTTCAAATAAGCAGGAGCAACAATTCAGCACAGACCAAAAGCCTGAAAGGAATGTCTTAATGCTGTATATGATGATCATAAGAGAGGGTTCCAACCAAGTCTCTCCAGGGAGGGCATACCACATTCAGGAGTTTCATTTAAAGCTGTGCACCAGATTTGGCCACAGCCATAACTGAATCAAGCTGATTTGGGTGGGTGGGGTCTGGGCTTTGGCTGAGCTGGCTGAGGACAACCCTAGATTGTCCCAGATTGGATCAAGTCAACAGCACCTCCAGATGTGAAGGCATAAACCCAGAACAGATTCGCTCTTGCTCCAGAGAGAATCAGTGGGTGAAAAGAGCAGGGAAGCATATTTGGGCTGAACATTTTAAGGCATTGCCTAGTGTGAAGAACTGTGGGATGGCCTATCTCTGAAAACAGGGTCTCTCCATCATTGGGACACAGGAGGCGGTGATGGCCACCAACTTGGATGGGTTTAAAAGAGGATTAGACAAATTTATTGAGAATACTGCTATCAGTGACTACTAGCCATGGTGGCTATGATCTGCATCCATGGTCAAAGGCTGTATGCTTCTGAATGCCTGTTGCTGGAAACCACAGGATGTGAGGGGACTCTTGTGCTTAGTTGAACAGGAGGGGTGGACAAGATGAGCACCGAGGTCCCTCCCAGCTGTATACTTCCATTACTCAAAACTTTGCGATGTTTCTGTAAGGCAGAGTGGAGTTATCCGTCACTGCCACAGGCTCACATCACAGTGTCCCACATAAAGAGGTGTCCATTCCTGTGATATGTATCTGTGTCGGCTCTTTGATTGTCAAAGGCAGAGCAAATGAAAGAGAGAAATCCTTTGTGGCAACAAGTCAGATGCTTTCAGCACACCATCCGTCCCTGCGGGAAACACATTTCTGTCATGCTGCCAAGTGAAACCATGGGTGATCGACTGCACTGGTAGCGTTCGGCAAAGCTGCCCCAGGCAACTTTCACTTTTCACACCCAGTTCTTATGTGAGTTTGGAGGATGTTGTTTGCTTGGATCCTATCTGAGGCTTTCCCCCCAGCCCCGGCTCCCTCCAGCCCCAGGTTTCTCAACCCCCTAGATCACAGCATTCTATCCTGGCCCTTCCTTCTCCTTCCTTTCAACAGACTTGGCTATGATTTCTGATCCCAAACATATTACTGGGAAGCTATCCATTTGGAAAGAAACAGACAAAACTGTGTGTAGCTGATTACTACTACTACTAGTAGTAGTTATACTCCGCCCATCTGGCTGAGTTTCCCCAGCCACTCTGGGTTTGAAAGATCATCAGTATCAAAGTGTGTGTGCATGCATGTACGTGTGCACGAGGGGGGGGGGTCTTAGGTTTCCATGCATACCTGGGATCCCCCCCCCCCAAAAAAAAATACCATCATGGCTGCCCTGCCCTCCAGGCAATTACCTCAGGCAGCAGACCTCATGTTGATCTTTGGGCATAGCTGTTTTTACCCTTGTATTGATGTGTTTTCAGTTTTCTATTGTTTTCAAGTGGAAAGCCATGTCTATTAAAGTGGTAAAAAAAATAAAACTGGTACAGGTTTGTTGCACAGAAAGTGTGGGTGAGCTGGGTGGATTTTCTTTGTACAGTGGTACCTCGGGTTAAGTACTTAATTCGTTCTGAAGGTCTGTTCTTAACCTGAAGCACCACTTTAGCTAATGGGGCCTCCCACTGCTGCTGCCTTGCCGCCGGAGCACAATTTCTGTTCTCATCTTGAAGCAAAGTTCTTAACCCGAGATACTATTTCTGGGTTAGTGGAGTGTGTAACCTGAAGCGTATGTAACCTGAATGTATGTAACCCGAGGTACCACTGTATCTTCTTTAGAAATACAAGTAAGGAATACACGGCAAGCATGCACAGAATTAGAGTCCACAATTAGGATCTCTTAGAATGGTCGGCAACAGAGGCAGGGCTTTTTTCGTGGTGTTCTCTGGAATTCTCTTCTTAAGGAGATAGATATCTCCCCTACTCTGTGCACCTGTTGTAATGGTTTTGAACCAGTGGTTATTTATGGTACTTTATTTAAAACATTTAGCTGCAACCGTTCATTAAAAAAACCAAAACACCTCAGGAGGGTGTACAAGAACTTATCTGATCAAAGATGCATTAAAACCCAAAATTACAGTACTTTTTAAAAAGCACTCATTCCCTCTTCTGGATCACTCCCCTTGTCCCCTGCCTCTGCCACACACTCTTCAGAGCCCTGCTAGCCAATGATATGTGCCCACTTAGATGTTGCCTGATCACAACTTCCATCACCCCATGCTTGATCCTTGGCCATGTGGGTCAAAGTTCAGTAGCATCTGGAGGGCCACAGATCTCCCATTCCTGGAGTGAAGCATACAGTCACGGGCAATAATGTGTGAATGTCTGTGTGTTCCTTGGTGTGAGGTTTAGAGTGTTCTCAAAACATGCCCCTATTTTTATTGGCAGAGTGTCATAAGGTACCATGAGGTCACTGCAAGCAGGTTGTGGGACAACCTGAAAGATTCTCTCACTGCTAGAGTTAAAATGGAAGCCAATATTTCAGAGTCAGAAACAGATCCAGGGCTAAATTTGTAAAAAGCCCAGGGTGCAGGTGCTAGCTAAATGGCTGCGTGGCAGATTTCAATTCTTGGTAGTTTTTTTAACAACAACAACTCAGTGAGACTGGTTTCCTATCATAACAATTTTACTCTGGTTGCACCACTAATTTATTCCAATTTTATTGTTATTGTGATCAGTGTTGTGACCAAGATGATCAAGGGTGTGGAAAAAAAGGCTTATGAGAAATGGCTGAGGGAGTTGAACCTGGAAAAGAGGAGACTGAGAGGAGATATGATAGCCATCTTCAAATATTTGAAGGGCTGCCATTTAGAAGATAGAGCACACTATGTTCTCCTGCTCCAGACATTAGGACCCAAGCCAATGGATTCAAGTTAGAAGAAAAAAGATTTCGACTGAACATCACAAAGAACTACTAGCAGTAAGAGCTGTTTGATGGTTGAATGGATTCCTATGAGAGCTGGTGGACTCTCCTTCCTTGGAGGTTTTTAAAGCAGAGGTTGGATGGTCACCTGTCATGTATGATCTACTTGTGATTGCCACATTGCAGGAGGTTGGACCAGAAGACCCTCAGGGTCTCTTCCAACTCTACTGTTCTATGGTTTGAGGGAGAGATGATCGTGTGCAGAAAAACTCCATTCAGGTGCCAAAGAGAAATGATGCATTCTATTGCATTATATGCCATGCATTATTTGTTATGTTCAGGGACATCACAAGATGAGCCTTCTCTTTCTGAGGTGAGGGACATAACCCCCTGCACACACACCCCCACATCATGTATAGAAGTCAAGTGGATTGGAAGTTGAATCTTTTACTTCAGCATCAGTGACAAGGTGGCACCTTCTTTTTAAAAACATTTTATCGTTCCATTTTACAACATTTCAACAACAAAAATTAAATCAAAAATTTTTTGACCTACATTTTATTTGACTTCCCCCCCCCTCTCTGCAGTTAGTTCCTTATTTTATATCATAAACTTGCTCCATAGCCAACTCCAGCCTATTTGCAAATTTAACCTTTTTACTCCCTTTAAGTTATTTTTTACTGCTCATGTTAAAGTCAATCCTGTTAATGTTTTTAATTGTTTACAATTTGTCTTCATGTATTCAGTAATTTCCCCCCATTCTATTAAACAGAGTCTCTCATCTTGATCTCTTATTCTTCTGGTAAGTTTTGCCCTCTCTGCGTATTCCATCAGTTTTAATTGCCAATTGTCTTTCATTGGAACTGCTTCTTTCCATCTTTGGGCATATACAATTCGGGCAGCCATGGTGGTATACATAAATAGGTTTTCTTTATCTTTGGGTACCTCTTCCCCAATTATACCTAAAAGAAAATCTTCTGGTTTTATAACAAAAGTTATTTTTAACATTTTTTTCAATCCATTATAAATAATTTCCCAGAATGCTTTTGCTACCTTACACGACCACCACAAACAAGGTGGCATCTTCCAGCATACGTGACAGCATCAGACCATGTTGGATAGCAAAGAGCCCCTTCCACTATGTTTTAGAACCTTTATTGTTTAAGTCAATATTTGGCTGCTAGCTATGCATAGGCCAGATTTTGCCAGCTATACAAGAGTTGCTGACCAGGGAGAAAGATATTGTCTTAGTAGCAAAACTGCATTTCTGACCTAGCTATGTGTTTCTCATTTCCTTCAGCTCTTGTTCCTTAACGGTTTCTCCAGAAACATGTGCAGACTGATGTAAACATCTTACTCCTTATGGAATTATTTTGGGTTTATGCAATAGGGGGCCCAAATCTCAGTGTTAACATCCAAGACATTGACACCTTTGGATTCCCTAGACTTGTCAGATATTGGATGCTTTGTTTATTGGTCTGGATCTGTTCCCACTCTTTGCTTGACATCTTGTCTTCAGAAAGCCTTCTGCCTGCTAAGCCACTGTTTTCAGAGGAATCAAAACAACGAACTATTTCTGAAGGTTCCCCAGCACTATAAATACATTTTTCTTGTACTGATGGTTGTGGGAGCATCTTATTAGGTCCTTCAGTTTTAAATAACATGACATATATTTCCCTTTGTTTTATTTGTGTCTCTGATATTTTGTTATTTTCTTATAGGCCACACTTTCATAAAATTACAGCAATAAAATATTTTGTTTGTTTGTTTGTTTGTTTGTTTGTAATGTGTTGTGGTTAAAGTAAAGCAGGGAAGAGAGGCTTTTTGTTGCTTTTAAAGCTTTGGGGTTTCATTTAACATAAATAATTGGGGGGGGGACTGCTCTGCTTGGGGCGGGGGAATATCCAGGGCTCTTCAGTAGTTTACAGACAGCATTAAGGACACCCTACACCCTGCAACACTTATTGGAGAACATTCCTCCCAAACATAAACAAGCATCATTAAAGCTAACTGGTCAGTATGAACCTGTTTATTTTTTATTTTATTTTCAAGTGCAAGCAAGAATGCATGCTACTTGGGCACCTCTTAAGGTAACAAATATCAAGAGACAAACTCCACTCCTCTCATGAAACCAAAAACTATGAAGCATATGTGGATTTCGGAGTTTTAGTTGACTGAATAAAAGTTTTTCCCAAATATGGACTACGGGGGAAAGTGAATCCCTTTTAACAAAAATGCCTGGATTTGCTCTTAGGCAAACCTAACATACTGTGGGAGGATTCCCTATGCCTGCAAATTGTGTCCACTTTGGCCCCAATTCTGCTCCCATAAGAGTGACTGAGGGACACAAAACTGCATTAGATACAAAGCAGCTGAGAATCCACATTGCAGATCAAAGCAGATCAACTCAGAAACAAGCACAGGTACAAGATGAATTTTGGAGCCTGTGTACACCCCTAGCACTTCCTCCAGATTTTACTTTTATGTAGCGCTTATCTGGTGGTGGGGCTACATGCACAACAGTGCTATTTGCCCCTGGGCATTGCATGCTGACTGTTCTGAGGCTTTTGGAAGCGAATGGAATGTCTATTTCACTGGTCTTCAGCTGGTGGATCAGAACCCACTAGTGGATCATGGCCTGAACCAAAGCGAGCTGCAACAGAAGCACTACACACCATGCAAATAGATTTGATAAAAGGTTAAGAGTTCCTAGATGCATGTTTGGGTTAGAACTGGGTCCTGGGTATGAAAAGGTTGATGGTACAGACAAGGCACGACTCCCATGATTTGCTTTGCCACTGGATACTCATCACCTGAGTTGGGGTCTGGCACACAATCCACACTGTCATAGATGCTGGCAGGCTCCACAGGGCAAGGTTTTCACAAGGATTAAGCGTTCTTTTAACCATTTACCCTCATGCACCCAGCACAAATATTCTTTTCTTTCCAATTCAGACCTCTCCAGGCTTCTCTCTCAGCCCTTGGCTCTCTTGTACAAACACTGCAGCCAAAGGAAAGAGCTCTGGTTATATTAACCTTCCCTTCACCTGACCTCTCCCACACTTGTTTTTCCAAAGGGGCGGATGGAGCACAGGTTCATAGCACCAAGCACTGGGATATGCATGGGCTGATTATTCCAGACACACAAGAGGAGTCGTATGTAAATAAACACATGTGCAGTTTTCACTTTTCAGTCATTCCCTCTGGTTCCAGTGTTCAGGGCTGCAGGTACCATTTGCTCATGTGACCTCTTGTAACACTAGCATTCAGGACCATCCAATCAGTGGAGGCTGGCCACTGGTGCCCCTTGGACCTGGCAGGGATTAATATGGGGTAAATGTTCATTGTTGTATAGCCACCCAATAAAGAAATCAGAATGAACATGATAAAGGCTGGATGTAATCTAACTTCCGCATAAGCTTTGTGCAAGCAAATGAGGATGGATTCTTGAAAAACAGGTCACCTGGAGCAGGGATTCTTCTTCTTCTTCTTGAGTCGTTTAGTTGTGTCCGACTCTTCGTGACCCCATGGACCAGAGCACGCCAGGCATTCCTGTCTTCCACTGCCTCCCGCAGTTTGGTCAAACTCATGCTGGTAGCTTCGAGAACACTGTCCAACCATCTCGTCCTCTGTCGTCCCCTTCTCCTTGTGCCCTCCATCTTTCCCAACCTATTATTATTATTATTATTATTATTATTATTATTATTATTATTGATGTCCAATTCGGTTTATATTTAAAGGCAAACCTATGTAAATATGCACTTTCTAAAACAATACACGCTGAATATTCTTCAAAATTCACACCTACTTTTGCAAGGCTAAAGCATGTATTTAAAATGCATACATGAGCGAAAACAGCATGCAAAAATATTAGGCAGATTTGCATACAAATATCAGGAGAAATTCACACTAAAATGCTGGTGCGTTTTCATGAGGACTTAATTCACAAATTTATGTGGAAATGAGGAGAGCTGAGTTTGAGAGTGCCAAGACTGAACCTGAGAGAAACCAAAGCTGACAGCGTTGCCCATCCCTACTCTGGAGGAGTCCTGCGTCAAAGCATTTTAAAAGAAATCTCTAAAATCATTTTGACTGTAATTTTTGTTTACCACTTCCTTTTGGCTGGGAGGACTTATGCGCCCTGCCAAGGCTATCCCAAACCTGCCGGTTTCTACAGGGCCCCACAGCGTGGTGATTTAGGTACTGTGGGCAGGGCCAAGGCTGGCCTGACATCCTGAGGTGCTTTCAAGAAAGAAAGCAACGCCTACAGAAAAGAAAGGAAAAGAAAAGAAGGCATCAGAAGAAGAAGCTTCCCTTTGTTTCGGTGGTGAGAGCATTTGCCTAATTGCAGAACCGCAAGGTTAAAACCTGATTTTGGGTGTGGAGACTGATCTTACGATCACTGGGGAGGAGTGGATCAGCAAAAGAGCCTTTGAATGGGACGGTGCTCGGGGTGTTCTTGGGAATTTCAGGCCAGGAAAGCTGGAGCTTCTGTAGCGAGTAAATCAGGGGTTATTAAGCACAGAGTCACAAAACCACAAGATGTAGCGATAGGGAAGAAGGGAGCCAGAACGCTTAGTGTCATGGAAAAGCACGTTCAGCCAGGCGGCAAAGTTCTTCTTCTTTCTATTTTTGAGCATTGTCAGCAAAGTCCTAGCTGAGAGGTGGAATTGTGTTTATTTAGGGCTCTCTTTGTCTTGGACAAAACTGTTCCCAGTATGTTACCTCCAGCTTGGTGTAGCTGAGAGTGGGGAAGTCTTTTGCTTGGAGAGACTTGGGTTCAACTGCACCATTGGTCATGAAGTTAACAAAGTTGAGCCCTGGGCTATGTGCTGCAGCACTCCCTGGTTTGGTTTTTCCCATGGATTAAAAAAAATAGTTTGAAGATCGTCTAGTCCAGCAGGGGTGCCAACTTGAATAACATATTGTGGAGGCCCAGGTAAGCACCACCCTGCATAATCAATCACATGATGCAGTGCACACACACCATTTGAATGGGAATGCCCATCAACTTCAAATGCCCAGCTCCCTCAAATATTTTATTGTGGTGGCCAAAGCCCCCACGGCCCCTAGGAGTTGGCTCCTATGTAGTCCAGTTTTCTGCAAACTTGGGCCCTCAAATGTGTGCACTACAAATCCCATCATCCACAGTTTAGCCTAGTGGCCAAGGATGATGGGAGCTGTAGCCCATCCACATCTGAAGACCCAAGGCTGAAGAACACTGATCTAATATAGTTAATTCACATTACTGTTGACCAAACTACTATTTCCCCTGACACCCGAGATGTCCTCAAAATATGTTGCTATTATTTTCTTGCAGGAAAAATTCATTTTTTCTTCTGGTATTGTAGTCTTTTGGTTTAATGGTTTGTTGTATGTATATTTTATTGGTTATCTTTCTCTAAGCCACTTAGAGATTGTGGGTTTTCATTTTTTTAATGTTTATTTAGTTTAACATTTTGTATACTGCTTAATCACAATCACCTCTAAGCAAGGTATGAGAGACCCAATTCAGTAAGGAAAAAAATGAGTTTGAAATATACAATCAAAGTTCAATTAAAAAGCCTGCTGCAGTTTTAAAAAGAGTCTTCATTAAGTGCCAGAAGTTCAAAAGGGAGTGATGATCTCAGCTGGAAGGGAACTCTACAAAATTGGGCTCATAATACTGAATGAGCAGCTCCTGGTCAATAGACGCCATGCACCCAAGCCGCAGGGGACCATGAACAGTAATTCTCCAAAAGAACCCGGTGACCAAGGGGGATTTAAGAGTTGCAGCCAGGGTTAGTCCTACTCAGAGGAGGACTGCAATTCCCAGTGATTGGTACTCTAGAGGCATGTTGCCTCTTCCAGTAGAGGAAGAAGATGGCCATTATGGTTAGTTGCTAAGGATGATCAACAGGAGAGTGCCATTGCCCTTGTGTAGTTCCCAGAAGAGATATCCAGTTGGCCACTGTGAGGACAGAATACTTGGCTAATGGACCTTTGATCTGCTCCTAGAGTATAATATTGCTTTGTTTTGCAAGGCCGTTGTGAGGGCTACATGCATGTAAAGCATCACATCTTCTCTTCCATCATGAAATACAATTTAAAAGATTTGCACAGTCCTTCCAAAAGTAAATAAATGCCATAAATGTCAGCAATTCTGAAAAGCTAAAAAAGGTTTATAGATTTCTACTTGAAAGCCAGCTCTCTCCTGCTATCACTGTATGTATGTACGTATGTATGTATGTGTGCCTGTGTATGTATGCATTTTTGCATATTCCGTTTCCCCCCATTTAACTAAATGTTCGTATTTAAGCATAGCATGACTTATGTGTAAGTCTCTTTCCCCTCCTTCTTCAATGTATACAATGTAAATCCTCCCTTTCCTACACATAAACGAGTTGCTGACTGATGAGGATTAGGAAGAAACCTCCCGCTGGGTGTATTTATTATCATTATCTCATAAAGGTTTTTTTTTTAAAAAAAAAAACAATACAAAAAACTGGTTTTGCTGCTCCAGGTGTTGTGTTCTGCTGGATGCCAGGTGCTCAAATGAAAGAGATAGACTGGACAGGGCTGATTTTGATAAGGCATATCTTCCTTCGCAGCTAAACTCCAAAAGGAAGTCTTAGCTAGCAGAGGCGGGAAATTCCAGAGATTCTGGGTTCTAATCTCCAGCCAGCCAGCCACTGCTTCTAAACCAGTTGAAAATAGATCAGGGAGATGCACAAATGTTTTGTTGGTTTCTGGTGCAAAAAGGGCTTGCATGTAACAATTCAGATCAGACATGGGTGAATATGTCCACATCACTTTTCCTCAGTTTCTCATTTCCCCCAATCTTAAACTCAGTTCTCCACATTTCTGCATCCATTTGTCATAACATAAAATTAAAAGTTCACACGTAAATTTGGAAGTGTTTTGGTTTGAATTTCTCCCAACAGACACATTTTTGCAAATGTGAATTTGCAAATTAGTCAGCGTTTTAGTACAAATTTCTCCACTTATGTATGCAATTTAATATATACATTCTTGCAAACTATTTCACCCAATATAATGCATTTCTGTTTTCACAAATGCAACCTTTACCCTATTATATGCATTTTTGCACGCATGGTTTGGATTAAGAACTGCACTGCAAAATCCAAAGACTTGTGAACCACGAAGGGTAATTGCGTTTCAGTTTTGCATATTGGTTCAAAAAACTGCGGATGAGGCCCCTTCCAGTCCAAACGGAAACAAAATCAATTTTCTCCTTCATCCCTAGCTGCTTGCCACATGGCTAACAAAGAAAGAGACAGGAGTCAAGGCAAAGGAAGAAGGATCATGCCACAGAAATGCCTGCAACCTCAATGTATAATGTTCACTTTAATCAGCCAAAGGAAGCTTTCTCTCAAATGTGGTGCATCATGGAGGTCACCAGGAAACCCAACTCCTGAAATAAATTTTCACTCATGTGGTGAAAATATTTTCCTTTCTTCTAGTATTTCCATGGGCAGGAAAGGTATTTGTTCAGACGCTGGTGAGAGGCGGGGGACCAAAGCGAGTCTCAATGGGAGCCTTTGTTGTTTGCAAAATCACTGGAAGAGACTGAGGTTGTGCATCTGAGAACAAAGGAGTCCAGGTACCCAGCAGAGGGCTGCAAGATCTCCCCTCCACCACTACCTCAATGCTCGAAATTGCTGGAATTTATTTTATAGGTCCTGAAATGCAGACTGACTCTCAGCAAAGGATACTAACAGAAAATAATCCACTTTAGAAAACTTGGGAAATGAATGCATTGTATTGATTGGACCAGGTCATTGGGCAGAGCTTAATGACAAGAACTGATCATTAATCAGGATCTTATACACTAATGTTGTATAACTATTAGTTCCCTTTCCCTTTTCAAAGATCAATCTGCTGCTTATGTGGGAAGATAGGGTGCCATCTGTGTGCTAAGAGGGAGGGAAATGTAATCTCCTTCTACATTTGGAGGTCCTGTAGTCGTTCATCTGGGGAAGAACCCCCTACCTCAAATTGTCCCTTCCTCCATGGAATGGCACTGATGGGGGGGAGGCAGACCCCCCTGCTTAAGAACATCTTATGACAGCTATAGACATTAAACCAATCCTCACCTTCTTCTCCTACGTAGCTAGTTACCTTCTCACCTCACACAAGGGGAAGAAGACAAAGACTGGGAAGCTTCCTGGGCCTGGAAATGATATACAGGTGAGGAGCAGCTACTTCAGTTATTCCATTCCATAAAGATAACCACAGGTCTATGGATATTCTGCTAGAGAAGGCTACTTTTAAGGAGGGGCTCACTCAGTGGGGTGGGGCAACAACACTAGCATCTTGGAAGTGATGTCACTACCAAAACAGGAAGGGCCAAGGTAGCTGCAAGGCCAAGGCTGTGTGAAGGAATTGGCTGAAGCATCAGGTTGACTCTGTCAGTCCGCTGGTGCAGCCCTGATCTCACTGCTACCTCCTGGTACATAGAAGCAGCAATGCTCCTGGAAGGCAATTGCTGTGGCTTTACCCCACTGGGTGAGCCACTCCTGTTACTTCCACATCATCATCATCATCATGCAATTCTGGGCTGCATCAATAGGAGTATAGCATCTAGATCAAGGGAAGTAATAGTGCCACTGTATTCTGCTCTGGTCAGACCTCACCTTGAGTACTGTGTCCAGTTCTGGGCACCACAGTTCAAGAAGGACACTGACAAACTGGAACATGTCCAGAGGAGGGCAACCAAAATGGTCAAAGGCCTGGAAATGATGCCTTATGAGGAACGGCTAAGGGAGCTGGGCATGTTTAGCCTGGAGAAGAGGAGGTTAAGGGGTGATATGATAGCCATGTTCAAATATATAAAAGGATGTCACATAGAGGAGGGAGAAAGGTTGTTTTCTGCTGCTCCAGAGAAGCGGACACGGAGCAATGGATCCAAACTACAAGAAAGAAGATTCCACCTAAACATTAGGAAGAACTTCCTGACAGTAAGAGCTGTTCGACAGTGGAATTTGCTGCCAAGGAGTGTGGTGGAGTCTCCTTCTTTGGAGGTCTTTAAGCAGAGGCTTGACAACCATATGTCAGGAGTGCTCTGATGGTGTTTCCTGCTTGGCAGGGGGTTGGACTCGATGGCCCTTGTGGTCTCTTCCAACTCTATGATTCTATGATTCTATTCTATGATCATCATCTACATCCAGGTGGCCCACACGTTGGCATCTGGAAGTTGATTTCCATTACACCAATTAAGTACAATTGTCCATGTTCAGAGCTGGCTGACCTGTGAGGATGGGTAAAGCAGCTGCTTCACATGGCAGAATCACAAGAGGTAGGCATCCTTGCAGAAGCCCCACCTGCCCCACTGCTTCTGCCTCCTACAGATAAGCAACCCAAGTAGGGGAGGTGGCAGAGGTGGCACAGTAGCACAGCATTCTGCTGAGCAGCATTGCTAGCTGGCCTCCACCACCCCTAACAGCAAAGAGAAACCAGCAGCAAATCCTTGCAGGATGCCCCTTCTCACCAGGAGTCTTAGTGCAAGGGAAGAGTACCTTCTTCTCCACTATGCATGCACATCCTTCCTTGTGCATCTCCATTGTGACAATCGAGCTATTACAAGCATTCCCCCCCCCATTTACGTGTGTTCAATATGCGTGCATCACACCAAACCTGGAAGTGAATTTAAAAATCACTAAAATGCCCCAGAAGAGGTGCAAAGCAGTCAGAAAACAGCACCTAGCAATCCCACAGACTTTTGCAATTGCAATCCAAGAGCTCTTGCACCAACCATTGATTCCTGTGGTGAGTTGAAGTTTGAGGGAGAAGGTTGGGAGAGGGCAATTGTGGCAGAGGGGGTTTTTTTGGGTTTTTTTGAGCCATTCTTGGAGATGGCACCTAAAAAAACAGCAGCAGCATATTCCTTGGGTGGTAGCGAGTGGTGCCCATGCTGGAGGAAAAATTGGAAGTGATTGTTAGACTGTTTGGAAGACTGTTAGCGGGATGGCATGAGTGTGTGTGCTGTGGCATGCAAGTTTGGCAGGAATGAGTACAGCATACGTGCCATAAAGATACAGGGAAAATAATCTCGGCATTAGGCAGTGAGTACCGGAAACTGTGTAGCGGGACGTGGGTGGTGCTGTGGGTTAAACCACAGAGCCTAGGACTTGCCAATCAGAAGGTCAGCGGTTCGAATCCCCGCTGTTCAGTCCCTGTTCCTGCCAACCTAGCAGTTCGAAAGCACATCAAAGTGCAAGTAGATAAATAGGTGCCGCTCTGGCGGGAAGGTAAAACGGCGTTTCCGTGCGCTGCTCTGGTTCACCAGAAGCGGCTTAGTCCTGCTGGCCACATGACCCGGAAGCTGTACGCCGGCTCCCTTGGCCAATAAAGCGAGATGAGCGCCGCAACCCCAGAGTCGGTCACGACTGGACCTAACGGTCAGGGGTACCTTTACCTTTATCTTTACCTGTACACCTACAACTGCCAAGAGTGGCTGGGGAAATCCAGCCAGATGGGCGGGGTATAAATTATGATTATGATTTATTATTTCAGACTTACAGAATTATGTGTTGTTATGCAGAGTCCTGCCCTGCCCAAATTGCCAAGTAAAGTAATATGTTGAGTATACAAACTTAGATGGGCTTTATTTAAATCCCCAAAGCCCACCTAATTACAATTGGTTGTGTGCTATCATTTCAGCTATAACTTTCTAGCTTTCTATCCCCCTTTCCTCCCTTTCCTTCATGCATAGGAAAAATGACTGGTAAAAATTGGATTTCTCTTCCATTGCTTTAATATTCACATTAAGAGTCCACCCCTTTTGAAGCCAATTTTTAAAAATATAGAGATTAGATAGATAGATAAATAGATAGATAGACAGACAGATAGCCTAATGGTCTACTGGAGTGTAGCCTGGACCTCTAACCGGGCCCATACATCACATGTGTCCTCTCTGTGTTTTGTAACACAAAAGACCTGGGGCAGATTCTCCCTCCTTTTCATGCAAAGCAAGAAACAACATCCCGGCCCCAAGTGGGGTGGGGGGGGGCGACGTGCTTCGACCAAATCGCGCTCCATTGTAACGAAACCTTGTTCAGCTATTTTTTTGAGTTGCACACACCAGCTGAGCTGAATGGAGCCGGCGGGAGGGGGGGTGCAAAGGAGGCGTGGGAGGAAGGGGGGGCCGTGGAGCGATCAGCCCCTGGGCCTGATCCCAGCTGTATCTTTTCCAACCGCCTTTTTGAAAAGTCTCAACAAAAGAGGAAAGAAAGAACTTTTGTCTTGCGACACGGCGAGAGCGGGCGACCTGCCTTTGGCTGGGTAACAGCAGGTACAATTAACCGGATGGGGATTCATTGAGGCGTTGGCATTGGGAGATGTCAGGGGAGGGGGCATCACCCGCCTTCCTCAAAGCTCCCCACCCTGATCCCAGCATCCAGGGAGCAACCAGCCGCCTCTTGAGCGCTGCGGTGCTAAAAGGAATGGGTGGCATCGCGCTTTCATTCTGACTCGGTTCTCTCGGGCAGGCTTTGTCCTTCCGGCAATAGAGACCTTGCGGCCCGGAGGGAGAAGGGAGCCAGCTGCCAGGACGGGATCTTCTGAGGGGAGCACGGCAAAGCAATAAGGAGGATACAAAACACAAGGGGTGTGCTTGGAAAAGGAAGGTAGCTCGCGTGTGCGCCACATGACACAATAGGGAGCTGAGTATCTGGCAGGGGGAGGCACTTTTATGAGCCAGGGAAGGGCTGTAACCCAGTGGCAGTGCATGCTTGGCTTGTAGAAGATCCCCGAGATCTCTAGGCTTGTGTGGAGAGGGGGAAACATGGAAAGTCTCTGCTATACTGTGCTAAAGGGTCCAAAGATCTGACACAAAAAGGCAAAGCTCAAAGGCAGCTTCCAGTTTTCCTGTTTAACCAAGATCTTGTATTCAGAACCACAAGGACTAGAACCATTTTTTTTTTATTTTAGCAGTGACAGAGCACATGTTTTGCAGGCAAAAGGTGCCAGCTTCAATCCCCTGCATCTCCAGGTAGGACCAGTGGGGGGAAACCCCTGGATAAAATCCTGGAGAGCTGCTGCCAGTCAGTGTAGACAATGTAGAGTTGGATGGGCCAAAGATCTAAGTCGGTGTAAGGCAGCTTGCAATGTTTCTGTTTAATCCAGCTCCTGTATTCAGAATGCTGGGGAAGAGAATCTTGCTTTCTTTTCATGCAGATGCTTTGCATGCAGAAGGACCCTGGTTCAGTCCTCTACATCAGAAATCCTGGAGAGTTGCTGCCAGCCAGTGTAGAGTGTAAAATCACCAAATACACCACTGGAATAAACATGGGCTATCTGTTGCATCCAGGTCCCAGAGGCATCCGGTTGGCCCAGTGGCGTTGCGGCATTTGTTAGTTCCTGGGATGCAGAGAGTTCACAGAGCCCACCATGCCAGCCGAGCTCTTGCCACTGGAGCCAAGTGGGGCCGCACTGCACCACTTGCCCACCTGTGCAGTGGGGAGCCCAGTCGGCCAACATGGCCCTTGGTAGGTGAACATGGCACAGTGACATGGCAACAATATCAAGCTGGGCTGGGTGGCAGGCAGGGTGGGTTGGGGGTCCCTGCATGGGGGGCCCTTGTTTGTGCCTCCTCAAAATTGTGTGCCTGGGGCAGCAGACTTCAGCCCTGCTGTGTCCCTGCCTTGGCCACCATGATAAAAGGATGCTCGGCTACATGAGCCATTGGCCTGATCCAGGCAAGTCAGTCGAGTAGTGCTGGCCTAGTTTAGACCTTTAAAAAAGTAAGCACCAGCACCCTCAAGTATGCTCAGGAACTCACCAGGATCCAACTAAGAAAGCTCTTTCCTAACCGAAGTAGGTTGATCCCATTAGCTCTCAACACTTTGTACTCAGGGAACTACATTCCAAAAGCAGAGCTTCCAAGCAGGCTTCAAAGGCTGTCCTACACACAGACTCCACTCCATAATCCTCCAAGCATGGCACCAACTTCTGTCCTGGAGGCAAAATGTTCCACAACATTCTGAAATTCTTGCAAAAGAGGACGCCCTGTTCCACTAAGCACATGGCTAACCAGATGTTCAAAAGGAGAGCTGCTAAGGTGCACCTCATGCTCTGGGCTTTGTAGTGTGTGTAAAGAATGCTTTCCTGTCAGCATTTCAATCTGAGCTACTACTATATGGTTGCTTTCTCGTGCTCATCCTGTTCCTTTGCAAAGTACCACCTCTCTTATCTGGGGTTTGAGTACATTGCTTCTTTTGAAAATCGAAACAGTTCCTGAACCAAAATAATACTGCTAATATTATAACGCCTTTATACAAATCTATGGTGTGACCACAATTGAAATGTTGTGTACAGTTCCTTTTAAAAAATATATTTTTATTAGCATTAAAAAAAAAACAAATTTTCTTCACATACAATACAGTGGTACCTCGGGTTACATATGCTTCAGGTTACATATGCTTCAGATTACAGACTCCGCTAACCCAGAAATAGTGCTTCAGGTTAACAACTTTGCTTCAGGATGAGAACAGAAATTGTGCTCCGGCAGCAGCAGGAGGCCTCATTAGCTAAAGTGGTGCTTCAGGTTAAGAACAGTTTCAGGTTAAGAACAGACCTCCAGAATGAATTAAGTACTTAACCCAAGGTACCACTGTACTTCCTTCCCCCTGGTAATTCAGAAGGGAGGTGTTTTTTATGCTTCAGATTACAGACTCCGCTAACCCAGAAATAGTGCTTCAGGTTAAGAACTTTGCTTCAGGATGAGAACAGAAATTGTGCTCCGGCAGCAGCAGGAGGCCTCATTAGCTAAAGTGGTGCTTCAGGTTAAGAACAGTTTCAGGTTAAGTATGGACCTCCGGAACGAATTAAGTACTTAACCCAAGGTTCCACTGTATATCATTCACTTATATTTTCATTTTTTTACTTCTCACCCCTCCCGTGCTGATGTTTTTATTCTTATCCTTAACTGCTGCATTATACTTGTTACTAAACCCCCCAACTCCATCTTAACATCATTTCAAGTCTTTGGCCCATTGTATCATCACTGTCTTAACCAATTTATCTTTTGCTCCCCAATCTAATAACAATTTATACATTTTAGAAATGTATAATGTTCCCAAACATTATATATCTCCGTATGTACCCCATCCCACCATCATATTAATTTCTTTTGGGGCATAAGTCTCTATAGGTAAAGGTAAATGGACCCCTGACCGTTAGTTCGAGTTGCGGATGACTCTGGGGTTGCGGCGCTCATCTCGCTTTATTGGCCGAGGGGTCCGGCGTACAGCTTCCGGGTCATGTGGCCAGCATGACTAAGCCACTTCTGGCGAACCAGAGCAGCGCACGGAAACGCCGTTTACCTTCCCGCTGGAGCAGTACCTATTTACCGTATTTTTCGCTCCATAAGACGCACTAGACCATAAAACTCACCTAGTTTTTGGAGGAGGAAAATAAGAAAAAAAAAATTCTGAATCCCAGAAGCCAGAACAGCAAGAGGGATCACTGTGCAGCAAAAGCAGCGATCCCTCTTGCTGTTCCTGGCTTCTGGGATAGCTGTGCAGCCTGCATTCGCTCCATAAGACGCACACACATTTCCCCTTACTTTTTAGGAAAGAAAAAGTGAGTCTTATAGAACAGAAAATATGGTATCTACTTGCACTTCGTGCTTTCGAACTGCTAGGTTGGCAGGAGCAGGGACCCAGCAACAGGAGCTCACCCCGTCACGGGGATTCAAACCGCTGACCTTCCGATCAGCAAGCCCTAGGCTTTGTGGTTTAGACCACAGCACCACCCGCGTCCCTATAGGGGGTCGATAGCCTCTATAGGGGGTAACAATAGTGGAGTTTTCCTTTCCAACTGTTGTGTACAGTTCCTGTAGCCCCACCTCAAAAACAATATTGTAGAGTTGGAAAAGGTTCAGAAAAGGGCAAACAAAATGATCAAGGGTGACTCCCTATGAAGAATGGGAGGCGAGTAAAAGGATAGAAGTTTATAAAATTAACTGTATGGCATGGAGAAAGTGGAAAGAGAAAAGTTTTTCTCCTCTTCCATATGTAACACTAGATTTTATGGACATCCAATGAAGCTGAGGGTTGGGAGATTCAGGAAAGAGAAAAGAAATGACTTCTTAATGCAGCACATAGTTAAACGATGGAACTTGCTCCCAAGGGGGCTAGTGATGGCTACCAACCTAGATGACATTGAAAGAGAATTAGACAAATTCATGAAGAAGCAGGCTATTTATGGCTACTAGCCATGATGACTATTCTCTGCCTCCACAGTTGGAAGCATCAATGCTTCTGAATACCAGCTGATAGAAACCATAGGGGGGAGGGGGCTCGTGCGACCAAATCCTGCTTCTGGGTTTCCCACAGGAATCTGGTTGGCCAGTGTGAGAACAGGATGCTGGATCTGATAGGCCATTGGCCTGATCCAGCAGGCTCTTTTGTTCTTATGCTCACCATGTGCCAATCTTAGAACCTCCCCTGATGACCTATTTGTTTTTATTATATTGCAAAATCTGTTGTGCATTATAGCTTTCATGGAGCTCAATCTGGCTTATACAGTTCTGTTTCCCAATTTAGTGCCACAACAACCCTTCGAGGTAGGTTAGGCTGAGAGTGTGAGTGGCTGGCCCAAGGTCACCAAGTGAGCTTCCTGAATGGGGAGTTGAACCCTGGTCCTAACCCACCAGTGTAGTAACCCCTGCTGGTGCCTGGAGCAGAGAGATGGTATTGTTGTGCCAAGATGCCAGTGGGCTTTGATTGGTGCTGATCTGAATTTATGCTGTCAGCCTGGATCCCTCCTGCAAAATGCTGACATTCTGGAGGCAACCCTTAGCTGCTTTGATGTATGTTCTATATCAGCCATTGCCATCATCATCAACACCTTTCCTCCAACCCCACACCCACCCCCTTCATCAACTGCAGAGGCATGTCACACATTGAGACGGATGAGCAACTAGCGATGGAAGAGATTTGGTGTTCTTTTGGAGGTAAATGGTACACTCTGCTCCAAGACATGAAAGCAAGTTAATTAGAGCCTACTGCTGGAAGGCACAAGCAATTGTTTTTTGACATTTCTTCTGCAACACTTGTTTAGTAAGTGCAGGGAGGCCTTGTTGTTGTTGTTTTTTAAAAAAACAACAACAAAATAATACCCTCCCTCCAAAGAAATGATTTTGGTTCACAAGGGTGGGCATAGAGGTGTACAGGAATTACATATTTATTATTGTCTAACCCCATATGTGCAGATTCAATCCCTTCAGTCTGTAGAGCTTGCCACACAATGGCTATTCTGCATTTGTCAGGGTGGTGGTCCCTGAATTTGTGGATTCTTTAACTGATGACCCAAGACAGGTGCCATCTGAACTCTGAAAACCTAAAAGTCTCACCCTCTGGGGATGTGCCTCAACCACTGGTAGATATGGACAGATCAGTTCTTTTCTACCCCATGTCAGTTTCACAGGCATCCATTAATAAATCTATCCCATTTGCACATTAATCCGCAAGGCAGAAGAAAGAAGAAAACTAGAAGTCTGGACTGAAGGTCAAGTCAACACTGAAGGATAAGGGAGAAGGCAAGAGCAAAGGCAGAAATCTAGACTGAAGAGCAGTTAAGACTGAAGGAGGTTAGAATCCAGAAATCAGTAGCAAAGAGCAAGTCATGTTCCAGTAGGCAGCATCCTAGCCTGCCATAACTCATCAGGTCAAGAGATGCACCACAAAGGAAGCAGAAGAATGAGCTGGAGACAAGGAGACACAATAGAGAAGAGAAACCATGGCTGTCTCGACTTCTGCCAGAATAGGTACATGACTGTTCTCTGTCTCCAGAGCATTCTCCTCAATAACTATGCATCTAGCAGCACTCGGTGAGCAAAAAGCATGTTCTGTTCAGCTGTACACACACACACACACACACACCCTGCCTGATCTGCAGCTGGTCCAGGAATGCCGCATACAAAGGGTTACTCCAGACAAACAAGTGGAAAGATAACCTTATGCAGGGTCATCAAAACCATCACATTAATTATGCACTGATTTACATAGTTTGAAAAGAATCACCCTTCTTTTGGGGAAAGGGTGGTTTGCAAAAGAAGCAGGGAGCTACAGGGTGGAAAAGCATAAAGCGAGCACTTTCTCTGTCATTATCTTATCAGTGTAGCTTGCAAGGCCTCGTAGGCAGAGACAGTCTCCAGCACTATCTGCATCTTCTGACACGATGGGGAGGTGAGATTAGGTGGGGCCACTAGGTGTTCCCTCAAGACAAACACAAAATGTGTTGGGGATGTTTGCATTTCTGCTCTTGCTGAATGCAGCAACTCTGCTCTAGGGGATCACAGAAATGTACATCTAGCAAGACCGCTCCGTTGCAAGAAAAAAGCTCAGAAACTTGGTGTTCTTGTCACTTTAATGCCCTTTTGAAAAGCATGTGAAAGGGATCTAGGGGTCTTATTAGACCACAAGCTTAACACAAGCAGCAGCAGCAGCAAAAAAAAAAGGGGGGGAATGCTATTCTACGTTACTTCAACAAGAGTAGTGTGTTCCAGTCAAGGGAAGTAATAGTACAGTTCTGTTCCGCCTTGGTCAGAGCATACTTGGAGTTCTGTGTCCAGTTCTGGGTGCCACAATTTAAGAAGGATGTTGGCAAGCTGGAACGTGTGCAGAGGAGAGTGGCCAAGATGAACAAGAGTCTGGAAACTAAGCCTAATGAGGAATGGCTGAGGGAGTTGAGTATAGGTGCTACTGGAAGGAATTTTTAAAATTTTGTTCAGAGTTGGGTATGTTTAGCCTGGAAAAAAGAAGGCTGGGAGGATCTTGGTCCTGTATACCTGAAGGAGCGTCTCCACCCCCATCGTTCAGCCCAGACACTGAGATCCAGCGCTGAGGGCCTTTTGCAGTTCCCTCATTGCAAGAAGTGAGGTTACCGGGAACCAGACAGAGGGCCTTCTCGGTAGTGGCGCCCTCCCTGTGGAACACCCTCCCTTCAGGGTGTGAAGGAAATAAGCAGCTAACTGACATCTGAAGGCAGCCCTGTTTAGGGAAGTTTTTAATATTTAATGCTGTACTGTTTTTAACACTTGATTGGGAGCCGCCCAGAGTGGCTGGGGAAACTCAGCCAGATGGGCGGGGTATAAATAATAAATTATTATTATTATTATTATTATTATTATTATTATTATTATTATTATTATTATTATTATCTTCAAATATCTAAAGGGCTGTCACATGGATGATGGAGCAAGCGTGTTTTCCTCTGCTCTGGAGGGATAGGATTTCTACATACGGTAACTTTCTGATGGTAATAGTCATTCAACAGTGGAACGGACTCCCACAAGTAGTGGTGGACTCTCTTTCCTTGGAGGTTTTTAAGCAGAGGTTGGGTGGCCATCTGCCATGGATGCTTTTGTTGAGATTCCTGCATTGCAGGGGGTTGGACTAGATGACCCCTGGGATACCTTCCAACTCTACAGTTCTATGATTCTATGAATTCTTTCCTGCCTCGGAGACATATTGGCAGGTTCACATTCAAAGGAGCAACAATGCTCAGGCAGGGGAGGAGGCTTATCTTTGAGAAAGCGCATCCATATTATGCCAGGATCCAGGCAGTGATGCAAACTGGGCAGCATAGTATAGTGGTTTAGCAGTTATTTCTTCCCTCCACTCACAAAAAAATCCTGTAAATTATAGTTTGTTAAGGGTCCTGACCCTCATCATCCTTAATTAACTTTCAAGATGACCTCAACAGATTGGAGAACTGGGCCCTAACTAACAAAATAAATTTCATTAAGGTCAAATGTAAAGTTATACACCTAGGCAGGAATAATCAGATGCACAAATATAGGATGGGGGACACCTGGCTTGGCAGCAGTACATGTGAAAAGGATTGGGGGAGGGTCTTAATGAACCACAAGCTTAACATGAGTCATAGGTGCCAACTCCTAGGGGCTGAGGGGTCTTTGCCCCCCAGTAAAATATTTGAGGTCGTCACACACCCCAAGTTGATGGGCACTGCCATTCAAATGGTACGGGTACACCACAGCATGTAGTCAATTACGATTTTATTCATGTTGGCACCCCTGACATGAGTTAGCAGTGTGATGCAGCAGCATAAAAAAAACCTAAAAACTAATGCTATTCTAGGTTGCATCAACAAACATATAGTGTCCAGACCAAGGGAAATAATAGTGCTACCCTATTCTGCCTTGGTCAGACGTCACCATGAGTACTGTGTCTGGTTCTGGCATGACAGTTTATGAAGGATATTGACGAGCTATAATATGTGCAGAAGACAAAAGCCAAACTTTATGAGGAACAGTTGAGGGACCTGGGTATGTTTAGCTTAGAGAAGAGAAGGCTGAGAGGTGATATGACAGCAGTTTTAAAATATATGAAGGGCTGTTAAATGGAAGATGGGGAAAGCTGGTTTTTGGCTGCTTCAGAGGGTAAGGCCCTCAAATTACAAAAAAGGGAGATTCCAACTAAACAACAGGAATAATTTTCTGGTGGCAATACAGTCATACCTTGGGTTGAATACGCTTCAGGTTGAGTGCTTTCGGGTTGCGCTCCTCGGTGACCTGGAAGTAACAGAGCATGTTACTTCCGGGTTTCGCCACTCGCGCATGCGCAGATGGTCAAAATGACATCATGCACATGCGCAGAAGTGGCGAGTCGTGACCCATGCACGTGCAGACGCATGGACGAAGGTTGCGTTCTCTTCAGGATGTGAACGGTGCTCTGGAATGCTTCCTGTTCGCATCCTGAGGTACCACTGTATCTGTTCAACAGTGGAACAGACTCCCTTGGAAGGTGGTGGACTCTCCTTCACTGGAGGTTTTCAAGAGAGCTTGGATGGGTGTCTGTCAGGGATTTTTTTGTTGTTATTCCTGCCTTGCAGGGGTTCAACAAGATGACCCTTGGGTCTCGCTTCCAATTCTATGATTCTATGGACTACAGCTCCAGAACTCTCAATGACTGTCAGGGTGGTAGAAGAGTGCTTTAAAGATAAGCTGTGGGCGTACCTGTGTAGTGATGCCAACATGTGACTGCTGCAGCCGGCGGGGGGGGGGGGAGGAAGCAGGAAGAGAAAGAGGTTATCTGTGGGACGGCCAGCTTTGAGAGTTTTGCTCTCTGTGTGAACAATTGTTGCTGAGATAGATTGCAAGGCAAGGATGCTCCAGGGCACATTCTCAGGTGAAGGAGGTAGCTCAGCTCTCCTGAGTCAAAGAAACAAGAAGCAAGGTGCCTAGGTTTTCTCCCAAGATTACCCATGACTCACTGGGACACCTGCGGGGGGAGGGGGAGCTCATTTTTCACCCATCCTGCTCCAGCCAGATAAGATCAGTTCCCCCACGGCACTCGCTGTGAGCATGTGAAGCATTCGGCCAGCCTCCCACCAAAAAAGTGTGATTTCCCCCCCCCCCTAATGTGCAAGTTATGCAAGCTCCCCTCCCCCGGATCTTCCCCGCCCTTAAAATTATCCAAAAGCTGCCCCAGCAGTTCTCTTAAAGTAGATTAGTCAGACACCTAGTGCCTCTTTTTCTTTTTTGGAAACATTTGTCTTTCCCAACCCCCACCCTTTTGTTGTAAATACATTACATGATTATCAGTAGCCCAGGGGAATTCAGGAGTGGGAAATGCAGTTGTGGTTCCTCCAGTGTGTTATAGATTAGAAAAGGAACTTTTGTGTACTTAGAACACACTTCTGGTTGCACTGGAGATCACTGCAGGAGGACACACACACACCCTTTTCCACTGATACACATTGTCTTCATTCTCATAAGTGGTAAACTTATGGACCCATCTGCACTATACATTTAAAGCAGTATCATAAAACACACACCCCTGCAAAAAACCCAATAATTCTCGTGCTGAAATTTGTTAGCAGATATAGGTGCCAACTTGAACAAAATATGGGGGAGGGACCCACCTGCCCATATTTCTCCCTACCTCCCTGCACTTCTGCAGAGTGCACCTTCTTCTGCTGTATGCAACTGGTTGCGGGCCTCTCCTTCCTCCCCCACCCACTTGCCTCCTACCCCTCCCACCCACAAGAAGTTTCTGCCCACTTGCCCAACTCTCACCCCAGCCCACCCAGTGTGGTGTAGTGGTTAAGAGCGGTGGACTTGTGATCTGGTGACCTGGGTTCGCGTCTCCGCTCCTCCACATGCAGCTGCTGGGTGACCTTGGGCCAGTCACACTTCTCTGAAGTCTCTCAGCCCCACTCACCTCACAGAGTGTTTGTTGTGGGGGAGGAAGGGAAAGGAGAATGTTAGCCGCTTTGAGACTCCTTCAGGTAGTGATAAAGCGGGATATCAAATCCAAACTCTTCTTCTTCAACTCACTTGCCTCTCCCACCAGCCTTCCTGCCTGCTTGCCTACCTCTCCCCAGTTGCACTTGGAAATGGCGCTGAAATTCAGGAAGCAAGCCTGGAAAAGAGGGCAGTGTCTGGCTATGGGGGAGGTGGCTACCAGAGGAAGAAAGGGACCAGGGCCCCATAGAGTTGGCACCTATTCCCCTTTTCAGAGCTACAATTCCCAGAGTTCTCTGGGGAGAGAGATTGATTGTTAACCCACTCTATGTAGACAATACTGAACTAGATGGATCAGGGTCTTGACGCCATATAAGGCAACTTCCTATGTTCCTATGTGGGAAGTGAAGAAGCTTGTTTTGCATGCAGAAGGCCCCAGGTTCAGTCTCTGGTATATCCAGGTAGGGGCCCACCTGAATTCCTGGAGAGCTGCTGCCAGACAGTGTAGACAATACTGAGCTAGATGGACCAGTGGTTTAAGGCAGCTTGCTATGCTCATATGTGAGAAACAGAATTGCACACAGCACTGTGGGCAAGCTCTGATAAAGTGTGTATATTAGGCAAAATTGCATATAAAAATGGATCTATTTGGAGAAATTTGCACTAAAATACTGATTATTTTTCACCTTTAAAAAAGTGAACTGTTGTGGAAAAGTGGAGAAATAAATTTAAGAATAGGAAAATGAGAAATAAGTAGAAACTGGCTTATTTGCTCACCCCAGATAGCCTTGTTGCATCCTGCATGATTCCATGGTCAGTCTCTGGAATGCTTTTGTTTTCGTTTTAATATTGTATATCTGTTTGCCTTCCTGCACTCCTTGGGGAGGAAAGGTGTGATACAAATTCAGTAAATCAATAAATCAAACTGAAATGAATCAAGACCTCTTCTTTTGCTAGGAATGGAAGGATATACCCATTTTACAAATCTATCCATTTTCTTTCCTTCAGTTTCACATTTTTTGAAATTTAAATTCAGTTCTCCACATTTCTGTAGCAATTTGAATTCTTTTTTTAAATGAAAGTCCTCATAAAATTTCACCAGCATTTTAGTGAAATTTTTCTCCAAATCAATGCTAACATCCATGCAGCTTTGACTAATGCACCCGTTTTTTTGCAAGCCCATTTCCCCCTAATGTAAAGCATTTTTGTGTTATTTCTACAGAGGAATTTATTTTTATGCACACCTTCCCCTAACAGATTCATTTTTGTAAACATTGTTTGGCTGGAGAACTGTATCGCCAATTCAGAAAAGTGGAAATTTCGAAGAACGGCGTTGTTTCTCACGTTGTTTTTGAAAGCGTGGATTTGACAGCCACCTTTAAATGTGAACTGAATCGAACTTCTCCCCCGCCCTTCTCTCTCTCTCCCCCCCCCCCCCGCGCGATGTTATGTGAATGAGAAACTGCGCTACCGGCGTCGGATCAGGCCTGGTGCCAGCATTATTTTTACGGGAGGACGGGAATCTGGATGTGTAAAAAGAAACAACATCTGGAGCGGGAAGCCCCTTCAGCAACCTAGGCAAAGCTGCGGCTTGTTTGTGCGTCGTTTGCCCAGCTGTGTCTTCTCTCAGGCATATCACCTGTCGCCTTGCCAAGGGAAGACTCATCACAACGGGTAAGTGGGACGGTGCTTCCCCCCCCCTGCTAATTATATGTAAACTTACCACCTCCCGGCTCCGCGGAGCCGGTCGAGGGAGGGAGTTTTGCTGACGAGGGGGAAAAAAATAATTTTTCATTGTTCACGGATGCAAATCACTTCGAGAGTGGGCTATGGCTGGGGTTGTGTGTGCTGTGTGTGCGCGCGCGCGCGCGTGTGCGTGCGTGCGTGTGGCGTGGTGTGTTTTTTTTAAGCGTCTAGACATGTGTTTCAATTTCACCCGATTACATGGTGCCTCAGCAACTGTGGGTGAGGAGAGATGAGATAAAGGGAGAGGGAGAGGGAAAAGGGCGCCCACCCGTGTTACAAAAAACCAGCCAAGGCTGGAACCTGCCAGTAGTACAGAGGTTCTAATTCCTTATCCTGCAATTGACAATTCTGGGCAACCCATCCGACCCCATCCGCACCCTCACCACCCCCAACACAAACACCTTACTCCTGTCCTGTATTTATCCATCAGTGTGGCGCGAATAAACCTGTCCACCTTCCTCGCAGCGCAGTGACAACCAGCAGTAGCCCATCACTCTGCAGAGCCTGGATCGGATTAGTCATAGCTTTCGGAAGCCTTTTAATTTGGATTTACGCTAATGCGGATTACAGGCAGCATGGCAGACATTGGTTTTGTAGAAATGTAATTCCCCCGCCCTCTCTCTCTCACTCTCTTTTAGGGAAAAGAAAGAAACTGAGAGAAATGAATTAAGCTTGTCAGTAATGAAACAGATTTCCAGGCATGCTACCCCATCCCGCCAGCATCAAAGCAAGTGACATGCGAAAAATTCACCACTGGAATTCCTGGCTTCCTGGTCTGAAAATCTGTCTTTGCTTTCAATAGATGCTTCCACATTTTGAATTTCTCTTTGATTTTTGGAATACCAAATTACCTGAGTGGTTTTATGGGAAAGTGTCCGGAAGCTGACCTAAATAAAAAAGTATGCATAAAATTATGTATAGTGTGCAGAACACAGAGAATTCCGCCCCCCTCTCATATAACTCAGGTGCATCTATGGAAGTTGAGTATTGGAAGATTCCGGACAGATAAAAGAAATACCGGTAATGTATCCATGCAGCACATAGTTAAGCTATGGAAATCACTCCAACAAGAGGCACTGATGGGCATCAACCAATTCTGGTTTGGTGGAGCTGTAACTGAATGCCAGATCAGTCCATAATACAGCCATCCTTCTCTATTATCAAGACCAAAGGGCTGATCTCGCTCCCATTACCAAGACCTGGCTGAGTGAGCCAGGTGAGCCTGAGCTTACTGTTCCTACCTGGGTACTTGTCACAGCACCAGGCTAGACTGGGTGTCTTGAAAAAGGCAATGTGGTTCTTTTAAAATGAGATTGAGAAGCAATGCAAAATACACAAGTGAGAAGATTAAAGATTTTATTCCAAAACAGCAAGCAATGTATACATATCAAGCATGCACTTCAACCTGCCACTTGGAAACCCTCAAGAAGCAGCAAAGTGACTCCCCCAGGTAGCCTCAATTTGCACAGCCTTCTGGCTGATTAGTCTGTGCATGAGCTTCAAAGAAACTCTGCCCAAACTGTCCAATTTTATAGATAGCCTTTGTTGGCTTCCAAGACTACATGCATATCATCCATTAGCCACCCCCTCCCAATGCCTCACTTTCTCAAAACAATGTCCAGCATCAAAGAAGGTACCCAGCAGCTGCGTGTGGGGCTTCACTTCCTCCCAACATTCTCAGGACATTAAAGACGGTCCTCATACCATCAAAAAACTTAACAAGAGCAAGGGAGGGAACAGAGGCAGGAATGGCTCCATGTTAGATCACTAACTCCTTGATAAAACGTTGGCTTCTGGATGCATTTCCCATACACTGGAGTTTTGAAGTCAGGTGTTGTTATTGTTCACAAAAGCACCGTCTCCTTTACTAGAAAACATCTTTATCTTGTGACAGGTGAGTTTAGCTATGGAAATCAGTCCAACAAGAGGCTGTGATGGGCATCAACTTGGATGGCTCTCAATTTGCACAGCCCTGTGGCTCATTAGTCTGTGCACAAGCTTCAAAGAAACTCTGCCCAAACTGTCCAATTTTATAGATAGCCTATGTGGCTTCCAAGACAACATGCATATCATCCATTAGCCACCCCCTCCAAATGCCTCATTTTCTCAAAACAATGTCCAGCATCAAAGAAGGTACCCAGCACTATCCTCCACAACTGATTAAGGCAGCTGCGCGTGGGGCTTCACCTCTTCCCAATGTTCTCAGGACATTAAAGACGGTTCTCACACCATCAAAAAACTTAACAAGAGCAAGGGAGGGGGAAAGAACAGAGGCAGGATGTTAAGGTATCCTTGGATGACTTCAGTAGCCATGCAGAAGCTGTCCAATATATCAGCCAGGACGCACCTTTGATGTAGTCTTTGCCCCAATGATATGAGGGATAGATGGAGGATGGGGACACACAATACACTCCCTTGACATGTTCAGACCATTATCTGGTAAATTTTGGACAGGCAGAAGCAATTCCCTCTGTTTGGGTGGTGGACCCCCTGGAATAGCCCACCCTCAGAGACAGATGGAACCTGATGTGTTCCTGAATGCTCTGGGGATTTTCCAGTGAAGAAAGCTGATGATCCTGTTGAAGCCCTGATCTGGTTATGGAACAGTGAGAACTTCACTGCATCACCTTCTTGAGCTACCTGCCTCTTGTAGTCATCTCAGAGCAGCACAAACTCTTGTACATGCACAGGTGTAGGGGGGAGTGGTCATCATATTTGACATAGTCAACATTTATTTTAAAAAGAGCCTCATAGCACAAACATGACTAGCAGGTTTACAGTGGCAGAAGATTTCAGAGTCCAAGGATGAACTGACCCAACCATGTTATCTCTTAGTTGTTCCCAGTTTCATTCCACAGACCTCTTTGAATCAAGTGACACACACAGTGGGGGAGCCTGGTCCATTATGGCTAATGGAAGAAGCCCCCACCAACCTCATTCTGCCCATAGCCTGCTTTGTTAGTTACAACCAATCTGGAGGTGGCTCCTCCTGTCATTGGCTCTGTTCCATCTACTGTTAGTCTAAGGTTACCATATTTTTTTTCCAGTGAATCCGGGGACACTTTTCAACTTCAACGGATTTTGTATGGGGACTGATTTGTAAATCCGGGGGCTGTCCCTGGGAAACAGGGATGTCTGCTAACTTTATGTTAATCCCCCTGCCTCCCGTCCCACCAATCCTCATGGACCAGCCACTGCTGCATACTACTAACCAGTGGAGGCTGGTTCATTCAGGAAAATGCCCCACCAACCTCTGTCTGCCCATCTCTCTGCCTTCTTTCTTACAACCAGTCCAGGAACTTGCTCTGACTATCAGCTTCCTCCTTCTCCATCTCAGGGCTACCCTTGTAGAACTTGGTAGGGAGAAAACTGGGATGAGTTCACATGTTATTACCTCTGGCACCACCTAATGTTGGGCTCCCTGCCTTCCATGCGACTGCCCCCGTGGACACCAACCCACCACTGCACACCACTAGGACAGATGATGACTCTACAACAGGTAGTAAACTGGGTCACGGAGAAGAAAGCTCCCCTCTCATCTTGTGAGCTGCCGCCTCCTACTTCCAGAGGGCTCGCCGTCATGAGTCAGTGTTTTGGGCTTGCCAGCAGTGGGCGTGGGAAGCCTCAAGGGCCCCATCCTATCGGCAGAAGTCATCTAAGTTGCCTACAAAAGATTGCTAATGCTTTTTCTTTCTTTCTGAACCTGAAGAGCCTGTCATTTTCCAGGCACCTGTGTGGGATCAAGAGCCACTCCAATCAGCAGGATCAAACCCCCAGAACGGCTCCCCGAATGCCTTCCCTTTGTGTTTGACAGTTAACCATCAACATTTGCATTGGAAACCAAATGTCAGGCCTACTTTTTCCATTCATCTGGGTTGCAGCCAACTGAGTTTGCCTCATGTCAATTAAACTTCTATGGATCTGCTGTGAGGAGATCTAGCATTGGTGATAACCCTTTGGTCCTTCAGGACCTCCCTTGCCAATGTTGTTGTTGTTGTTGTTGATGATGATGATGATGATGATGATGATGATGATGATAATAATTTATTTATACCCCGCCCATCTGGCTGGGTTTCCCCAGCTGCTCTGGGCAGCTTCCAACAAAATATTAAAATACAATAGTGTGTCAAACATTAAAAGCTTCCCTAAACAGGGCTGCCTTCTGATGTCTTCTAAAAGTCTGGTAGTTGTTTTTTTCCCTCTTTTACATCTGGTGGGAGGGCGTTCCACAGGGCGGGTGACACCACCGAGAAGGCCCTCTGCCTGGTTCCCTGTAACTTGGCTTCTCGCAGCAAGGGAACTGCCAGAAGGCCCTCGGCGCTGGACCTCAGTGTCCGGGCTGGATGATAGGGGGTGGAGGCGCTCCTTCAGGTATACTGGACCAAGGCCGTTTAGGGCTTTAAAGGTCAGCACCAACACTTTGAATTGTGCTCGGAAACATACTGGGAGCCCTTTTACTTTAAGAAAGAATGGGGAAGCACCAAAATGTTACAGCTGACTGTGCAAAAAGGAGGGCTGCAAAAGTTAGAAGGGAACTCAAAGCTCACCTAGTCCAACCCTGCTGCTTATGCAAGAAATCTGCTGCTACAGGATCTCTGAAAGGCTTCTACTTAAAAGCACCTAGGCAAAGGAGAATTACACAGGAGAGCCCACCACCTCCTGAAGCACTCAGTTCCACCTGACAAAAAGCTCGTGCCATCGGGAAGTTCTTCCAAATGTTTCATTGGAGTCCTTTTCCTCATCATTTGAGCCCATTGTTTTAGGTTCTTACCCTTTGGAGCAACAGGAAGCAAATTAGCTCCATTGTCTATATAACAATCCTTCAGGTATTTGAAGATGGATATAATATCATCTCTTAATCATCATCTCTCTTGGCTAAAAACACACAAAACTTCTTAAAAATGTCCTCATAGGATTTGATCTCCAGTGCCTTCAGCTTGTGCTAGAGCTGGGGTAGGGCATTACTGCATTATTGCAGGGTTTTTTGGCATTTCTTTTTTGCGGGGTGGACTCAACAATTTTGGTGGTTTCCTTAAAAAAAAAAAAAAGCTCAAGAACTTTCAGGATGTCTGGCAACCTGAGAATAAAGAACCTTCCTCAGATCAAAACTACTCAGATCAAAGCCACTCATGGGGGGGGGGGGCGGTGTCACATGGCGGTGGCAGACAGGGCTAGAGACAAGAGTGAACAGAGCAAGGGCAGTCAGTTTTACCTTTGTGTAGTAAGCTAGCTTCCACGCACATCGCTCCCTATCCTCCATCCAGGCCATAGGAGCTAACTCTGAGGGGCTGAGGTCCCTTTGGCCCCCAATGAAGTATATGAGGGGACCGGGGCCCCCCAAAGTTAATAAGCATTGCCATTCAAATGGTGTATGTGTGCCACCTCATGTGATTCAATATTTTATTCAAGTTGGAACCCGAATCCAGACAAGCAAAAGCCATTACCTGAGCTCTACTGCATATTCCAGACAGGTAAAAAACATCCAAGGTGCAAAGCAAGATCAGTGAAGGGTGTGGCCTGGGGTGAGGCTGTGTGGTATAGTCTTGGAAGAGTCCTGAGGGCCACATAGACAGACCTGGAGGGCCACGTTTGGCCTGCAGGCTTGAGATTCCCCACATTTGTGCTAGAGCAGGGCCTAAAGGCCATTTTGCTGGTACAAGGGAAAAATAGATGTAGAAAAGAAAGTTTCCTGGATGCCAAGATCCAGGTTTGAAGCAAATACTGAACCCCAGCAGAGATTTAAAATCACAGAATATGTTATTAACCCTTTCATGCATTAATTAGACTAACGTGTGTTGGTTATATGAGGCTGGTTATCCCACACATTTTTGGAAAGGGGGTGCCCACTTGTGGGGGTGGAGAGTCCAAAGTTCTAGGCAGAGAAGCCTGCGGCCCTCCAGATGTTTCTTGACTACAATTTCCAGCATCCATGACCCTTGGCAATGCTCGCTGGGGCTGATGGGAATTTGAGCCCCAGCAGCATCTGAAGGGCCACAGTGCTGCCATAGCTCAGTGGTAGGACATATTATTTGCATACAGTCTACAGAAGGTCTTTGGACCCTGAATTACAAGTGCCAGTTCGTTGCACGTCTTTTCATTTCATTTATGAATTGCCTCCCATGAAACATCCAGATGTGATTTAACAATGAAAGTGTGTGTGTGTGTGTGTGTGTGTGTGTGTGTGTGTACACATACACACAGAGATTGGGATTCTTTTTTAAAAAACTCCACTTAAAAGCAACCAGCGGGGCCACTAGTGATTGGAGTAAAGTCAAATCGCTGTGTTAGCAGCACCAAAGTGACCTACCTGGGGTGCAAACCTAGGTAGTGTGTATTGAGGTTCTGGTCTGCCTATGCAAAAAGACACATATGCCCCTCAGTCTCACTGATGTGGTCCAAAGGAAAGCAGAGAAATACTTTGGCACCAGCTTGGCTGCAGGAGTTGCCGGGAGGAGGTGTCCAAGTGCCACTCAATCATCTTAGGGACTCTTTAGCCTTTTCTTCTCCTGAAGATATCCTGCACATAGCTGTCAACCTTCCCTTTTTTCCCATGAAATTCCCTTATTTCAGCACCGTTTCCCACTGCTATCCCAGATTGTTAGATATCCCGTAGACAGTGGCATAGCGTGGGGGTGGAAGGTGGGGCCAGCCGCACCGGGTGCAACATCTGGGGGCGCGCTCGCACTCGCAGCTCTCTGCCCCTACCTGGCTCACTCTCTCTCTCTCACTGCAGTGCTGGCTGTGCGAATCCGATCCGAGCCGCCGTGTCGCCGCCCACTGTGGTGGGGGTGGGTGCCAGGCGTGCGGTGCGGAGAGAGAGCGAGGGACTATGTGGGGGAGGGACAGTGCAGTGGCCGCCCAGCGCAGCGCTGAGCGTGGGAGAGAACCAGACCAGACCAGACCAGGCAGCAGCAAGAAGAAGCTGGCAGCGACGGCAGGTTAGGGGTTAGGGGGCGCAAATTACTTGCCTTGCCCCGGGTTAGGGGGCGCAAATTACTTGCCTTGCCCCGAGTGCTGACAACCCACACTACGCCGCTGCCTGTAGACTGTCTCTGGGATAGGTGAGACTGCTGATCCCTTATTTTCAAATCTGAAAATTGACAGTTACGGTATGCTGCTGATCCCTTATTTTTGAGGCTGCTGATCCCTTATTTTCAAATCTGAAAGTTGACAGCTATGAACCTGCAAGGGAGCAGAGATTTAGGAATAGAGTTGTCTTTCTCCAGGATGAGCTGCCTTCCTAGGTTGACGAGCCTCATCTGCCCCTCACTTCCCAATGGACCCATTATTGTTCTCATCCATTCAATGAACCAGAGCCTATCTTCATATGCAGGGGAAGGATTTCAGACCCACCGGCTACCCTCATCTGGTTTAGCCGACCAATCAAAGCCATTTCTCAGCATGTGGCTGCTGTTGCATGCTGACAGCTTCTAGGAGCCACAGGTGAGAACTGAGCACAGGGTGGGGACCAAACTACCCCAGAAGGAGCACATGTCTCCCACCAAAGGTACTACCCTAAAAATAAAGAGCAAGAATAAAGACACAGGGAAGTGATGGCTTTAAAAGGGGACTTGACAAATTGGGGGTGGGGGAGGCATATATTGTGGTGTTTGCTTGTTGTGGCCACATTTGGACTATTGTGTACAGTTCTGGCTACCTCACATCAAATAGAATATTGCAGAGTTGGGAAAGGTCCAGAAAATGTTCAGCCAAAATGAGCAAGGGCTGGAGCAACTACTGTAGCATTTGGGACTTCAAAGTTTGGGGAGGGGGATGAGTAAGAGGTGGCATGATAAAAGTCTATACAATTATGCATGGCGTTCCCCACCCACCCCAACACTAGAATTTTTGGATATCCAGTTTTGGAAGATTCAGGACAGCTAAAAGAAAGGACTTCTTCATGCAGTACATAGTTAAACTATGAGACTTGTTTTCAAAGGAGGCAGTCATGGCTACTAATTTGTGATGACTTCAGAAGAGGATTTAGCAAATTCATGGAGGATATCAAAAACACTTTTGCAAATACAAAAATTAACCCAACAGTTGGAGGCAGAAATGCTTCTGAATACCGGTTGCTGGAAGCTTCAGGAAGGGAGAGTTGCTGTTGCATTCAGGTCCTGCTTGAGGGCTCCCTATTGGGGAACCCTGGTGGCTACTGGATGCTGGAGCAGACGAGCCATTGGTCTATAACTTCAACCCTGTCCTCTACTGATTGGAGTCATGGAAGGTTGCTTATATACTAGAATGTACAAAAATGCATGTGTACGAAAAAATAACATACCAAATACATGGTATTATTGTGAAATTGCTATGCAAAAATGTCTGTATTAGGCAACAGTGCATACAAACATCTGTATATTAAAAGAAATCCGCACCAAAATGCTGATAAATTTTCATCAGGAATTAAATAATAATAATCACAAACCTTTGTGGAAATGTGGAGAACTGAATTTAAGATTGGAAAATATGAGAAGCCTAGAGGTATTAAAATTGACAGCTTTGCCCAGAAATTATAATTGACAGATTCTAACATGGTTAGAAGCCTCCCAGTGATCAATGGTTTTCAATTGCAGCAGGCTTCTAAGCACGTTCCTGCATTCACCCAAACACCTGATTAGGGCTGAAGTTCTGGCCGCAGAAGGCTTTGTTGAAAGCTTTCCTGTTTCATCACCCCTTAACAGTCTCTTTGGCAAGTATCTCCACTCCCTCCCTCTCCCCCCTTCTCCTCTCTCCTTGGTAGCAGTATATTCTCCAGTATATTCCAACCATGTGCTGATTTGGAACGCACATTCCAAAAGCAAAGGATAGGAAAAACAAGCTGTGCAATACACTGCCATTTCCTGCTGCACCTGAGAATCTTGGAGGAGAAAAATAGACAATTGCTGTTGGAAGGCATCCCATTCAAGTGTGAGGTTGTGCAATCTACCCCAAGGACGAAAACAGCAGCTAGGGTGGGGAGAGGGGGGCAGGAAGGAGAGAAAGAGAAGAGAGGGGTTTTTAGGACTGTATGTGGGGGGGGGTTAGGGGCGTGGGGGCTGTCCTACCCCTTCATGAGTGGTGAACTGGGAAGGGGCATTTCAGAGAAACACAAGAAGCTGCCTTGGACAAAGACATCATTGATGCAATCATAGGGACTTTGTGCTGGATTCATACTAGACTGCTCACACATCATTTCCACTTTATTGGTTGCTCCGCAGTGCTTCTGCAATGTTAGCACCCTGTTGCCATATGGTGAAGCAAGTCTTTGTGCTATAGCACATCAAAAGCATGAGAGAAAAGAAACTGGAACATTTGTGGTAAAGTGGTACCTCTGGATGCGAACGGGATCCGTTGTGGAGCCCCGTTCGCATCATGAGCAGAACGCAATCTGCGTCTGCGTGTGTGCGGGTCGTGATTTGCCGCATCTGCGCATGCGTGTGACATCTGCGCATGCGTGAGTGGCAAAACCCAGAAGTAACCTGTTCCGTTACTTCTGGGTCGCTGTGGGATGCAACCTGAAGCATCTTTAACCCGAGGTATGACTGTATTAAAAAACACACAACAGGATTTCTTCAGGATGTACACTAACTGGAAATCAAGCAGCATAACCACCCCAAGCTTTTGTTTGTTTGTTTGTTAGCTAAACAAACAAACTGCTTATACAGTCATACCTCGAGTTGAATGCACTTCGGGTTGAGCGCGTTCAAGTTGTGCTCCGCAGCAACCGGGAAGTAACGGAGCGCGTTACTTCTGGGTTTCACCGCTCACACATGCGCAGATGCTCAAAATGACGTCACATGCATGCGCGGTAGCAGAGAAACGCGACCCGCACACGCGCAGACGCGCCATTGCGTCTTGCATTCCATTTGGGATGCGAATGGGGCTTTGGAATGGATCCCGTTCGCATCCCGAGGTACACCAAAATGGCTTCTGAAAAAACTGCCCTGATGCCATTGTGAGCACAAATCATCATGAATGCATAATAAAAAGGGATGCCAAGAGAAGCTCTTTGGTCCATCTAGCTCAGCATCATCTACACCAGTTGCCTTCAACCTTTTCAAACCCACCATTAGTCCAAATGAGTACCTGGGGACCCTTTTCTCAACACTTTGCTGTATACTTGCATGGTGGTAGGGGCTGCTGTTGTGACCTGCCTTACATCAGGCTGTGACCCAGTAGTTGGTCCCAACCCACCTGTTGAAGACCACTGGTTTACATTGGTCCAACAGGGCTGCTCTTATGCCCTTACCACAGAGCCCTTCCTCAGTTCGCCTTCTTCTGCTGTCCCTGAGCTCAAGAAGAAGAGACATTCCTTTGTGGCATCTTGATGTGTTTTCTTGAGAAGTTGGCTCCTCTGGACGTGGTGATTCTGTGGTCTATTGAATTGTGATACATTCAGCAGGAACTGGTGCCTATTGGGAATGGTGGGATGGAAGGCCATAAGCCCAACAATAGGTGGAGCTACAGCCTATGATGGACCAAGCCATGGACAATCAGAGGCTGAGCCCATTAATTCTAGTTTTGTCCCCCATCTTCCTCCCTGAAGAATTTTACTAGGGAAACAGTGAAACTGAGGAGAAGAAAACTGACAGGCAGTGCCACCCCCTGGACTGGTTGTAAGTAAGAAGACAAGCAGGTGAGCAGTGTCAGAGTGCAGACTGAGTTTGGTGGGGCAGCATCCCAATTAGACCAGCCTCCACTGGATATATGATAGCACTGCAGTTTGTTGTCCACTGCCTAGGATGCCCAATAATCAGGCAGGGTGGCAACATGTAAAAAATGTAAATAAATTAGATACACGAAGGCAGGAGTGAAAAGATTTTAAGTAAAGGGCCTTGTCAGACGTACAAGTAATTTAAAGGTTCATGTTGCTCCTCCAGGGCTTTGGAATTCATAAATACTCCTCAATGCTGTTTGTTGGTTGACAGCTGCTAAAAGAAAAGGGGGGGAGTGGAACGAGATACTTATCTCTATATTGTTAATGCATTAAACCTGGCAATTTATGACATTGGAGAAGACTTGCATTAAGAACATTAATGTCCTCCATAAAAGAACTCCAAGCAAATTCTGGTAGCAAGGAAAGAGACAGCTGTAATGTATTTATTACTTTGGAAGAGGACGAAAGCAAGAATCCCTTAGGTGGATAGGGGTGTGTGTATGTGTTCCTCACATTAACCTCATGTCTGCTTCATCTGGAGTTGACACCAACATTTCTTCAAAATCCTAGCATTCCAAGGGAGTGCTGGAGAAAGGTGCAAGGAATAACATAGTTTTTACCATCTAATACCAGTGTTGCTCTGTGAAGGACTTCTAGGTGGCAGAATTTGTGCCGGGGGGCAGGGGGCGGAGAAGCCAACCCTCAAATATCAGATGAGAGATTATCCCATGCAATCTAGCGCCAGTGCCTTTAATGACTCATTTCTGCTGATGACTCCCAGCTAAACCACCATGACTTGGTGGCTCTTCTGCTGGCAGCAGCACAAGCAGAGATAACCAACCACTAGAAACCAGTTGGATTTTCTATGAAAGGCTGGTTGGACAAAATATGGTATGCAGCATTATCAGAAAGATCTTCTTACCAGAATCAGGTGCTTCAAATAAAAAATACAGATTTGATGCAATAATGGTGGCCTTTCATTTCTTATGTGAACCAGGTTGGATATTTACTTCAACTCCCAGTGAGTCAGGTTACATTGTGGAGGGCATATTTTAATAGCCTACATTCCACTTAAGAACTTTTGCTTATATTGGGCATACGCTTTAATTTATGACTCACTGCATGCTTCCTCAGATATTCTGTGATATGAACTTTTGTAATACCACTCCAAAGGTGGTTACAGAAATTACTCTAATGTGTCTACATTGTTCTATGTTTATTGTATGTTTTCTAAAACATAATAAAAACCAATTACTAAAAATAAAGATTGGTGTTTGAAGGAAGCTCTCAACAGAGAATTGTCATCTTTGGGGGGAGGGGTGGGGAGAGTTTTGTGAGTGGTAAAAAAGTTCACCACTGCTTGAGCTCCTCCCAGAAACTGTCATTTTCTCCCTCTCCTAAGGCCCCCTAGAGGGACATGAAACATGGTTGTCCCACCATATGTTGCTACACCCTTCAAGTGTCCATTTTCCATGGACAGTCCTGGAATTACAGAAGCTGCTCTGGTTTCTGATTCGATCCCTGAATGTCCCGGTTTTTCTTTTTCCTCCCCTCCACATTTCAGAGAACAATTAAAAATGCTGTGGGCGGGGAGGTGGGTGCAAAAACAGAGTCCTGTTTATCCTGAAAATAAAATTCTTGCACCAAATGAAGGCAATGGTGGTGCTGGCATATGAAGCCCTTCCTATAATTTTGAAGGAAAGGGTCACCAATCCACTTTAAATTCTTAAATTGCAATGCTTCAGCAGCCAGCCATTTCTTAGGAAGCCCAGGGAGTGTTGATTCCTTTATTGTAAATGAACTCTTACGCTGTGTACTCAGAAGTAAATCCTGTGGAATTCAATGGAGCTTTTCCCCAGGTAACTGGGTAAAGACTGGACAGCTTTACACGACAATTCTAAGCATTTTTACTCAGAAGTAAGTCCCACTGATTTCAATAGAATTTACTCTCTGGTATGTTCCCAAGCATTCTCTGTTGTTGTTGTTGTTGTTGTTGTTGTTGTTGTTGTTGTTGTTGTTGTTGTTATATCCCACCTTTTCCCCTGACAAGGACTCAAGGAAGCTTACAGCTAAAATTTTATTTCATTCCATTTATTGGTGGAATTTGTTGTACACGATCCCTTCCCTTGCACATTTTTTCCTCACAACCTGTGAGGTGGGTTTGCTGGAGAGGTTGTAATTGGCTCAAGGTGACCAATAGGTATATGACACCTATGCATTTGTGAATATCAAACGCAGGAAAAGCTTCCTAATGTAGAATAGAATGTCCCTATTTTCACCAGAGAAATGTTGGAGGGTATGCTCCTACCATGCCTGACTATTGCCTCTGTTGACCTGAGGCTGATGAGAGTTGGAATCCCATTGGCTATCCCTGGTGCAGGTCACACTCATGCCCTGCATTTAAAGCACTATGATAGCGCTTTAATAATCCTGACTGAGAGCTGCAGTTCATTAAGGGTGCTGGGAATTGTAGTTCTGTAAAATGCCTAAATGTATTTTGAAAAAAGAAAGAAAAGCAGATTAACATAGAAACAGATCAGAAAGGAGTTATGGGTAAAAACATGTCAAAGTGGCATGGCTCTCCCTCAGGTAAAATAGCTGAGGAATTCCAAGAACAGAGGGTGATGGGAGTCCTGATAAAACCAATGAAATGCTAAAGATATAATTGCTAAAGCAATAATTCTAACTTTAAAAAAAAAGTTACACTAAAAAAAGGTCCTGAAATGGAGAGAGAAAATAAAATTTATTAGTATTTACCAGCAGATCTCTGGGTGAGTTATGAACATTTTAAATTTACAACAGTTAACAGAGGTGAAACTAGGCTTTATTTCACTCGGGTCAAAGACACACACAGACACACCCATGCACATTTACACACACACAAACTGGGACCCTTAATGGCACCCCTCTGGAGGCTTCAGCCAAGGCAAAACCCCACCTACCCCCCCCCCCCGCCCCGGTAGCTCTGATAGTTAAAACAGGCTAAAATTGCAGATGTATAGGGCAGACCTAAATTTGGGGGGCCCTGAAGCTTGAACTGTCATGGGAGCCCCTCCACAATCAGCAACAAGGTCTGGGTAACTACTGTTAACCTCTTCAGCGGGGCTGTTCCACTACAGATCACCAGACCTTTACAACATCTGTGCTACTGACT
Organism: Podarcis melisellensis; assembly: GCF_964234715.1. Taxonomy (NCBI): domain Eukaryota; kingdom Metazoa; phylum Chordata; class Lepidosauria; order Squamata; family Lacertidae; genus Podarcis; species Podarcis melisellensis. Next base: position 11,178,838 of record NC_138547.1, on the reverse strand, counting down.
CTCAAACTTTGTTGAAATATATACACACACAAAATAAATCAATTTGAGCCTTGCGACTCAATATTTTTAAGCAATGTGGACTAAAGTTGTTTCTGGGGGCCCTCTGGGATCAGGGCCCCTGAAGTTTAAGCAATCATGAGTTTCATAGAAGATCTGCCCCTGGTACTGAACTGTTATCAGAAGCCACTGAGCCTAGAACCAGGAAGGGCACCTTGTCCTGTGTGCATGACTGCCCCATGTGGTGAGCCATCAGAACTGAAGTTGGCAGAGCTGATGGAGTTAGCCTTGCTCCCTACCCCTCCCAATGAAGCAGCCTGATGGCATTACAGTATTAGTGATGTTGTCAACTGCTGAGGCGATATTTTCCAGTCCTTGTGAAGCTTAAAAGAGTTGTAGGACAAGCCCGACCAGGCACTTGATCTCTTTGGGTTCCTCCAGCTGACTTGCTTATTGAGCATCAACCCTGATCTGCTTGCAAAAAGTTTAAACAGAGGCTAAGTCTGGTCTTTATTAAGCACCGATTCAGATTTTTGTGGGGTGGGGGGAAGGTTATATAATGAGTATTCATGTTGATTCATGTTGTTAACCACACACTTTCCCCGATAACCTTCCTAACAACAAAAAGTCCATTAAAAAAAAAAGTGGTCACATAAGCAGTTAAGAACAACCCTGCAGGATCAGGCCAACTGGATGCCTTTGGGAAGCCCACTAGCAAGACCCGAGGACAAGAGGACTCTCTAGAGACTGGTATTCAGAAGCACTCCTGCCTCCAACCGTCGAGGAAAAGCATGGCTAGTAGTCAATGATAGCTTTACCTCCATGAACTTGTCTAGTCTTTTTTTTCAAACCATCTAGGTGGGTGGCTGTTAAGTTGTGGGTGAACATATCAGACGACACAGCGATTCTTCAAGCAGCTCTTGTTTATTCACAGGCCAGGACAGAACTGAACTGAAGGGCTCAGTCAGCCTGCTTATATAGAGCTCCAGTACCACGTTACTGTAACAACTTTCTAAAACTATCCAATCACTGAACGTCACTTTCGATCCTGCGTTTGCATAACTATCTACAGTATCCCCCTGCTGGCCCAGGATGAGAACTTCAGTACATAATACCGGCCATCACCGCCTCCTGTGGCAGTGGCATAATTTAACTCTCTGCTGTATGAAGAAGTACTTTCCTTTATCTGTCCTGAATCCTCCAACATTCCGCTTCCACAAGTTCTAGTATTATGGGAGAGGGAGAAAAACACTTCTCAATTCACTTTCTGCATGCCATGCATAATTTTATACACTTCTGTCACATTGCCCCTTTTCTCTAAACTAAAAGGCTGCAAATGCTGCAGTATTTCCTCCTAGAGCAGTTGCTCCATTCCCCTAGATCATTTTGGTTCTTGTTTACTGGTTTTGTTATGCTACGGAGACAGAGCACTTTAATCTGCTTTAATTGCACAAACCTAAATTCCTGGGATGCACTTAAATGCTGCCTGCAAAATACCAGCAGGCTGGAGGCAAACTTTGTTGAGCAGACTAGGCTCAGACAATGTCTGGTCTCAGCTCACCAAGTGAACATCAGGGATGTGAACCCGAGTCTCTCAAGCCAAAATGCTAAGCATTACATCACTCTGTGGTTGGTTCTAATAAAAAGGGGAATCGTACATGCCTTGGATAGTTCGTTTTAAAAAGAACCTAGTTTTAATTCAAGCTCAATCTGATATCACTTCACAAACAGTTTTCTTCACATTCAATTCACAGTTCAATTCAAGTTCATACAAATTCTCCCCCCCCCCAAGAATTTGGAATATTAGAAACCTCTGGTCAACCAGTGAGGATTTGAACCTGGGTTTAATACTTTTCAACCACTACGCCACACTGGCTAAGGCAGAGACTAAGGCTATGTGCACACATCACTTTTTAAAGCACATTGGAAGCACATTCTTTCCCTCAAAGAATTCTGGTTTCTGCAGTTTGCCCATCATGAAGCTACAATTCCCAGCAACCCTTTAAAAACTACAGTGCCCAGAATCCTTTGAGGGAAAGAATGTGCTTTGAAAGTTAGAAAACATCAGAACACAGACATAGTGGAATGTATTATTTAATTATTTCGCCTCAACAATTACGGTCTTGAAGAGAATGAAGAGAATGAACTTGAAGATGTACTAGAAATTGTTCCAAGTTGCTGTTGTTGTTATATTCCACCATTTCCTCCAAAGAGTTCAAGATGATACACCTGGTTCTCCCCCTCCTCATTTAATCCACACAACAACCTCATGAGGTAGATGAGGTAGGTTAGGCTGAGAGATGGTTACTGACCCTGGGTCAAACCTAGTGAGCTTCATGGCCAAGTGGGGATTTGGACACTGATCTCCCAGGCCCTAATCTGACACTCTAACCACTGCACCACGCTGGCTACCCCAATTCAATTCAATTCACCTGTGAAGAGGGATTGATTGTTAAGCCACTCTTTGAATTGTCACTTTCTGTCTCCTAACAACTCTTAGCATCCTTAACAAACTACAACTTCCAGAATTTTGGGGGTGAATCCATGACGGTTTAAAGTGGTATCAATGTGCGTTAAATGTAAGGTTTGAATGTGGCATTGGTGAAACTCTTAGCTTGAACACTATGATTCCCCAATCTGACCACTAGGGGTATCCAAGAACATTGGCCATGATCTACACGATCTAAATACGACAGATTTCTTACATTTGAGTAAAAGAAGGAGTCGTGAATAGCCAGGGTCTTCTTGCTGCAAGGAAACATGTAGATTCTGCCAGATTTAAAATTAAAAAAGAGGGGGGAGAGGATGTGGGGAGCCCTACCACTTCAGAAAGACAGGAAATCCAAGCAAGCTCTCGGAGGTTGGGTTAAAGGTTCTTTCCATGTTGCCCCACATGGAGAAGAATCGCTCTTTGCTAAATTGCTTCTGCTCAGGAGACCTCCACAGTGCTGTTAAATTCCCAATCTTTTGTTTTACTGTGTGTCCCCCCACTCCCCACCCCACCTCCTGCACACAGGCCTATGAGAGAGTGATAATCTACAAAGGGCAATTTGCAATTCCTACAGAAAAGCTCCATCGCAATGGCTTCGGAAAACAGCAGCCAATAATCTCTGCGGGGCATTTTACACACACACATTTTCCCCCGACCAACATCTGCCTTTATTGTTGTTATTAAAAGGAACAATTATTTCCATCTTCAGGCCCAGAAACATGGGATTTATTCTTGGGTAGAGCTCTTTAAACAAACAAACAAATTCAGGCCATTTTGGCTTAAAAATGAGAAGAAAGCCTTTCCTGTGGCTTTTATTTCCTAGCACACTCATTGATTTTCTTTTTGGTTCCATTCTGAATGTCTCATCAATCACCCTCATAAATAAGTAAATATTAGCCTTTCCCGTTCTGCACTTTTTACTCCCCGCTGCATCACCTCTCAGGACAGGCTTGGATTCAGCATGTGGCATGCATCAGCAGCTGCCAGACCCCACTGATGTGACAGTGTCCCCTACCAGTGCCAGGATAAGTGCTTCCTGCCGGCCGGGAGTGTCATGTTCAGGTCTGATGACAGAACCTGTGTGGAAAGAGGCAAGGCTGGAGGACCACGGACAGCTCCATGTGAGCAACTTGCTCTAGGAAAGACTGGGAGCAGACAGAGACATTTAAGCCTCTGGCTCCAGACTCCCTCCTTGAGGCTCCATCGCCCTGTGGAGAATTTCAGAGCCTGAAAGGGCCAACCCTCCGACATGAAGATGGGCACTCCACTTTCATTCCATAGTCTTCCTTCTGGTGATTGCAGTGGGAGGCACCTGGTTCTTCAGGACCAGGGGAAGATATCTGTGAGGGTCCAGGCTCTGGTGGTCTGGAAGGTTCCTCTGGGAATTATTGTCCAACTGCCTCAGGTGCAATTGGCTCCCTATTTCCTGCACTCAACTTTGAGCCCTGAACCAGGTTCAGCTCCCCCATCTGGTGCCCCTGCAGCCTCCAACTCTGTGCCCAGGTCAGTGCTGCATAAACAGGTCATGACAGGTAGCTGCCATGGGGAATGGTGACATATGAGTGGTGGGCAACTTTTTACAGCTGTGGGGGCATTTGGAATTTTGAGGAAGTGTTGTGCATGCCAGTCACAAAATGGCTTCCCCAAGGGCATGACATAACACACAATGACTGCCATGGAGTGTGGCATGATGGCTGCCACATGGAAAAGAGCAGTGGGGGAGATGGAACCACAAAATGGAGCAACCAAGTTCCCCATCAGTCACCACCACCCTCACTCAGAAGTTCTCTGCATTTCTTCCCTGTTCAGAACAGACGGGAGGGTGGACATCCAATGAAATGTTTGCATGTTTAAGGGGGCAGGTTCAATGTAGGAGAGGCAGGGCCAGTGGAAACTGGAACTGAGCAGAAAGAGCAAAGAGACTCTATAAGACTGGGGATATTGAGGGGTATTTACTGGGGGCAGCACAAAAGGTAATGGTAGGCTTGTGAGGTGCGGTGGGTGATGGCCAATGGTGAGATATGTTCAGCCCTGAACCAAGATTTACAGTAACAAAACAGGGCTTAAAAAAAAATCGCCATGCACCCCTATTTTCAAGTCAAAGGTTCTCCAAGAACTTTCATCCAGGCCCTAGTAATACACATTTCTTGAAAGTTGATTGCTTAAGTGCTTGATTCAAAGGGAGATAAATATACTCAACTTAGTCTGAGACTACGAAGGAAGAAGCTGTCAGGAGTTTGCCACCCCCTGAACTTGTTGTAAGCAAGAAGGCAGGCAGATGGGGTCTGAATGAGGGCAGAGTGAGGTTAAAGGAGCAAAGCGAGGTTGGTAGAGTGCCAAGAGTCCTTAGGCGACCCAGAGCTCCAATTCCCAGAATGCTTTAGCAACCAATCCCTCTTCACAGGGAATTCTGAAAACTGTAGCTCTGTGAAAGAAATAGGGACCCTCCTAACAACTTTGAGAACCTTTAATAAACTACAGCCCCCAGAATTCTTTGAGGGATGCAATGACGGTATAGTGGTGCTTTAAATGTATGGTGTGAATGTGGCCTAATTTCTACTGAAATGAATAGTTCTCAGTTCTATCCATTATTTTCAATGGAGCTACATAGAACAGGACTACCATTGACTGCAAGCCACTGTCTCTTTCGCTTTCCCTGGTTTCAACAGAAGTCATTATTATTATTATCCTTTGCATTTGGGGTGCTTTGCAGGAAGGTTAGCCAGTGGGGTCATCGGCACGCCACCAAAATGCCTCTGGCCTTACAATACCACTCCAGACTTCAAAAGAGCCGCTCACATTCCTGAGCCATGTCCCAATAAGCACTAATAACACTGAAAAATGAAAAGCAAAACAGATGTCTCCAATTGCATTGATCCTTATTAGCCATCCACAGCTATCCTTACACCTCTAGGCAAAGGCAAAGCCCTCTCATCTTGTATGTGGAGGTGTGTTTGCTCCCGAGTAATGGCTTTGGAATGTTCACCTTGGATTCTTCCTTCCTCTCCCTCCCTCCTGCCCCACCAGATCTCTCCCCAATCCCTGTTTCATTCCTGACAATCTGTCTCCAGCATAATCTTGAGAGAAAAGCTGTTGAAAGTGTCATTTAAAAATGTGCCCAAATATGTTAAGGGGTGGGGGAAAGAAGGCTGCTTTTACTTAATGAAGCCAGCTGCTGATGAACACTGGCTGAGAGGGGAAAATGCAAGTGATTATGCTTTGAACTTCTTCTGGATCAGATGCTGACTGGATTCTTTCTGCTTTTTGACCACCCTGCAATGATGTTCAAAATATTTATGCTATGTAGAGAAAAAAACATTTAACAAGATTCATGTACTGCTTCATTTTTAAAAAAATATGATCCCTAAGTGGTTTTAAATAAAACTTTTTTTAAAAAAAAGGATAATAACAAAATAATCGTTTTGAAACATTGTTGGATTGGTTCAGAAGCAATGTCAAACCATGGTTTCTATGAAATTCAGCCTCAAAGAAACTTCACATATTGTTGTTGGTGGTGTATTATTTGTACCCCGCTCAACTGACTGGGCTGCCCCAGCCACTCTGGGTGGCTTCCAACAAAATATTAAAATACAATAGTCTGTTAAACATTAAAAGCTTCTCTAAACAGGGCTGCCTTTAGATGTCTTCTAGAAGTCTGGTAGTTGTTTTTCTCTTTGACATCTGGTGGGAGGGTGTTCCACAGGGTGGGTGCCACTACCAAGAAGGCCCTCTGCCTGGTTCCTTGTAGCTTCACTTCTCACATTAAGGGAACTACCAGAAGGCTCAGTGCTGGATCTTAATGTTTGGGCTGAATGATGTGGGTGGAGATCCTCCTTTAGGTATATAGGGCCAAGGCCATTTAGGGCTTTAAAGATCAGCACCAACACTTTGATTTGTGCTTGGAAATAAATGTACTGGAAGCCAATGTAGGCCTTTCAGGACCGGTGTTATTTGGTCCCAGCGGCCACTCCCAGTCACCAGTTTATGGATTAGTTGTAGTTTCAGAGTCACCTTCAAAGGTAGCCCCACACAGAGTACATTGCAGTAGTCCAAGCGGGAGATAACCAGCGCATGCACCACTCTGGCGAGACAATCTGTGGGCAGGTAAGGTCTCAGCCGGTGTACTAGATGGAACTGGTAGACAGCTGCCCTGGACACAGAATTAACCTGTGCCTCCATGGGCAACTGTGATTTCAAAATGGATGGATGGGATGTATACCTGTCCCCCAGAAACAATACTTCTGTCATCAGGATTTAGTCTCAATCCGTTAGCTGCCATCCACCCTCCAAACACCTCCAGACACTCACACAGGACAATCACTGCCTTCACTGGTTCTGATTTAAATGAGAAGTAGAGCTGGGCATCATCCAGGAAACAGCTTTCACCTTTGTCCCTAGCCCACCAGAGATCATCAACCAGCATAACCAATGCAGTTTCAGTCCCATGATGGGGCCTGAATCCTGACTGAAAGGGACCCAAATGGTCCACATCCTTCAGCGACCACCCGCTGAAACACCTTGTGCAAGAAGAAGAGGAGTTTGGATTTGATATCCCGCCTTTCACTCCCTTTAAGGAGTCTCAAAGCAGCTAACATTCTCCTTTCCCTTCCTCCCCCACAACAAACACTCTGTGAGGTGAGTGGGGCTGAGAGACTTCAGAGAAGTGTAACTGGCCCAAGGTCACCCAGCAGCTGCATGTGGAGGAGCGGAGACGCGAACCCGGTTCCCCAGGTTACTAGACTACCGCTCTTAACCACTACACCACACTGGCTCATCACACTGGAAGGTTTGAGACATGGTGATAATTGGTCATAATGGCTGGGTCTAAATATGTTTTTTTAAAGAAGCAGTTTAATAACTGCTTTTTAAAGTGGGTCTGGAAAGACTCTCTCACAGAGGGAAGCATTCACCGCCCCCACAAAGTCCATTGCCCAGCCCTTCCTGGCTCGCTTTTATGAGCCAGGATGAGCAAGGATCAGTGCTTTTTTTTTCTAAAAAAAAATAATTTAGGGGTACTCTCATTTTCCTACTCATATTGAAATACTACCCCTCAATGAGGCCAAATTTAGATTCACAACATGTTTCGGGCTATGTGTACCCCTGCGTCCCCCCAGAAAAAAGCACTGGCAAGGATCAAGGAGACAGGTGGTCGGTTTCACTCGTCCAAGCAGCCTATCCACATCCTCGGAAGTAACAGATTGAAATTGATCCCATACAACCCAACTAGACAGAGCTCTGGCACTCTCCCACCCCAGCCCTGTCCCCACGGTGGAATCTACCTCCCTCTGAGTGATTTTATCTGCAAAAAACTTTGCAAAGTCATTACAGGAGATCTTAGAGTCCTCACCAGACCCTGGTGTGAAGGTGGATCTGTTAAATTCTGGACCACCTGAAAGAGTATCCTGGTACTGTTTTCTGTGGACGCAACAGAGGCAGTGAAGAAGGTCTTCTTCACCATCACTAACACCACTTGGAAGGCTTGATGTTGAGCTCTAACCCATGGTAGCATGACCTAGTATTCAAAGGTGTTAAGTTGGCCACCAGTCATTTCAGTGGTGTGGATTTGAATGCCACAGCTGACAGAAGACCCCTAGCATGGAATTTGCCCTTTTACATCCACTGAACATTGGGCAGTTTATAAACATTCAATGAAAGCTCTCCACCCGGACTGATAATGTTTGGTCCAGGTAAGCATCTTAACTAGACCAGTGAGCAGGACAGGGTGTGCTAATGCTTAAGTATTGCAAAGACCAGCTCATTTTCACCAAGCCATTTTAAAGCTGCACCACCCCTATATGCCGTCTTTTAAACAACAGCCTAGGTCCTCGCTGAGAAACAAATCAGATAACACTACCCTCTGCAAAATGGCATAATTTTCCAACGTTGCAATAAACTGTCACACCCAGAGGCAACATCATCTGTGACAAGGGCGTGCTTTGCCGTCCAGTCATTCCACTGCCCAGATGAAGAATGCCATCGGCCAGCATATCATGCCACCAGATCAATCGCACACAATGCGCTGCTGGAATATTAAGCATGAGCCTTCGATGCTGCACAGATCTCAGCAGGGACCCTTCCAGTTGCTGCAGGGGAAACGCATTTCGCATTTATTGTCTTCCTTGCCACATCAGCTGCATAATGTGACTTTCCAGAGGAAGGTAACACAGACAGAGAGACATCATTCAGCAACAAAACAAACCAAAAAAACACACCATGTGGCTTGGACTCTAAATGGCTGCTGGTGGAGAAGGATGGCCATAGTAGTTATATTAAGGGTCTTGCATGGAGCTATGTTAAGCTGAAACCCATGTGTTGCTCAGAAGCTTATCAGTGTTTTTGCATGATTAGGAATGGTGCAAAAGATCAGTGGAGGATAGTCCATTGGGGCAAATAGGGCACTGCCCCACCAACCACATTTTGCTCCCAGCCAGCCCCCACCTGTCTGTCTTCTTACGTACAGCCAGTCTAGGCACTGAACCTGCCTTGTAAGCTTCCTCTTCCAAAGTCTCAGTGTTGCAGAACTCAGCAGGAAGGAGCATGGCAGGGGACAAAACTAGAATTAGCATGACTGCTATTAGCTGAGCCCCTTGCCTTCCATGCTACCAGTCCCAATGAGCATTAGCCACCTTTGCCCATGATTTCTATTTAGTCATCATAGCTAATAGTTTATGATAGACCGCCATTCACATTGTCCCTAGGGCTCCTTTCAACACCATGCTCCATGGATGGACAAGATTTTTTTTAGCCTGAGGGCCACATTATAATCTGGGCAACCTTCCAAAGGCCACATGACAGTAGTGGGTGGGGCCAGAGGCAAAGGTGGGCAGAGCAACAAGTGTCAATTTTATCTTTATAAAGTAAGCTCTTTTCTTTTCTTTTTTTAAATGATATTTATTCAGAGTTTCATGAGTACACAAATGTAAAAAAAGAAAAAACAGAAAAATACAACAACAAAAAACAACAAAAAATACAAATCTCAAATTGCATCTTTTCATTTGCTTATTTCTTGGACCTCCTCACACCTCCCTTTTTGTATTCTAATTTAATTCATTATTCCAGCAAATTCTTCCCATTTAGTTTAAATGATTTATCTTAACAATCTATCTTATTAATTCAACATATCCTTTCCATCTTTTACTATGTTCTGTTATTCAATTTGCCTTAGTTTCTTTAACCTTATCTTACCTAAAAAAATTTAAAATTTCAAAATTTAAACCATGTTTATACATAACTCCTTTAAAGTAAGCTCTTTTCTATACATAACCAAGCAGACAAAATCACCAGGCAGTTCACTGGGTGTGACTTTGGGCCAGTCACTGCTTCTCATCCAAAGCTATACATGAGGAAGAATAAATGAGGAGGAGAACCATTTGTGCTACCTTGAGCTCCTTGGAGAAAAAGGTGGGATATAAATGCAATAAAATATATAAATAAAAAATCAATACACTTCAAGTGGGCAAAAAGACTCATTGGGCAGGGTGGAGCCAGTGAGGGCTGTGGTTAGAGGAGAGTAAGGGCATCTTGGAGGGGATTCAAAGGGCCAGAAAAAGAAGCCTAGTGTTTTGAAACAGGTCCTGGTTCCCCACGCACACCATGCAGGAATGGGGATTCAAAATGTGGGTTCAAGATATGTGGAATTAAGCACCCTCAACCAGGGGGCTGCAACCACCGCTCACTTTTAGACCTTGCCTGAATATGCTGTTTGCCCCCTTTCCTCACAGCCAGGAGCTGTCATATCCAGATATATCCTTAACTCAGCAGTAAAGGGCCTGGGTTTAATTGGCAGTCCCTTTAAGCATGTGTTTAATTCCATCCTGTGGGGAATACAGACGCTTGCCTTAAATAATTGAGTGGCCACAAGATTGGTTAGTTCTGTTTTCATGGCCCATATTGATTTAAGCGTAGTTAATCCTTTCAAGGATCCATGTCACTGTATGGGCTGATGGCTCTCTTTAGAGCCATAACACTCTTCCTGCTAGATTATTTCACATCAAGCATTGTAATGTCACAATAAATCCATCACGTCGTCCTCGTCTCCCCCACCCCACCGCTTCTCAAAGCAAAGTACCAGATGGGGACCAACTCTCTTCCCATTAAACTCCTCATTTTACCAGGCAGAAGGTGAGCAGCTTAATACGTTTCATTAATTTCTTTTTCTTTTTCTCTCCCCTCTCCCCGCCCTTTCCTTTTGTTCACTCATCCATAAACAAATGCCTTGGCAGCAACACTTAAATAATTGCACACACAATTAAACCAGCACATTAGAAATCAAATCAAAATCAAAGGCTAGGGACTGTCCTGGCTTTGTTGTTTAAATATACTAGGAAGCATTTGTGCGAGGCCCTGAATTCACCTCTACTAATGCGCTCATCAGGGTGGGGAACTGAATCCAGCCAGGCGGATCAGTGCAGGGTGAAAGGAAAAGGCGCCAAATTTCAAAAATGCCAAATTCAAGCCGGGACTCAAATGGAGCACTAAGGAAATCCTCTGACCCCCAATTTAAATGTGAGACATGTCATGTGTAACCCTGCTGTAGGGTGGTCAAATCTGTCAATTTAGGATTCTCCCAGTTTCTCGTTTTTCCAGCCTAAAGATCAGTTCTCCATATTTCTACTTCAGTTTGCTGTGTGTGTGTGTGTGTGTGTCCACTTGAAAATTCACCAGCATTTTAGTGTGAATTTTGCTTTATAATGCATTTAACTGTGCTAATATATTAATTTAAACACACCCTTTACCATAGTTTATGGGGAGTTTTACCGCATTACTTGGGTGGATAACTGCATCACAAAATCCAGAGAAGGATGGGCATGCATTGGTTTGCGTACTGAGTAGTGAAAGTTCAAATTGGGTATGCTTGCTTTTCAACATGAATTGAATAGAATTTCCCCACCATCCCTTCCCTACATGAGTAAATTTCCCAGAATCCCTTTTAAATTAGATCTGAAATGTGAATCAACGAGAGCTGAGATGGCATTTCAGAGACTTAGTCCTGAAAGAAGATCCTGACATGAACTCCCAACAAGGGAAGTGATGAGCTCTTGTTAGGATAAGGGAAGATTTTCCCAAGAGTTTGCCTAAGGCTCTTTGGAGCTGAAATGTAAGTAGGCCTCCAGACAATGGTTTTCTAAAGGATTTCACTTTGGAATATCCAGCCCCAACAAGTTGCTAAGATTATTTAACACAGCTATAATTTATTTTTTTAGGGAGGGGAGCTTTTGTTTTGGAAGGAAGGAAGGAAATAAGTAGTAAGAATGAATATATATCTCAGCCACTAGTATTTCAAACAGGATGTTTAAATCATGAGAAATTTATCTTTTTCTAATTGTTACTGCTACATCCCACAGTTCCCAGAGAGGTTTAACAACCATTCACTCTTCCTCAGGAACTCGGGGAATGGTAGCTTTGTGAGGGGATGAGGGGTCTCCTATCAATACCCTTAACAAACTGCAGTTCTCAGGATTCTTTGGAGGAAACCATCAGTGTTAAGGGCGTTGAGTGTTGTTACAGCACCCTGACTCCCCTCTCAGAGCTTCAATTCTCAATAGTGGTTTAACACGTAATCCCTCTTCCCAGAGAACTCTGGGAATTGTAGTGGTCCAGGGAAATACTTATTTCCTAACAGCTCTCAGATATAATGGACTACAGCTGCCAGGATCCTTTGGAGAGAGTGGTGACTCTTTGAAGAAGCATGATATTGCTTTAAATATATGGTGCAGATGGGGCCTAGGTTCCAAAACTGTTTGCTTATTGGCACTTTTTAAGAACTTCCTTCTTTCTGATTTCCATCCTTCCCTCCTGTTTTTGTGTTTGCCAGAGAACATTCACATCTGCCTTACCTGTCTTTCTTTCACAGCAGCCAAATTCCACAAATGCTGAGAAGATGCCAGGGGCTGAGACATGGAATCTTTCTGTTTTACCCATTACAGATGCCTCACAGGCTCCGGGCATTGTGTTGAATGTGAAGTCATCATTATTGGGCTTATTTCAAAGGAAGCTAGTACGCAATCCCTTGCTTCCTCCCTCCCTAAAAGTTGCAAAGCAGCCAGGTTATGTTTCCTGGTTAAGAGGTGGGGTCCAAAAGAGATCTTGCAAGTGCAATCCACCACCCACTGAAAGAGGGGTGGATGAATCTCTTAATTTCTCATTTTTTCCAAGTTTCAGTTCCCCAAACATCTGCCTGAGATTGAAAAAGATGAAGATGGAAAAGTACACGGAAAATTCATCAGCATTCTAATGCAAATTTCTCCTAATGTACAGATTTTTGCAAAGCATTTCACCTAATACAATGTGTTCTTATGCACATATGACCTGAGTGCATGCATATTTATTACATGTGCATCCTTTTCTGCACACATTCCTGTCTGAAGAACTGCACTGCAACATTCAGAGCAGTGCAGATTTTGAAAGATTGCTATGTATCAGTTTGTGTATCATTTTGGAAAGTGCAAATTAAATAGGATGACCTTGAAATGTAAACTAAATCAAATTTCTTGCCTGCATCACTGTATTCTCCAAGGTTTGCTGGAGGTTCAGCATTCCTAATATACACATTTTTCTATGCAATTTTGCCCAATATTCACATTTTTGTAAGCATTTCTCTCTAATATAATGCATTTTATACAGGATTGTCACATGCGTGTGTGTTTGTGTTTATCCACACTTTCCTCCAATGTACAGATTTTTATATAAAGTCTACTCTGACTGGCAGTGGCTCTCTGAGGTTTCAGCCAGAGTTCTGCATGGAGATTTCCAGGACTGCTGCATGCAAAGCATGTGCTCTACCACTGCAATCCATTTGAAAATAAAGCAATGTTTTAGTCCTTATAGGTTTGATTACATGGGCTGAATTAAACAAGAACATTGGGAACTGCCTTATACTGAATTAGATACGCGGGTGGCGCTGTGGGTTAAACCACAGAGCCTAGGAGTTGCTGATCAGAAGGTCGGCAATTCAAATCCCCGCGACGGGGTGAGCTCCCATTGCTCGGTCCCTGCTCCTGCCAACCTAGCAGTTCGAAAGCACGTCAAAGTGCAGGTAGATAAATAGGTACCACTCCAGCGGGAAGGTAAACGGCATTTCCGTGCGCTGCTCTGGTTCGCCAGAAGCGGCTTAGTCATGCTGGACACATGACCCGGAAGCTGTACACTGGCTCCCTCAGCCAATAAAGCGAGATGAGCACCACAACCCCAGAGTCGGTCACGACTGGACCTAATGGTCAGGGGTCCCTTTACCTTTACCTTTATGGTCCATCTAGCTCACCATTGTCTGCACTCACTGTCATCAGTTCTCCAGGCTTTCAGGCACTAACCCTACCTAGGGATGCTGGGGAATGGAATTGAAGCTGGAGCAGTGGGATTGCATCCTTTTTTTAAGCACCTGGGTGGGGGCATAGCACACAGGACCAACAGAACCCACCACACCAGTCTAGCCCTCGTCACCAACGCTGCTGGCCATTCATGTACAAGGCTTGGTGGATTCACAGAACCTGCGCGCCAACTCACCCCTGGCCACTGGAGCCAAGTGGGGCTGTGCTGCCCTGCCCAATGAGGAGCCTGGCTGGCCAACGTAGCTCTTGTTGAGTAATCCCCCCCCCCCCAATGCTGGCCAGGCAGCCATTCAGCGAGTGGGCCAGGGATGTGGCAGTGGGGCCAGGCTGGGCTCCAGTAGCAGGCAGGATGGGACAGGGATCCCTGTGGGGGGACAAAACTAGCTCGTGCCCCCTAAAAATCATGTACCCAGGCTCTGCCCCCCTGGTCTCCCCATGCTACGACCCTGACCTGGAGACTTTCTGCTTGCAAACAGATGCTTTACAACTGTGCTATCACACACACCCAGACACCCAAAATCAGGGATGCTATGCACTTAGGGACATAGGAAGCCAGGCCATTGGTGCATCTAATTCAGTATTGCCTCCACTGACTGGAGATGCTGGTGGATTCAGCCTGGGAGGGAATGAATGGTTCTGGACAGAAAGTAAAGAACTCCAGTTAGCTTGCCCCCTGCAAAACCAGGCACTCCACCCTGAAAACCTAAAAGAACGGAAAAGATATAACTCCCCCCCCCCAAAAAAAGAACCCAGCCCAGTGTTCTGAACATTTGGCCTAGCCTTAGAATCCCCCAGTCCTGACTCCCAATATGTTACTTAATCAGGCATAAAACTCTGTTGAGACAACGTGTTGTCTGACAGTCAAAGACAGACATGCACACAGTTCAGGGCACTGCTGCCTACAGCTGTAATTAATTGGCATGCCCTAGCAAGCTCCAGTCCCCCGTTCCCAAGGTGGAAACCTGCGCCTGGGCCAGATCTTGAAGGTGCAACATTTTCCAAACTCCCCGCCTTTGGAAAAGTTCTATGACGCTTCCTGTTGTTTTTAGTGATATGTTACCTTTTTTTGGCAGGGAGGTGAGAGGGAGGACACTGAAATATGTAGGAATCTGTGGGTGACTCTTAATAATTTTTATGATATGGCCCATTGGGAGAGCTAACTAGCGTTAAAAGTGCAGGTGCTGCTGTTTGAATCCGTACCAAGCTGCCATGAATCATTTTTTTGTTGTAAACAGTCAGAATAACTCACCACCATGTAGAGAGCAGGCTTCCTGGTTGGGAAAGTAAAATATGTTTGAGGGAGCTGGTTGTGGATAGGGCTATGTGTGGGAGGTCTAAGCCTGTCATGCCTAGGCCTGACAAGGTACATGGCCCAGTATTCTCAGAGGATGAACCAGATGTCCCGCAGGTCAAGGTCCTTGAAAAGCAGGCCAGGTCTCCTCTTGAGGGCCCTCTGGAGAAAGACCTACTGCAGAAACTTTGGAGGTATCAGAGGAGGCAAAGTCATCACCACCAGTCCTCAAGAATGCTGGCGTCATAAGGTCTGGGTCCTGAGGAAACTCACAAGCCTTAAAGTCAGTAAGACTGCTAGGGAGAGACCTACAGACAGACCCCCCCCCCATCACACCATTTCAAACAGCCCTGGCCTTCCCAAAGTATCCTGGGAACTGTAGCTAATTCTTAGGAGGTCCATATTCAAAGTTACTATTCCCAGTGTTCTCTGAGAAGAGGGATTTATTGTTAATAAATCCCTCTGCTGGGAATTGTAGCTCTGTAAAGGGAATAGGGGGTCTCCCTACAACTCACAGGGAAAATACAGTGGTACCTTGGGTTACAGGCGCTTCAGGTTTACAGACTCCGCTTACCCGGAAGTAGTACCTTGGGTTAAGAACTTTGCTTCAGGAAGAGAACAGAAATTGTGCTCTGGTGGTGTGGCAGCAGCGGGAGGCCCCATTAGCTAAAGTGGTGCTTCAGGTTAAGAACAGTTTCAGGTTAAAAATGGACCTCCAGAACGAATTAAGTTCTTAACCAGAGGTACCACTGTACGTTCTGTGGTTTCTCGCTAAACACCTAAGCCCTGCCCCTTCCTCCTATGCGCTCTCTCTCTCTCTCTCTGATTTCTGCTACCCAAGGCAGCCCTGAAACTACTTCTCAAGAATCCAAAGCCAACCCTGTGAATAGACAGTAACTGTATGTAAATAAACTTTGCCTTCTTTACCAATGGGACTTCTTTATATTTTATCTTAACTTTTTAGTTATGCTACTGATGTGTGAATGAGATAGATGATAGGTGGTCAGTTAGCTCCAAATAAATTCCTACCAAACTGAACAGAAATGTTCAGGGTCCTCATTTTTCTTGAATGCTTGTAATTTGTGTGTATTTTTCTGCAGTGACCAAATTTCATTCCTCACCACCACCATAGGAAATGTTCAAGTTCTGCAGTATTTTCCATTGGTGGGCAATAGAAATCCTGGCTGCTGCCAGAATCCACGTCAGTATTATTATTATTATTATTATTATTATTATTATTATTATTATTCATTTTATTTTATTTCATTTCATTTCTATACTGCTTTATATTTTCAAGAAAAAAAATCTCAAAGTGGTTTACAACACATTAAAATATCAAATGAAACATGCCAGAGTAAAATATTACTGAAGAAAGACAAATATAAAGTATACAAATAAAAAGAACATAATCAACAGGAAGCGAAAATATTATCTTAAAGAATAGGAGGACAACCAGTGGTGTAGTGTGGGTTGCCGGCACCTGGGGCAGGCAAGCTGCTGACACCTCTGGAGTACCCCTCCACCAGAGCCAAGCAGGGCCATACAGTGGTGCCTGCCTGCTTGCGCAAGGGGAAGCCCAGCCAGCCAATGCACCCCTTAGCAAACAAATACCCCCGACACCCATGGAGAGGAGCACCAGGCCAGGCCACACTGGGGTTGCTCCTTTTCCACTTCCCTCTATCCTTGCCCACTCACTGTGGACCTGGGCTTCTCCCGCCATCATCCAGGGAGTGTGGCGTGCTGAGGATTGAGTGCCTTAGTGATTGCTGGCCTCTGCTGGGATCATGGAGGTGAGGCTGGTCCAGGCTCTGGAGCCCAGATACTCCAAGTGGCAGGAAGGCAGGCGGGGAAGGAAGGATGGGAGCAGGGATGGCTTTCATAATTCTGGTACTGTCCCTGGAAATCAGGACACATGGAAGTGTGTGCAATGATAGTGCATAATGATGCACTTCTATTATATCAACAACATGTCAGAAAATGGCATGATCAAGGGGATGAAGAAATTCTCTTAAGGGGAAAGTTATAGTTTCGGACTTAAAGAGAAAAGGCAAGTGAGAGGGAACATAATGGAAGTCTAGAACTTATGGATATCCAATGAAAAGGAATGTTGGAAGATTCAGAACAGATAAAAGAAAGGACTTATTCACACAGTGCATAGCTGAATTACGAAACCCCCTCCTGCAGGAGACAGTGGTTGTCACCAACTTGGATGGTTTTAAAAGAGAATTGAATAAATTAATGCAGAATAAGGCTATCACTGGTTGGCAACCAGAGGCAGTAATGTTGCTGAATACAGTTGTACCTCTGGATGCGAACGGGATCCGTTCCGGAGCCCCATTCGCAGCCAGAAGCGAGCGCAACCCATGTCTGCGTGTGCGCGGGTCTGCACATGCATGTGACGTCATTTTGACTGTCTGCACATGCGCGAGCGGAGTGCGTTACTTCTGGGTCGCCACAGCACACAACCCAGAAATACTTATCCCGAAGCTACTTCAACCTGAGGTATGACTGTACTAACTGCTAAAAGCCATAGGAGGGGAGAGTTGTGTTGCACTTGGGTCCTACTAGCAGTCTTCCCAGAGGCATCTGGTTGGCCCCTGTGAGAACAAGATGCTACCTAGATGGGCCATTGGCCTGGCTCAGAAGACTTTTCTTTTATGTTCTTACGTTGCAGAATACGTCTGCAGCCACAACCCCAGTCTGGAGGTGGACTCTGATGCTGATTGACTGGAACTAAAGGTCCCGAGTTGGTTCTTTGGTGTTTTTTACACCAAGACTTAGGCCTCTTATGCCTCAGGGCCTCCAAGTATTTTTTTTCAAAAAAAGATGCGCACCTTGCTGTGTACTCAGACACACAGATATACAAAGCATTCCCTCAAATGCCGTCTCCGATGACACCTCGACATGCCTGCCGTTCTCCGTGTAATTAGCTCTGGCGGTGAGAGAAGACAAGAGGAGAACTTGTTAATGGGATTAAGAGGCTCTTTTCTCGACACCCTTTGAGCGACAGGAGCTGCTTTGGCTCGTCACCCATCAAAGCTCAGAGAAAAGAGCAATGACACCGTCTCCCTCACCTCTCAGAGCTGGAAGAGGCGCGCAGCAACTAGCCTCTTTCAAATAGCAGATAAGGGCAATCCAGGCAGATCATGTTCAAGGGCACTAGTCCAAAGAGAGGGGGAATTCCCATCTTTCTGCCAGAAGAAGAATCTGGCTAAGGCCTGCTTTGTCCAAGGAGGTCTGCTGTTGGCTATCCTGAGGCTGGCAGGCTGCAGAGCAGAGGGAGAGGAGGGAAACAGGGCTATTCCATCAGCTTTGATGAGAGACCAGCTGCCTCTGGCTTTCCCCTCAAATGCCACATTATAGGTAGCAGTCATCATTCCATCACCTGCAAAGTGGAGGGAGAGAAGGGAAGCAGGTCTATTCCATCAGCTTTGCTGAGAAATGAGCTGGCTTTGGTTCTCCGTCAACCAGTGGCTTAGCGTGGGGGTGCAGGGGGGGCCGGCCATACCGGGCACAACATCTGGGGGTTAGGGTTAGGGTGCGCAAATCCACAGGTTTGGGGGCGCAAATCCACGGGTTAGGGGGTGCAAATTACTTGCCTTGCCCCGGGTGCTGACAACCCACGCTACACCACTGCCGTCAACCTAGCAGCAGCCCATCAGTGGGTATTGCATTTGGCTGCAAAGCCAAGGGAGCAAAGGGAATCAGGGCATTCCATCAGCTCTGCTGAGAGACCCTCAGCCTTTGCTTCTCCCTCACCTTTCAACTACCAATAGTCATTTGATCGGGCTCCCTGAATGGTTGCTATCTCAGTTGGTCTTTATAAGAACTGTAACTTTAAGAACCAGCTCCCAAGTTTTATTTCTACCTACCTCCCAGTTCTGCTTACTTTTTGTGTCATGTCTTTTAAGTTGTAAGCCTGAGGGCATGGCTGTCTTGGGGTGGTAGTTGTTTCATTATTGATTTGTGAGCTACTCTGGGAGTCTTCTTGGTTTGAAGAGCTGGGTTGCAAAACACTGTCAGAAAATACTATAAAAGTCCTTAACAGGCCTGAAATTTGTTGACATGGGGGAGGAGAGACATATTAGGGGCCACTCTGGGCCTCCATTATAACAACCTAAAGACCTGAAAGTGCATTATCCTGCTTTTTGAACTAGAAGGATCCACTATAAGGCAGCACATTAGTTCATTGGCTTTGCCCCCATCAATGCTTTCCTGCCTCCAGGTGTTGAGGCAAAGGTTTGAAGAGAGAAACCTGCTCTACAGTACCATATATTATAATACTGCCCCCACTGACATACTCTACCATAATATAGTATTATAATATGCTATAATAATATATTCACTATTGGAGACAGTGTGCTTCTGAATTATTGTTGCTGGAAAGTGCTGGAGAGAAGAGTTGCTGCTGGGCTCAGAGTTCCCTTTCAGGCCTCTGGTTGACCAGTGTGCAAACAGGATGCTGTACTAGATGGTCAAGGGGCCTCATCCAGCGGGCCTCTTTCTTATGTTCTTACTAGAACCTGAGCCCACCCAGTGAAGGTAACTGTTGGGAGATTCAGGATAGACATAAGTAACTACTTCCTCCTGCAGCACTTAGCAAAACTGCAGTATTCACTCCCACAAGATTTTATTGTGGCCACCAACTTGGGTGGCTTTAAAGGAGGATTGAACAAATTCATTTAGGACAAAGTTATGGTCTGCCTTCGAACGCCAGTTGCTGGGAATTGCAAGTGGGAAAAGTGCTCTTGCTCTCTTGTTCTGCTACCCACGTTCTGCATATACAAGATTCAACTGATGATTCTAACTATCAATAAAAGCAAACTGAATAATTCCCATGCATCCATTTTTACCCATGATGCAATGTGACATGTCGGTAGCCTGCTAGGGCCTTGTACAGTTTAGGCCAACAGAGACAAAACAGAAAAAAATCAGCTGTGTCGACAATAAAATGTGTTGTCCGGGAGAAAGAGGAAAGAATGTGAGGTGGCGACGGGCACCTGGAGAGCTGATGCTCATAATCCAGTCTGCAGGAAAGGCAGCCTGTCAAGAAACAATCCCAGGATTCCTGCAGAGAACAATATTCTGAGGCTGCAACTACCTTCTCTCCTTGTCACTTTTTCTTTTTTCTTTTTGGTGTGACCTTGTGAACTTTTGTAGTTCCTGGGAATCTATTGCCCTGACTGACACTGCAACAGAGACATTGGGTCTCAAATTAAATTCCTTCCTTCCACCCATCCACCCTTCAAAAAAAGAAAAGAAAAGAAAAGAAAAGAAAAACATATCTGAGAAAATCCAGAAAAAGCTGCAAATAAACCTCTGGAATGTGAGACTTCAAAGCGCATGAAAACGTAGGATGCAAAAGCACATGGGCAGCGTCACTGTCACTAGCTCCTAGGTTCTTCTCTCTCCCGATCCCTGGCCAACTAGAAATTATTACCAGCGTCGGTGAGTTTACCATGCTTTCTCAAGCTTTCTCCCCCAGGGCTTAAGGGCTAGAAACTTGCTTATTTAAAGCTTGCTAAATTGCTACCCAGTAGTCGTTGCTAAACCCTGGCTTCCTGCGTGGAAAGCTGCATGCGCACTCTACATGTCCACGATTGCACAGCCCAAGGGTAAGATTTGACATCTGCTTCACATTTTTTGGCCACCTTAAGATTCTCAGCTATCTAGGCGCCAAAGTGTGTAGGGGATGCATTGCCCCCAAAGAGAGTGGACAGAGATTTTCATGGGTTCTTTAATGCATTTGTCTAGATCAGAGGTTTTCAACCCTTTTGAGTCCACAGCTCCCTTGACCAACTACATCCTTTCTGTGGCTCCTCTGTGTGGAAATGCGCTCCAAGCCTCCGGAGCCCAGTTATGTCACCCGTTGCTTGCAAAGCCAGCAGCCCCTCAGCCCTTTTCGAAAACCCTCCTTTGTGATGTGTTCCCTCAGCCTCCTCTCCTTACCCCTCTCCTTGGGAGTCCTCTAGGCAGCAGCAGCAGCCACCCCTGCGGTGCCTCCTCACAACATCCCACAGGGGCCTGGGAAGAGGATTCCCCTAGCCTTAGCAGTCCAACAGAGACTGGCCAAAGATGAATGTGACACTAGCATCGTACCTTGGGAGGCAACAGTGGTCGCTGCCGGGCGTGCATGGCAGAAAGCCTCCCCTTTGGTGCCAGACACTCAGCTCCCAGGCAGGCCTTGCACACAGCAAGCGCAAGAAAGGCCAGCACAGTGCCTGCCTGCCTGGCCTCCCACTTGTCTGTCCATTCCCCAAAGCAAGGGCTGATGGACTGGCTGGCTGGGCTCCCCCACCCACTGGCTTGCTTCCTCTGAGGCCACCTCAGCTCCTGGCAACCAGCACTCCCTGGCCAGCCCCAGAGGCACCACTCACTTGAGGAGCTTGTAGCCAGGGCCACCAAGGGGGGGCAGCTGCCAACCAGATCAAGTAAAACAATAGAAATACTTAACTAACATGTTGGCTCTGACCACCGCAACAAAAGTGCTGTCCCCTCCACTAACAAAAGTCCTGCCCCTCTCCACTAACAAAAATATTGGCTATGCAACAAACAGCCATTCAAGCCTTTGAATTGAATAGCAACTAAAAAAACAAGCTAAGCCCTGTTCATGCACACCCATTCCATGCCCTCATGACCTATAATCTTCCAAGCAATTCAGTTCATTAAAATACGCATGAAATACACATAACGCCCTTTGTTAAGCCAGCTCAGCCCAATGCTCCGCCAGCTGGGGTCCTTGGGTGGAGACATTGGGGCGCTCAAGCCTGCCACCAGTGGTAAGGTGGATGTTGACTCCAGTTAACCTGCCAAGGCACCATTGATGAGGAACTTGCCCATGTCAATCTCAATAATCAGGAAATTCCTTCCTACTTGAGGAAGTCCAAGATGACCCTGTCCCTCCAGAGCAGCAAGTTGCAGCTGTGCTCAGTGTAGAAGCTGACTAGGAGGTCCAGCAGTGTCTGCATGCTCAGGACACTCTCACTGTGCCAGAGAACCTGCTCCAGCTTCTTCAGCCACACCTTAGCCGACATGGTGGTGGTGGAGGAGGTGGCTGTTGAGGAAAGTGAGTGGGACCACTTGAGTCCAACAGCCAGGAGGAAGCGGCCTAGATGAGCTCACAGCCAGTGACTCAGAGCTGCACCTCAGTCTTGGTGTCCAGGCCACTGCCCATGGAAGGCATGAAGTGGAGGGCATTGGCCAGCGGGGCTGTAGGATGAGAAGTGGGGGTGGGCCGAGGAATTGTAGATTGTGAAAATGGGGGTGCTTCCATCTCCATGTCCTCAGGCTTGCTCAGCTGTTGCTCCTCAGACTTCTGAATGAATATTTTCACCTGAGGAATTCGCAATAAACGCCTCCTCCTCCGAGCCAGGCCAGTCTGGGTCAGTGCAGCAGCACTTCCAACTACAGCTTGGGCCTCACAGCCAAGCAGGGAAGTGGGGTACCACACAAGGAACTGGCATAGGGCATTCAGAGGTTTCTTGGCTCTCGCAGAGCACTGTGTCTACCAACACTCAACTCAGCTCACTCAGCCCAAAAGAAGCAGCTCAAAAAGGCAGCACAATTAGGTTTTATAAATACATCATTAACTCAGGAAGAAATATATTTTTCGCTTTGAAATTGGTGGAGGATCAGTGATTGTGAAGTCAACAAATAGCTACTGAGCTGAAGTGGGGGGCAAAGTGTTCAGCAATGTATTAGGAGTATGTGTAACCCATGGATAGGCAACCTAAGGCCCAGGGGCCGGATCCGGCCCAATCGCTTTCTCGATCCGGCCCCCAGACGGTCTGGGAATCAATGTGTTTTTACATGAGTAGAATGTGTCCTTTTATTTAAAATGCATCTGTGGGTTATTTGTGGGGCCTGCCTGGTGTTTTTACATGAATAGAATGTGTGCTTTTATTTAAAATGCATCTCTGGGTTATTTGTGGGGCATAGGAATTCGTTCATTTATTTTTTCCCAAAATATAGTCCGGCCCCCCCACAAGGTCTGAGGGACAGTGGACCGGCCCCCTGCTAAAAAAGTTTGCTGACCCCTGGTGTAACCCTTGGCAGGAAAAATACAACAGTTACAGGTATATCCCCATTTTCATCTCCATGATGTTGGGTCCAAGACTGAATGCAGTGAAATCTGGGAATCTATTGCCCTGACTGACAATAGATAAATCACAGATAAATAGCATTGCATTGCATTGCATTACAATGTTTCTAGACTCAGAAAGGTGTGTGGCTCTTAAGACATCAAAAGCTTATTCCTGCCTTGTGTGTTTTCGTTCTTAAAACCACAGGGTCAGATGTAATATTGCACCTTCCGCCGCCCTTTGCACGCTCCAATACATGCTCCTGGTCCAATAAAGCAACGCTACAGAAGTCGTGTTTCTTCCTTCTGTTGCTATAGCAACCTGCGGGAAGGGGAGGGATGTCAGATGACCTGCCTGGTGGAGGCGACTTCCCAAAAGGATGCCTCTCAAGGCCGAGGAAGTGCAATGCAAGGCCACAGACACAAATCGTACATGTGCACAGCATTGCGCTCAAAGCTCTGTTCATTTTGAAACCAGGCACAGACCCACCAGTGCAGCTTTGCAATGCATCACTGCTAAGATCTGGAGATTTGAAAGCTGGTTTCTGTACAGTGTAAGTGTGGAAGATACAAATGCAGCTGTGGGAGGCTCATCCCTGTTAACTTTTATCAAGCAGATTCCACATTCTCCATTGCCGTTCTTTATTCTTTTTCTTTGTCTGTTTCGCTCTAGAGATGAGCTGAAATTTCTCAGCTGATATTTTTTTCTGATAACATTTCTGGGCTCTATGGTGCAGCAACGTGTATCGTTAGAGTGCTGGACTTTCTGCAAGGAAAACAGAGGCTCCACCACTCAGCGATGCAGCTAGCTGCTCAGGTGCTGGGGGCGGCAGGGGCGTCCTGCCGCCAGGGGCGGGGCGAGCTGACAGTGGGGGCGGGGCGTGCTACATGGAACCTCTCTGCTGCCTCCCCCTCAGCTGTAGGGTGGCTGAGGGAGAGGCGGTGGGCAGACACAAGTCCCACACTGCTGTTTCAGACAGCATGGAGTCTGCAGGAGCCTGAGCCACCCAGGTCACTGTTGGTCTCCGCAGTGTGGCGCCCAGTGCCAGCCGTGTTTCATTACTAAAAAATTTCGTGAGCCCAATTTTTTTTTAAAAAAAACACCTCATATTTTTGTCATTTTTTCATCTCAGTGATCATACCCATGGCGGTCCGCACCCCCTGCACTCCCCTTCCTCTGCCACTGCCACCACTGAGCCATGACTGCCTTTACCCAGGAATGGTAAGTGTTTAGGTAGATATAATTTCCAAAGCAAATTGAGAAATGTGCAGGTTTATTCATATACATATATTTAAAAACAACCAAAAAACTTCTTGCCCAATGGGAAGGCATATACATAGCTTCCTCTGAGCTTGGAATTAACTAATTCCAACTAACTAATTCCCCGAATTATTGTTTTTTTAATCTCTGACTTCCACCTAAAAGTAGTTCCTATAATTTCTAGGGGAACTGAATATGAATCAAGTTCATTTGGTAGTAGAACTTTGGGTGATTTTTTTTGTTTTGTTTTTTTACTCAGTTCAATTTTGATTCAATACAGGGGTTTCATCACACTCAACTCTGTGCTTGATTGTGGCTGAAAAACTGGTGCTCCTGTTAAAGCTTAAATATAAATGATTGTTGGGGACAATAAATAAAACAATTGTTCACATTACACTGCGTGTACTGATATTGTCATAGTCTTCTTAACAGTATTTATGTGGAATTACTGCCTTTTTGGAGAGAACAAATCTGAACTGGAGCAAATTCTGATTGGGAAAGGGCATACTGGAACTGGAACCAATTTCTTTTAAAAAATGAACTTTCCAAACACTGAGCAGGCTACATGCCATCTAACAAGATTTCACTCTCCTAAATGGTGTGATGGTCAGATGACAAATGTTGTAGAGTTTGTCAGTTCTCCATAAACAATGATCTACACTTTCTGTCATGTATAAATCTGTTCCAACTTCCATCCATTTCATAAAGTTACCTCCAAAGTTCATTTCTTGCAATTCTCTAAACAAAAATTTGGACTTTTTGCATTAAAAAATTGAACTTGTTATATCTGGGTTTGACAGGTACTGGTTTATAGAAAGTGATATCATAGGGTGTTACCTTGGAGGAGTGGATGTTTTGAATAACTTTCTAATTAAAACAGACAGATGAAGAATCAGAAGTTCTCAATTTTCTTTCCTTTCCCCCCTCTTTTCTCTTTCTTTCTCCCTTTTTTTCCCTTAGTATTTTTATTTAGTTTCTTTTATTCAAAAAATATATTGATTATTTGAGATTAACTTTTGTGTATCTTTTTTCAAACTCCAATAAAATCTACTGAGGGGAACAAATGTAGAGTTTGTAAAGAAGAGGCATGTGATCAATTGCCGTAAACCATGTCAAATGGTGGCGCTGTGGGTTAAAGCCTCAGCGCCTAGGACTTGCCGATCGAAAGGTCGGCGGTTCGAATCCCTGTGGCGGGGTGCGCTCCCGCTGCTCGGTCCCAGCGCCTGCCAACCTAGCAGTTCGAAAGCACCTCCGGGTGCAAGTAGATAAATAGGGACCGCTTACCAGCGGGAAGGTAAACGGCGTTTCCGTGTGCGGCTCTGGTTCGCCAGAGCAGCGATGTCACGCTGGCCACGTGACCCGGAAGTGTCTCCGGACAGCGCTGGCCCCTGGCCTCTTAAGTGAGATGGGCGCACAACCCCAGAGTCTGTCAAGACTGGCCCGTACGGGCAGGGGTACCTTTACCTTTACCTTTACCTTTATGTCAAATCACAGTGGGAATATCTTAGAATTTTATAAGAATTCCCAAACAGAGGAAGATATCTGGAACATTCTCTTGTTCCCCCAGAACATATTTGATAAAATGTACACCACAGTCTACTGCAAGCAAAGAGAATTGGGAGGGGAAAGCCAAGTGGAACCCACCAAATATTGTGGTCTAAAGCTTCCATCACCCCTGACCATTGGCTCTGCTGGCCCTTGGCTGATGGGAGCTGTACTCCAGAACATTTGGAGGGAATCCACTTTCCTTCCCCTTCATGTTCTGGGACAGTTTACCTTTGATCAGGGTCGCTGAGGCAACCACTCTCTTGAAATGGTCATCGCTGGGATAACTCAGTTGGTTGGACCATGGTGCTGATAACATCAAGATTGCAGGTTCAATCCCTGTAAGGGAAAACTGCATATTCCTGCATTGTAAGGGGGTTGAACTAGACCAGGGGTCCCCAAACTAAGGCCTGCAGGCCGGATAAGGCCCGAGGGACTTGTTTATCCGGCCTACGGTGACCCCTGCCACCCACTGCCACTACCTTCTCTTACCAGCACTGTGCTGCGTTGCTCCCCACTTCTGGGTCGGAGGAGCACCAGAAATAGCTTGGGCGCATGCGCAAGCATTATTTGCACATGCACAAGCGTTATTTCTGGTGCACATCCGGGTCAGAGGAGGCCTGTGCACATGCACACAAGCTATTTCTGGTGCTCCTCCGACCAGGAAGTGCGCCGGAAATAGCATGTGCTCACACATATGGACATGCGTTCCCCCACCCTCCGGTCCGTCGCATGATCAGCGCTGAAGACACCGGCCCGAGGCACAGTAAGTTTGCTGACCCCTGAACTAGACGGTCCTCATGGTCCTGTCCAACACCACAGTTCTAGATTCTATTATTCTTCTGAGCCCCCCCAGGAGGCAGCTGGCTGGGTATTTTTACCAACATAAATGTTCGACTAGGCGGGCCTTTGGGAAATTCTTACATTCTGTGTTTTCACAGTCCAAATAGATATCTCCTGGTTTGATTTTAAAAGGCCATCTCCTCTGAAAACAAGCAAAACTTTCTCCTTCAAAAGTTGCCATAAGAAAAACAGTTATATAATTTAATATTCTTTCTTGGGGACTAAGAAGAAAACATTGGTGCAAATATCAGCTACCTTCCAGGGCAGACTTTTGCCTTTAGAGAAAGGCCACTCTCCCTCCCTCCCTCCTTCCTTCCTTCCTCTCCCCCTATTTCCATTTTATTGTTTCCTTAACATATTCTTGCTCCTGGTGCTGAAGAAATGAATGCCAGCAAAGTGTCAGAATTGCTTGTCAGATTGTGGGAATCCAAATATGTGTATTTGTCTTGCCCAGTAATGAAAATTTCCTCGTACTAGGTTATCCAATATGAATTTAAACAGTTGGACCCTGCTCCAAAGTTCCTTGTGTCTTCTTAATTATTGACATTCAGTTCAATTGGAAGAATGAAGATCCCTCTAAAGTAGTGGGCATAGTTCCATTGACCTGGGTTTGAAAATAAAGAAGAAAATGTAGAGCACAGAAAAAACCCGGCAAACAAACAAGAATCATAGAGTAGGAAGGGACCCCGAGGGTCATCTAGTCCAACCCCCTGCAATGCAGAAATCTCAGCTAAAGCATCCATGGCAGCTGGCCACTCAACCTCTGCTTAAAAACCTGTGGCTCAAAGCCACAACCCTAAGTCTCATATGGTGCATTACTGAGCCTTGAGCCATGATCCTCCAGCACAAGATCACAACCAGCCATGTCCTTTGCCAGGAGACTCCATTCCCCTGTTTCTGATTGTTGAGAGAGAGAAATAACAGGGGGAAAATAACAACCAGTGGAATTCATGGAATCATAGAATTGTAGAGCTGGAAGATACCCCAAGGGTCATCTAGTCCAACCCCCTGCAATGGAGGAATCTGAGCCAAAGCATCCCTGACAGATGGCCATCCAACCCCTGCTTAAAAACCTGCAATGAAAGAGAGTCCACCACCTTCCCAGGGCATCAGTTCCACTGTTGAACAGTTCTTACTGTCAAAAAATTATTCCTGATGTTTAGCTAGAATATCCTTTTCTGTAACTTGAAGTCCTACCCTCCAGAGCAGGAGGAAACAATTTTGTTCCACCTTCCACGGGACAGACTTTTAGTTATTTGAAGATGGCTATCATACCTCCTCTCAGTCTCCTCTTTTCCAGGCTGACCATATTCAACTCCCTCAGCTGTTCCTCACAAGGTGGTTTCCAGACCCTTGATCTGTAAGGTTGCCCAGGCTGAAAAAGGTTCCACAGCTATGCTTTAGGTAGCACCACACCATCTATGATCTCTGCTGTTGAGTGCTGCTGGTGTCTCTTTTCCATACATTTATTTTTCTCAATCAATGTATTTTGTTGGAGCCACATGGTCCTTCAAGGATGTCTTGAAGTCCAATGACAATATCACACATCATCATGTCACCTGATTCCATGTGCTGTGCAGTTATCTCCCTGGTGGCAGCATGGTTTGATTTCCTGAAGCCAGGAAATGTGTGTGTGTGTGTGTGTGTGTGTGTGTGTGTGTAAAATCAAGTAAAACCAATAAGTTTTCTACATGGTCTTGGAGTGGCTCAATACATCCAAGTGATCTTACTCATGCAGCCATTGTCAGCAATGGAGATGAGGCATCAACCAGCTTTGAAATAAACTCATTTTTCCCCAAACAGGAAACGGAGGGTGAGACAACATAGGATTGTACTTTTGGAAGGGTTCTTGTAGACCACCTACTCCAGGGCTCACCAATTCAAGGTGGGGGATGTGCCTGAAATGTATGCTATCTATATAAAGCCTAAGAGAAACCCAAAATGACAAATTCATTCTTCCTTACAATCAGCCCATCAGTCTAAGAAGGGCATCTCTACCTTGATGGGACAATTCACACAAGCTAGAAGCTCTCCAGAAAACTTAAGAAGAATCCAGGATCTTTCCCACCCGTCTGCCAGTATCCACAAATCCATTTCATGAAAGCTTGATTTCCATTGGACCTGGCTGTAAATGACAAGGCTAAATGGAAAAACATTGTTTAACTATGAGGGCCCATTTAACCATGTAGCTACTGTGTAATTACACTGAACCTCCCGGACCTCCTCTCGCCTCCCCCTTTTGTATTCCAATTAAAATTCTTAATTCAGCAAATCCTTATTATGACTTATTATAACTTATTTTAACTTACTACTCCATTTTTACATTACAGCTGGTAACCACTTAATTTCCGTCCAACAACTCTCTAACATTCATTAATTTTACAATATTTCTGCAAATAATCTTTGAATTTCCTCCAGTCCTCTTCCACTGACTCTTTCCCCTGGTCTCGGATTCTGCCAGTCATTTCTGCCAATACCATAAAGTCAATCATCTTCATCTGCCATTCTTCCAGTGTGGGTAGATCTTGTGTCTTCCACATAGGATTGTACTTTTGGAAGGGTTCTTGTAGACCACCTACTCCAGGGCTCACCAATTCAGCACGGCCATACCCTGTGCCCACTAGTACCTCCTATGACACCCACAAAAGATCTCAGTAGATATATAAACACACAAATCCACAGGGTAAGAGACCTTCTGTTCTTCTGGCAGATGGGGTGCACCTGCACTATACATTTAAAGCAGCACCATACCACCATACCAGTCATCTCTCTCCCCTCCACCCTGAATACTGATAACTGCAATTTGTTAAGGATGCTGAGAGTGGTTAGGAGATTCCCCTAGTCCACACACACACAGCTACAGTTTCCAGAATGGTTTAACAGTCAAGTCAATCCCTCTTCCCATGGAACTCTGGGAACTGTAGTTCTGTGGGAGGGGGAATGGGGGTCTCCTAACTACTCTTAATCTGTACAAACTTCAGCTTCCAGAATTCTTTGAGGGAAGTCAAGACTGTTTAAAAGTGGCATCATAGTGCTTTAAATGCATGCTGTGGATATGGCTTCAGTCTTTTGAGGCATGTTATGGCTGACAGAAGGATCTCACCCACGCCAAATTCCCAACAGCAAGTAGCCAATGGCATTGAGAGGAGGTGGAAAAAATGCACACCATCATTACGTTGCAACATAAATAATCACACAAGTTTGAGGGGAGAACGTGATACCATCATGCTATTTATCTGTGATGTGTAGTTCCAATGCTCATTCATCAAAGGAAAAGGCTCTGCGTTTTTATTAGCCAGCTAAAAAAAGAGAAAGAAACACCACAACATTTTGGCACAGATCTCCTATTTACTTAAAAAATGCCTGTCAATGGCATTGCCTACCTACTGCAGAGATGGAAAGTGACGGAGAACAAGTTCAGACATCTTGCTACAAACTATTATCTTGAACTGGATATCTTGACCTGGATATTAACACAACTTTGGCAGCCAAGGAACTCAGAGAAGGATAAACATTTCTTACATGCTTATTCAAAGCTACCTGCCACTCATGAGCTCAGATTCAAAGCCCTGAAGTCAATGTGTTGAGTCATTGAACAACCTTGCCACATGCCCATATATTGAGAAGCCGTGCTGTTAAACCAGGGATGAGGAAGATATTCAATTCAGACCATGCTTAAAGGTGAACCTACCTCCATCACAGGGACGCGGGTGGCGCTGTGGGTTAAACCACAGAGCCTAGGACTTGCCGATCAGAAGGCCAGCGGTTCAAATCCCCACGACGGGGTGAGCTCCCACTGTTCAGTCCCTGCTCCTGCCAACCTAGCAGTTCAAAAGCAATTCAAAGTGCAAGTAGATAAATAGGTACCGCTCCAGTGGGAAGATAAACGGCGTTTCCGTGTGCTGCTGTGGTTTAGTCATGCTGGCCAGAAGAGGCTTAGTCCTGCTGGCCACATGACCTGGAAGCTGTACGCCGGCTCCCTCGGCCAATAAAGCAAGATGAGCGCCACAACCGCAGTCGGTCACAACTGGACCTAATGGTCAGGGGTCCCTTTACCTTTACCTCAATCACAACTGCATCCATGGAGATCTATGAGTACCAACATGGTGCAGTGCTAGGACCTGGAAGATCAGGGTTCAAATCCCGACTCAGTCTTGAAGCTTGCTTGGTGACCTTGGGATAGCCACTGTCTCCCAGCCAAGCCTAATTCATGAGGCCCTTGAGAGAGTGAGGAACTACTTTTGTCACCTTGAACTCCTTGGAGGGATGGTGATATAGGAAGGCAATGCATGAATAAATCAGTGCCATGTCTGTTTGGAGCTGTCATTCCTATCATCTGCTACTACGTGTGTCTGCTTGCAGTTATTTAGGAGGGGTCTGGGCTGTGGGGTCCTCACCTCCAGCCCCAAACAAAGGGACATTAGAGAAAGGGGAGAAATGCCATCCAGTTTGCAGTTAAAAGGGAATCTGACTAATTTGTACTTTCTGAAATGATGGGTAAAACGAAATTCAGCCACCCTTTGGAATTTGTACTTCTCTGAATTTTGCAATGCAGTTCTCCAGCTAAGAAAAGCATGTAAACTAGGGTAAAGTGCACCATTAAATGCATATATGAGTAAAAATAACATACAAAAATGCCACATGGTAGGGGAAACAGTTTTGCAAAAAAAAAAAAATGTGTACATTAGGCAAAATTGCATATATAAATGTGTTCATTAGGAAATGTGCATACTAAAATGCTTTTGAATTTCCTTTACTTAAAAAAATATATATCACAAGTTGATATGGAAATGTGGAGAACTGAATTCAACATTGAAAAAAATCAAAACCTGAAACTCAGCTGCTCAAATGTCGAAATTCTTCAAACTTGATATTGCAGGAACACTTCCAAATTTGCTAGTAAATATTCAGGAAATAATGTTAAGTATTAACCTATAGTTTTTCCAAAATCTCTTAACTGGGTGTGGAGAACTTTTGCCCCCTGTCCCACTATTCACAAACTACAGTTCCCAGGATTCTTAAAATTCTTAGGCAAGGTGGGGGATGTGCTTGAAATGTATGCTATCTATATAAAGCCCAAGAGAAACCCAAAATGACAAATTCATTCTTCCTTACAATCAGCCCATCAGTCTAAGAAGGGCATCTCTACCTTGATGGAACAATTCACACAAGCTAGAAGCTCTCCAGAAAACTTAAGAAGAATCCAGGATCTTTCCCACCCGTCTGCCAGTATCCACAAATCCATTTCATGAAAGCTTGATTTCCATTGGACCTGGCTGTAAATGACAAGGCTAAATGGAAAAACATCGTTTAACTATGAGGGCCCATTTAACCATGTAGCTACTGTGTAATTACACTGTGATAGCATTATAAATCCACGGTAATTGCATGTTCCTGGAGAATGCCTTGTAATTATATTTGATGTCACCAAATAACTCCAAGATTAATTGCCCTCAAGAATGACAGCAGCTTTTTTCTCTCCCCCCCCCCCTCCCCTGCCATGATGTGATAACACCTGATAAGTGAGGCGGAAATTACTACAGGTTCAAATCAGATCTGAACATTGCAGGGGGTGGGGGAAGAAGGCAGTTTCCAGCCTAGAAAGTTAACCTTTGTTTTGAATTCACCAATAACAAACTTGGCACACAGAACCCTTAAGAGGGATTCTAAACACATTTTCTAGAATTAAAAATTCATTTAAAAAGAAAAACCATGAAATTGTTTGTGCAATTCTTATTGTTCATTAAAACCCTTCAGTTTCTCACTTGAGCTTCTTATATGCGCTTAATACTTCCATAAATTAAACTGGGAGCTACACACCCCTTTTACAGAACCGTGATCAGTAAAATTACATTTGCTTTTCACTGTCTTGCAACATCAGCCTCTACCTGCTTTGGTGCTGGTTCTAGCTCATTGGCTCTGAGTCTGTCCACTGTGGGTCACCCCCTTACCACAAACCTATTTCCCTCTTGAAATCTGAGGATGAGGAGAGAAGCAATATATTTTTATTTTCTATATTATTTAAATGAATGTTGGATGTTATTTTATTTGCATATTGTATATTGTATTATGCATATTGTCTTATTTGTATGATGTTAGCCGCTCTGAGCCCTGCTTTGGCCGGGGAGGGCGGGATACAAATAAATTATTATTATTATTATTATTATTATTATTATTATTATTATTATTACAGTGGTACCTCAAGTTAAGAACTTAATTCGTTCTGGAGATCCGTTCTTAACCTGAAACTGCTCTTAACCTGAGGTACCACTTTAGCTAATGGGGCCTTCCACTGCCCCCGCGCGATTTCTGTTCTCATCCTGAAGGAAAGTTCTGAACCTGAGGTACTATTTCTTGGTTAGCAGAGTCTATAACCTGAAGCGTATATAACCTGAAGCGTCTGTAACCCGAGGTACCACTGTATTATATTATGTTGTTGTTTTATTGTGTTTTGATATATGCTGTAAACAGCCCAGAATGGCTAGGGAAACCCAGCCAATTGGGTGGGGTATAAATTATATTATTATTATTATTATTATTATTATTATTATTATTATTATTAACCACCTTCCAGGTGGTATTAATTTTGGCCTAAGGGTTTCCCAATTCACACACCGAAAGCTTCGCTACATGTTACATTCTCCAGGTGAACAGGTGCCAAATCCTGACTGTTCCAAGGTGGTAAAAAAGAAAAAAGGGTGGAGGCTTGATCTGAAGTCAGATTGAGAAGGGAGGAAATGCTGCTGGCTAGTGGACTTTCCCTTCTGTGACTCTAGTTATTGCAGGGCCAGATTTAGGTTTGATGAAGCCCTAAGCTACTGAAGATAATGGGGCCCTTTATATGTCCAGCTGTCCTTTGTCAACAACAAATTGTTGCTGTTTTTTTATGTTGAATATATGCTATATGGTAATTTATGGATCTAATAGGTATGTAAAGCCATTTGCACAGAACAAAATATGTATTTTATCAAAGTAATTGTTGAACTGAAATACAATTAAGAATTGTATTAATAGTGAAATGCAACCCTATATATAGAAATGAGCAAACCAGTGATATTTTAGGGAGCAGGCTAGCTGGTAGGGCCCATCACTTACACAACACAAAACACTGTTGCTGTGTGTAGGTTTTATTTTATTTGTTTTTTATCTTATATTTTGGAAATGTACATCTAGGTGTTTTTTTCCTTTAATTTTTTTGGGGGGTCCCAAGAGAGTGGAGCCCTAAACTATAGCTTGTTTAGCTTATACGCAAATCTGGCACTGAGTTACTGCTTTGCTTAACTAATCCCCTCCTTTCTTTCTCCCACCTCAACTGCTGGGGGAGCTTTAGAGCTACTCATAGTAGTTTATAACAATCAATCTCTCTACCCAGGGATCTATGGGAACTGTAGCTCTGAAATGTGAATTGGGGTTTCTCAATAACTCTCAGTGCCCTTAACAAACAACACGTTTGAGGGTTCTTTGGGAAAAGCCATTCCTGTTTAAGGTGGCATCATAGCACTGCAAATGTATAGTATGAATTCAGATGTTGTTGTTGTTGTTTAGTCGTTTAGTCGTGTCCGACTCTTCGTGACCCCATGGACCAGAGCACGCCAGGCACTCCTGTCTTCCACTGCCTCCTGCAGTTTGGTCAAACTCATGCTGGTAGCTTCGAGAACACTATCCAAGCATCCCATCCTCTTCCGTCCCCTTCTCCTTGTGCCCTCCATCTTTCCCAATATCAGGGTCTTTTCCAGGGAGTCTTCTCTTCTCATGAGGTGGCCAAAGTATTGGAGCCTCAGCTTCAGAATCTGTCCTTCCAGTGAGCACTCAGGGCTAATTTCCTTAAGAATGGATGCATTTGATCTTCTTGCAGTCCATGGTACTCTCAGGAGTCTCCTCCAGCACCATAATTCAAAAGCATCAATTCATAATTCAAAAGCATCAATCATAATTCAAAAGCATCAAGCTCTGTGCAAGCAGATCGAAATGAACGCAAAATGAATTGGAGGAGCCTCAGTGCAGATGTCTACAAACCAGTTCTGAAGTGCTCAAAATACTATTACGATGCTATTGTTATCATCTGCCCTTCCTCTAATATGTCCCTCACCCCCATGTGAATCAAAGGATATGCAATTCTGAACTTCTTTCCTTAATGCAGGCTGTGAGTCATCTCCTTACCCCTCCAATGCGTGTGTGTGTGCGCGCGCACACACACACACACACACCTCTTCTTTTCTTTTACTTTTTCTCAGACCTATATAATCTTGGGATGGAGACAGAAGCCTGAGATTAAGGCAATGGGAAATTAAGGCCAAGATAGGTCAGCTCATATATTACGCCTACCAGTCTAAATTTCAAGGGACTCTGAGGTATGATACACTTGATGAAAGTCGGCCTGCCTGAGCTGCATACCGCATCTCAGACCCTATCAGCACATAAAGGGATGCTCTTTATGTTAACCTCTTCATGCCAAGCCAAGTTAATAACTTTCCCTGTAACTCAGAGGAGCTGGCATTAAGAATTTGCTGCTTCTCTCTTATTTCCAATAGGGCTGGGACTGCAGTTGGGGGGTATTTGCTTGTCTTCATTGAATTGTGTCCTTGGGCGATTTGGATGACTTGAACTTCTGAATCTGATTGTGTGGAAGATAATTAAAGTTGCAAGAGGAGTAAGGAAAGAAAAGCCGCTAACAGGCTAGACTTGAACATGGTCACTTTTTGTGCCACGTTACAGTTTCTGTTTTTAAAAGATCTATTGCTGTTTATGGTTGGATCCAATGCTGGTCCTCCTCAGAGTAGAACTGTTGAAATTAATGGCTAACTTAAGCCCATTAATTTTAATGGGTCTATTCTGAGTAAACTTTAGTTGAATACAAGCCACTGTTTCCCATACTGCTCAAATAGATACTTTTGCTTTGAGCCCACAAGCAGAAATCAAAGGCTTTCCAACAGAAACAAAATGGGTTTGTTATAAAAATTTATTTGTGTATTTTTATCATGTACACCACTTGGATTTCCTTGTACTATGAAGTGGTCTATACAGTACATTTCTTAAACAAATGAATGGCTAAACCTATGTGCACCTCCCCCAAGTGGTGAGCCATTGAACTGCAGGGGACAGAATATTTGAAAGTACCGTCAGGGCCCTGGACTGACTCCACCCACACAAATTGGTTATTTGATATATCTATCTGTCTGCCTATCTATCTATCTATCTATCATCTACCTATCTATAGGTTGCATCCAAGTTTAGTATAAAGTAGATTTTTTTTAAAGCCCTCATGAAAATTCACCAGCATTTTTGTGCAAATTTATCCTTGTGTACACATTTTTTCGTGCACTTTTCATCTTGGTTTGTTATATCCGCAGATGCGTGCATTTTAAAGCACACTTTACTGTAGTATATGCATTTTTGTAGACATAGTTGGCTGGAGAGCTGCATTTATTTATTTCATAACATTTATATACCAGTTGACTAAAAGAAAAGATCTCAAAGTGGTTTACAAGAAGGGAGGGCACCTAAGAGGGCTGCTATGGAACAGAGGAGGCAGGGCTGGCTCACCCATGAGGCAAAGTGAGGTCAGGTGGCAGGGTCTGCAGAGGCAGCAGATACGGCCTCCAATAAATGCATCAGCCATGGCTACTGCCACTGCCATCCGGCAGCAATGGCTGTGGCATGCTGCTCTCGGTGAATTGGAAGCACTGCTGGTCTCCTCCCACCCTTGCTCCTATGTAGATCTTCATTCACCCCTTCTTCCTTGCCCAGGGGAGGGCTAGCCCTGAGAGGAGGAGTGTCCATCTTCAGGCTAGGGGCTTTAAGACTCTGAAGTTATCCACAAGGAGCTGGAGTCCTGAGGAGGTAATCTGGGGGGGGGGAGGCTCAAAAGGCCTCAGTCCACTCCCAAGCATTTTTGGAGCAAGTGGCTCACTTGGAGATAGCCATGGTCTGGTAACCTTCAGCCACCCTTGCCTCCAGTCACCCCTTGCTATTTTCTCCTTGACCAGAACATGACACTCCTTGTGTGTTTGTGTTTTGTCTGGTCCTGGGGATTCTCTCCAGACCACACCCCTCACCGACACTACTTTGCACCTTCCTTGTGTGTTTTCAGGAGGCTGGAATGTGTCCTTCAGCTCTGATAATCCCTTTTGCCTGCCTGGATGCTGATTAAAGTCCTTCAATTTGTCACTCAAGTTGATTCCATGCTCTTAATACTTCTAATACAATCATACCTTGGGTTACAGGTGCTTCAGGTTGCGTTTTTTCGGGTTACGGACCCGCCAAAACCTGGAAGTACTGGAACAGGC
Organism: Podarcis melisellensis; assembly: GCF_964234715.1. Classification (NCBI taxonomy): domain Eukaryota; kingdom Metazoa; phylum Chordata; class Lepidosauria; order Squamata; family Lacertidae; genus Podarcis; species Podarcis melisellensis. Next base: position 11,141,717 of record NC_138547.1, on the reverse strand, counting down.
TACTTCCAGGTTTTGGTGGTCGCGCATGCGCAGAAGCACTGAAATCACACTTTGCGCATGAGCAGAAGAGCCGAATTGCAACCTGCGCGTGCGCAGACGTGGTGCCGCGGGTTGCAAATGCTGCGGGTTGTGAATGTGCCTCCCGCACGGATCACATTCGCAACCCGAGCGTCCACTGTAATTAAACTAGGGGGCTATACCAATTTTACTAACACCTTTTACAGAACCATGATCAGTAAAGTTACTGCCTTACGATGTCTGACCCCATCTGGCAGCCTGCCTTCTTGCTTACAGTTGGTCTGTCCGGCAGTGCCACCCCCATCAGCCTCTCCGCCTTACAATTGAAGCCAATTAAAACCTACTCAAAGTAAACTCACCGAAATTAATGAACTTAAGGTATTCATGTTCAGTCACTTCAAAGGGTCTTCTCCAAGTAAGACTAGTACTAGATACAGTCCTTGGGACAAAAGTCAGGATTACCCACCTGCACTTGTTACAAGCTTATCTCTACACATGCACCAGTGTTTGTGTGAAAGAGGATACCCTTGTTCATTTGCACAGCTCAACTAGTTCTGTATCAAGTTCCACTGCCCATATGCTCATTGGACATAACATGTGAACTACTTTATCAGTCTATAGCTCAACAATTTTTGTAGATAGGTTGTACATTCATTGAAGGAGGCATCTGAGCACCTCTAAACAGTGGCGGAGCTTCATGCTCCAGCACCAGAGGGCAGAGATCAGGCAGGGGCATGGCATGCGTGCGTCCCAGGGGCATGATGCATGTCTGGGGGCGTGGCGTGCCACCCGCAGGGACGTGGCACGTGTCCTGGGGTCATGGGGCGTGGCGCCCAACACGGGCAGGGAGGCAGCCACAATGGCACCCCACCTGGATCGCACCGCTAGGGGCGGTGCGCTCCCCCCACTCTTCTTCCTCTGCCAGTGCCTCTAAAGAACTGTGAGAGAAGAGGCTCATCCATCAATGGTGAACATCTGAACATCAGACTAAGTAGGCACATGGGGTCATCTGGACTCTGACTTCCTATGAGATGTGTTGTATATTTCTACTTAAAGTATAATCTTGAACTTGCATCTATGAATATTTGCAGCTATACATGCAAATTAGCATATGCAAATATTATTCAAATTGATGTGCTCTTTCTCTCCTCTCTCTCTTTCCAATGATGCATTTGGTGAAATGTAAGGAAATCAGCCCTGAGTGCTCACTGGAAGAACAGATCCTGAAGCTGAGGCTCCAATACTTTGGCCACCTCATGAGAAGAGAAGACTCCCTGGAAAAGACCCTGATGCTGGGAAAAATTGAGGGCACAAGGAGAAGGGGACGACGGAGGACAAGATGGTTGGACAGTGTTCTCGAAGCTACCAGCATGAGTTTGACTAAACTGCGGGAGGCAGTGGAAGACAGGAGTGCCGGGCGTGCTCTGGTCCAGGGGGTCACAAAGAGTCGGACACGACTAAACGCCTAAACAACAACAACAAATCTGAAAAAGGTTCAGAAAAGGGAATCCGGAATGATTGAGGGGATGGAGTAACTCTTCTATGAAGAAAAATTAAAACAGTTGAGGCTTTTTAGTTTAGAAAAAGAGTAAGGAGGATAGGGACACCTGATGGAGGTGTATAAGATGTGATGTGGACAGAGAAGTTTTTCCTCCCTCTCTCATTGTACTGAAACTTGTGGGCATCTAACAAAACTGAGGGTTGGAAAATTCAGGAAAGACCTTTACACAGTACAGGGTATTATTATAAGGTGTAGTAATAGACATCAACTTGAATGCCAAATTCATAGAAGATGAACTGTGGTTATTAGCCTTAATGGCTATGTTTTTTCTTCACTGTCCGAAACAGTATGCCTCTGAATGTCAGTTGCTGGGAATCACAGATGGGGAGAATGCTGTTGGAATTTCGGTTTTCCATAGATATCTGGCGGGTCACTGTGAGAACAGGATTCTGGACTAGATGGGCTTTTGGCCTGACCCGGCAGGGCATTTCCAAAGAGGTGATGCCTCTTCTCACCATACAGCAGGGGTCAGCAAACTTTTCCAGCAGGGGGCCGTCCAGTGTCCCTCAGACCTTGTGGGGGGCTGGACGATATTTTTTTTTGGGGGGGAGGGAAATGAACGAATTCCTGTGCCCCACAAATAACCCAGAGATGCGTTTTAAATAAAAGCACACATTCTACTCATGTAAAAACACCAGGCAAGCCCCACAAATAACCCAGAGATGCATTTTAAATAAAAGGACATATTCTACTCATGTAAAAACACGCTGATTCCCAGACTGTCCGTGGGCCAGATTTAGAAGGCAATTGGGCCGGATCTGGCCCCCGGGCCTTAGTTTGCCTACCCATGCTCTACAGACATACCTGCATGCACAAGTCTGGAAGACATCCCCTAACCCTCAAACAACAACAACAACAAACAAACAAAAACAAGGCCTTGACGGAAGCAGGGAAAGAGTGGTCCATGTTACAGAAATAAATGGTGTTTGAGCAGTGAATAAAGCAGCCCAGCCATCTGGACTTTGTCTGGGCAAATTAACAGTTCTTTGCTAATCATCATATATATTAAAACCGAACCCATCTGCCGAGTTATGACACTGGCATATGCAGCACAATAATCGTGGACATGCAAGGTGGCATTCCATGGGCAGATGTATCCTTAGCTTAATAAACCGATGCTTGCCATGTTTGCTGAAATGGGCATAAGTTTAAAGCAAATGTGGGAAACCTTTGGTCTCCAAGATGTTGCTGAACTTCAACTCCCATAACCATCCCTGATCACTGGCCATGTTTCCTTGGGCTGGTGGGAGTGAAAATTCAGCAACATTGGAGGGTGCAGGGAAGATTACCCATTTCTAGTTTAAAGAGAAGTCAGAGCAAATTCATCACCTCCGGCAAGTTCTGCTGGGTCAACTTTGAGCATTTCCTTCACCTCAAGCTTTTTAAAAGCTTGTATGTTTATTCGTTCATGTGTTTTTTTACAATCAAGGGAACCATTTTTAAAGGAGTTGCAATATTACTAGGAAGACTGGCACAGAAGTATTACGGTGAGCTTGTAAGTTCTAGCCAGTCAGCACTGCCCACAACCAGTTCTGCTGTAAACATGCAGAACCAGGTGGTGACCTTTTTCTTTCTTTCGGAATCTGTCACTGGAGGGGAAAAGGTATGTTTGTGCTAATCATGGTAGAGCAGGGGGCACTTTCAAACACACACTCATCCTCCAAAGCTCTATAGCCATTTGCCACTCTTCATCCTAGGTTTATGTTCTGTTGTGACTCAGCTTCCAAGGAAGTCTTATTAAGATGGCAGCCTCAGTTTTGCATCCGTAAAATGGGGGCATCAGTGAGCAACCTCACAGGAGCATTCTGGAATTCAGTAAAATAAGAGCAAGAAGAGATATACAAAAGTACCTGTGAGGTGATGATATGCGGCGTTAAGCCAAGGCTGGCGCCTCAACAAACCTGGCAGAGCTGACAGAGGTTCCAGAGCTTTCAAACAATATCTGTACATGAGATTTAGAGATTGTGGCTTTTCATTAAAGATGGTTGTTTTGCAAAGACAAAGGCCATGAAAAAGGCTTTTATCCGTTGATTTCTGTCTGCTTATTTGTCAAAGGGCGGGTGGTGTGTGTTTGTGTGTGTGGAATTGGCATAAATAGTGGTGTGAGCAGTGCTGGAGGAACACTTCAGCTGTTTTATGTCTCGACAATAGTTTTAAACAATAACATTCATATCACAGAACGGTGCAGATAATATCGGCTATAAAACCGGGTCTTTTATGTTCAAATTCAGACAAAGCCAAGAGAGGGGTTTGATAAATGAACCATCGCTGTCTCTTTCTCTCCCTCCCTCCCTATCTCTCCGCAGTAATGTTATGAAGGGGCTCCCTCTAGCTTAAGGTGTTGACCTTGTGCATGTCTTTCCCTGAGGATGAGTGTCCTTTTTTAGGAGAAGAAAGGGGTTTTCAGTAATTGCATACATTTACCCCCTTTATTTTGTTTTATTTTAAAAAACCATGGTTTTTTTGAATGGCGCTTGTCAGCTCACTGATCACTAACAAATCTCACAGTGCTTTTTTTAGAGTAACCACAAGTATTGGAGAAAACATCCTTCCACAACACAGAATATGGCTGAGCTTATTCATATCTTCTGGATCACAGATCTTCCATTACAGTAATAGCTACAGAAGTATAATCAGACTTCTTGCATTCATACAGCACCGGAGGACCAGCAGATACTCTCCTTGAGCTTGTACAAAGATCCCATTTCAAATGTCCATCTTTCCAGAACAGATATATTTCTAGGTCTCTGATCACAAGAGGTACAAGCAGACAACCACGTTCTCCTATTCTTCTTTTTATTCTTTTTAATTTGAAACAGATGAGCCCTCTCTTCTAAATTGTAAATAATAGCTGGAGATAAATTTAAAAAAATAATAAAATAAAACAAAAATAAAACAAACATGGCTTAATAGTGCTTTATTGATATGCCATCTTGCAGAAATGCTAATTTTTTTCCAGAGATTAAGGAGACGTTTTCAGGAGAGTAATATCCCCAAATCTATTTAAATAAACTGAGAGATGATAAGCAGTCCAACCGCTAGAGGAGAAGCGTTAATTAAAAATCTCCAAGGTAACTTACGTTCTTTGTTAACAAAATACAAATGTCAGGGGATGGATACAGTACCTGTAAACTGACCAATCCACAGCAGCCTTCCCTTGCAGAAAGAACTAAAACTAATTTATAGTGCTGTGGTTCTAAATATTCCATCTTATAAATGCATTGATGAATTCTGTCCTCACCCCACCCATCTTTTCATTTTATAAATGCCAGCCTCTGTGTTTCCATTTTATCTTTACAGTCACCCAGATCCTTTCATTTTTCCTGCTAGTACAATTAAAAGGAAGTTTATTTATACAAATATTTAAAATTAACAACCTAAACCACCTCACTGCAGAGTTCTAGGGAAGGAGGGAGGGAGGGAGGGAGGGAGAGAGAGAGAGAGAGAGAGAGAGAGAGAGAGAGAGAGAGAGAGAGAATTCCACAAGGAGAGGGAAAGAGCAAAATTAACTATTTATGAAATTTGGGCTGATAAATTTATAAACCTGTAGCAAATAGAGCCGATAAAAAATCTTTAGGGATGAAAAATGTGACTAGTGCCATTTCATTAATGAACTATTTTCTAGTGAATTTCATCGGGAAGAGCCTTAAGGGTGACCATGGATTTTTTTGTGCGGGTTTTTTAGTCATTGTTAAGCTTATTGTTCAAGGGTTAAACAGAGAATCTTTGAAGACCATCCTTTGGTATCATCAGTTATATGTTTCAAGTTAAGGACATAAGAATTGTCTGATGCACACCAAGAGCCCTCTCATCTGATTCAAAACAACATTGGGTCAAATGATGCAATGCACAGCTCTAGCGACCCAACCTCTTATTAAATGTACTAATTAGTATCAATTAATTAATCACATTTTACCTGGCATGGGACTTTTTAAAGGTTGCATGGCATATTTACACCCAGTTCTATTTTTATTTTTTAATTTATCTACTGATATTAATAACATGGTATAGGCTGGTCTCACATTCTCAGCTTCTGTGGGTAAAAAAAAAAGGTAAATATAAGGTAGTAAATACACTGTTTTTTCTGATCATCTTAGCAAATTATACTCAAATGTATTTCAGACACAGATTTTTCTAGCTGCTAAGGATGGAGGAGTGAGGAAAATTCCATTCAGTCTGCATTTAAAGGCAAGCTTACCTATTTACATTAAATTCACATTTTATGAAACCATACTCAAACTGAAACACAAAATTCACACTTCTCCCAATTCTGCAGTTTTCCATGCACATATTTTGCAGTTTTCCATGCACATACTAAATCTGCATGTTTAAATGAAAAGAACACACAAAAATGCATTAAATGAGTTGCAAAATTGCATATATGAGGCATAATTGCATACAAAAATGTGTTTATTAGGGGAAATTCACACAAATTGGCACTACTGCTACTACAGCAGCACCTACACTTGGAACTCCCTGCCTATTGACATATCAGGCAGGCACCTTCACCGTACTCCTTTTGGTGCCTGCTAAAAACATGTTTTGTTTAGGTTGGTTTACCCAGACATGTAGAATGCTGATAGATGTTTTGATATGTCTTCAGGGTATTGCTGATTTTATTTTTTAATGTTTTAAATAGTTGTTTTAAACTTTTTAAACATAATTTTATTTTTTATTCTTTGTAAACTGCTTTGAGGGGTTTGTTTGTTTTACAATCAAGCAGTATATAAATTTTATGGAATAAATAACTAATAACAAAAAGCTGATGAACCTTTATGAGGACTTTAAAAATACTCGCAAATGGGTGAGAAAATCTAGAGGACTGAATTTAAGACTGGAAAAATGAAAAACATGGCAAAACCAAAAGGGACAGCTCTGCCTATCCCTACCACACCCCAACCCTAATTATGTTTACTCATAAGTAAGTCCTGCAGATTTCAATGGAAGTTATTTCCTGTTAAGTATGCTTAAGGTTGCAACCTTACAGAATAATCCTAGGCAAGTCTACTCAGACATCACCCGCACTGAATTAAATGAGTTTTACTTTATATGAGTTTGAGATTAGGGTGCACAGGATTGTGGCTAAACAGATAAGAGACGGATGTTGGAGCCTTGAAGAAACCAAATCAAGGGCTTTAAGTTATCCATCGGCTGCAACAGATGACTTGTCCTTTGCAACTAGGGCGCAGGTAGGTATTTTATCTTATCCTCACGGGTGAGAAAAGGCAGAGCGTCACATCATCAAAAGCCAGTTTGATTTATTGCACGAAATGTATATTAAAAAAAAACCAACACAAGCGTGTCTCTTGAATAATCAATTGCCACGGTCTCTTTGCTGTTGACACAGAAGCTGATTCTATCAAACATCCCTGAAGCAGCAGCAGCAGCAGCAGTCTGTTTTCCACAGCAGAATGCTGAGAGGAGGAAGAATGAACCGAAAGAAGGAGAGAAAGAAAAATGTGCTCCTATTTTCACGTGTCATATTTTGATCTACAAACCTCCCAAAAAATATATGGCAGTTGGTGGAATATTATGTAATTCCAATTTCCACAACCTATCCCAGATAGAAAGGGATAATTTTTGCAGGTAAGCACAAATGTTAAAAGCAGAGAGGGGCGGAGGGAACACACAAAGAAACAAGCGTCGAAATTTATTTCTATTGCTGCCTCAAAGCAATCTGAACCAGAAACAAATATAGTCACTCTCATTAGCAAAGGCTTCCTGAGCCTGTTTTCATAAAATATGGTAATAGCCACATCTCCCCCCACCGCCGCCTGTTAAACAAAATAAAATGATTACTAAGGATTTACTTGCTTGTCATTTTCATTCCTTTACCACTAACCTTTTCTTTAGCAGTTATCTTAATTATAGCAAGGCCTGGCTCAATATATCCCCTTCCTTTTCTAGGATTTAACACAGGAAAAATAACTTTATTTCAAACAATAATGATTTTCTACTTACATAAATAATTCAGTCTTTCAGTTTAAACACACACACAAAGCCTTCAACGTAAAAGAATGGAGACTGGAACAATATACGCTAAGCCACTCTCTAACAGCATAATGCAGGCAGCGTTGGGGGTCAATCATAAGCATAATTTGTAATCTATGTTTGAGGTATAAATAATTCTCCCCGTAATAAAAAGCAGTTTTGCTCAGGTTAGGAACCAATTCATTTTCACATCAATATATAGGTATATATGGTTGCCATAGTTATTGAGCTTTTGTTAGGAAGACCCCAAAAATTTTGAGCTTTCTTGAGGAACCACCCCCCATAGTGATTTTAAGCTTTAGGAGATGTTTCCGCTGCTTTTTCCAGCGCCTTGTCGTACATCCAGGTTTTCCATGACATTTTGTCAATTTGGCAAAATTCCCCCTGATGCCATTTTTATACCTGAAAACTAGGACATGCCAGGAATTTTCCTGATGTATGGAAAGCGCACACAACACACATTTATATGAACAAATTGTAAAAAAAACAATTTTAATGTAATGTATTTGAATTGCATAATACCAATCAAACACTTAATCTTCAGAGTCTTCTTTTTAATTATATTCAACTTGACTGTATTTTATATTTTAAATATCCATTCAGCAACCATATCCCTTTCTCTTAGAGAATCTAGATGCCCCTATGAACGGCAGCTTGTTTTGAGTGAAAGCGATGTGGTTATTACTTTGTTATAAAGCGTCGTCTTGACAAGGCAGCTCTCTTTTAATATATACCATCAGCATAAAGCTGCAATTCTCTGGCTTGCAACGGAGGTGGGTTTTTATCACAACAAGCCTGCCATTCGTCTGATTGAAAAGGCTACGGAGAAATGCAAATATGATTTATTTATCCCTGTCAAGCACTTGGCTTCACCGAAATGGGCTTGCAGGAGCTCTTTGATAGCGTGAGGAGGCCTAAGAGTTGAGGACCAAGTGTCAGAATAAAGGGCTCATTCCAAAAATTGAGTTATCCAACAATCCCTGCTTGTCCTCTTCCAGTGGTTGCTGGGCTCCATTGGGACTGGTAGGCCAGAAGGCAAGGAAACCAGCAATAGGTGGTGCCAGAGCCAATGACAGACAGAGCCAAGTCAGTCTAGTTTTGTCACCATCTTCTTCCCTGCAGAGTTCTATGAGGACAACACTGAGATGAAGGAGGAGGGAGAAACTGGCAGTCAGGGCCACTGCCTGAGAACGTTGTAAGAAGACAGCAGGTTGGGATTGGCCCAGGCCAGAATGAGGATGGTGGGTCAGTGCCCAATTCTAACTAATGGACAAGCCTTCTCTGCAGAGGCATAGCAAAGTCAGGTGGTACCCGGTGTGGAATATTTTTTGTCAACCCCCCCCCCATATCAACTGCTTGGGGTAGGCTTGGGAGTTGCGGGTGGGCGGTGCGCCGAATGTCACCCCCCTCAGCGATGACCACCCAGGCGGTCCACACTCCCTCCCCACACCCCATTCCTATGCCTCTGCTTCTCTGTTCTCTTCAACTCTAACTCTCTCACATAACCCCATCATTGAGATGTTTACCCCAACCCCAAAAAAGAGATGAATGTTATTGAGTTGGAAAGAGCACTTTTCTACAAAAACACAAGGTGGTCTTAATGGTTCTCCACCACCACCTCCATTTTATCCAAATAACCCAGCAAGATAATCTAGGCTGAGAAACAGAATTAGTCCCAGGTAACCCAGTGAGTGAGTTCAGTGGCGTAGCATGGGGGGTGCAGGGGGGGGCCGGCTGCACCGGGCCCAACATATGGGGTTAGGGTTAGGGGGCACAAATCCACGGGTTAGGGGGCACAAATCCACGGGTTAGGGGGCACAAATCCATGGGTTAGGGGGCGCAAATTACTTGCCTTGGCCCGGGTGCTGACAACCCACCCTACGCCACTGAGTGAGCTTCATGGCTGAGTAGGAATTTGACATCCAGTCTCCAGGGGTGGCTGGTGCTGTTTAGGAGTGATAAGACAGAAAGCTGAGAGATCAACAGGAGGTAGTGCCAGAGCTAATGACAGGCAGAGCCAACCAACTCTAGTTTTGTCCCCATTCTCCTCCTCTCTGCTGAGTTCTACAAGGAACCACACTGAAATTAAGGAGTAAGCTAACAAGCATTGTCATCCCCTAGGCAGTCAGGTGGGGTCTGGCTGAGGGCAGACTGAAGTCAGTGTGGCAGTGTCCAATTTGCCCTAATGGGGTAGCCCATCCTACTAGTCTCCAGGGTCCTAGTCTAATACTTTAACCACTCCACAGCACTGCCTCTGATAAATGTGGTGCCCTTTCACAACACCCAACATCAGCAGCCTAAGACCTGCTGAAGGCCACGTTACAGATTGCAAAGGAGATCCACGACAGGATTTCCTGACATGTTTATTTTTATAATAAAAGCAGATGAGGAAGGTTTCCAAACAAAAAAATAGAGCCATGGCCCTATGGAAGAGGGTGCTTTTCCTTGGTCTAATGAAGCTTCTAAATTATTGCTATCTTTGGGTGGGATTCAATCCCATACCAGCAAATTCAGATTGTGAAATAGTTGATTGTGAGTTCTTGCACAACCCGGAATGACTGTGAAACTTGTAGATGTGGGTGGATACATTCATTTCTGAGAGGGATGCAAAGCTTTTTGTGTCAGTCAGAGTTACAATATGCTAAATCAAGCATTGATATATCACATTCCAACAGGATCCAAGAAGTGTTGGGGATCCAGGAAGTAATTCTCAACAGCTTCCCCAGCCTGGACCGCTTGCAATAACTGCAGTTGGTCACAGTGGGCAGTGCAGAACTAGCCTTGCTCAGTCAAGCACAAAGTAATGCAGTAAGTGTCCACTAGGGTCACCACTGATACCAACTAACAGTTGCCTGTTTCCTCCCACCAAAGCATTTACTCCCTGACTACAGTACAGTGGTACCTCAGATTACATACGCTTCAGGTTACGGACTCCGCTAACCCAGAAATATTACCTCGGGTTAAGAAGTTTGCTTCAGGATGAGAACAGAAATTGTGCTTCGACGGCGCGGCAGCAGCAGGAGGCCCCATTAGCTAAAGTGGTACTTCAGGTTAAGAACAGTTTCAGGTTAAGAACGGACCTCCAGAACGAATTACCGTATTTTTTGCTCTATAAGACTCACTTTTTCCCTCCTAAAAAGTAAGGGGAAATGTGTGTGCGTCTTATGGAGCAAATGCAGGCTGCGCAGCTATCCCAGAAGCCAGAACAGCAAGAGGGATTGCTGCTTTCACTGTGTAGCGATCCCTCTTGCTGTTCTGGCTTCTGGGATTCAGAGTATTTTTTTTTCTTGTTTTCCTCCTCCAAAAACTAGGTGCGTCTTGTGGTCTGGTGCGTCTTATAGAGCGAAAAATACGGGGTAAGTACATAACCGGAGGTACCACTGTATATACATTGCTCTCAGTTTACATGCAATTCTTGGGAGATCTATTTCAATTAAAACCCTCAAAGCTTTGTTTTCCTTTCTTTCCTGGCAATGGTGTTTCTGTGTATTGTTGTAGTCAACGAATTCTTGGAAATAAAGAAAGGAACAAGTGGGACTTCTGCAGCATGTGAGAGCAACCAATCCAAATTTTAAAAGGAGGAGGCAGAACAATATCCTGGTTTTGTCGCTGACAATATCTTCTTCATAAAGAGACATAGAGGAATAAATGTTTATATAAGACTCTTAATTTTATGAGACTAGTTCCTTGCCAGATGACTATATCCATGCTACTGTTGAGGTCAGATGTGTAATGGCAATTTCAGAAGTGCAGGATCCCTTCATGATAGTCACAGCCACACAATAATTTTAATATTTAAGGATGCATTGCAATGATCAATGCAGATCTTCATGTGCCTTTCAGCTAGATCTACTATTTTCTGTGTACATACATGGGCAAATGATTTGGAGTGCTCCAACATATTCTGTCAGAGTGACTTAAGTTGTGTTTCCCGTGAAGTTCCATTGTATCTAACAGAATTTGTACCCCATTCTCTTGAAACCTTGTGTTTCCATTATTCCCAAATGCTTCCCACTGGAGCATGCAGAATAACAACTCCTCAATCTTCCTCCTGTGCACTTCTCCTCAGTGGCTGACCCACCTCCTTTCACTCTGATTGTCTCCAACCATAACAAAGGCTGATAAAACTTCTTCTCAGTGCCTTATGATGATTGGGTGCCTCTAGGATGCTGGAGACCCTGCTGCAGAAATATTAACAGGTGACCCTACACCATCTCTTGTTGATGCGTATCATCTGTGCCTAGTGACCCCTACACAATGTGCAAAGTACAGGCTGTAGCAGAAATTCTGAAAGAGAACCTTGCAGTGTTTGGGGCAACTAAAGGGTCTCATTTTTTTTGCTATAAATCAAGCCAAATTCTAATGGGGAAAGTCTTGTGTTGCCTGTGAAATTAAACAGCACGTCATGTTCCTGAGGGTTTGCAAACAAGCACTATGTGCTGTTTCAAATGTTTTCCTCATTTTATTCTAGAGAGGAGAAGTTCTTATTTTGGATGCCTGCGGTTTCTTGAGTGGGTGCATATGCCCTAGCTGTCCCTATTGACCCTGGGCACTGCCTATTTTCTGGTTTCTCTCCCTGGTGAAAAAAAGTGCTATCCCTAGGTTGTATGCAACTAAGTACTACTCAGAGTAAATCCATTGAAATTTATGTACCCAAGATACTGATGCTTATTCATTTCAGCAGGTCTACCCTGAGTAGAATTTAACAAGGGCTACAATCCTTTTTTATTTTGGGGGGAAAGGGTGGCTAGTGGTCTTAGTGTAAAGAGGATAGCATTGAGGAACCTCCTCCAATTGGCAGGCCAGATCTGTACCTGCCCTACCTCCATGGACCAAATGTGAGGCTCATTCACCTGACAGCACAATGGCACCAGGGAATGAGGCTCTTTGAAGGCACACTCTCAGCATGCCTTCATGGAGGTATGGTCCAAGAGCAAAACGTGGCTTCCATTGAAACAACTCCTAAAATCAAAATTTAGCTGGGCATAGATAGATCATTCTCTTTCCATGCCATTTCCAAATTAATATGCCATTTTAAAAATCTGCATAAAAATCATATTAAGGTACTTCTCTTTAAAAAGCTGTGTACAAATTCATATTAAGGTATTTAAATATATATAATTGCAAAAGATGCATTTAAATATATTTTTATCTGGATGTATACATTTTTAAATGTATGTATTTTCACCTAAAATATTTAAAATGAATTTTAAAAGAAGAAGTTAAGTTTAAAAATCTTAAGTTGTCACAGCAGCCAATAAAGAAATAAAGGATGCTGCTATGTTCAGAGGCTTTCAAGCTTTTTGAGTCCACGGCTCCCTTGACCAACTTCATTCTTTCTACAGCACCCCTGTGGGGCTCAGGAGCCGAGTTATGTCACCCCACGCCTGCCGAACTAGCAGTCTCTCACCCTTTTTCAAACACCCTCCCTTGTGGAGTGTTCCCCCAGCCTCCTCTCCTCTCCCCTCTCCTTGCAACAAACAGCTGTGCAAGCCTTTGGGAGGCAGAGATGTGAGAGGGCATCAGAGGAGGGAGGGAAGGGAAGAGGGACAGAGGCCAGTGCTGCCCACAACACCCCTGGGCATCATTCAAGGCACCCCAGGGTGCCACGACATACTGGTTGGAAACCACTGTGCCATGTGATTTATTGAATCAGTAATAAGATATACCAAGAGGGAAAGGAAGTGTCATCTATTATTACAAATGGTTCCAGAGTCTGAATCAAAACAATTTTAAAAAAGTTTGAAAAAGAAGATAAAAAGTAACCTTAAATTGTTTGCAATTAAAATATGCATTTTTGATACATTTCATTATGCTTTTTGAGTCAGGAAACTGCACTGCAAGATTCATAGGAATGAAAATCTAAACTGATAATTTCATTCTGATCTCACATTAGACTTTGAGGTGCAGATCCAGACAGATAATATCTTCTTTGTATTCTTTGCATTGTGCACACATTATCTTAATATCCTTCAAACAAAACATCCACCCTGTTAGGCAGACCAGTATTTCTATTGTTTCCTATATTGCATTTGGGAGAAATAGACCTGAACTGACAATCATATACCCTGTTCTCCATCACGCATGACTTCTGTGGTCTGAAAATAAAGGAGCCATATTGGGCTCTGATTCCACTAATATACACAAATTACTGCAAAGCAATTCCCTCACATATAATGTATTTTGCATGTCATTTTCACTCAAATATCCAAATGCATGCACATCTAAATATGGGCATTTTTGTACAGATCACTTGACTGGAGAACTGCATTACAAAACTCAGAGAAGTGCAGATTTTGAAGGTTGCTACACTTCAGTTCACCTATCATTTCAGAAGGTACAAATTAGCCACGTTGGTCATTAAATGCAAACCGGATGGGATTTCTCCCCCTTTTCTAACATCCAGCAAATGGCTCTGCTAAGGTCTGTAAGTCCAGGACTCCACAGCCCAGCCATGTCTCAAACAACTGCTAGTGGATACAAATAGGAGCAGATGATGGGAGTGACGGGGGGGGGAGTATAACACTTAGAAACATAGAACTGTGAAGTTGGAAGGGACCCCAAGGGTCATCTAGATCAAGCAGGGATGACAGCTAAGGATTCCCTAACAGGTGGCCATCCAACCTCTGTTTTAAAACCTTCAAGAATGAAGAGTCCACCACCTTCTGAGTCCACCACCTTATTTATTAATTCCTTGCTCCCTACCCCACCTTCCCCACAACAACCCAATGAGGTAGATTAGGCTGAAAGAGAGTAGCATACCTTCCCCCCAAAAAAACATTTCTCCGATGAAAATAGGGATGTCTCATTCCATAATGAATTTTTTACAATTTATACCCCACACATCTTACTGGGTTTCCCCAGCCACTCTGCGTAGCTTCCAACATATATAAAAACATAATACAGTGGTACCTCCGGTTGCGGACGGGATCTGTTCTGGAGCTGCAGTCGGATCCCAAGATTTCCACAACCGGAGGGACTGCTTTTGCGCATGCACGCGATGCGGTAGAAAACTTCTGTGCACTCGTGCGTGGCAAAACACTTCCAGGTTTGCCACTTTCACAACCCGAAGTTTATGTTACCCAAGGGACAGGTTTCGGAGAGCCGAGGCGCTACTGTAAAACTTTAAATATTTAAAAAACTTCCCTATACAGTGGTACCAGGGGTTAAGTACTTAATTCGTTCCGGAGGTCCGTTCTTAACCTGAAACTGTTCTTAACCCGAAGCACCACTTTAGCTAATGGGGCTTCCTGCTGCCACCGCGCCACTGGAGCACAATTTCTGTTCTCATCCTGAAGCAAAGTTCTTAACCCGAGGTACTATTTCTGGGTTAGCGGAGTCTGTAACCTGAAGCGTATGTAACCCGAGGTACCACTGTACACAATTGCCTTCAGACGGCTCTGGGGTCAGATAACTCCATACCCTCCAACATTTCTCCAATGAAAATAGGGACATCCTAAGGAAAAGTGGGACATTCCAGGATCAAGTCAGAAACTGGGAAAGCTTCTCTAAATCTGGGACACCCCTGGAAAACAGGAACACTTGGAGGGTCTGGAGTGGCTGGCCCAAGGCCATACAGTGAGCTTCAGGACCGAGTGGGAATTTGCACCCTGGAATTGCAGTCGGTAGCCCAGCTCTCCGAAACCTGTCCCAAACATTGAATCAAGTCTGTTCAGAATTCACCAACGAGGAGTCTAGGGGGCTGTAGTAAGAATGTCAAACTCACTTGACACACCCCTCCCACACCCCTCCCCAGGCTCCAAGCAAACCACTTCTAGGGCCTTTTTTCGTGGGGTGGGGGGCAGAGAGAAACAAAGGCAACTCTCAGAAGCAGCTCAAGTGATGAGGACAATGTCGTGATGGGTGATTTAAAGAGCTCATAAACAGCTGACAGTGGGCTTTGGAATCGTTGGAAAGCAATAAAGGAAAGGGGGCAGCCTGGTGTTGTTTCTTGCAGAAAAACTCGCCTATGGATTTTCCTTATCTGGAATTCCTCCCTGGAGCACATTGGCAGGGTGCATTGTGGGGATTTCCCCCCTTGCCCTGCTGGTTGAGACTCAGCCCCATTCTCTCCCCCCCCCCGGCCTGTGGGCCTACAGCCTCCACACGCACAGCACATTCCCCCTCTTGGTTCCATTGCCCAGCCTCAGGGAGCTTGGCGAGAGTCTAGACATCCTCAGCGAGCCTCTCTCCCCACCCCCGCTCACTCTCCCTCCTGACATTCTCATGCCAGTGGTAATTTTAAAATTGTTTGGGATAAGCTGTGCTTCTTAGACGCGGGGAGCCAATAACACGCCTCAGTTCAGTGACCTCTGTCAGAGCATCAAAAAGACAGTACTGGCTCCTTCAGTTCAGCTGCGGGTCAGGAATCGCGACCTCTCCTGACCTTCCTTGTAGATTTAAAATTGTTTTGAGAAAGGAGAGAATAATAATCATCATTTTTTTGAGAGAGAGAGAGAAGGGGGGGGAGGCGGGGAGACCACTGCAGGCAATTTTTTGCTCCAGCTTCTCATCTTGTACACATATGTAGCAGCGACATGTTTAAACAGATGCACCACTGGTAGCACTGAAAATGTAGATTTGGCTAAACGCTCCCCTTCCACCCCACCCCCTCGCATCCACCTCTGCTTTTTTCGTCTTTTCTTAATGGAATGCACATTTCTTGTTGTGTATTGCCCAAAACCTCTAAAGGAAAAGAAGAAGAAGCGGCGGGGCGGGGAGATAATGCTTAGCAAAATTTGCCTTTGGCTGCATTTAACAGAAGCAAGTCCAGAAGGTTGTTTTTAATATATATATTGTACTCGATGAAATGGAAAAGGCCATAGCTCCGTGACAGACCATCTGCTTTGTGTGAAGGAGGTCCTGAGTTCAGTCCTCCAGCATCTCTGCATAGGGCTAGGAAATCCTGGAGAGCCGCTGCTAGTCAGTGTGGACAATACTGAGCTATATGAGGCCATGGCCTGACTCAATATAACACAGCTTTCTTTCTGCTTCTCACCCTTAAACTTCAAACCTCAGCAGGGTTGTCACGTTTTCTAAGGCAGAATATGGGACAGGTCAAGCAAGATACAGGACAAGTTGGGTGGGTGGGAATCGCAGGGCACATACACTCTTATGACCTCAAATCCTCCCCCCCCCATTTGTGGAGAGAGTTTCCCCGCTTTTGGCCTCCCACCTCCCTCACCACCCTGGCACCTCTCTTTCCCTTTACATAGACAGGCAGGGGGCCAAGGGTAGATGGTTGGCTCCAATGGGCGACCTGAGCTGCAGTTCCAGTCTCTCACCCATGCTGGAATTGGAAGAGACTGGAGGGAGGAGGAGAGGTCAGGTTGGGGCTGCAGTGAGGGCCTAGTGGTGGTGGACTCACACCATGCTAGACTGGTGGCAGTGCTTGAGGAGGAGGGAAGGAGGGTGCGTGGGCAAGGGAGGGAGAGGAGCTTGCTCCCCCCCCCCCACTGTTGCTCATGCCAAGCTCCCCATCATCGGCACCAACAGTGACACAGCCTCTTTGGGGGCCAACCAAGCTCAAATAATGCATCCCGTTTGAAGTCCAAACAGGGCACGGGACACTTTTGTCCAAAAACAGAGTGATCCCATTTTTCCAGGGATGGTTGGCAACCCTAAACCTAGGTGCGGTCTTTCCTCCGGATCTCTCTGCTCTGATAGCTCAAGAAATGCATACAGTGGTACCTCAGGTTAAGAACTTAATTCGATCCGGAGGTCCGTTTTTAACCTGAAACTGTTCTTAACCTGAAGCACCACTTTAGCTAATGGGGCCTCCTGCTGCCGCGGTGCCGCCGGAACACAATTTCTGTTCTCACCCTGAAGCAAAGTTCTTAACCCGAGGTATTATTTCTGGGTTAGCGGCGTCTGTAACCTGAAGCGTATGTAACCTGAGGTACCGCTGTACTCAGAATTATAGTTCACGTGTTCACTGAAGTCCAGTTCCCAGCTAGCATGTTTCAAGTTGCAGCGTAAGTTGCAGCCCACCATTAGCAGATTAAGTTGTTCCGTGTGTGGAGTCTTATGTAGGCAAAGCAGCAGCATCCACACCAAAGAGGAAGGTATCAACAGGTTCAGGGAATCCCCAGGCCTCCAGGAAAAAGAATGTTAAGGAGGCAGAAGTTCCCAAAGGGGTAAGTGACCGTGAGGCAGACAGAGGCAGCCACCTCAAGCTGCAGAATCCAAGACGTGCCTCCACGGGCGCTCTTGCCACAGAAGCTGCAGCGCCAGCTTCTGGGTTCCAGTGAGCTATCACAAGAGTCCTGCAAAATCTTATGGGACTCTTGTGAAATCTCACTGAAACCTGGAAACTACAGGCACGTTACCCCGATAAGCCAAGTGGCAGGGAGTGTGTGTGCTTTTCCCTCAGGCAGTGGAATGGAACAGGCCACCCCTGCCAGTGACTACTGAGCATTCTCAGTGAGCATGGAATGCTGTTTGACTATTGTGGTGAAAGAACAGGAAAGTGGAGATGGAATATGGAATGGAGCTTAATGGCACACTGCTGGCTGGTTCTGAATAACAGAAGTCCTAGTTTGGAACTATATGCGTTTCGTTGATCAGTTAGTTAGAAAATTGAGGATAGGACCAAAGCCTTGGCCAAATAAGGCTGCAATCACTAAAGATTAAGACAAGTTGGTATGCCTTAGATTTCAGGGTTAGTTGAAAAATATGGATGGGATGAAATGAAATAAGACTGTCTGTAAGCCAGTGATGGCCCTAATGATGAAACTGACCATACTGGCTAAAGATATAAAGGACTTCCTTATACAGAAAGGCTGAACATTTTCCCAAATAGCTACTCATTTTAATATGGGATTAATCCCCCAAATATATGAAGGCTTTTCAGATCTCCCATGCCCCAGCTGGAGGAACCAAAGAGGAAAGGCACAATGCAACCCTGTTCCAATGTTTTTTTTAAAAAATTGTCCATTCCATTGAGCATGGGTAGGTAAACTAAGGCCCGGGGACCAGATCTGGCCCAATCGCCTTCTAAATCTGGCCTGGGAATCAGTGTGTTTTTACATGAGTAGAATGTGTTCTTTTATTTAAAATGCATCTCTGGGCTATTTGTGGGACATAGAAATTTGTTCATTCCCCCCCCATATAGTCCGGCCCCCCACAAGGTGTGAGGGACAGTGGACCGGCCCCCTGCTGAAAAAGTTTGCTGACCCCTGCCACTGAGTCATAGAGTATACTCCAAAATAATTTGCTTGATGTTAAGTATAACTCTTTTGAGCACATGCAATAGAAACTGCCTAGGCATTAGTGTGTCATTATTCTGCAACCACTGGGGGTCACCAGGTTTTTCTTCTACCATCCCTCCCCCACAATCAAATGCCCTTGGATGGGGAATTGGAAAGAGGAAAAATGACCACTGCCAATCTATTTGAGCTGCAAAGGAGTTTCTCTACATTCAAACACAAAGATACTGCATTCCCCACACTCCTGAAAGAAAAGTGCCCACCAATTTTGCAAGCTCTGAATTAGGACACAAAACTGGCATAAGGAGTAGTTGTGAATTTCAGCCCAGCTCAAGTTGACAGCTTCATCCATCCGTTGTTGTTGATGTTGTTGTTGTTGTATACTGTATTGGACTGAATATCAGCCACACTTTCCCCCCAAACTGGTTCAGAATTTATCTGGTTAAATTCCCCTGGTGTGTGTCACCTGCTAACGTCAGCTTACAGCTGGGCGGAGACAGAAGCTTTTAGAAGCTAAGAAGGAGGAGTTTTTCCCTGTACTTTCACTTCCCTCTGTGTATCTGTGAGGGAGACATGGCTGAAAGAAGCCCTGGACTTTGTTTGCTGTAATGTTTTAATAAAGAGCTGTAAATAGACGGAGCTGTCTATGTGTGCTTACAAGAAGCAAGACTGCTTTACACGCTGTGCTTCTACTCTGCTAAAAAGCCGTGACTGAAACGAGAGACAGCAGGAGTTATTGCGCAGCTTGAGAGGAAGCCTGCCGGACCGCTGTAGGTGATTGATGCGGATCGTAAAGCTGTCTGACGTTGCGGCTCTATCGATAAGGCAAGATCGATATCTCCGAACAGGTTATGGGGTCAGAAAACGCTCGTAAAGCAGTCGGTGTGAGCTCCAGGAACGCTTTGAAGTCAGCGTGGGTGCCGGAGAGCAAAGATGATTAATTGCCTGCTTCCGAGAGGCAGTAAGAGCTTCTGATACACAGAGAGCTGGGAGCTGAGACGCAGCTGAAAAATCGCTTCTCCAAAGACAGGTGCTGGAGGCTACTGCTACGTGAGTAAGCTGGGGCACTGGGGGGAGAAGATGGCGCAGTTCCAGAAGCATGGTTTTGAGCTTAAGCTACCATGTGAAAAGCTGACGCGTGAAGGCTGGTGGACGTGGAGTCTCCACGTAGAACTGTTGTTGGTCGGAGAAAGCCTTTGGGAGGCAGTCCAGCCACTACAGAAAGCGGCTGGAGCAGCAACAGAGCTGAGCGAAGCTGAGAAGTGTGTGCTAGTATTTCTGGCAGAGAATGTAAGTGATGCGCTGAAGCCTATTGTCCTAGATGCTGAGAGGCCTGAGGTTGCATGGCTAGCACTCCGTGAGGCTTGTGAAGCAGGAGTGGAACGCCATGGCCTAGATGCGGCTGCATCAGAAGGGGAGAGGCAAGATGGCGCTGGGCACATTCTTGAGAGTCAACACACAGCTGAGGGAAGCTGTGGGCCCCCAGAGGGGGCAGAAGGGACTATTGCTGGCAGCTGTACTAATGCTGCACCGTGCTTGTGTGAGGCGTTAGCGAAAGGCCAGAGTCCTCGAGGAAGCCCTGGAGAGGCTGAACTGGCAGGCCCTGTTCCCGATGTCTTGGCCTCTAGGAGCGCTAGTGAGCAGATCGGGGGGGCGAAGAGTTCCAAAGGCAAGTTTAAACAACTTTCCCTTTGTGTTGAAGCAGAGAGGAGCTTCAGGGGGGGCCACGCTGGTGGGAGAAGCCGTTCCAGAAGGAGGAAGGCCAGGCCAGCTGGGAGGAGCCCCGGGCAGTGTTTTTCCACTGGAGTTCAACGTCGGCGTGGCAGTTGCCCCCACCAGAGCAGAGAGCCGATGCAGGATGTTTTCAAGGACTTTTCCCATGGGAATCAGGCAGGTTTCCATGGCAACAGGCCTGGGAAGACAGGCAGGCGTGGAACTGAGCCAGGTGGTCGTGGTAAACAGCAGGGAGAAGAGTCTTATCAAGTTTCTGCGAGTATGGCAGTGTTTGAAGACGGCGGAGTGGAAAATTTCCAGCTCAGCCTTGTAATAGACTCTGCAGCTAACCGCAACATGGTTCCAGAGACCCCTGCAGTCGAGAGGTGGAATTGCACAGCAGTTCCGAAGGGACAAACTATTAAGTTCGCGAATGGACAGAAAACTAGAGTTCGCAAATGCACTAATGTCTATCTTTCTGTTTTACAGGAGACGGTGAATTTTTGTATTGTTCCAGAGATTCATCACTGTTTGCTATCTGTGCCTTATTTGTTGAATAAGGGGTTCAAAGTTTGTTTTGAAAATGATGTCTGCACAATCTCCAGAGAGGGGAGGTTACTGGCCAAAGTGCGGAAGGGACAGAATGATCTTTTCATTCTTAAAACGTCTCTTGGAGGTGAGGGGAAGGTTGAGAAAGCACAAGCGTTGCGTGCTACAGTTCCCAACCAACGTGCTACAATTCCCGCTCATCATGTTACATGTGCATGCGTATGGCATCAGAGAACAATTCATGGGTCGGTTGAGGACTTGCAGACTCTGCCCGAGGTTGCCACGGGGTGTAGGATTCAAAATTGTGGAAGTGCCATTGATTGTGACACTTGCAAGCAAGCAAAGGTGAGAGGGTGCAGTTACCCAAAGGTGGAACGTGTGGCCACTAAACCTTTTGAGTTGGTACACATAGATTTGGCCGGTCCTGTCAAGGAACCAAGTCTAGGGGGGGCCAGGTTTCTCCTAACTTTTTTGGATAATTTCTCGCAGAGTTCCTGGACTCACGGTCTCAAATCCAGGGAGGATGCAGCACAGCTGATCAAAAGCTGGATTGAGGGGGTGGAACAGAGGTTCTCCACCAGGGTTCAAGAGATCATCAGTGACAGAAATGCTGAGTACACTGGTTCTGCGTTGCAGAAGTTCTTGCAGAAGAGAGGGATACGCCACACAGTTAATTCACCCCAGCAAGGGGGGGGCAGAGCTGAGGAGTGGAGCTCTGGTTAAGGCTGCACAGGTGATGCTGAAAGAAGCCAGGTTGCCTCCTGAGTTTTGGGTGGAGGCTACTAGGGCTGTGTCATTTACCTGGAATCGGGTCTACAACTCACTGGTAGGCGACACACCGTTCTCTTTGTTAAATGGCCGCAAACCCCAGGTTCACTTTCTGCGGACTTTTGGGACTCCTGCGCTTGTCGCTTTGCCTAAGGCTTTGCAAGGGCCAGATGGAGCCAAAGTCCAGAAAATGATCTTCTGTGGGTATGAGCCAGATGCCCGTGCATGGCGTTTTGCTTACCCATCAGGTGATCAGAGTAAGGTGCTGATCAGTAAACACGCTGAGTTCTTAGAGGAGGAGGTAAAGTCAAAGACTCCTGTCAGGCGTGATGTTCTCTCAGATTGTCTCTCTGACCCAGAAGACAGTTCTGATGAGGCAGAGGAAGAAGGGGCTGAGGCTGCTGATGATGACCAGGTCACTGACCAGGGTCAAGAGCAGGATGTGGCATCTCCACAAGCTGTTATGAGACTGCCCAAGAGTGCGCCTAGTTCTCCTGTGAGTGTAATGGAGAGGATTCGAAGACGCTTTAAGTCAGAGAGTGAATCCCATGATGCAGAGGATACACCTGCTGATCAAAATGAGTCAGGGGGTACACCTGAGTTTGTGCCTAGGAGGTCCAGTCGCACAACGAAAGGTATCCCACCAGAGAGGTATCAGGCCACAGGTGCGTGGGTAAGTTTCGCACAGTGCGATTCTGAGAGCTGTGAGGTGGTTCCACAAATGCCAAACAGGTTTGCCAAGGGAGGGCACAAGGCATTGGGGAAGGGATCGATCTCACAAGGTGTTACTGAAGATGTTGCACAGGTATCACGCAGGGACACAAGGGGGGGTGTGATGGTTCAGAATTTATCTGGTTAAATTCCCCTGGTGTGTGTCACCTGCTAACGTCAGCTTACAGCTGGGCGGAGACAGAAGCTTTTAGAAGCTAAGAAGGAGGAGTTTTTCCCTGTACTTTCACTTCCCTCTGTGTATCTGTGAGGGAGACATGGCTGAAAGAAGCCCTGGACTTTGTTTGCTGTAATGTTTTAATAAAGAGCTGTAAATAGACGGAGCTGTCTATGTGTGCTTACAAGAAGCAAGACTGCTTTACACGCTGTGCTTCTACTCTGCTAAAAAGCCGTGACTGAAACGAGAGACAGCAGGAGTTATTGCGCAGCTTGAGAGGAAGCCTGCCGGACCGCTGTAGGTGATTGATGCGGATCGTAAAGCTGTCTGACGTTGCGGCTCTATCGATAAGGCAAGATCGATATCTCCGCACAACTCTGACCGTGAAAAGTTAAAGTGCGGCTTATATTTGCAACCTTACAGTATGCAGCCAGGAGCGCGGGGGGGGGAGCGCCAGGAGCGTGGTGAAGCAGCGCCCGCCCCTCGCGTAGTCCCCTGTCCTCTCCCCCAAGGCTGGGAAGGGAGAGAGTGAGGAAGGGGAAAGGCCACTGGCAATGCAATGAAGCTCCCCCCCCCGCCCATTATGCGAGAGTAGTGAGAAAGGGAACGGCTTATATTTGAGTTTTTTTCTTTTCCCTCCTCCAATTTTAAAGGTGTGTTTTATATTCGGGTGCAGCTTATATTCGGGCCAATATGGTATAAGTGCTTTTAGTTTTCAGCAAAGTACCGAATCTGTGGTTCTGCTTGGCTGGAACAAGCGATGAACAATCATTGCTCACTTGCATTTCAAAGGTGGCTTTTGTGTATATAGTACATGCAGTAACAACCAATAAACCAAAATATACTGGTTCTTTATTTGTAGTTTGAGAGGGAGGGCCTCTTATGAGGCATGGGGAGGGGGGAGTGCATCACCCAACGACTACCTACATCCTTGCTGAGCTTAAGTTTATAATGTTTGCTTAACTTGATTTTTCCACATGCCGTACCTGGAAAGTATGATCAGCATCTGCGTGAGATGTAATTGGTATGTTTTCAAAAGGAGTCAGGGAGGGCATTAAACCAGTTTATGGAGCAAAGCATTCAGAACCCAGAGTTGAGAGAGAAGGTTGAAGTGGGGAGGGGTGAAGAGTAGAAGTCTACATCCTGAATGAGTCATGGCCATTTCACTTAGCTGTGTGAAATCCTTGGTCATATCTACACAATACAGTCATACCTCTTGTTACGTTTGCTTCAGGTTGCTCGTTTTCAGGTTGCGTCCCACAGTGACCCGGAAGTACTGGAAAGGGTTACTTCCGGGTTTTGCCGCTCACGCATGCGCAGATGCGCAAAATGATGTCATGCACATGCGCAGAAGCGGTGAATCGCAACCTGCGCTTGCGCATGCGCGGGTTGTGTTCTTTTCATGTTGCGAATGGGGCTCCGGAATGGATCCCATTCACAACCAGAGGTACCACTATACTTTTAAAGCGCATTCAACTCACATACATGGCTTCCCCCAAGGAATCCTGGGAACTGTAATTTATTCCTCACAGTGCTACAATTCCCAACACCCTTAACAATCTACAGTACCCGTGATTCATCTACATTTGGACACTGAGCACTATTTTAAATCAATACGATTGACTGAAACCTAACTTTGGCATGACTTCACTCAGTGTTGTGTTAAAGGTCCAAAAAGTGTATCTCTGGAGGTATCATCGCCCAGTTGTATGTGACTTTGCCAATTTTGGTGTGAGAGTTCCAACCTGCACCGATCTGGATACCTTAAAACAGTGTTTCCCAACCTTGGGCTTCCAGCTGTTTTCGGACTACAATTCCCATCATCCCTGACCACTGGTCTTGCTAGCTAAGGATGATGGGAGTTGTAGTCCAAAAACAGCTGGAGGCCCAAGGTTGGGAAACGCTGCCTTAGAAGATATTGTCACTGAGCACAAGGGTTGCCATGATGGGGGAGATGGTCTTTGTCTATGTTTTAGACACTAGATACCATGTTGACTCAAGATGACAGACCAAATAAACCCTAATCAAGTATTAGCTCACAAACCGATTCAGGGTTGCATCAGGTGTTACATGGATCAGGTTGGAACCCTGGGTTGGTGTGTGCATGCACAGCCCTAAAACTCACAAATTCCAGTACACATATGAAAATCGCAATATGTTTTCATTTCTTCGAATTCCTGGGCAGCATCAGGCACTTCCCGCTAGGTAAATATTAATCCAAATATGCTGCCTCAACCACACAGCAGGGGCACAGTCATCCCTGATATGGGACTTGTCTTAAGGTTGTAATCCTCAACTCACTTACCTGGGAGTAAGTCCCATTGAATTCAACAGGAATGTCACCTGAGTAGAAAAGGTTCAGGTTGCACTGCAGGTGCCTGAAATCTTGCCCTCATCAAGTCTCACGGCCATAAATTTAAAAGATTTCTACTGCTGTGGAGGAGTCCTAGAGCTCCTGGAACATTGCATTCGCCAGCCTTCCTCAACCTGATGCCCTCCCAGATATTTTGGACCACAATGCTTGTCACCCCTGAAAATGGAGCCATGCTCCCTGGGGCTGATGCGAGTTGTAGTTTGAAACAGCTGCAAGACACCAGGTTAGAAAAGACCAGGCATGGGCAAAATCAGCCCTCCAGATGTTTTGGGACTACAACTCCCATCATCCCTAGCTAACAGGAACAGTGGTCAGGGATGGGAGTTGTAGTCCCAAAACATCTGGAGGGCCAAGTTTGCCTGTGCCTGGAAAAGACATTCCAAAAGAGAAATGCACTCTCCCCCCACCTTACAAAGAAAGCAGAGAACAAAGTATTTGTCACACTGTCATTAAATTTGCTAAGGGAGATGGATAAAATTGCTTTGGGAACTGAATTCAGCCTGGGGTCGTGGACTCATCCATCTCTGCCCTGGGCAAAGCAGAGCCACCAAAGGATCCGATAGCCAGCAGCCATTTGAAACAATGATCTTATTTTTATCCCAAAACATTCTTTGGAATAGACCATCGGTGACCAGCTCTTTGATGTGTCAGCGTCTGTTCACCAGGGTGTGCAAACACCAGGAAACTGATCCAAGTGAAGGCATTCCTACCCGCCCCCGCCACCACCACCACAAGGCTGCATAAAACAAAATGGGGGGGGGGGAGCTTTGGTTCTCGCAAAATGCCTCAGAGCTGCAAATTATTAAAGATTACCTGAAATTACTGTTATCCAAGCAGCCAATTATAAGGGAGAGAGTAAGAAGTACTAGGCTGAACTTCCCAGTGTTTCTTCATTAAGAGCCGATTTCATTCCCTACAGATGAGATGTTGCTGTTCCTAAATGGGGTGTGGGGTGGAATAATAGAGTTATGGAGATTAAAGTAATCACTGAGTCATAAAGAGGAGCCTCACTGAATGGACTGCAGGAGAGAGAAGGAGAGAAAGGTTCTTTGTGTGGAATGATAATGCTTTCATCAGGGTGGCGGGAGTGCGGGTGGGGGGGGGGAGTTGTGTTCTAAAATGCTGAATCAAAATGGTATTCCAGCTCTAAGGGAAGAATGGTCTCTTCTTACATAATTTTTAAATTATTATTTTATTTAGGGACCGCATCCTTGCTCGCACCACTCGCCAACCGTGCTGCCATTCCCCTCTGCAAAACCCCTAGAGTTCTCCTTCCCCCCCCTCATGCAAGTCCTGAGCTCCCTTTTCACCTTCCCAATCCCATTTCTGAAGCCACTTCTGTTCTGCAGCCCTGCTTTGCACACCTGTTTTCACCTTCACCCCATGTCCATGCCTCCCCCTCCTTTTTGCAGCCCCCCTCTGTGCACACAAACAACCCCCATGGTAACCTCCAGCACCCCATTCCTCCCACACATTGCAACCACGGTGTTGTTGTTGTTATTGTTGTTGTTTTATCATCATCATCATCAACATACCCCACCCATCTGGCTGGGTTTCCCCAGCCACTCTGGATAGCTTACAGCATATAAAAAACATAATAAAACATCAAACATTTAAAAGTTTCTGATATAGGGCTGCCTTCAAATGTCTTCTAAAAGTCAGATAGTTGTTTATTTCCTTGACATCTGGTGGGAGGGCGTTCCACAGGGCGGGTGCCACTACCGAGAAGGCCCTCTGCCTGGTTCCCTGTTAACTTCGCTTCTTGCAGTGAGGGAACCAGCAGAAGACCCTTGCAGGAGAACCTTCCACCCAGTTATAAAGCCAATGTGCCCTCCTTCATGCCCCTGCTTTTATTTTTATAAATACAGGAAGCATCTCCAAGAGGTGCAGAGAAAATGCAACACAGAAAAGGAAAAATTGGCTAAAACTATGAAATCAGACTTCAGTTGAAATGTCTGCTGGAATAAAAGAAGGTAGCCTATCCAGTAGAAGTTGAACAATGAGGGAGCCTGTCTGATCTCAGCTGGAAGGAAGTTCTATCAAACTGGGACCACAGTACTGAATGCACATCTCCTAGTGAATTGGAGGCAGCAATGCTTCCAAATAGTTGCTGGAAACCACCAGAGGGGAAAATGCTCTGGTGCTTATGTTCTGCTCCCAGGTTTCCCATAGACATCTGGTTGGCCACTCATAGGGATGACATATTCCAAACAGTGAACAGCTCTTGTTTTGTCAAAAACTATTTTTATGGACAAAAATGACACTGCCAACATGGGCTGCCATATGGATTTCCCCAGATATTTTGCTAATTTCCACCCGGACACTGCTGCCGTCCAGAAATTCCGGACGTGTGGCAAGAACAGGATGCTGGACTAGATGGACCATTGGCCTGATCCAGCAGGCTATTCTTATGTTCTTTTGGTCATGCATCTGAGTCATGGGGAACCATAAACAGTGATTCCCTCCAAGACCTCAGTGACTGGCCAGAGATTTATGGGATTAGGCTGTCCTTGAGGTATCCTGGACCTAAGCTGTTAAGGGTTTTGTAAAATAATACCAGAATCTGGCCCAGTAGGATATGAGCAGCCCATGCAAGCTTTTGAGCACTGGAGTTGTGCTGCCAATAATCAACAGTCTAGACGTTTTGAAACAGCTGGAGCCCCTGGATCAGGGCCAAGGTTAGCCCCACACAGAGCACATTTTAGTTGTCTGCCTATGATTTAGAATAACAGAATCGTTGAATTTTAAGAGTTCAGAGGGCCTTGGAAGTCATCTAGTTGGACCGGGAGAGTTTGGCCATAGTAGTTTATGCACTGGTTACTTCAAGATTGGATTACTGCAATGTGCTCCAGGTGGGGCATCCCTTGTGCTTGATCCAGAAGCTGCAGTTAGTGCAGAATGCTGCAGCACAACTGCTGACAGGAGTGAGATCTTGTCAGCATAGAACAGCTCTTCTCAGACACCTGCACTGATAGCCAATTTGCTACTGGGCCAGGTTCATGGTGTTACTATTAGTATATATAGCCCTTAACAGTTTGGCTTGCCTTACCCTACATATGCCCTGATCTGCAGACATGGCACTGTTACAGGTGCCTTATAATTCTCATTCTGCACTTGTAAGGAATCTATCTCTTCGTGTAGCAGCACCCACACTTGGGAATTCCCTGCCTATTGATGTCAGGCATGCACCTTCACTGCACTCTTTTCAATGCCTGCTAAAAATATTTTTGTATAGGCAAGCCCAAGTAGAAGCTGTCATGTTCTTTAACCTAGTTTACACTTATTGTTGATTTTAATTTTTTAAAAAATATTTTAAATACTTGTTTTGATTATTATTTTTTACTGATAATTTAATTCTTTTTGTGAACTACTTTGAGGTTTTATTACAATCAAGTGGTACATAAACATGGGGAAATAAAATAAATAGTTCCAGCATTCTGCTCAATGCCCATTGGTTGCCAGGACGGAGGCTAGAGAAAGAATTGTAAGACTGTGTGCATAAACTAACCGCACAAAGATAAAATATGCATTGTTTGCTCTGCCAACTTCTGCCTCTCTCCCCAGCCATCACTGCCACGTGGGTGCCAGAAGGTTGCCCAGTCTGAAAAAGCCCCCACCGCTGACGCAAATGTTTCAGATTCGACACACAGAATCACATAATCATAGAATTGTAGAGTTGGAAGGGACCCTTAGGATCATCTAGTCCAACCCTCTGCAATGCAACAATATGCAGCTGTCCCATACGAGGATTGAACCTGCAACCCTGGTGTTATCAGCACCATGCTTTAACCACCGGTTATGTACTGAGTTGAATAGGATTCAGAATGCAGCAGTCTGATTAGTCCTAGAACAATAGGATTCAGAATGCAGCAGTCTGATTGGTCCACAGGAGCCACCCAATCCAGCTCCAGGTAGAAGTGAATCTGCAACCTGATTGGCCTACAGGAGAATCCCGGAATTAGCCAATCACGTGGGGCCCATTGTGTAAATAATGTATATAAAGCAGACAGTTTGGGGGAACTTCAGTTCCTCGCTACCATGAGCTGAATAAAGAACATGAAATCCACACTCGACTCCGAGTATATTTCAACAACTTAGCTATCCAGTTCTGGTACGGCATTTGCTCGCATTAATTACTGCCTTGTTTCTGTTGGTTACCTCCAATCCCTCTCTTCTCTTCATTCCTTCTCTTCTCTGATATGCCCAGTCCTGACCTGGGGCCACACACTAAAGCGCATGCCGGGCCCTCGGAACCCAATGCTGAGGATCTTTTCCATGGATCCTCCAGAGTCTAGGCCAATACCTGATTAAGAACCCCTGGAACTGTCAGAGGAGGTGGTGGAGCTGCCCTCGACAGTGTTGACACCCAAAGCAATGGCACAGCATGCATCTAGGCACCCAGCATCATCAGTCTACTTGCAAGTAAGCAATCCTTGATGCTCCTTCACTGCCAGCAGCTGTGGTTCGGGTGTGGTTTAGGAAGCAAAAGTATTGTGAGTTTGTGGGGTTAGTCTGCAAGGGTTAAAAATCTAAGGGGGAACTCCGTACTTGAATTAGTCAGGCGAGTGTCCTATTACCAGCTCAGTACAGTGGGTTCTTAGTGTAACAAAGGAAGTTGCTCTGTGCCAGAGGGCAAGTGGATGGGCCCTCTCCCTCACCTGGCTGCCATGTGAGAAAGAGAAAAGCAAAGTAGAATGTTGTGAACTGGGCTAGAAGCAGGCAGAATCCAGAAAGTGCAAGCCAATGCTTAATTTCTGCTGGAATTCAAGGTGGTTACTATGGGAGAAGCAAGACCTTCTGAGGTGTTAATACTGTGAGCCCCTCCACCATAGGCTCAGGTTGTATGTAAATTGGTGTAAATAAACAATATAGCCTAAAGACACCACAGCCTCCACTGTCCGATATTCCAGGGAAATTAACCCTGGAATCTGGAATATTACTGCTCAGAGATAGGGGTGGCATGTGGCAGTATTTAAGGCCTCCCTCCTGAACCTTCCTGTGGCTGGAGATAAGGCAGGTTCCTAGTGGTTGATGCTACACTTCCAGCTGACTTGAGTTGCCTGAATTCCCTGCCTGAACCTTGGACCGTTGACTCACTTTGTCTTTGGATCATGTTTGGACCTAGAATGATTCTCTGTGGTTGATCTGAGTTTACCTGGACCGGGGCAGCAACTGCAATTGTAAACTCTTGCCTTATAAATGAATTGCCAGACAGCACAACCCCACTCATTTCTACACAGAAGTGGGACTTACTCTTTAGAAAGTACACTATGGATGGCAGCCTTAATTACAAGTTATACCAAACCACATTACCGGTAAGTGGTAGAAGATACTGCAATCTATTCAGTGGCATCGAGATCATCAAACAAACTCTAACTGGGAGGTCCGCACCCCCACCCCCTTGCCCCCATTCCCTCTATTTACTTCATGAACTTGCTGGTGCCTGTCAGTTGTTGATGCATCTAACATCACATGGTATTTAAGCCCATAATTTTTAAAATATTTTTTATAACTAGCATTATTTTTATCACCAGTGTTGTTATTGCTAAGCCAGGTGTGCACCTGCTCAGAATCCATGCCAGGTAATGTCAGGTTAGGTCTAGTCCAGCATCCTTCATGTTAAACTGTTAAACTGTGGAACTCTCTCCCACAGGAGGCAGTGGTGGCATCCAACCTGGGTCACTTTAAAAGAGGATTGGACAAATTCATGGGGGAAGACAAGGCTATGTTCTGCCTCCATAGCAGGAGGTGGCAATGCTTCTGAATCTCAGTTACTAGAACCTGCAGGAATCATAGAATCATAGAATTGTAGAGCTCTAAGGGTCATCTAGTCCAACCTCCTGCAATGCAGGAAAACAAGGGTGTTCTTGTTCTGGGATCCTGTTTGCAGGTTTTCCACAGGCATCTGGTTGGCCACTGTGAGCACCGGTTGCTGGACTAGATGGGCAATTGGCCCACAGCTGTTAAGCGTCCCTTATTTGGTGGGACAGTCCCTTATCCCAGTGCCATGTCCCGCTGCTGTCCCTTATTGATGTTGTCCCTTAAATTTCCCAGGTTTCAAAGGAAGCAGCTCCTCTCCCTCCCTCGCCGGCCAGGAAGGAAGGAGGCTCCAACTGTGTTGCTTGGCTGCGTTGCTCACTCAATAAGAAGACTAATAATGACTGGGGGGGGTAGAGCTTGCATGCCTTGTGCCGATCAAATCGGCCGCATTGCCTGGGGACTCGCCTTTGCTCAGCGCTTCCCAGCGGAGAGGTGACGGTCGTTTTCCTTGAGGCTTGAGGCTTCGTTTGGCTGCTGGCTGGGCTTTCTGCCTTTGGCTCGGAGGGGCTCAGAAGTTGAACATACCTGTGCTTGGAAAATCCCTTATTTTGGCTGCTGATCCCTTATTTTCGAGGCTGCTGGTCCCTTATTTTGAAAACTGTAAGTTGACAGCTATGAATTGGCTTGATCCAGCAGGCTCTTCTGACGTTCTTAATCTGGCTTGTATTCAGTGTCTGTCCTATAATACTAATACTAATAATATTTTATTTATACCCCGCACTCCCTAGCCAAGACTGGACTCAGGGCAGCTAACACCAGATATAAAACAATTGATTGAAATACAACTCAAAAGGATTAAAATACGACATTAAAATGCAGCCTCATTTCAGTAGAAACTCGAAAACTTTTTGGGGGATGAAAACATCACTTCTTCACCAAGGCTAACTATCCAGACTGGTCCTTCGTGGGCCAGAAAAAAGCCAGGGAAGTCCCCAAGTAGGAGTTCCATCACAGAAGGAAAAAGGAAAGAAGAGAGAGGAAAGAGGGGGAGTTAATTCCAAGCCAAAAGCCAGGTGGAACAACTCTGACTTACAGGCCCTGCGGAAAGAAATCAGATCCTACAGGGCCCTGGTCTTATGAGACAGAGTGTTCCACCAGGCCAGAGCCAGTGTTGAAAAGGCCCTGGCTCTGGCTGAGCAGACTCACTGAAATTAATAGCTATGACTAATGTCAGTCCATTATTTTAAATGTGCCTATTCTGAGTATAATTTAGTTGAATACAACCTCTTGTTTCACTCGGTCTGTTGTTATAAGAGCACAAACAGAGATCAATGTCAATAGCCTTCAATAATAAACAAAATAGTCAAGAATTAGATTTATCTCCCATAATATGTAGTGTTGGCCACCAACCTGGATGGCTTTAAAAGAGAATTATACAAATCCATACTACTAGCCCCAAGGATGACTGTGTTCTACCTCCACTGTCAAAGGCATAATGTCTCTGAATAAGAATTGCTTGAAATCATAAGTGAGGAGAGGGATGCGGGTAGCACTGTGGTGTAAACCACAGATCCTTGGACTTGCTGATCGGTAGGTCGGCGGTTCGAATCCCTGTGACGGGGTGAGCTCCCATTGCTCGGTCCCTGCTCCTGCCAACCTAGCAGTTCGAAAGCATGTCAAGTGCAAGTAGATAAATAGGTACCGCTCCGGTGGGAAGGTAAATGGCGTTTCCATGCACTGCTCTGGTTTGCCAGAAGTGGCTTAGTCATGCTGGCCACATGACCCAGAAAAACTGTCTGGGGACAAATGTCGGCTCCTTCGGCCAGTAAAGCGAGATGAGCGCCGCAACCCCAGAGTTGTTCGTAACTGGACTTAACTGTCAGGGGTCCTTTACCTTTTTTTATAAGTGAGGAGAGCAGCTGTGTTGCCCTCAGGCCTTGCTTGTGGGCTTCCCATAGGCATCTGGTTGGCCCCTGGGAGCACAGGAAGCTGGACTAGCTGGGCAGCATGCATGCTCCATTAAGGCTCTTCAGATGTTCTTCAGCATCCCTAGTCAAAAAGAACTCAGCACCATGGAAGGGCATAGAAGGGACAAGGCATCTGATATGGACACAGAAGGCCCCAGGTTCAATCCTCAGCATCTCCAAGCAGGGCTGAAAGAGACTCCCTGCCTTAAACCTGACTCCCATTCAGTGAAGGCAATATTGAGCTACATGGACCAAAGGTCCAACATAGTGTAAGGCAGTTTCCAATATCCAGAAGGTTGCAACTTACATTAACATACAGTGGTACTTCTGGATACGAACGGGATCCGTTCCGGATCCCCGTTCGCATCCTGAAGCAAACGTAACCCTTGTCTGCAAGTGCAGAGTATCTGCCCAGGTTCCAGGTTCAATCCCCAGAATCTGAAGGTAGGGCTGGGAGAAACGTCTGCCTGAAGAGCTGCTGCCTGTCAGTGTAGACAATACTGAGCTAGATGGTCTGATTCAGTATAGCACTGGTTCCCGACATCCCTATGCTGTTTGCCCCCTGTGCATTCACTGTTGTGGGCTCAAGCCGGTGGAATTCTCTGTCACATGAGATTAGACAAGCAGTCCTTCCTGGACTTCAGGTGCATGACAAAGGCATTTTAAGGTGGTGATTTGTTTTATGATGCCTTTTTGTTGTTTAGCTTCTCTGTGGGATTTATTTTCACGTACAGTGTTTGAAATGCTAATGATTCAGTTTATATAAATGCCAGAAAGAAAGAAAGAAAGAAAGAAAGAAAGAAAGAAAGAAAGAAAGAAAGAAAGAAAGAAAGAAAGAAAGAGAGAGAGAGAGAAAGAGAGAGACACGGGCATCCCAACAGCAGAGAAACTATCAGGAAATCTCATGCCTTGTTTTGGGCAGTCTACAGTTACCTCAGACACCATCTCCTGATCCCATGGAAAGCCTTGCAACCAAGGCGTGGCCCATTACCCCTGTGAAGGAGCCTTATCCAATAAGTGGCAAACCTGTCTTAATTGGAAGATTTGCCTTTCAGATTTCTGTAGAGAGAGCCGCCTGGTCTAACCGGAAAAGTAGCTGGCTGGGGCGCTTAACAGCAGACCCAAGCGTTGCCTCCAACAGACTCCCCGTCTCTTGCTTTACAATACGCCCATCAGCCGTGGAGAGCCAGGCGCCACAGGGTGCGTCCAAGTGCACCAGGTAACAAGGGTTGTTGTTGGGGTTTATTTGGTTTTTTTTTAAAAAAAACTCTTTATCAGCCATCTTTAGCATTTGCATAGAGAGGAGGTGCAAGATCAGAGTGGCAACTTCAGCAGCAACAGAGGAGGTGGAGGAAGAGAACACCCAAGTGGTGCTTGCTGTACTCACTGTCATGGTGCCAGTTCACACACTTGGAGACAATCAAGTCATCTTCCCAAGGGGGATGACTAACTTTGTGAAAGTCATCATAGGAGTTAATCCAGTGTGTGGTGGGGGAGGGATATATGCAGGGGAAGACTCCTGACTGGGACCCCTGGAGAGCCACTGCCAGTCAATGCAAACCAAAGGAGTGTTCACACATGACATTTAAGAAGTGTGCAATCTGTGCACACAGCTAGCTGAGCTATACTGCATTGCAGGAGGTTGTACAAGATTACCTTTGGGGTTCCCTCCCAACTGTACAACGCTGTGATTCTACATTAGTTATTGGCACATTACCTTCAATGGATGCATACAATATGAACACAGCCGTGGAGCAGTGCAAATCAATAAGCGTGCACGCTTTTACACAAACACATGTACAGTGGTACCTCTGGTTGCGAACGGGATCCGTTCTGGAGCCCCGTTTGCAACCTGAACGGAACGCAACCTGCGTCTGCGCACACGCAGGTCAGGATTCGCCGCTTCTGCGCATGTACGTGATGTCATTTTGCGCTTCTGCACAAGTGGTGAAACCCAGAAGTAACCCTTTCCGGTACTTCCGGGTCGCCATGGGACGCAACCTGAAAAGATGTAACCCACAGCATTCACAACATGAGGTATGACTGTATATGTGCAGAGACAGATGGACTAGATGGACCATTGGTCTGCTCCCGCAGTCTGCTATTGTGTCCATAAGTGTGGCAAAACTCACCCACCATCCTTGACATTAGGCAGACCATACACAAACACCCTTCCTGGAAATAAGAGTGTTGCACTCACAGAAAAAGATGATATAAGGGTGGAGAAGCCATACCTCTCCAGATGCTGTTGGACTCCAACTCTCATCAGGCGCGGACACCATGGCCAATGGGAAGAGGCCAAAGGAGTTCTAGTCAAACAACATCTGGAGGGCCACAGGTTTCTCAATGCCGGTTGATAAGTTGCAAATCATGACCCATCCCAAACCTTTGAGAATTGGGTAGGCAGGAGATTTCCATTAAAAAAATTACAATGGGATCTAATTAGTCAGAGAGCGGGGAGAAGTCTACATGCATCCTCCTGTTCCTTGAACATTTCCCAGGAGCTCACAAGCACAGGCCATAAAAACAATGTAGTGACATTTCCCCATGGCAAACATTCCCGGATGACACCATGATAGCAAGCAGAAGAACAATTTAAAAGTCTGAAATACAAATTGAATAGATTAAGTCACCGTGTAAGCACATTTGTAAGATGCTATCTCAGGTCTGTAAATAGAAACCAGCCCTTAATCGCCAAAACACATTCCCTGCTTTTGGCACTGTGCTGTAATAAACATTGTTTTTGCATAAATGTTGTCAGTGACACCAACTTACTATGGAGAGTTGAGTGAGCAGAAATGGATGGACTCAATTTGTATTTAAGGACGTATGTCAGTAGAGCATGAGACTCTTAATCTCAGGGTTGTGGGTTTGAGCCTCACAAAGGGCACATGATTCCTGCATTGCAGAGGGTTGGACTTAATTACCCTCACAGTCCCTTCCAACTAATTTACACACACACACTTGTGTGTTTGTGTGAAGGATCAATTGAACACCCTGGTTCCACTATTGCCAACTTATTCACCCACTCTTGCTGCTGTGCCTTGAACCAAGACTTGATTGATGTATGGTGATAAATGCTAGCTGCTCATTGGTGCAGGGCATTCCACTGTTGCAAGGCATAATTACAGGAGCTGGCTGAAAACTTGACAACCCTAAGTACAGGAATTCATTTATACTTTTGTGCATTGGCTTCTGGTCTGTTTGCTACCACAGTCGAAAGAAAACTAGTGCAGCCTTAAACATTGTTTAAAATAAATAAAATGCACCTCCTAGAGCATGGGTGAGGAACCTGTAGCCTTACAGATGCTGCAGGAGTGCAGCTCCCAT
This sequence comes from Podarcis melisellensis, assembly GCF_964234715.1. Lineage (NCBI taxonomy): Eukaryota > Metazoa > Chordata > Lepidosauria > Squamata > Lacertidae > Podarcis > Podarcis melisellensis. Next base: position 11,105,593 of record NC_138547.1, on the reverse strand, counting down.
TAGCCCTGACCACTGGGCTTGCTGACTGGGGCCAGGAGTGGCCCAAGCTATTTTGGCACCTGAGGTGAACCACAAAAGGGTGTCCCCTCCCCCCTCCCCTGTGCCAGAGATGAAGAGGGGAGTGAAGATCTATATCTGGAACAAGCAGGGCTTTTTTTCAGCCAGAACTCACCAGAGCTCAGTTCCGGAACATTTCAGGTGAGCACCATTGCCATTATAAGAGAGCACAGTGAGTTCCAGTACCTCTTTCTCTAGAAAAATAGCACTGGGAACAAGGGCGGGGAATAAAGATTGACGTTGGGAATAGGGGACAGGAGACCAGTAGCACCACTGAGAAGCCATTGTGGAGGCAGCATTAGGGTGGGGCTGCCAAAGGGGCAGCAAATCTGGCCTCCAAGGAGTTGTACTGCAGTCATCGTTACCACTACGACAACAGCGGTAGGCGATGCATTCCTTGGAGGCAAGATCTGGCACCCCTGTGTATCCTGCTGCCTGAGGCGGTCACCTCACTTTGCTGGGTGGGCCGGCCCTGACTAGGGTTGATGGGAGTTGGAGTCTTACAACAACTGGAGGGTTGCCAGGATTTCCTATACGCAGCTCACATCCTTGCAGAAAATTACAACACAGAGAAATCTTTTGCATGTAATGTTTACTCCTCTGTGCACATGTAGTGAAGATATGGCTGGCTGAACATGCTCAGAAGCCACATCTCTCCGTATTATTCATATTTCACAAGTTATGTCCTGGCATAGGGAACAGATACTGGATCTGGGATCCGTGGTGGCAGGTTTGCCTATCTTGTAATGCTCTACTGTCTTTTAGGATCTTCCTTGTCTGACAAGGCTTTCAAGGGCAGGCTTTTACCCCAGCCCATATCTGAGTTACATTTATTACTGTACACATCTGTACACATCTGAGTACAGATATTACTGTAATTGTTTTTACATATGAAAATGTTTTTAATTGTTCGTATCTGCGGAATTGTTTTTCTATACAGAATCACTTTTTTAAATTGTTTTTGCATATGGAAAAAATATTGTGTGGTTTTTTAAATTTTGTACTGTATTCCCTTCAATACGCTACAGGGGAAGAGGTTTCGTAAATGGAATCAAGTAAATAAATAAATAAAAACAACTCAGTCAACATATTGCAAGCTGGACACATTCAAATCTTTCCCCTATCTCCAGTTGGGCTCCTGGGTCTATTTTAATAGCTGTGCAGCAGGCAGAAATTCAAGAGGTGATGCTTTTCTCAGCATGAAGATGCAGGGCAAAGGGATCTCTACTTAGTCCCATTTAAGTATTGAAAGCAACTCACACAGATTTTTGTAAGTAATATTTACAACTCCCCTATAGGACCGATATTATTTTCTCATAATCCTGACAAAGGGCTGAGGTTAGTGGTGACCCCTCTGTAACCACCCAGAATGTTTTGTGGCTGATGTAAAGATTTTAGTTCACATTATTTGCCACTATGTTTGCTTTTTTGCCCTTTCTTCCAATGCATTTCTGCCTGTCACAGAGGTGTTAAAGGATAGCATTTCCTTTAAGCAAACATGACTTCCCCCAAAGAATTTTGGGAGCTGTAGTTTGTAAGGAGTACTGAGAGTTGTTAGGAGGTCCCTGTCCCCCTCACAGAGCTACAGTTCTCATAATTCCCTGTGAAGAGGGATTGATTGCTTAACAAATCTAGAAATTATAGCTGTGTAAGGGGAATGGGACTTTCATAACAACTCTCAGCACCCCTTACAAACTACAGCTCCCAGAATTCTTTGGGGGAAGTCATGTCTGCTTAAAGTGGTATCTCAGCACTTTAAAAATACGGTGTGTATGTGGCCTAACTTGGTTCAGTCGCCTCAAAAGCTCGACTCCCAAGTAAAAAATTGTTGGATGCAACCCAGATCTGCAAACACGAGGATTTTGAAAGGGCCAAACTGTTTTCAAATTCAGTGCAAAACGAGTCCCTTTCTAAAACCTAGCCTTCACGAAATAAAAATGGAAAAACATGCTATTATTTAAAAGACTCGCTTCTGCTTCCAAAGAAATTATGAGTCTGGAATTAGGTGAGGCAGGGAGGGAGAGCTGGAAACAAAAGTCCGGGCAACGTTTGGTAAAGGCCGAGACCATCCCAGATTGAGTTACTGACGGAATTACAGCTGACACTAAGAACTGTTTGAGATGACTTGAGGAGGGTGGGGGGGCAATGGTAGACAATGGTTTGTATTATTTAGTGGGATAAAGGTGACATTTCGGGGAATGTGGAAGACTAAGGAAGGCAGAGCCTCCTTGTCTGCCCCCTCAGATCCAAACATCAGTTGCTCTTGTACTCAAAGCCAGCAGGGATCCGGGAGGGAAAGACAAGCCGCTATAATCAGTTTAAGCTTCCAGACAAGCCGGCCCCCAGGTTCTGTTTATGCACTTTCCACCTCGCCAGAGACCTCTTGATTTATCCAGGAGATGAACACAGCCTTCTTCTCTCCCTTCTCTCACCACTCTCTTACGAAACCTCCCAAATAAGATTAAGGAGGGCTTCCTTTTCAATGAAACACAACTTTAAAACATACACACAAGTCCTCATCAAAATGTGCCACCCTGCTTTCTGTAAGCAAAATCCACATGATGCAGAACAGGGGTGAGGAACCTCCAGCCCAGGAGCCAAATTGAGCCCTCCAGACCTCCATGCATCAGCCTTAGAACTCTGCCCAGGCCACCTCTCCTCTCCCCAGACCACATGTGCATTTGTTAGGCTTGCCATACCTCAGGAAAATTCCTGACATGTCCTGGCTTTCGGGTGCAAAAATGGTGTCATGGGGAAATCCAGAGGTAAAATCACTATCTTTGGGTTAGGTTTCCTTAAAAAAGCTCAACAATTTTGTAGGTGTCAGGAATTTTACTTTATGAAACATGACAACCCTAGCATTTGTTTCTCTACCCACCAGTGACATGCAATCCTCACAAGGTTTCCCAGAAGAGGATGTGGCCCATGAGCTGAAAAACCTTCCCCGAGTGAATGCTAGTCTATTTGCATGTAAAGGTTAATCTATTAAATTTGCACTTTCCATAACAATAGGAGAAGCAAAACTGTTTTGCAGTGCAGTATTCCAGCTAAGCAGTGTTTATGAAAAATGTGTCTGCTAGGGTAAAGTGTGCATAAAAATGAATATATTCATGAAAATAGCATACAAAAATGCATTCTATTAAGGGGGGAAATTGCTTGCAAAAATACACATATTAGTCTAAACATCATACAGAAATGTGTTCATTAGAAATTTGCACTGAAGTGCTGGTTCATCTTATAGAGATTTAAAATAAAAATAAATCACAATTTGTGGCAGAAATGTGGAGAACTAAACAAGAATAAACAAGAAACTGAGAAAACCAAAACTGACAGATCCTTCCATCTCTAATCCAGAGGGTAGGGCCTGATTTAACAGGTTTGAATTATGTGAAAGGGGATCTCAACATTTGGAAAGACCTCCCTGGTGGTCCATCAGTGGAGCAGACAACTTCATATGGTAATGGACTCTTTTCCTTTCCAGGTTTTTAAGATCGATGACCACCTAGCAGGGATGTCGCAGCAGCAGATTCCATGAATTGGCATTGGGGTAATACTGGGTGATTTTTTGAGATCCTCACCAAAGCTTTGATTCTATTAAATGGCCCCCACAAAATAGCATATCCTCCAACATTTGAATAATGAAAAAAATAGCAGCAATGCAAAATGCCCCTGTTTTGATCATGAGAATCACACTCTAAATTTCATTATTAAACATTGCTGAAAGGTATAGACTGTCTACTAATGTTGCATTCATTTGTTCTACCATAGCCCCCTGCTCTGCTGTGGGGACAAGCAAGACAATACATGAGATGCATGATCAGATTTCACAGGTCTTTTTTAAAAGGGGAAGGGCTGGAGAAACAGGCATGGGAAAGATTTGTGGTAGCTTCCTTCCTGGACTGTACATAGGATGTGAGGACTGGTTTTTTTGTTTTGTTTTTAAAGACAATGGGGTGGAGTGTGGGAGAAGAAACCCCTCTTGTACACCATGGTGTGTGTGGAGGGGGTACTTTTCATTAGGGCCATGGTGCTGGAGGGAATAATTTTTTAATACCCCTTTTTGCTTGCTATGTATCCTGATGAATATAAGAACATACAAAGAGCCTTGTTGGATTGGGTCAATGGCCCATCTGGTCCAGCATCCTGTTCTCATAGTGACCACTCTGATGCCTCTATTGGGAAGACCAGAAGCGGGACGTGAGTGCAACAGCACTCTGCCCACCTGCAGTTTCCAGCAACTAATATTCAGGGACTTCCTGCCCCAAGCATATTTAAAACAAAATAAATAAGGGGGGAGGGAAAACCAAGATTGTGCATTTCAATGATTGTTTAGTGTGGCCCTTTATAGGCTTATCTTCCATGCCTTTGTCCAATCCTCTTTTAAAACCATCCAAGTTGATGGCTTTAGCTGTTTCATGTGGGAGGCAGGCGGCCCAGAAGTGACGTAGATGGCTTTGGTGTGTGGAATGGCAGGCTGTTATGTGCACAAGACAATACTTTGCATACGCATCTGTATATGCATCTGTGCACAAGACATTGTGTGTCTAGGGATCCTCAGGAGTCTCTCTCTCTTTCTTATAAACACTGCAGATCATGGTCATCTAAAGAAGGTGAGTGTTGAAAGAATCAGGATAGATAAAAGAAACTTCTTTTTCACTCAGCACATGGTAAACCTGTGCAACTTTCTCCTGCAGCACGCAATGATAACCACCACCGAGTCGGGGGCGCCTATGTGTTGCTTTCATAGACTTAAAGGCCGCCTTCGACAGTATCCCACGAAACTGTCTATGGAAGAAATTAGAGAGATGGGGCATAGATAGAAGGCTGTTATGGCTTATAACCCAATTACACCACGGGTCGTCGGCTAGAGTGAGACTTACACCGGCGGGAAACCTATCCAATGAGGTCCCAATAAATAGAGGAGTGCGCCAAGGCTGCATTTTGGCCCCACTCCTCTTCAACTTGTTTATTAGTGATATGAAGCTCTTTCTGAGTGAGTCTCAAGCCAACATTCATGCCCCCCGCCTAGCTGATTTTCGCTGCCCTCTGCTCTTATATGCTGACGATGCAGCGATCCTTTCCTACTCTAGAGTCGGTTTATGCAGAGCTCTAAAGATTTTTGCGGCTTATTGCAAACTCAACCACCTGACAATTAATCATGGAAAATCTAAAGTACTGGTCTTTACCAGGTCTCGGAAAATTTACAGCTGGAAGTTAGATGGAGTCCAATTAGAACAGGTTTTCAAATTTAAATACCTGGGAGTCTTTTTTCACTACAACCTAAGCTGGAAGCCACAGATACAGTACTTACTGAACAAAGGGAAAACAATACTTTACACTCTACTCCAATTTTTTGCGGTCGACGGAGCCTCCCACATCCCTTCTGCATTGAAGGTGTACCACGCAAAAGTGGTTTCCACCCTCTGTTATGCTGCCCCGCTCTGGGCCCCAGGGTCCAATTTAACATCGCTGGGGACATTGCAGAATCAGTTTCTCCGTCGCCTCCTGAAACTCCCCATGTGTGTGAGCAACGCAGCCATACATCTGGAGTTAAGGATTGCATCTTTAGAGACGGTCATCTGGAAGCGAGTCTTTGGCTATTGGCTGTCCAGCTGGCATAGGCTTCCCGACCATTACCTCTTTCAGTGCCTCTGGCGGGATGACTTTGCTAACCCGTGGGTAGGAAAAATCCATGCTAAACTTCTGAGCTTCGGAATTTCCCCAGCGGACTCCTTAAAGATGAACCTACGCTCAGCCAAAAGCCTTATCGAGCAAAGATTAGCAGACATTGAAAATCAACACAACCTCTCCAGGGGTGGGGGTGTCTGCTCCCCCAGGTATCACGGAATAACCCCACCACTTGGCCTTCCATCATACATGTCATCTCTTTCATCTGTACCACACCGACTTGCATTTATTCGTGCAAGGTTCAATGTTTTTCCATCGAACCTGCTGAGCCACAGATTTTCCAAGGGTTTGGTGTCTCCGCTATGCGAGTGTGACGGGAAAACAGTTGAATCTCTTCCACATATAATGTTCAACTGTCCCTTACATAGCATAGCTAGGACTAAATTCCTGGGTCCTGCTTTATTGCGCTTGGTTGGCAGGCCTGTTGAGTTACATGCCGCACTGCTTTTGCAGGATACAGATCCTTCTGTAACTCTGCAGGTGGCGAGATTCCTGAATGCGGTTATCTCACACACAAAAACCACCAAAAAACAACAACAACAACAAAAACTAATCGGACAGTTATGATGAGAGTGCATGATGGATCTCGTCTCCAGTTCTCCTTTTTCTGTGAACCGTCCCTTGGATCTTTCCGGGCCCCAAGCTGTTATTTGTCACTGCTCAATGACCCACCCTTGCATCGTGGTGTTTCCCTTCTGTTGTTAGATGTATTGGTTTTTTTATGCTTCTGTGCTTTTATGTTTGTACATATTTTATGAGCTAATAGCCGTAAATAAATTTGAATTTGAATTTCAACCACCAACTTGGATGGCTCCATAGTCAGAGGCAGCAGTGTATCGCAGGAGCATGCTGGTCAGTAATCACACAGTTTAAAGTTGGAGTTAACTCTTTATTAGTGAAAACATGATCCCCACAGACTTGGTTGAGTGTCAGGCCTAATGAACAGAGCAGTTCATTCCCAATGGTCTTACTCCATGAAAATCAGTTTCCAGGACTGTTTATTAAATGGGTAAAATCAATTTACACATTACAGACAGCACAGATAATTGTTAATGGAGAATTGACTGAAACCTGTGAGATACAGAAGAGGACAAGACAAGGGTGTCCATTGTTCCCATTGCTTTTCATTCTGGTCTTGGAAGTTTTGCTTAGAGATATTAGACAAAATGAATTATAACAATGAAGATAAAAAAATGAATATGACACCAAAAGATCAGAAGGTTTTGGAGAAAACAGGGTTTCAGAATGAAAAAAAATGAAATACTTGGGTATTACTATGATAAATATGAACTGCTCGTTATTTCAAAATAATTATGTTATGAAAGGAGCTGAAACTTTAAAAGATATGTAAAGATGAGAGACATTAAAATTGTCATTATTAGGCAGAATTTCAGTGATAAAGATGAATGTTTTTTCCCAGAATGATGTTTTTATTTCAAACATTACCTATTTTGACTAATGACTTACCATTTAAACAATGGCAAAAAGATTTATCTAAGTTTCTATGGCAAGGAGAAAAACCACAAGTCAAAATGAAAATATTTCAAGATGCGAAGGAAAGGGAAGAACTGGGTTTACCTGACCTGAAATAGTACTTTGCGGACTGTTGTTTAGTGTTGATGAAGGAATGGGTGACCCTGAAAACTAGAAGATCATGATTTAAGATTTGGATGGCATGGATATTTGTGGTATGGTAAGATCAAAGCTAATGTAGATTTCAAAACCATTTTGTTAGATATACCATATTGAGAATTAGGAATAGATATAAATCTAGGTTATATGCAAAGATACCTTATGGATTTCAACATAAGAAACATTTCGTAGAAAACCTAAGAAGCATTTCGTAGAAAACATGCACTCCACTATTAGAATGGAGTTAGGGAGATGGTAAAATTAAAAAAAAGGAACAAGGGAAAGTTAAAGTCTTTAATTTTTTTCCACCTACAACTAACAGAGAGATTTAAGTTGGAGAAAAAGACATTTGGTATAGAACAAAAAAGACAGATTTTTAAAATAAGTTGTGTACAGATAATGTTATTGAGAAAATTTCAACAAAACAAGTTAAATGGGCAAAAATGGGTATGATAAACAGATGGAACAGTGGGAACATATGTTGACTAAAGGGTTAAAATACACATTTTATTACAAAATGATGTATCATTGGGACTTAACTCCTGATAAGTTATTTAGAATGTATAAAAACATTCCAAATACTTGCTGGAAGTGTCAAGAAGGGACATTTTTTCATGCTTGGTGGACGTGTAAAAAAGCTAAACAATATTGGAAACACTGACACTGATACAGGAGATTTTTAAGGTCAATTTTCAACTAAAGCTGGAACTCTTCCTGTTGGGACTTACGGTATACAATTAGAAAAAGACTATGGAACTTTATTTCAAAATATATGCACAAAGATGGAAAGATTATAGCCTCCAGTGGAGGAATGGTTGTTAGAATTACTGGACTTAGTTGAGATGGCGAAATTGATGTGGTTAATCAGAGAAAAATCATTGTCAACATTTACTAAAGATTAGAAACTTCTTATAGACTTTGTTCATGAAAAAGAAAATGAACTTATGATATGTGGGTTTGAGGATTGAAGATAATGCTGGTTTATAGAAGGGAGATTTATTAGGTGTTATCTTAGAGTGAATGTGTTGAATAATTCTCTATAAAGCTGACGAATGAATAATTGGAAGTTCTCTTTTTCTTTCTTTTTCCTTCTCTCTCTTTTTTTTCCTCTGTGTTTTTATTTAGATTAAATTTTTATAAAATTAATAAAAATATATCCAATATTAATCATTGTGGTTTTTTCCAAATTTCAATAAAATTTATTCAGAAAAAAACAAACAAAAATCAGTTGCCAAAAAAGACCCTGTCTCCTCACAGCCATCTAAATCCCCTTCTCTCCAGGGCTTTCCCCAAGCAATCAGAGACTACGCCTGCATGCAGCCAACTTCTCCTCTGCCCTTTTCATGCCTCTTCTGGTTCTGGGAGACAAGGGGAGAGGGGAGCTTGTCGCAGCAGGAGTGGGAGACGCCTGTGACTCTTCTCCAGCCTGACTCATTTCTGCCTCTTGGCCTCCCTCCTCCCATTCTCCTGCTTCAGCTTCTGGCTCTGATTAGGGACTTCTTTCTGCCACAGATTCTCCCAGCTTACTAAGCCCTGTTACCTCTTCAGCTTCTTTCTAGTCTTCTCCCTCTGGACCATTTATCGTTGTCCCACTACTACTCCCTGGGCTCTGAGCCTTCCTCCCTTGTGGTTCCCTGGCTTGCTCCTCCTTCTGCATCAAACCACTCTATGACACAGTGCTTCTGAATCCCAGCTGGTGGAAACAACAGGAGGAGAGGGTTTTGTGCTCAGCTCTTGCTTGCAGGTTTCCCACAAAAGGCATCTCACTGGCCACCGGGAGCAGGATGCTGGACTAGATGGGGCCATTGCTTGATGAAGCAGGGCTGTTCTTATGAATCACAGTCCTGAGGGGCAAAAATACTAGCAACTCAAGTTAGAAACATTTTTCAAAAGTCATTGCTAAGCAGTGATTTTGCAGCAGCTACCAAAATACATAGGTGGTCTACAAAGGGACAGCTGCAATGTATAGGGCAGCAAGATATTCCCTGGCCCTTTCTTTGAGAGTCCAAAGGGTTGAGGTTTGCAGTCAGCAGTCTGTAATTTTATAAAGAAGCTTGTTCAAAGTACCTTTGGTTATTTTCCTTCCCCTTCTTATTTTGATGGGGTGGTGGTCCCCAAAGCACACCCCATTTTGTCCTGTAATTGATTTTCATTAGAGCTCTCCTTTTACTGTCAGCACCTAATTATCAACCCATAATTGACCCCACCTTGCTATAAAAGCTAATGGCCAGCTCTGATTCCACCGCACAGCTCTTTCGAACTTTGGCTTGTCCAGTCACCGGCTGTTCTCAGTGGCAGATCCCAAAGAGGCAGCCTGACTCGTGATTCAAATTGGCAAGGTTTCCAAGGATGAGTTGCTGTTGGAAAAACAAACAGGGGCAGGGAGAGAGATTGTGGTCTGGATTTAGCAAAATGACAGTTTTGCAAAGGCGAGACCTCCTCTTGTCCAAGACATCCCCTCCCACAAAGAAATGCATAAGGGACATTTCGCTGCTTTAGAGAGATACAAGTGTCTTTGAGACAGAGGTCCACTGGCAGGAGAAGCTAACGAGAAATATACTTTGCCCTTCTGTACTACTCAGTCCCCCATGTTTGTTTTTCCTGGGGCCGCCACTGCTGGTGGAAAGGAAGGAGAGCAAAAGGGAAGGAGCAAATGAAATAGTTAAGATGGGAAGGGAAGGGAGGAAGAGCAAAAAGAAAAGGGATGGAAGGAAAAGGGAAAAAAGGAAGGGGAGAAGGGAGGTAGGGAGGGTAAAGAAAAGCAGAAGGAAGGAATGAAGGGGTAGCAAAGAAAGACAGAAAATGTAAGTGAGAAAGAAAGAAAGAAAGAAAGAAAGAAAGAAAGAAAGAAAGAAAGAAAGAAAGAAAGAAAGAAAGAAAGAAATTCTTTATATATGGAACTGTTTGCAGCACAATTGTGAGCAAATCTTACTCATCTAGAGAAGCGACGTTGAGCAAAGCCAGCGGAGAGACACGCTCCACCTAAGTACCACTGTCAATATTAAATTTATCACAGGAGACCCTTGAAATGGCTCCATTCCAGGGATGAGGTGAATTAGCTTTGCTTGGGAAAGCAGCTATTTTCCTAATAAATCTATCAGGTGCAGGTAGTAAAATGTTCTTAGCCGTGTCCGATGTGTCTCCTGCCTGTAATTAGCTATTAAAACATTACCAGCCTTGTGCTGTGTTAGCGGGTGAGGTTTATTGCATTGCGGATAGGGATGCAGGAGGAACAATTCCCTCCATGCCCTTCCTGGAAATGCTTCTCGACAAGCAAACTGCTACTTTGGGCCATTTCCAGCAGCAGGGGCAGGGGGTTGTGCCTCCTTATAAAATGGGACTCAGCTCGGTATCTTTTAACATGGAAGCATGCAAGGATTTCCGACAAACTCAGTTAAACAGACTGGAAGCAATGGGGGGGGGGAGGCGTGGATGATCCCATAGAACAGGGCTAGGGAGTCTTGTTCAGCCCAAGAGCAAGATGCCCTTCTGGGCAACATTCTGCAGGTCAGAGGTAAAACTGGGCAGAGCAACAAATGTGAGTTTTACCTTTTGTAGAGTAGGCTAGTTTCTACTAGACACTTGCAGCCCTCTCTGTCCTCCTTCCAGACCAGCACAATCCCATCTGAGGGATGCATTCCAGCCAAGCAACAACACTCAAAGAGGGTGCAAAGCTAGACCTGTAAGGGGACCTGGCTTGGGAAAGAGGATGTGGCTGGTGAGAGGCATGGGGAGTGCGAAGTGCTGAATATAGGGCCTTGGAGGGCTGAATTGCCCCACCCCAGGCCAGAGGTTTCCCACTTCTGCTGCAGAATAAGCTGTACCAGAAGAACATGGGCACGCAACTCCCTCTGCCCATACCCTGTTAAGTCCCAGGAGACATCATATAAGGAAAGTAGGGCCCGTTCAGTCTCACTAAGGCCACCTTTGCACCATACATTTAAAATGTTATGACACCACCTTAAACAGAATTCTGGGTGCTGTAATAATAATAATAATAATAATAATAATAATAATAATAATAATAATAATTTATTATTTATACCCGCCCATCTGGCTGGGCTTCCCCAGCCACCCTGGGCGGCTTCCAACAAAATGTTAAAATACAGTAATGCATCAAACATTAAAAGCTTCCCTAAACAGGGCTGCCTTCAGATGTCTTCTAAAAGTCTGGTAGTTGTTGTTCTCTTTGACACCTGGTGGGAGGGCGTTCCACAGGGCGGGTGCCACAGCCGAGAAGGCTCTCTGCCTGGTTCCCTGTAACTTAGCTTCTCGCAATGAGGGAACTGTCAGAAGGCCCTCAGCACTGGACCTCAGTGTCCGGGCAGAACGATGGGGGTGGAGACGCTCCTTCAGGTATACTGGACTGAGGCCATTTAGGGCTTTAAATGTCAGCACCAACACTTTGAATTGTGCTCAGAAACGTACTGGGAGCCGATGTAGGTATTTGAAAACCAGTGTTTTGTGGTATTGGTGGCAGCTCCCAGTCACCAGTCTAGCTGCCACATTCTGGATTAGTTGCAGTTTCCGGGTCACCTTCAAAGGTAGCCCCACATAGATTGCATTGCAGTAGTCCAAGCGAGAGATAACCAGAGCATGCACCACTCTGGGGAGACAGTCTGTGGGCAGGTAGGGTCTCAGCCTGCGTACCAGATGGAGCTGGTAAACAGCTGCCCTGGACACAGAATTGACCTGCGCCTCCATGGGCAGCTGTGAGTCCAAAATGACTCCCAGGCTGTTCACCTGGTCCTTCAGGGGCACAGTTACCTCACTGAGGACCAGGGAGTCCTCCATACCCGCCCACCTCCTGTCCCCCCAAAACAGTACTTCTGTCTTGTCAGGATTCAACCTCAATCTGTTAGCCGCCATCCATCCTCCAACCGCCTTTGTTAATCCTTTGTTAAGGCTGCAGAGAGTTATTAGAAGTCATGCTGTTGTTACATCTCTGGCTGCAGTTCTCCAAGATGGAAAAAGAGGCCATTCCCAACCCTCCCACTCCCCTATGGTCCTGTAACTTGGGATGCTACAGATTGGACCTGGAACCTTCCCCGTGATGCTCTCCTTCTTAGCTGTGGCCTTTCGTAGCCAGAAGGCAAGGGGGCTACTGAAGGCTGCCCAAAGCCCTTTCCCAGTGGTGGAGTGGAAGGCAGGGACACCAACAGTAGGTGGCGCCAGAGTCAATGGCAGGCAGAGCTGACTCATCAGAGTTTTGTCCCCATCCTCCTCCCTGCTGAGTTGCCATATGTCCAAATTTTCCTGGATATTTCACCTGGACACTGCTGCCAACAGCAGTATTCCTGATATGTCCGGGAAATTCCGGACTTATGGCAATTCCTATGGCCTACTGGCACCACTTCCCCAGCTACATCAGGAATGCTTTTCTGTGACCAGGGAGGGACCAAGTAGCTGAATTTTGTCAAGCAAACATTGCTGGCTGCATTTGGAAGTTCCATGAGGACTCCAAAGAACTGGCTTGGGCCACCACTGCGTCTGACATATAAAGCACTCTTAGACCACTTTAATCATTCATGACTTCCCCTTCAAGGACTGCTGGGAACTGTAGTTTGTTAAGGGTGCCGACAGTTGTTAAGAGACGCTCTATTCCCTCACAGAGCTACTATTCCCAGGATGGTTTAACAATCAATCCTTCCCATGAGACTCTGGAAACTGTGAGGGAAGAGGGGCCTCCTAAAGATTCTCAGCACCCTGAATGAACTATAGTTCCCAGAATTCTTTGGGGAAAGCTATGACTGTTTAAAGAGGCACCATAGTGCATTAAATGTGTGGCCTTACTTCTTTCTTTTACAGTCCTAGTTTCTGCCCCACTTTGCCACCAGCAACTCAAATCCTTTTTTGCTTTGATTTCTTCCTACACTTTCCTCTCCTCCCCTCCTTCCTCCTCTCCTCTCTGTTCACAGGCAAGAACCGTATGGACAGACAGCAGGAAAGGATCCCTGCTACCGCCTGGGAGCCGTAGGAGACCTTTCTTCATGTCTTCTGTTTGCCAGTATTTTGACATTGTTAAGTTAAAACAAGCTCGCTCCGCACTTGAGGCCAGGCCTGAAACATTCTCCTTTGATCTGAAGGTCACCGCAGCCATTCTGCCAGCCTCCTAACCCTGCTGGGCTGCCCTGTGGTTTTACTTTCAAACTGTACAGCGAGAGCTGGGGGGAGCCCAGGCAGAATCCGTCCAGACATGGAAACCCAAGAGCAGCAAGGAGCGGCCTTAATTGCCACCGCCAAGGATTCGAGTGTGGGAAACACCTCTTGGAGCGAGGGGCAGGGAAGCCTTTCCAGCCTGAGGTCCACATTCCTTTCGGAACAACCTTCTGGGGAATGCATGTTAGCAGTGGGTGGGACCAGAAGCAAAAGTGGGTGGAGCAACAGATGTGAATTTGACCCTTTTTTTACAGTAGGCAAAGCTCTCTCTGTTCCCCATCTAAGAAAGGAACGAGCATAATCGGCATTTAAAGTCACATTTCAGCCAATCAAGGAGGGTGCAAAGGAGGGCTTAGAGCAGGGGTCAGCAAGCTTTTTCAGCAGGGGGCTGGTCCACTGTCCCTCAGACCTTGTGGACTATTTGTTTTGGAGGAGGGATGAACGAATTCCTATTCCCACAAATAATCCAGAGATGCATTTTAAACAAAAGGACACATTCTACTCAAGTAAAAACACACTGATTCCCGGAGTGTCCACGGCCAGATTGAGAAGGCGATTGGGCAGAGTGCAGAGGGCGAGATAGAAAGGTATTGTGAGTCACATTTAGGGTTCCCCATTCTCCAGCACTAGAGCTTGTGGACATTCAGTGAAGCTGAATGTTGAGAACAGATGAAAGAAATGACACAAAATTACACTACAGGATTTTCTCCCAAAGGAGGCAATGATGGCTACCACCTTGGATGGCTTTAAAAGAGGATTATACAAATTCATGGAGAAGGCTACTAACCGCATGACGATGTTCTAACTTGAAAGCAGGTTCAAATGATGTAAAAATCTGATGGGTTTTTTTTCCCCTGGGGGGTAAGAATAGAGGTGGGGGAGGAAAGTTCAGTTTGGTTTGCATTTAAAGATGAACCAACCTAATTTGGCACTTTTTGAAACATTATGCATACCAACCTTCAAAATTGGCACTTCTCCAGTTTTTCAGTTGTTCAATTTTTCATTTTTACTCCAACCAAATAACATATACAGATGTGGATATGCTAGAGGAAATTGTGCACAAAAGTTCATATATTCATGAAAATAACATATAAGCACACATTATGATAGGGTAAAAGTGGATTTACCAAAGCTTGTCTATTAGACAAAAATACATACAAAATGTGTAAATTAGGAGAAATATGCACCAAAATACAAACCACCTGGTTTTTGGCACTCAAAGTGTTTATTTTTAGGCCCCACCTTATTCCTTTGATCATGTTGTTTTAAACTGTTTTAATATCGTGGTTTAATGTTTTATCCAAGGCTTTTTTTCAGCTGGAACTCACCAGAACTCTTTGGTGAGTTCCGGCACCTCTTTTGTACGTTCTGGTACCTCTCTAGGTGGCTGTGGGCAGCACAGCACTCTGTGTTGCGTGATGGAGGCTGCAGGTGACATGGAGATTGTTGCAGTGCGGCAGCAACACTGCAGTGTGGCGGCAACACTCAACAACTTTGTGTAGGTGCCCTGCTTTTATCCTGCCTTGGGACCTTTGGGTGAAGTAACAGGTAGGGAGAAGGAGGAGGAGGGAAATTTCCACAAGGACTTGTTGAAAAAAAAGTCACAAACTGACGTAGAAATTTGGAGAACTGAAGTTAAGTTTGGAAAAATGAGCAGGGGAAACTGAATTTGACAGGTTCATCCATCCTTAGTGCAGAATGTTCCCTTTCTCATGCAGAAGTACCATCAAAGGCTCTTTCAAAGAATAGAATCTGACTATAAATGAGCCACAACCCCCAGCAAAGTTCCTGTTCCCAAACTCTCCTCCACCAGGTCGTGGAGCAGCTCTTTGGTAAAACGAGATGGGCCTGCTTTCCTCCCGTGTTTATTTATCTAAAATTATTTAACTTGGTCACCCTACCGAGATCAATCTGCCATTGACAGAGGCAACCTACCCCGCTGGCTCCCTCACTCTCTCTTTGAGGGACTCAGCCAAGTCTGGCCCGCTTCTGTGTGAAAGAGCACTACCTAACACACACACACACACACACACACCATCACCTCATCCACCTTCCAAACGCAACCTTACAAATTCAGTGCATATGTTGGAGGCTGGTGCCATCTGATCCAGATTAGAGCCAGGCCCACGCTGGGATCCTCTTGCCGGCTCTTGGTTCTAGCTGTGGTTGGCCACTAATGCACTTACACAGATTTCCTAATGAGAAGGCATCTCACATTTTGATATATTATTATGTCTGAACTTCTTTTTTCTATACCTCTTTGAAAGAAGCAGTGGTGGGGAGAGGGGCGTTTTCCCACTCCGCAAAAGCTGAAGCACCAAGCAAGTCTCAAAAGGTATAAGCCAACTTTCTGTGCACAAATATCTTTTGAAAAGGTAGCCCTTTCTCACCCCAGTTTAAAGGGAAGGGTTTGATTTCAAGCATGGCTCTTCCCTAGAACCCATGTCCAGTATCACAGCCTATGGGCCAATTCACATATTACGTTGTTCAGCTGTACAGTGGACTCTCAGGATACTAACTTAATTTGTCCCGGGGGTCCGTACTTACCCCGAAAAGTCCGTATTCGGAGGTGCTTCTTCTGCGCATGTGCGCAGTGACATAGCGCGCTTCTGCATACACACACACGGCGAAACCCGGAAGTATGCACTTCTGGGTTTGCCGCGTTCGTAACTTGAAATTGCATTACCCGAAGGTTACATAACCCGAGGTACCACTGTACTCCTGAAGTTGTCTGCACTCCTAAATATGCCATGTGCAATGAACACATTGTTGCTCTGTTGGTACAGTGGTACCTCGGGTTAAGTACTTAATTCGTTCCGGAGGTCCGTTCTTAACCTGAAGCACCACTTTAGCTAATGGGGCCTCCTGCTGCTGCCACGCTGCCAGAGCACGATTTCTGTTCTCATCCTGAAGCAAAGTTCTTAACCCGAGGTATTATTTTTGGGTTAGCAGAGTCTGTAACCTGAAGTGTATGTAACCTGAAGCGTGTATAACCTGAGGTACCACTGTATTTGCCTCTGACCCTGTCCACCACTGGTATGTGGCCCTCTGGAAGTTGCCCAGAAGAGAAAAAGGCCCCCAGGCTCAAAAAAGGTTTCCTGCCCTTATCTCATAATAAGCCACAGTTCCTTGCTGGTGTCCACAGACTTGCAACATAATGTGTGACAAGGAATCATCTCTGCAAGAGGCTGAAGTAGGAACCCTGTGCAAAGAGCCCAGCGGACATACCTGCTGGTGAGTAACAGTGTTTCAGTCTGAGCCTGGAAAAGCACATAGAGATGAAAGAGGAAGTGGGAAAGAGCGGCC
Source organism: Podarcis melisellensis (assembly GCF_964234715.1). Classification (NCBI taxonomy): domain Eukaryota; kingdom Metazoa; phylum Chordata; class Lepidosauria; order Squamata; family Lacertidae; genus Podarcis; species Podarcis melisellensis. The sequence continues at coordinate 11,088,751 of NC_138547.1, read as the reverse complement.
CTTTTCCAAATTCTTCCTTCAACTCTATGTACATCCTGTTCTCAAAAGCGGACAGCCAGGTGCCCCAACGAGGAGCCTGCAAACAGGACTTGAGCACAGCAGCCCAGTCCCCACATGTGATACTCAGCAGCTGGAATTCAGAGGCATGCAGCCTCCAACAGTGGAGGAATAAAATAGCCATTGTGGCTAGTAGCCATTGATAATGCTGCTAGAATATGTCACAAGCAGCAATAGACCCTGAATTGCAGCCTCTCACAGGGCACAGCCAAACATGAGATCCAATCAAAGTAGGCACTCCTGTAACACCCAGAGGGCACAGAACGTGTGGAGCCAGTAGCCACAATGATAAACATTGTGTGTGTTGCAATGTGCTTTTAGGAATGTTTCCCTGTTTCTAGGAAAAGCCAGGCATGAATAATCTGTTCTGTGCTTGTTTATTTCTGGAAGCCATTCTAGGCCATTGACTCCCATCCTGAAGAAGCACACTGGAGAAAAATCACAGTACGTGACTGCTCAGAAATTAATCCCAGTGAATGTGACAGCCTAGCTGTGATCCCGTGTCCCCATCTTCCTCCTCCCCATTACAGAGTTCTACAAGGGGCAATACTGAGACTAAGGAGAAGGGAGCTGACTGGCAGGGCCACCCCCTGTTTATAGGTAAGAAGGCTGATCAGCTTGGAGAAGGGATGGATGGAGCTTTCAATTTCAGGTTCTCATTTTACCAATATTTCGCATATTTCCACATCAGTTTGTGATATTTGCAAAGTCCTAATGAAAATACACCAGCATTTAAGAGCAAATTTCTTCTAATATATTTACATATGTATGTGATTTTGCATAACATAAATATTTTTGCACAGCAACTTTGCCTGATATAACACACTTTCAATACCATTTTCACTGTGTGCCTTTTTATACACACTTCACCCTTGTACATGCAGCTTTTCAGTACAGTGGTACCTCGGGTTACATACGCTTCAGGTTACATACGCTTCAGGTTACAGACTCCGCTAACCCAGAAATACTGCTTCAGGTTAAGAACTTTGCTTCAGGATGAGAACAGAAATTGGGGGGCGGCGCAACAGCAGTAGAAAGCCCCATTAGCTAAAGTAGTGCTTCAGGTTAAGAACAGTTTCAGGTTAAGAATGGACCTCTCGAAGGAATTAAGTACTTAACCCGAGGTACCACTGTACACGTTATTTTGTTGGAGAACTGCACTGCAAAATTCAGACAAGTGAAATTTTTGAAGGATGCTTATGTTTCGGTTAGCGTAACTGAAAGGGTGGGTGGGAACATGAGAACAGGCCCCAGGGAGGCTCACATGGGACCTTCATTACATATCTTTAGGTGCCAAGCAAAAACATTTCTCTATGACCAGGCCCTTGGCTGATTATAGATTAATGTTCTATGGCCTTTAAAATGTGTTTGCGGGCTGGTGGACATTGGGTTGTATCTGTTTTATTATGTATTTTTGTTCTCATTTTGTATTTTTATGTTGTGAACTATCCTGTAATCTTCAACTGAAGGGTGGTATACAAATTTAATAAATAATAATAACAGGTTTAATTTAAAGCACCTTCAAGGCACCTTTAAAACACGTGACCTTCACTAAAGTATCCTGGGAACTTTAGTTTCCCCCACCCCCTCATGGAACTAGGATTCCCAGCACCATTAACAACAACAGTTCCTATGATTCTTTGGTGAGTGGGGGGAGCCAGGTCCTTTAAATGTGCCTCACATGTGCTTTAAATGTATTGTGTGGATCAGCACTAAGTCTTCCAAGAGCAATACCTAACTTTTCACTGTTGACGTCACTGTTCAGTTAATGTACAGAAACTGCAGGCTCTAGGCTTGGATTCTCTTTTTACCTTTTCTTTTAAATGTTCGCTCTTGTTTTATTCTTTTGACACCTGCTGAAGGGCTGCAATTTTATTGATAACCATTTCCTAGCAGATCTGAAGAAGTGTGCATGCACACGAAAGCTTATTCCAAGAACAAACTTAGCTGGTCTCTAAGGTGCTGCTGGACTATATATATATATGTATTTCATATATATATATATATATATATATATATATATATATATATATATATATATATGCAGGTTTTGGTGTCCTCGGGTGTCTTCCCGTGTAAAAGTTGGGGTGTCTAGGCGATGTTTCGACGAGGTCTCACTCATCATCTTCAGGCTGGTGCTTTCGGCTTCTTGTTACTGGAACAGAGCAGGATCTCAGTGTTTGAGTTCCTATAAATACTGTTGAGGGGGTGTGGTGTATAGCCTCCAATGTTCTGGGCAGAGAGGAAGTTCCCAGGCTAGTGTGCCTTTTCTTCTTTTGTTCCTTAATTACTTGAGGGATATCTTGAGTGATTTCTTGAGTGATATCCTGAGTACCACTTAGGTGGGTCATTAGGTGTGGATTAGTTGCTAAAGTCTTTGTGTCTTGACCTCTTGAACTTTGTGAAGAGTTTTTCTGAGAAGATGGCTGTACTGCACTTAGTTGTGCTCTGGCTTGGCTTCGTGTATAGGGGCGAGCTGTGGTTTTGTGGCCTGTGTCAGCCAGATCTGTGTAGGGATTGCAGGGGGGTGCAGCATCCGGAGGTGCCACCATGGTTTGGCTACTGGATGGTGTCTGTAATTTATCTGTGGAGAGGGTCTGGGTTTGGGTGTGGTGTGGTTGATTGGTGATAGCGTTCTGTGTGCCTCTGGATCTGGTGTCAGTTTTTGTGGGGAGGGCTAATTTCCAGATGTCTGGCAAGCGGGATGTGTCGTCACGCTTGTTCATGTTGTGAGGGTGTTTCTCTATCTTGATGGCTTCCATGATTATTCTCTTGTGGTGATGTTCCATGTTAAAGAGCAATTTGGAATCTGCAAAATTAATTTCGTGTCCTGTTTCTTTCATGTGTTGGAAAAGAGAGGAAGTTTTTTCTTCTTTTTTGACGGCATTCTTGTGTTCTGCGATACGTGCATTTATTCGTCTGTTTGTTTGTCCAATGTACGTGGCTGGGCAGACTTTGCAGGGTATTTCATAGACCCCTTGGTTTTCCAACTGGATTTTATCCTTGGGGTTTCTGAGGATATTGGCTATTTTTTGGTTGGTGCCAAAGGCTGTTTTGATATTGTGTTTATGGAGGATTTTGCTAATTTTATCTGTAGTGCCCTTGATATAAGGAAGGAGGGCCATGCCATTGTTTTCTTTTCACCCCCCAAAAACCAAGACACAGAAGAAAACAATGGCATGGCCCTCCTTCCTTATATCAAGGGCACTACAGATAAAATTAGCAAAATCCTCCATAAACACAATATCAAAACAGCCTTTGGCACCAACCAAAAAATAGCCAATATCCTCAGAAACCCCAAGGATAAAATCCAGTTGGAAAACCAAGGGGTCTATGAAATACCCTGCAAAGTCTGCCCAGCCACGTACATTGGACAAACAAACAGACGAATAAATGCACGTATCGCAGAACACAAGAATGCCGTCAAAAAAGAAGAAAAAACTTCCTCTCTTTTCCAACACATGAAAGAAACAGGACACGAAATTAATTTTGCAGATTCCAAATTGCTCTTTAACATGGAACATCACCACAAGAGAATAATCATGGAAGCCATCAAGATAGAGAAACACCCTCACAACATGAACAAGCGTGACGACACATCCCGCTTGCCAGACATCTGGAAATTAGCCCTCCCCACAAAAACTGACACCAGATCCAGAGGCACACAGAACGCTATCACCAATCAACCACACCACACCCAAACCCAGACCCTCTCCACAGATAAATTACAGACACCATCCAGTAGCCAAACCATGGTGGCACCTCCGGATGCTGCACCCCCCTGCAATCCCTACACAGATCTGGCTGACACAGGCCACAAAACCACAGCTCGCCCCTATACACGAAGCCAAGCCAGAGCACAACTAAGTGCAGTACAGCCATCTTCTCAGAAAAACTCTTCACAAAGTTCAAGAGGTCAAGACACAAAGACTTTAGCAACTAATCCACACCTAATGACCCACCTAAGTGGTACTCAGGATATCACTCAAGAAATCACTCAAGATATCCCTCAAGTAATTAAGGAACAAAAGAAGAAAAGGCACACTAGCCTGGGAACTTCCTCTCTGCCCAGAACATTGGAGGCTATACACCACACCCCCTCAACAGTATTTATAGGAACTCAAACACTGAGATCCTGCTCTGTTCCAGTAACAAGAAGCCGAAAGCACCAGCCTGAAGATGACGAGTGAGACCTCGTCGAAACGTCGCCTAGACACCCCAACTTTTACACGGGAAGACACCCGAGGACACCAAAACCTGCATATATATATATATATATATATATATATATATATATATATATATATATATATAAATATCATTTCCTAGCAATAAGCCCCGTCAAACTTTGCAGAGTTTACTTCTGAGCAGACACATAGCTTATACACTTCATAGGATTACGTTGTAAACAAGTAAGTAAAAGATGTAAGATTTTTTTTAAGAAATAAAAAGTACTAAATCTCAAACCAGCTTGGAAGTTAAAGACAAATGTTGTCCGCACATGGGAAGCAAGAGGATGTCTCTGAGCCCATACAAAGCGCCTTTCTCTCCCTGCTACCGATTTCACCACGAGCCAGTACACTCAGGCTCAGCCCTTCTATTTACACCAATTAAAAAGGCCCCTTCAGATGAAAGAAGGAAGTTACGGTTGCTCTGAGCAGGTGGCTGCCCTCCAGCTCCAGGCACACCTGGATAAGACTCAATTCCTAAATCCCAAAAGGTTTCCCGGGCCCAGTTCCAAAATTCAGACACAGGGGCCCCTCCCACTGCAGGGGGGGGGAGGGAAGCACCAGAGACTGCAAATAAGCACGTGTGACAGTTCATATATCAGGGGGTGACATTGTGGGGTTGTCTGCTGACCAGCACTAGTCAAAAGGCACTGGCTAGCTGCCGTCCAAAGGCAATACATTTTCCAGTCCCTATTACCTCTGCCTTCTTCTAAGACCCACCAATATGAATATATATGAGAATGTCAACAAATCAAGCTTTGCTATTCCTTCAAAAGTAATTCTGGGCAACACCAGCTAATTGCCTTTAAATACTTAACTAGCGGTGCTTTGTTGTTACGGAAGACCATTGCAATGTGGGAATGTAATGTAAGAATAGGTTGCTGGATGAGACCAATGGACCATCTAGTCCAGCATCTAGTTCTCACAGTCGCCAACCGAAAGCCTGCGGGAAACCCACAAGCAAGACCCAAGCGCAGTAGACTACTCACTGTTGTTGTTATCGTTGCTGCTGCTGCTACTGTACCACCATCATCATTAGGAGCCCAGGGAAACAAACACACAAATGATACAACATTAAAGCATCTCTAAACAGCGGGTGGTGCTGTGGGAAAAACCACAGAGCCTAGGGCTTGCTGATCAGAAGGTCGGTGGTTCGAATCCCTGCGACGGGGTGAGCTCCCATTGCTTGGTCCCTGCTCCTGCCGACCTAGCAGTTCAAAAGCACGTGAAAGTGCAAGTAGATAAATAGATACCACTCCGATGGGAAGGTAAACGGTGTTTCCGTGCACTGCACTGGTTCGCCAGAAGCGGCTTAGTCATGCTGGCCATATGACCCGGAAAGTGTACGCCGGCTCCCTTGGCCAATAAAGCGAGATGGGCACCACAATCCCAGAGTCGTCCGTGACTGGACCTAACGGTCAGGGGTCCCTTTACCTTTACCTTTAAACATCTAAAAACAACTCCAATATACAGATCCAGGCTAGGAAATATCTCAATTTTAAAAGGCTTTTTGGAGAGGAAGATGTTTAGTAGGCACTGAAAACACAACAGAGACAGAGCCTGTCTAATATTCAGTGAGAGAGAGTTGCAATGGCTAAGCACCACTGCACGAAATATCCAATTCTGATATTGTGCAGAACAGACATCTTGCTATACTCGCATCTGCAGGAGACCCTCACCTATAGATTGCAGGGGTGGTAGGGGTGTATGAGGAATGGGGTGACTTTTCAAGTATCCTGGTCCCAAGTGGTATGGGACTTTATACACTAAAACCAGCACCTTGAACTTAGCTTTGAGGGCTATGGGAGGTTAATGGAGAGAATTGGGGATAAAGGGGAAGCTTGTAGTTGGAGGAGTTATCACCCAGGTGCAACATCCATGAGATGGGACAGTTCTTGGGAGTAAGGAGCAGTCCTCCAGGTCCTTGGTTGTACAGGAGCTCTCCATGGCATTCAACAGCTCTTCTTCAGAGGCGATATCAGCAAGTCCTGATTTGCTGAGCACCCTTCTCCATCCTATACCTCACACTGTACATGTTTACTATGAGAAACACCCACTGGCATGGAAAGGGGGAAATAAAATCTCTCAGAGAACTTTTGTCAGCCCTCACCTGGCCTATAACTGTCTCAGTTGCAAAAAAAAAGGGGGCATCACCTCATCCTAGGAGAGGCCTGCATTTCCCCTGTAGCAATTTCATTTGTATGAGACATCTGGGGGCGGGAAGCACACCAGTGCTTTCACCAAACGCACCCCACTGGGCAGAAATTATCTGAGCTTTCTTTAATCTTTGCTGCTGCTGCTGCTTTTTTGCAGAGTTCACCGAAGGGAAAAGCGAACATAGCCAGGCAGATGCTTAAAGAGTACAAAAGAAGCCCGCGAGGTTTTGAAGTCACGCCAGCAGCAACTGGAACAGCCTATAAACTTGTACTTTATTTTATTTTTTTTCAACAGAAAAAGAAAGGTAAATTGGAGCAGCAATTATTTTTTTAAAAAAAGAAACATGCAGGTTGCTAAGAATTACTCAATTGCCAGCATTCACTCTGAAAACAGCAGAGGTTTTGTTGCTCTGATGGTGCTGTTTGTTAGCATTAGCTTTTATCATCACAATCATTATCATAAAGTTTGCTGCTGTTATTATTTTTACGACTATTATTAAAAACTATTATGTCAGCTTTGGCAAATATTCCTTTCTAAGGCTGTTTAATGCAAGACTGTTTTTACGTTGCTATGATGGGGACTTCCAAGCAATGGGTGGCATCCAAATAGGTTCTGAGAGTGAAACAATTGAAATCATTCAACCTAAGACAAGTCATCAGCTCCAGTGCGTCTACTCTGAGTAGGAATAACATTGCCTATACAGCCCTAACGGTTACAAATGTGAGAAAAGCCTGCTAGATCAGGCCAATGGCCCTCCAAGGAATAGCTGTCAACGTTTCCCTTTTCTTGCGAGGAATCCTATTCAGAATAAGAGAATTTCCCTTGAAAAAAGGAAAACATTGACAGCTATGCTCCTAGGCCAGCATCCAGTGACCAACCAGATGCCTGTGGGACACCTGCAAGCTGGATTTGAGTACAACAGGACTCTTGTCCTGAGCAGGGCCGTCTTACGTCTTCAGCTGCCCTCGAAGCTGTCCCAGAAACTCCAGAGGGTGCAGAATGCTGCAGCGAGGCTCCTCACGGGGTCTCTGCCATGGAAGCATATTCACCCAGTGCTTTTTAAACTGCACTGGCTCCTGGTAGAGTACAGGGTCAGATTTAAGGCGCTGCTTTTGACCTTTAAAGCCCTTCACAGCCTAGGACCCTCGTACCTACGGGACCACCTCTCCTGGTATGCCCCACGGAGAGCCTCAAGGTCCATAAATAGCAACACCCTAGTGGTCCCAGGCCCTAAGGAAGTTAGATTGGCTTCAACCAAAGCCAGGGACTTTTCAACTCTGGCTCCGGCCTGGTGGAACGCTCTGTCTCATGAGACCAGGGCCCTGCAGGATCTGATGTCTTTCCGCAGGGCCTGTAAGACAGAGTTGTTCCGCCTGGCCTTTGGCTTGGAGCCAATTTGATTCCCTCCCTCTCTTTCTTTTTTCTTTTCCTTCTCCTCCTGCGATGAGGCTACATTTTAATATTTTAATGTTCCATTATTTTAATGTTGTATTTTATTTTTGTTTTTAAGTTGTAATCATTCATCTTGTTTTTATTATTGCTTGTAAGCCGCTCTGAGCCCGGCCTTGGCTGGGGAGGGCGGGGTATAAATAAAAAATTATTATTATTATTATTATTATTACCCATAGGCACTAAGGGTGCGGGGCACCCGGGCACCAGGCTCTCAGTGGCACCAGGCCGAGAGTCCGGGGCCTGAGAGTTGAGTCCAGGGAAGAACCCGCCCATCGGTTGGAGCACCGCGGTGGACTCTTTGTGGGCGGCTCTGCGCCATGAGTTCGGGGGCAACCAAGCAATTGTGACAGTTCAATACCATGCATGTCTACACAAAAATTACTTCCATTGTGATCCCAAGCAAAAGGAAATAGAATTGCAATCTATATCAGCAGTCTATATTTAACAATACCACTGCTAATAACAATACTGGTCTTCCTTAGAGGACTGTTGTAAGACGTACTCAGATTATGCATGTGACGTCCTTTGAATTCTTCATTTGCTTGAACAGGTTTATAGGTCTCCTCATGATCAGGAACACTGACAGAGCAGCCAAATGGGCCTAGAAGCCTGTTCAGACCTTCCTGCTCAACATTGGTGTGGTCTAGTGTGTTAGGGCTTCAACCTATGACCACAAAGTCCAGGGTTTGAATTCCAACTCAGCCACGAAGCTTGCTAGTGAGCTTGGGCCAGTCACTGTCTCTTAGTCGCCCCTCCCTTGCAGGGCGATTGGGAGGATAAAATGGTTGAGGGGGAGAGCCGTGCACAACACCTTGAATTCCTTGGAGGAAATGCAATAATTAACAAATGTAAATTTAAAACACAAGAAGGTGGAGTGGGTAGGTGGCACACACACACACACCCATCCTCTACACATATTGCCATTCCCTGTTTGACCATAACATCTGAGCAGGACTGAAGTGGTTGATGGAAGATGTATTTGAGCAGGTGAAGGACAACAAACTGTGATGAGGCCTGGCTGTGAGTAGTGTTCAGGAGGAAGAAAAAATTAAGCGCCATCAGAATGTAAGAAACACCTATGTGAACAGAGGGCTCCACCAAAATACTTGCACTAGATAGAAATTAGCATCAGCCAATCCCCTTCCTGAGGGGTGGAGCTATTCAAAATGGCAGTCTCACCACCATAGCGTCCCCTACTAGATAGTACTATAGTGGCAAATGGTTCCTTTACAGCAGTCATAGCCACACACCCTCACAGCCACACCCCTTCTAAGATTATACAACCTTCCAAGATTATACAATAACTTTATAATTATACAATAATTACAATTAAGCATGCATTGCAATGATCAATGTATATCTCCATGTGTTGCCTTTCAGTTAGATCTACTGTTTTCTGTGCATGTACACTTGCAAATGATTTGGAGTGTTCTAATATCTTCTTGAGTTGTGTTGTCCTTAAAGTTCCATTGTAAGTATCAGAACTTGCACACCATTCTCTTGATGCTGAAGCACCTTGTGTTTTGTGGGTTCCTAAATGTTTAGTTTTGAAGCATACAGAACTAATCCACCTCAGAGTTCTTCCTGCACACCTTGTCCAGAATGACCCTAAGAGCTATTCCTCATTGGGTGACTCAACTGCTTTCACTCCGACGGGCTGCAATCAAACAAAAATTGAGAAGACATTTTCTCAGTCGCTAAAAAGCTGTCCTTTCGTGCTGATTGGGTAGCTCTGGGATTCTGGAGACTGGGGCACTGCTGCAGAAATAGTAACAGGTCTTTAACCCTGGACCATTGGACCTCTGCTACTGGATAAAGCTAACAACAACGGTAGAAAAGCCATCTTCTTGGATCAAGTCAATGGCATGCCTGATGTTAAGCAGTGGGAGCAATTTAGAAAGCCCCTAATTTTAGAAAGGAACTCTTCTCTTTCTCCCCCCCCCCTCTGCACCCACAGAATTAAGCATCAAAGAATGCACAGTGAGGAACATTGGCATGGAACCTAAAAAATTTACAAAGAGAAAATAGAGGAGAAAGCCTTCAGCAGGGTTGGTAGTGGCATTCCAATCTCTCTCAGCGGAACAATATTTCATCCTGAAACATGCACACAGGGACAGGCAACGGTACTTTGGTACGGCACCATTCTCCATCTCTCTCTCCAAAAGCAACTGCCTTGTGGGTGTTGCTCAGGGCTCTTTTCTGCATCTATGGTGTTAAATTGAGCCCCGGATGATTTTTCTCTACCTCTGCAAACTAAGAAGGGAGAGAAAATAAGGAGGAATGAGAAGCATTCTATGTATGGAAATAGCTGGGAGGCCTGTACCCAGATTTCTTTTTCCCTTCCATGGGGGGGGGGGGGGAAATAAGTGGAATCTTCTCTTTCTGAATCACCAATACTCAATCAACAGTGCAAGGAGTCCCCAAAGGAAGATGTTCGGCAGGAACAGGGCCTTTGGTCATTGTTGTTTTTGTAGAGGTTCAGCATGTTTGTGATGGTTGGTTAGGGCTCAAATGAGATTAAGGGAACCTCCAGCTGAACATTTTTCATGCTGATAAATGGAACAGAGGAAACTGCTTGACAGATCACCAGCCTTTTATCAGGTGTGGGTTGAAGTCACCCTCCTCCCACACTATGCTAATTTAGGCATCCTGGCAAATCATGGGTACCTGCCCTATGCTCAGGCAGCGATGCCGTGTGGGATGGGCCACAGAGGTGGTTGTCCTGGGTACAAAATTATTAGGGGTACAAAATTTCAAAATGGGGGGGGGGGGGAGAGAGACTGAAGAGCAGATAATAGGTGATAGCCAGTTGCTAGGGTCCACTCTGCGCGGGCTTCAGAAAAATACCTGCTGCCAGCATATCCCCCGTCCCGCTTTCTGCCATGCTCAACATTCACAGGGCACCACAGCTGCTGCTCAAAAGGGTTGCAGAGCTATTGCCCCTTTGTTTCAGCCTATCGGTGGGTGGTGCCAAGGAGCTCTAGCCCATGCTGCCACCCCCATGCCAGCAGTGCCATTAACAACATGGAATGGGAGGGTTATCAGCTGCAGACCAATCAACAGAGAGAGTTAGGGTAAGGGGGCAGTGCCGAGGAAGAGATACCCCCGTACCTGTGCAAATGGAAGCTGAACTTGGCTTTGTAAAGGAAGCAGCTGGTCTCTGGGATGATACAGGGGTGAGTGGGGGCGGGGCTGGTGGGGCAAATATATCAAGTGATTCAATGTGTGCAGACTGAAGATACAGTGGTACCTCGGATTAAGTACTTGATTTGTTCTGGAGGTCCGTACTTAACCTGAAACTGTTCTTAACCTGAAGCACCACTTTAGCTAATGGGGCCTCCTGCTGCTGCCATGCCGCCGGAGCCCGATTTCTGTTCTCATCCTGAAGCAAAGTTATTAACCTGAAGCACTATTTCTCGGTTAGTGGAGTCTGTAACCTGAAGCATATGTAACCTGAAGCGTATGTAA